>NC_080080.1:74165683-74790683 GCF_949987535.1 Balaenoptera acutorostrata | reverse complement strand
GATGCGCCTGTGTCCGGTGTCCAGACAGAAGGCTCAGGTGAGAGCTTTTGCTGGTGCTCTGAAAGGTGAGGCCTCATCAACAAATACTCCTTAGCAACTTGCCTGGTTCATCTTTTCAGTTTTTCATTGATGCAGCTGTTTTTCCCAGGGAGCACTTGGTCAGGTGCTTAGTTCTTTGCTGGACGCCGTGGGCATTGAGTTTATCCTGTACGGGGTTTGTAGTAACCTTCCAGAAGCTACGTTGGCTCGGTATCTGTAGAATACAATGAGAACAGCCACCACTCCGGTACACGTGATGAATTTGGGTTAGTATCAGTAGATATGAGGAAACAACTACAACTTCAGGCTGGATTTGGTTTTTCTTTTCATGTTAGTAAATAAACATTTCAAAACCAAGTCAGATCATGAGAATTCAATTTCACTCAAGAGTGTAGAGCATTTTTGGACTTCCCTGGCGGTCCAGCGGTTAAGACTCTGTGCTTCCACTGCAGGGGGCGAGGGTTTGATCCCTGGTCGGGGAACTAAGATCCTGCATGCCACGTGGTGCAGACAAAAAAAAAAAAAAAAAAGCGTGTAGAGCATTTTTATTTTTATTTTCTTTAGTGCACCTCACTACATAACATTGGCTTATTAAAGATGTCGCGAAGTGTTTTTTTGTGGAAAAGTGGATATAACTCAAAATGGTTCTTAAAAGGGATGGGAAAGCAGTGGAGAAGTGGAGCAAAGAAACACCTTTCAAGCGGGCTTTTACTAAAATTCAGGAGAGTTTTTTTAAAAATCAGGTATTGTTACTAGTGTCCCTTTAAGAACCTGTGAGGTTACTAATGGATACAGGTGATGGTGACAGCCGTAAATAAACCTCCAGTAATAAACAAATCATGTGGAGTTTTCGTAAGATTACCACCATCCTGTGCCTGTTCCAATAGGGCAAGGAACGCATGAAGGAAATGAACGTGATAGATCATATCCATCACACCGTCATGCCCACGAGCGAGACAATGTCTCAAGGAGACTCACACTGTCTCCCGATAAAAGCCAACAAGACTGTGCGTTAATATGGATCTTGTACTTTACAAAAAACTATTCACTTCCCTGCCTTACGTTGTGTTTTACACACACACAAACTATGGAATTAAAAAGGATTCAGTAGACATTAGACATCTGCTCTAGGGGTTTGGAAATTGAATATTAAGAGGGCTAATCAAATGTCAAAAGTTGGAGTGGAATGAATAAAATAAGTAAAATGAGTTGTCTAACTCAAAATTATATATGTGTGTCACCTTTGCTTTGGGTCCGTATCACCACATAAATTAAATTTATAGTTTGACCCACTTAAAAATAACTCCCTTTTGCTGTTGAGATCTTTAAGGTCAAGTTCAAAAAGTGTCAGCACCACGATGATTTACCATTTTGCATTTCTTTCCTGAATATCTTCTCTAGTGTTGTTGTGTTTCTCTCTGCTCATTCCCATTTGCACCAGAGAACTGATGGGCTGTGTGTTTAGACTATCCAGTGTCTGGTTGGAATATGACAAATATCTGCATGGTTTTCCATTTTTCACTTGGCATCAGCATGTTTGAGGTGATACACTAAATATGCTCATATGAAGTCATCTGACTTACAATACTGTTCCCCTCGAAGTAATCTGATTCTAACGTTCACATTCTAAAATACGATTTTGTTTAGCGGTGAATCAACCATTCTGTGATAAGCAATCAAGAGAATATTTTTGGGGTATAATAGAAAAGATCCTGAGGGCTTTCCTAGCTGGATGGTCCTTGAGATTAATGTGGTGTAAAAATATGATATATTTCACTGCTATAGAAGCAGCTCAGAACTCTTTATGTGTATTGATGGGCTAACAGCTGCGAACACAAGATGACATCTTTTTTTTAATTTTTTTTTTTGGCTGCGTTTGGTCTTCGTTGCGGTGCGCGGGCTTCTCATTGCGATGGCTTCCCTTGTCGCCAAGCACGGGCTCTAGGTGCACGGGCTTCAGTAGTTGTGGCAGGCAGGCTTCAGTAGTTGTGGCTCGCAGGCTTCAGTAGTTGTGGCTCACGGGCTCTAGAGCACAGGCTCAGTAGTTGTGACGCACGGGCTTAGTTGCTCCGCAGCCTGTGGGATCTTCCCGGACCAGGGCCCGAACCCGTGTCCCCTGCATTGGCAGGTGGATTCTTAACCACTGCGCCACCTGGGAAGCCCCCCAAGGTGACATCTTTAAAGATTAGGACATGGAGGTATTGACTGGACAAATCTGTTTGGCAAGAGCAGCAGTGATGTATAGATAGGGGAGCTGGGTGTTGGGAGAAGTCTGTGAATGCACGTATTTGAGAATAACTTGCACAATTCATAAATAATCATAGTTACAATAAAGGCTCTGCCAGTGGCTTAAGGATCCAAGAAATATGACTTGATGTGAACATTTCACTTTAAGGATAGTTTAATTAATGCTGAATCATACAGTTATTCTTGTGAAAGTCCTGTACATATGACACTCAAAATTCACACCAAATGAATTTGTTCCAAGTGGGGTAATCACAATCCACGCGCAATAAATAGTAACAACACGACATTTAGGAGTCCAGGCATTAGAGTACTGAAGGTAGCAATTCCTGGCCACTCTGAGGTGTTAGGTCGTGTCAAGCCCAATTCTGGAGGTTCCCCGGCATTTCAACGTGAGTTTCCCGGGTTCCAGATTTCTCTGCTGGCCACTTTGCCTCTGCTGGGCCACATATGCTGAGAGCCTTGGGCCATGGTCCCTTGCTCTTCTAAGGGTGCTGGCTGCTCAAGGAATCTCCTAAGTAAACTGTTACCAAAGAAATGATGATGAGCTGAAGCAAATCACTAAGTCCTGTTTAACAGAGAACTTTCGAAGATTCCGGAACTGAGGGCTCCGTTCTTCGGCTGGTCTTTCTGACCCTCCCTTCCTGCTACCTAAGCTTGTTGCGTCCCGCAGCTTACTCTGGCCTTCAGGGGGCTCCTGTAGCATCCTTTCCCTCTGCGTGGACTCACGCTGAGGCTCAGAGACCTGGAGGGTCTTCCCCAAGAGCACACGTCTGTGAACCCCCAGCCCAGGTTCTCATTTCTGGCTGCCAGCAGGGCACCTTGACCAAGCAGTGATCTGGAGTCAAATGGGGGGGAAATGCAAAAGTGTCTATTATATCAGAGGCCCCGTGTGAGAAGCCACGAGATCAGAGACTAGCCCAGATATCAGAGACGCTTCACAGGAGTTAATTTCCCGCCCTAGAGGAAGGGCGCCTGCATAGAGTTCTGGGCTTTCTAGGTCTGCTTACATAACTCAGAATTGTTCCTACTTTGCTAAAAACAAAGACCTGAGGCTCTTGGAGCTGGTCCTTTGTGCATTCATTTGATAATTCACCAGTTACTGAGAAGAACAAATATGAAGTCTAAATATCAAATAGATTTACCCTTCTCCCAGCATCTAAGCAGAACCCTTTTTGAGAAGCTCAGAGAGTTTAAATTACTTTGCATGAGAAAAGACCAGGAGTTGAGAAGACCTCCAGAGAAAGGCAGGTGAGAGGGCAAGGAATTTGGAGCAGCTGCACCGAGAATGGAACTTTCTGGGGAGAGACTCTTGCTGTGCTGTGCGCTGTGATGTAAACCCCCTCACCCCCGCCACTGCCACTTCGTCAAGGAATCTTGACTAAAGACTTGCATCATTGTTCAAGGCTTTTGGAGGCAGTGTGGCTTTGAATATGATTCTACAGAGAGCTTGATCTCAGGGTAGCCTAGCTTCGTGTGGTCCACCTTTAATGAAGCTTTTTTATTTCCTAACAAGCACTGTGTTAGGATCTAGGGATAAAAAGTGACTCAGACCCCATTTCTCCTTCACATTTGGGGTAACGGGAGAGGGGGCACCCTGGACTTTCATAATTAGCTATTTAATTAAGGTCGATTTCTCCCACCAGACTGTAGCTTTACGAAGCCAAGACCCAAATCTGTTTTGTTCACAATACCTGGCGGATAATCCATGCTCAATAATATTTGTTAAATGCAGGAGGGTTGTATTAGTGTTCTAGGGCTGCTGTAAAAAGCCCCACAAACTAGGTGGTTTAAAACAACAGGACTTTATCCTCTCACAGCTCCGGAGGCTGTCAGCAGGGTTAGCTCCTGCTTGGGGGCGCAGAGGGGATTCTCCTCATCCCTCCACCCCCGGCGGCTGGCGGTGACCATCAGCCCTTGGTGTTCCTTGGATTACAGGGCAGCACTCCAGTCTCTGCTGCTGTGGCCACCTGGCTGTCCTCCTTCTTCCTCTGTCGTGTCGTGTCACGTGGCATTTCCCCCTCGGCGTCTGCCTGTCCCTGTGTCTCTTCTTATAAGGACATCAGCCACAGTGGATTAAGGGCCCACCCGACTCCACTGTGACTTCATCTTAACTTACATGTGGAAAGACTCTATTTTCCATTAAGGTCACTTTCACCTCCGCCAGGAGTTAGGACGTCAACATATCTTCTTGGGGGGACAGAGCTCAACCCACGCGGTGAACAACAGTGTGTTTCTGAGATGAGTACTTGGGAGAATCATGACCTGGAACCTAGCGTAGACAAGGATAATTTCCAAGACCCGTAGCCCATTCTCTGAGAAGTGGGCAGGGGCTGGGCTGGGAGACATCGAGGGCCTGTATCGCTCTCGGGTCCTCCCTGCGGCCCCCGCTCCTCATTCGGCCTCCCCGCCAGCCCTCACCTGCTGCCCCTGGCTCTCCCTCCCTCTGTTCGGCCCCTCTCCTCTGTTACACCCACATGCATCCCTGCCCTGGCCCTTCCTTCCTGCCTCTGCGTCTGCTTCAGCTCCTCCTCCAGATGTGCGGACTCCAAGGAGGGTGACGAAGGGACGGGGTGCGCACCCTCTCCCCAGTCCTGACGCATGCCACGCAGGTGGTTCCAGTGGCCGTGAGCAAATGTCCCCGGGTCTGGGCACCTTCCTCTGGCCTCTGCAGTCTGCCCAGGAGACGACAGCAAATATGATCGCTCACACTTATTCAGCACTTAACGTGAGCCAAAGGGTGTGCTGAACACTTTACGTGTAGCTTGTCTCCCAAGCGAAGTAACTGGCTCGAGGTTACCTTGCATGTTAGAGATAAGTTGGGACTTTAACCCGGCTTTATTTGCCACCAGCGTTTGCGTCTCCCACCTGGCGCCGCTGAGGGTGTGGTCTCCCCCTGAGTGTCTGGTTTACTGTGAGGCCCCTGCAGCTCCCAGGAAACTGGGTCAACGGTGGAGGTGGAGGGAGCACAGAGGGAGGGAGGCGGGGCAGGGGGAGCAGGCACTGGAACGTGAGTGGGAGTGAAACTTGTCACTTCGGGGCTGAGGCTTTTAAGAATCAGGGACGACTTTACCACTCTCTTTCCCCTCGTCTGTCAGGAGATAGTAGAATCATGAGATGAACCAATCCAGCCCACAGGGAGCCCTTGTGTTGGGCTGTTATCTGGGTGAGAAATACATTTTGATTGTGTTAAGCCACAGAAATGTTGATACTTATTCTTTCCCTTAACTAACATAGGGTGTAAAACAGGGCAGAAGGTCCAGGGTGATTTTAGTTCCCACGCGGCTCAGCCAGTCTGACTGTCCAACTCCTACGAGTCATGTTAAGATGCACGACAGTTTCCTGGGACAGAGGACACTCCGACACCGCTCCCCTGCGTTGGAACGTGTGTTTGCATCTAAGGTCTCTTTGCCATAATCACAGAAAGTACTGGAAAGCTCAGCGAATCTCTGGCTCAGCCTGGCCTCTGGATGCCCGCGTGGGCTGCCCGCTTGGTGGCAGGTGGCCTGGGCCTGCCTGGGCCTGCCTGGGCAGCCCTGTGCCGACCTCACGTGACCCGCGGGTCTGCCTCCATTCAGGATTTACTGCTAACAGGGCCATAGTCTCCTCCAAACATTTCATTCAGAAATAATTTCGGTCTTAGGGTAGAAACGTTCCTCTCCCCAGAACTTAGATCATCTTGGGGAAGAAGGAAATGACAAGGCACAGGGAGCAAAATATGAATTGACTAAGTATTTACCTAAAAGGGACTGAAAAGAAATCTCGAATTGACTAAATCATCATGAATTAGCAAGGCTACATTTTCCAACATCAGTGGAAAGGAGGCGCTTCAGAGGTGGTGAAGTTTAGGTTTGGAGAAGTGCAGGTCCTACGTCTTTGCACAGACGAGAGCTCTTTACACACTCACACTTATCCTCCCGCAGACGTAGCCTCTGGGAAATGCTGGGCCAAGGCCTGATCTCCTCTGGGGCTCCTGGAAGACCTCGACAAAGCAACCTTGGGGCAGGATTCTGCCCAGGGGTGGAGAAGGTGGCTGTTGCCAGGACGCCCCTTCGTTTGTCGAATATTCTTTGAGCACAAACTGTGTGCCAGGCGCCAGGCTTTCCAAGGTGCTGGGGAAGCCCCTCCCTAGAAGGACATCTCCTTCACCCGCTAAAGTCCTCACATCCCTGGGCTGCACCCGCCCGAAGACTTCGGCCAGGTTGGCCGCCACAAAGGAGAGGTGCCGAGCAGTAGAGAGAGGCCAGTTTGGGGGTCAAGCTGCTGGGTCCAGATCTCAGCTGGGTTTGTAACTCTGGGCAAGTTATGGACTCTTAGGGCTCCTGTTTCTTCCTTTGTAAAAGGAAGATGCTAATAATGCCTACTTCGTTGTGGGGTTGCTGCGAGGATTAAATGAGATCCTTTATTTAAAGCTTCGGAATATGTTTGCTCCAAGTCTGTCAAGTTCTGAACAACCCAGTAAACTGTAGCTACCAGAGTGGATAGAAAGGAATTTTGGCGAGAGGAAGGACAGAAAGTTTCTTCAAGGAGGACAGAAGTGTGTGGAATGGCAGCCCTCAGGGGGGAAGGCCGAAGGCCCGGGGAGGGTGGACTTGGGGCAGGAGGGTCTCAGGAAGAGGACAGAAGATGCGCACTACACTCTCTTTGCTTCTCTGGACCTGCTGCCCGGCGAGGCTCCGGTCATCGGGACAAACACTTGGCGTTTGCTGGGCCCTTAGCACGGGCTTGTGGTGTCATCTTCCCAGGAAGGAACCGTTCCTCACCCGGGGGCTACTCACCCACCTTCTGGATTCCCCCTCCTGCTCCATCCGTCTCCACGTTAGGTCCATCCAGAGCCAAATGCTAGAAGGGCAAATTCTGTGGTTCTTTCAGAGCGAAAAGGCACCAGAATAATTCAGAAGGTCCCAATTTCTCTCTGTGCCTTTTAAGAAAAATCCCCATTTTCCGCCTTTGGGTTTCACACTGTTACTCCCTCATTATTCTGTGTTTGGAGTAGTAAACGAACACAGAACTGCACAGCAGAGGAAATAAACCAAACAAATTACGAAGTTCCTGGCTGTCGAGGAACTTGAAATCCAGCAGCATGAGTGGCATCAGTAATTCAGTGCAGAACGGGTCCAAGGTGATGAGCGGCTTTTCCTGATGAAACCCTTTGTGGGACACGTGGGGTTTCAGGAGGAACTAAAGCAAGAAAACACGAATTGGCGCCTGTTCTGAATGAAAGGAAAAAATGCGGGGAAAGATACAAAATTAAGATTTGATGACCGAGAAGACAGAAGACTGAAGGTCTTCTGGATTTGCATAGAAGGATTCAAGGAAACAAAACAAAATAAAATAAGGGGGGAAATGCAGTGGTGGAAGGTTTTAGTTTTCAGACGAAGATACTTGATGTTCACAGAGGTTCAGAGGCATTGTGTGTTCTGACTGGGGTGTGGGGAGCAGGTGAGCAACCAGCCAGAAAGAGCTGGCCCGGAAAGCAGAGCCTGGGCCTGGGGAGCCCGGGTAGCATCGAGGATGACAAAACTCTGCTGTCGGTGAGACCCTCTTCCCTCCTGAGAGGTGAGACCATGACCCGGGGGGCGGGAAGGACATCAGGGTGACAGAACAGGCAGGGGGCTGAGGCATGTGTTAAGACGTTCCTGCCCCCGTGGTCTTCATCATTCGAGCACCTACTGGCGCTCTCTTTCCTCAGACCAAGTGGAAGCCAGAACACGGAAAGGGGCTGCTGCCTCGCTAGGGCTTTGCTACCTTGCCTTCCACCACCGCTGTGTGTCAGAATCTCTTTCTGAAGCACTTCCTGTCACCCTCTGTGGGTAACGCATGGGCTGCAGCCCGACAGTAAGACGGTGCTGGCCAAGCGCTGATGACCGTCAACAGATGTCAATGACCAATTAGTTCTTGGGGGGTCCATGGACGCCCCCCCCTAAAGATTGCAGGCCTTTGGGCTGTAAAGAAAAGCTGAATGAAGGGAGCTGGAGGATTGTTACCCTCTGTAGAAGCCCCTCGTCCATTTACGTGAGATTTGGGAAGGGCGACCACTGAGGAAGGGCTGAGAATAAGGGAAAGGCTACTTTTGCTTCTTCCCTGTGCCCTCTGGCTCTGAGGACTCTTCTATCCTCAAACAAAATTGCAGTGCAGTAGTCAACGCGGGCCCCAGTGGGGAAACCTAACAGGATGTATTCCTTAACTGTGGCCTCGAAATACTATCGAACAAAGTTTCTCCAAACGCCACTGCTTAAAACAGCAACCCTTTATTAGGTCTTACAAGTCTGAGGGCCTGGGCTCCAGGTGGAAAGGCTTCTGGCTGCAGTGTCTCCTGTGCTGCTCCTGGGACAGTAGACCAGCCCTGGCCTGTCCTCCTGAGGATGGCAGAATTGCAAGAGAGCCGCCACTCCCAAAACCTCTGCCTGCATGCCGTCTGCTGTCATGGCATCGCCCAGGGCGAGTGGCATGGCTGAGCCCAGTGTGGAGAGGAGGGAAGTACACCCCGCCGGGGGTGGAGGGGAATGGCATAGGGTCGGCAGTGAGGAGTCCAGAACCGCCAAAGAGGATGGTGATTCTACTGCTGTCTGTCCCGTGCGACAGAAAGAGCTCCTGTCCTTTCTCCCTAATGTGGGGGCCTGGGTTTGATCAGGTGAGAGAGAGCTTCTGGAGGATGCACCTCAGAGAGGGGAGGGGGCTGGGAAGGAACACAGAGCAGAGAGGTTCCCAGAGCGGACCCCCTCCCACTGATCTCTCGTGGGGTGGGAGGGACATCCCTGTCTCCAGGGTGTCAGTCACCCCCGGAGGCTTTCTCCACCGGCCGTGGTCTGAACAGCCTGAGCGCTTTCCGGCCAAGAGCTCAGAGGGGACCAGTGCGCTACGGTGTCACTGTTGCCTCCGGGGAGTTCTGTAACCCCCGCTGCTGCTCAGCAAGGAGCTGCCTTAGGCTGGTGAAAGAGAGTCAGCTTTTCTGCTGCAAGTCGGCCTGGACCGACCTTGACAGATGAACCCAGTCATAGAACCAATGGCCTTTCTGTTGGTAAGCAAGATAGACTGAAGTTTAAACTCAGGAGTAAACAGCAAGACCCTGTGCACACCACCGTCTCAGAGCCTTGGGCGGCTCAAGAGGTGGCGACGCAGCCCTTCACCTGCTCCTCTGGCGGGTCAGCTCCACCAGGCCCTCTCGGTCATCCCCAAGTTCAAGTGCAGAGGTTAGAGTCAGGGTCACATCAGGTTTCACCTCGGGCCAACAGCTCAAGGGTCAGAAGCCAACAGTTCTTGACTCAGAGCTGAGAAACCAGGAATGACGTTCCCACAGTCGGGACGCCTGAGAGTCGTTGGTTAAGAAGTTTTACCGATTCTCTGACCATCGCTCCCCCTTATGTCATCTTGGGAGCTTCTTCATCAACACTATTGCCAGACAGGTGTAACTTTGAGTACAACTTTCAGTGCGACTTTATTTTACCCACGATTGTTCTCTGGGGAAGTTGTGTTAATGGTTCCTGAAGGAACCCAGTACGGTGGTTGCAAAAAAGAAGCAGAGGTCTTGGAAAAAGAGACGTAAATATAGGAGGTCCCCAAACTCAGGATACGTCTGATAAACGTACAATAAGTACACAACTTGCCCTGAATTTCCAGATGTTTTAGGCAATAGACAGAGTCTACTTTTTCAGACTAGTAATTGGACCTAATGCTTTAAGTTTAGAGGTGCTTCGTCGGAAAAGGAGGCTGGAAGTTAAAGATGAGTACTGAGCATATTATTTGAAAATGTATATGCATATTTTTTTCAGAGTTGAACAATGGCTTATTTTCTTTTTTTATTAAAGTATAATCAACATACATTATATTAGTTTCAGGTGAACAATGTAATGATTCAATATTTTTATATATTGCAAAATGATCACCATAAGTCTAGTTAACCTCTGTCACCATATGTAGTTACACAACATATTTTCTCATGATGAAAACTTTTAAGAGCCACTCTCTTAGCAACTTTCAAATATACAGTACAATATTATTAACTATAGTCATTAGCTGTACCTTATATCCCCATGACTAATTTATTTTATAATTGGAACTTTGTACCTTTGGCTGCCTTTCCCTGTTTCACCCAGCCTCTACCGCCCGCCTCTGGTAACCACTATCTGTTCTTTGTATCTATGAGCTTGGGTGTGTGTTTGAAGATTCCACATACAAGTGAGATTATACAGTATTTGTCTTTCTCTGTCTGACTTATTTCACTCAACACAATGCCCTCAAAGTCCATCCATGTAGTTGCAAGTGGCAAGATGTCATTTTTAATTGCTGAATAATATTCCATTGTATATCTACCACATCCTTTTTACCCTTTCATCTATTGATGAATACTTAGGTTGCTTCCATATCTTGGCTATTGTAGATAATGCTGCAGTGAACATGGGGGTACATACAGCTTTTTGTGAAAATGTATATTTAAAAAAAATTAGCAAGCAAATTGTATCAAGTGAAAAAGCAAACAAACAAAACCCCTGAAATTCTTGGTCTTTAGTCTTTTCTTTTGAGGAGATCAGCACGTTTCCTACCCTGACCTCACTAGGATGATGAAGTGGATGGAGGAGGGGAAAGTCTGAAATTCCTTCTTCACCAAAGCTGCACTTTTCTTGAGAGCTCAAAAATCATAGTGTCTCCATCATTTCCTTCTTTTGTTTGCATTTTCCAGTCGGAAGTTCTATGTTTTGGTTTTTTTTTTTTTATTCTTTACAAAGTCAACTGATAAAATAAGGGCAAAACACCCAAGAGTAATTTTATGATTTCTCAGCCTCACCACTGGGAGAGAGATTGCCAACACTTGGATCCTGAAGAATAGGTGTGCAATGGCCTGGGCCCCTGTGACCGGCCCCGGGGTCTGACCTCTCTTCCCATTACTGAGAACTGGTCTGCACTGTCAGAGGGGAAAAAGGAAGGTCTGTTCAGTGTAATCTCTAACACGAGCCCAGAGATGCAGGTGTCTGCCCAGACTAACTCAGATATCATTTCCCTAAGGCACAGGAAGCCCTCCTCAGACTTGTTTAAAGGATAAAGACCAGGCAGAAACCCCAGCAATGATGATAAATGACTTCTCAAGGAGAACAGAGTACTAGTACACACAGACCATCCCCGCCCTCAAATTCTTCTCTCTTTTTTTTTTTAAATTACTGTTTATAAATACTGTCTTTATGTATAAACTAGATTAACTTGACATCAATCATAAAAAAAATTATTAGAATAAATTCTAATTCAATGACACTTCTGAGTGCACCTGATCAATTTTTTTACGGGTAGGTTGGTATCATCTAGACCCAGTATCACGGACTTTCTTCGTAAGGCTCCTCCCTCTGTGATTTCCCCCTCATTCCCGCCCTGCCCCTGCTCCTTCCACACCCTCCACACCACACTGAGGTTGTGCTCCTGTGGTGGTAAAGCGTCTTCACAGAGGATATTGGTGTCTTAACTACTTTCAGTGTATTTTGTAAGGTCCCTTAGGAGATGGTGAACCAGAGCAAAGGAGGATGGAAGGGTTTACGTTGTTCCCCTCTTGCCTGGGAAGGGGAAAGAACGGCCAGAGGAAATGAGGTCTTTTGGAACTCCAAAATGGGAATTTGAGAACAATGCCGCCTCCTGGAAACTGTGGAGTGTCTTAAGGGAAGTTATCCTCCGTTACAGGAAGGGTGAGCGAGGCACTGGATATTGTGGGACCCCTGGCCAGGCTCTCAGGGCAGCTGCGGGGGCCAGCGTCCTGGGAAACAAGAGACTTCGCTTGGCAAGACTCAGACTTGGACTGGACATGGGCTTGGGGTTCACAGAAGCTCCACTCTAAGTTGTTTGTATTAAAATGTGAGCATTAAATTAGACCAAATAGTTGATTATGACTTGGCTTTTAAATTTTAAGAAGCTGAACTAAAAGGTTCTTTCCTTTCCTGTCCCTTCTTCCTCCCTCCCGTCCCCCTTCCTTCCTATCTTTCTTTCTTTAAGAGGAAGAGCTAGTAGAACTTCTGGTTCATGAGACGGGCTCTGGCTTGTACCCTGGCTCTGTCATTTTCTTGTCACATGCTCTTAAGCAGGGTCCTTATCTCTCTCTGCTCCAATGGTCTTTCCTGTAAAATGTGGCTGATAAAAAATGGCTAACTTGTAAATGTTAAAATGAGGATTATGATTTTTTTTGAATCTTTGGGAAAGAAACTCTTCTTTCAGAAAGAGTGTCATACAATTTCAAATTCTGCCTTTCTTATTTAAGATTCCCCTCAAATTTGATTATTTAAAAATATCTATCATTTATATACCTTTCATTAGAAAAAGGAATGAAGTGATTTGAGGACATAGGTGTCACAACTACCAAAATCTATCAAATCTAGGATATGAATTCTAGTTTCCATAACATACTTTTGAACAACTTCTTTTATCATGGACATCCTTTTATTAATCTACCCACTTGTCTGTTCACCCTTGCATCCTATCGGACCTCCAGCAGCCATACAATGAGTATTTCTAAGCTCCCGCCGTGTGTCTGACACTGAGCTTGACACTGGGCCTCTCCAACTAGAAGAGGCGGGAGATGAAAGCTCCACCGAAATCACAGCCAGAATACAAAACTTGCATTCAATAGAGGACCGACATTTTCAGTATTTTTAACATTTATACAAAATATGCCCTATACTGCCGTAACACCAAAAGCATGCATCTGAGTAGTAATAAACACTTAATATTTTAAAATATTTTTTAAATTTTGTTTTTTTATAATACCCATAACATAAAGCTTACCATCGTAACCATTTTTAAATGTGCAGTTTGCTGGCATTAGCTACATGCACCTTTTTGTGTAACCATAATCACCATCCATCTCCAGAACTTTTTCATCTTTCCCAAAGTGTAACTCTGTACCAATTAAACATTAAATCCCCATTCCTCCCTGCCCCCAGCCCCTGGTAATCACCATTTTACTTTCTGTCTCTATGGATTTGGCTACTCTAGGTGCCTCATATTAAGTAGAATTACACAGTCTTTGTCCTTTTGTGATTGGATTATTTCACTTAACATACTGTCTTTAAGAGTCCTTCATGGTGCAGCCTGTGCCAACATGTCTTTCCCTTTTATGGTTGAATAATTTTCCACTGTACGTATAGACCACACTTGTTTATCCACTCATCTGTCGACGGACACTTGGGTTGCTTCCATCTTTTGGCTACTGCAAACAATGCTACTAGGAACACAAGTGTACGTTAAACACTTCATATTTTGATACTAGTGATTATCTCTTCAAAACTTGAGAGCAAACCAACTGCTTAATGGTAAATAACAGGTAATGAAATTTCAATTTCATAAAGGGAACTCATTTGCTCTTTCAACAAACATTCTCTATCTTGGAGTGCTGGGTGCCGGGGGCCGTGTATTGGGTGTCCAGGGTGAACCCCACAGGCTGTTCTAGAGCCCCTGGTCACCTGAGGAGGCAGGTGTTAAACACATGAACATACCGATCAGCATATAATTATTCATTGTGATCAGCGCTGTGAAGGAAGTGATGCATTGAGAGTGCGTTGATGGGTGACCTGGCTCAGGTGGGTGGTCAGGGAGGGGCTTTCCAACAAGGTGACATTTGTGTTGCAGTCTGAGGGTGAGAAGCAGCCAGGCCAGCACAGAGTGGGAGGGAAGAGACTCCTGAGGGAGGACACGGTGCAGGCAAGTTCTGGGCGAAACTCCTGAACTGATTTTCCAACTCCCCCTTTGCAATCAGTTCTGGCTGTGTTTCCGGTTGTCCAGTGTGACTCGAGTTCCTGACATTCCAGCAGCTCAGTTTTGGTTTATGAACCAAGCATAAAACTATGGCTATTAACATGCTTGAGACTTTGGAACTGCAGCATCTCAGCGATAGATAGAAGCATGAATATCCTTCTTCTCCAGGCTGCACACAACCCAGCCCTGTTTGAGGGCTTGGGGCCCCTGGGAGTCCCTAACAAGGATCTTTGCTTCCCATATGGGAGGCAGTGATAAGCAGGGTGAGGCTCTCAGGACCCTTTGGGAAGGAAAGTATGAAGCATGACTCATATAGAGCCCTTCCTGGATGAAAAGTGCTTTGAAAAACTATACATTTTTTCCTTTTCATTTTATACTTTTGTTGACCCATAGTGGGAGAGTTCTCAGATCAGGAGAGTTATTGTTGTGGAGTGGATTGCTACAGAAGAAATCCTGGATTTCTTGGTGGCCAACATAAGGATTGGTGCTGATCAGTCCTTTAAGCAGCATTGGCAAGCATCTCAAGTCCACGTCAGCCTCCTCTGCCCTTGTGGTTGGTGTGTCGCTCCCCCGCTCAGGCCTGTGTATCAAAGCCACTTCCTCAGACCCACTTTATGGTGAAGTGAGTGCTCAGTGTGTATGAGTGGTGTTGGAGGAGGTCCTTTTGTGATGTGAAGTGACTCTGGACATGCACAAACACTTATCTCTCTTAGATGACCCTGAGAGAGGGTCACGATCAAAGAACGTTTAAAAGCATTAAGCTCTTTTTGTTGTTATTGCTGTTACCTGTGTTATTTTTCATTAATGTGGCCCCTTAGGATACAGAAACCTCTGTAGCTATATCAGTCTCAGATAGCTATATCAGTCTTGGAAACATTTCTGTTTTGGTCATTCACTTTTCTCTTGATGTCGTGCTAACTCCGTGCCCCTTGGTTGGAGGCTGGCTTGATTTGTTTGTTGAAGTATTATATTTTTTTGTATGTTCAATGCAGTCTTTTCCAATTTTTTTGACCACAGTAAGAAATATATTTTGCTTCATCCAAAGTAACACAACTTCACAAAACAATACTTATACTTCCTACAAGAGATACAATTTGGGGTTGAAACCTGCAATTTGAGAAACACTGTAAAATGAGGCCATTGAGCCTTCTGTGGTTCATTTCTGGCCCACTACATCCAAGTTCATCCCAATAGGCTTGCAAGTTCCTTCAGTACAGGATGGTGGTTATTTTTCTCAGGACTCAGTTGATGGTGGTGTTTCCAATGGATAATGGTTGAATTAGGTGACTTAATCTCTCAGGTTTTGAATTCCTTGTACTTCCCAGATTGGCTTGAATCATATGAGAAAAAAGTTGTTTAGATGGGTACTCTCTGTTTGTGAATTAAGATTTCCGGAGGATTTGACTTCCTCTAGTCAAAATTCCAACCAGCTTGAATCCCTTTTTTGCTTTTGATCTCTCTCATGTGAACTGAGAATTCTTTCTCATATTCATCTCTCCTATTCATTCATAAACAACTTTCAGGAGAGAGGTTGAGCCTTGGCCACTTCACACACCAAGAGCCACTGCAGTAAGAAGTACTCAACAGCCAAACAGATAGGATGACTTGACCAGTTGACGTTAACCTCCACCCTTGGCTTCCCCAGTGTGTGAGCAACGGGCTCATGAACGCAGTAAGCATAAAGGCAGAGAAGGAGGCTCTGCATGGGCCCCAAAGCATGGGCTTCCTCTCACCAAGGCTAATTTAGCAACTGTGCTGCTGGAAGTCAGATCTCTTAGCTAAGCAAAGCCGAGCTCCTTGAGCAGACCAAAAAGGCGCTTGTGGTAAGTCTATCACAAAGGTTCTCTTCCATTCTGGACGGAGCCATGATTCACACTCACTGGGATTGATGCACATTCTGGACATGGGTTGGTCTTTTCTGCCCACAAGACCTTGGTCATTAGACTATGCAAGGGCTTACCGAGAGTCCATGACCCAGGATCATACACAACATCTCCTTAGACCAAAGGCTCGCTCTGTGGCAAAGGAGGTGTGGCAGTGGGTGCATGACCATGAGATCATTCATTCGACCCTCTACCCACCATTCAGAAGTTGCTAACATGACGCAATAGTGGAAGAGCCTTTTAACAAAGCATCTGGGTCACACATAGAGTGTGACCACCTGAAGTTCACACTCCGTGTGGATGAGGCACTGTTTCAGGATGTAGTAGATTTCTTAGGATGAGAGCTTAAAACCTGGCTCCAGGAAGCAGTTGTGGCTTTCTTCACCATCATTTCCAACATCATGACTGACTTGGGAAATTTGTGTTTTCCGTCCACACAGTTTTAGATATCTTGGTTCCCAGAGGTGGATGCTTCTCCAAATCATTTCCCTCCGCTGACGGGAACAGCCTTGTCAAGAAAACTTTCACTGCTCTCCAGGTTGGGGGGCCCATAGGCAATGACTCACTGATAAAAGGGTACAAAAGGCGGGATCATTTGCATCACGGTCGGGGGGATAGCTCTGCAGTTCTGTCCCTGCCCTAGGGCTCCTTCCACCCGCACCATGGGTCAGGCAGAGCTGGACTTCACCCAAGACAACAGCCTTGCTCAGCTCTTTTCTCTCTCTGCCATGCTTGACTCCCTCCCCTCCTCACCAGTTTTTCCCATAAGGCGCTCCCTCAACGAATCCTGAACACCTGGATCTCTGACCAAGACTCTGATATTCTCCTTCCTTTGGTCCTTGGGCCTAGGGAGAAGGCATTCTGTTCATTATCCCATGAACAAAAATAAGAACCCTGGTGAGTGGAGCTGCTAATGGCAGAATTTTTAGAACTGAAGGGCAAAATTTATTCAAGACCACCTCTTATTTTTACTTTTTAAAATTTTAAAATTTTTAATTTTTAAATTGAAGTATTCAATATAATTAATTTACAGTGTTGTGTTAATTTCAAGTATACAGCAAAGTGATTCAGTGATATATATACTTTTTCAGATTCTTTTCCATTATAGGTTATTACAAGATATTGAGTATAGTTCCCTATGCTACACAGTAGGTCCCTGTTGTTTATCTATTTTATATAGAGTAGTGGGTATATTTTAACCCCAAACCCCTAATTTATCTATCCTCCTCCCAACCCCAGCTATCCCCTTTGGTAACCATAAGTTTGTTTCCTATGTCTGTGAGTCTCTTTCTGTTTCATAAATAAGTTCATCTGTATCATTGCTTTAGATTCCACAAATAAGTGATATCATATGATATTTGTCCTTGTCTGACTTACTTCACTTAATATGACAATCTCTAGGTCCGTCCATGTTGCTGCAAATGGCATTATTTGATTCTTTTTCATGGCTGAATAATATTCCATTGTATGTATATTATTTTTATGTTTTTTAATGGAAGGATAATGCATGCACAGAAAAGCACATTGAAATATACAGCTTGCTGAATTTTCACAAGAACATTGCAGAAAAGGAAGAGAAAGGGTACAAGGTATCACAGACTCTTCTATAACTCAGCCCAGAAATAACCATCACACTTCCATTGTCATGTCTAGGCTAGAACTTGGGACATGGCCCATCTATAAGTGGAGGCGAGAACTGGATGTGGGTAAGATTATGAATTTCCACAGCAATGAACACAAATCTGGCAAAATCATCTTTTTTTCCCACTGAGTTTTCTTGGGTCTGTCAATTTCTCTCCTTTCCTCCAGTTTTGGTGGCTAGCTCAAACCATCCTAACCCAATATAGAGAAGAGGAGAGATGTTGCCTTCATTACGTTCATTCCAATTATAAATTCTGAAGCACTTGATTGATTTGATTTTGGCTAAATATCACTAAATGATAGCAAAATCACCTTGACTACAATTTGAGGTTCAATTTGAAACAAAATGGTAGCTAATAAACATTCTACTAGGCATATCTTCTGCAACAGCTTGCAGTAAATTTTGCATATGGTCAGAGGCTCTAAGGGCCCATGACTACACCAAAAGAGGTGCACAATTTAGAGAATCACTGATGACACCAGGAAAAATGTAAAAATAATTACAGATCCTTTGATATTAATGCACATTGTCATAATGACTGCCATTACTGGCTCTGGGGCCACATTCCATAATGAGCCTTTTTTGGGACTGAGTATTGCATAGAGGTGCTAGAGATACCGTTTCTATTAATGAATGTGTAGTTCTAAGCTGTGACAATGGCAGTACTGTATTCTTCTGTGAGCAAATTCTGCTGAATTCACAGACAGGTGACATTGTGTGGGCACTAATGTATGTGGAGCTCTCTGTTGTAATAAGTCTGCTATTATCTTTAACACAATAACACTGAATGTGCCCTGGACTTATCAGTAGGTGCTGTTAGCTAAGACTGGACTTAACTCTTTGCAGTCTGATTTCAGCTGCTCCTTACAATGCTATGGGTGATTTCCAACCTTAGAAACTCCCATTCTTGTTTTTGATTCTATTTTATTTTTTACTGTGTTCACACTCTCCTCCTTTCCTTGTGTGTTTCTATAACGACCCCCTTTTGCATCCAAATTCTTCTTTATTTGAAAATGCATATTTTGCCCATTGGAGGAAATTGTTGACTTCGTCTTCATCCATGGAGTCTGAGGGAGATGCATTCTTGTGCTTTGCCTGCATCTCCCATCCCATTCCCCCAGCCTCCAAGGGCGCCATGTGGCAGGATCATTTCTCCCAAAATAATGCATTCTCTAAGGCGCGGTGACTGCCCTGGGCAGAAAAGGGACATTAAACATCGCCACTGGTTGGACTTGGACACAGCTTGCTGGTCCCACAGAGGGGCCTGGGAGGCAGGAGAAACGCCCTGGTTCTCGGTGGCCTGATCACATGTGGCACACAAATGAGGCACTTTCCGTGCACAGAGGGGAGAAGGCAGGTGCAAAGGCCCTGAGGCACAGTTGTGCTCAGTGAGCCAGAGGACCGGCAAGGGAGCTGGTGTGAGCGAGGGACAAGGTAGGGCGGCAGAGCATATCAGAGAGGAGATGGGCAGGGTGGGGTGAGGGGCTCTGCAGACAGCTGTACGAGTTTTACTCTGAGTGAGTTGAGGGTCGCTTCGGGTGCTGACCTGAGGAAGTCATCGTCTGACTACTTTCACTGGTTCATTCTGATGGCTGAGATGAGAGGATGCCAAAGAGGACCAAGGAGGAGACGGCGCCCAGGTGGGGGGTTGTGACCATACTGGTGAGACGTGACATGACTCGGCCCAGACCGGCCAAGGTGGACGAGGTGAGAAACGGAGCTCAGACAGCGGTCGAACAGCCTGCACGTGATGTGGGACAGAGAGAGTGGAGACAAAGATGTGGGGTGGGATTTTTGGCCTGAAGGACAGTGAGAATGGGGGGCAAGGAGAGGGCTGGAGGGGTGGAGTGGGCAAGGCACTGGGGGCTGGGTCTTCCCCAGATGCCCGTCGGTCACCGCAGCAGAAGAGTAGAGTCTGGAGCCCACGAGAGGACGGTTCTCCAGAGAGAAACTTGGTGCCCGTGGCACAGAGATGGTATTCGAGTCCACAGGCAGAATAAGGTTACCATTGGGGGTGGGGAGGTGCGGGTGAGACAGGAGAGAGGTCAAGGCCTGAGCTTGGGGGCCTTCGTGAGGAGGCCAGGGCGCTGAGAAAGACCCGTTAAGGGGGAGACTGGGACAATGGGGTGAGCAGGTCGGTGTTTTGGGTGGTTGTCCATGACAACGAAGATAAAGCCTACAGGTGACAGCTGGTCCCAGCAAAGGGGAGGCCACTGCTGAGCCCGACTTTGTGTAAAGAAAACCCGTCAATACACTTTAGCTGTGGCTCTGGCCCCTACCTTAGCCTCAGGGGGGGCTTGTGGGCCCAGGTCTGGCTGACCACGGGGATCCCTTCCTCTGGCCTCGGTGACCGGTTCAGAGTGGAGCACGCGGCCCAGAGTGGCCGCTTGGACGGCTCTCTGGCCATTTCCCCCTGGAGCTGTCAGGACAGACGGGCCCTTCCCCTGGGGTTGCTAAGCATTGGGGTGCAAGTCCCGGCCTCTAGCAGACATCCTGCCTGTCGGGTGGACTCCCTCCTTCTGAGATGGAGAGAGACAGGTCCCTGACAAGAGCATCTGGACCAGCTCTGGATGCAGCTCTGCCTGAAGCCCGCTGTGTCCTTGGACTCGGTGTCACTTCCCAGCCAGTAACCTCTGTTTTAAGCTCACTGGAATCGGCCTCTGTCCCTTGCATCCAAGGGGATTTCTCTGACGCCCACTCCTTGGCGGTGGGAGACAGTGTGAGGGAGGGCGTGCTGCAGAGCCCCTGGCCAGGCAGAGGCCGACCAGACGGGTCTCTGAGCCCCCGGGCAAAGACACAGACAGTCCTTGCGGGGCAGGCCTCTGAATGAAGCCTTCCTAAGCAACCCCTGGATTCAGAACTGCTCTCAGCTGCCTGGAGTTGCATGGTGGAGACCGGGCTGGGCAGGACCAGACAAGGTCACCTCCCCCCTCCTCCTGTGGCAGCCTCTGACGCAGGTCTGAAATCTGGGGCAGGTAGGGTTGCAAACAGAGAAGCTGGGTGAGGGCATCGGGTTCCACCTGTGACCCAGGAGGCGGCGTCCTGCGGGGCACAGGGCTCGTACTGGTACTGGGAGTTCCCTGGGAGATTACGAAAGCCACGAGGGGAACTGCCACGGGCTTGGGGGCGGACAGGGCCAGCATCTGGGGAATGCAGATGAAGTAATGGGAGACCAGGGCACGGGAAGCAGTTGCTAAAACAAACTAATTCTGCTGGCTGAGGTTTCTCTGGCTTGGAACTGTTTTTAAAGGGCCAGCCACACACACATTGTAGCGTCTTAAAGACACCGGGAGCAGAGTGTAATCCATGGGTGCTGGCTTTCAGCTCTGAAGACCCAGTGCGTCTTCTCCATGTTTTTACCCTTCTTCCAGGTCTTGGTGCAGATGGGTTGTTCAGTCCGTCTCATCGCTCTTCCCTAGGAGGGCGGATGCATGAGTCAGCCCTGGGAGAGCCCTGATCTTCTCCTCTGCACCCTGACCAGGCAAATGATGCTCCAGTGATAATCCCCAGTTACCTAGGCTGAAGTCAGGACTTGGGAGAGCCCTGCGATATCTGTGCACCCAAGGTCTCGGTCTAAGTCCTGTGCATCTGAAATCATTGCCTCCTTACTTGCTCCTATTTCAGGATTTCTTATGTCCTTGGAGAAGACTTATCTTTCACACCAACCCTTTCATCATCTAACGATGTTGAGCCTTCCTTCCAATAGTATACTTTACTCCCATCGTGGAATATGAAGGAGACCGACTCAGCAAACCTCATTAAACGTAGTGCCACCCATTTGGAATCTGCAGCATTTGACAGATGCTGAAATGAAATCTACTTGTTGCTCAGATAGTGCACATTACCAGACTAAACACATTTGCAGGAAGGGTGAATTTAGAGTGTTTAAGAGGAAAACTGTCTCAAACCACCTCAAGCACTTTAAACCATCATATTGCACTCAAACAATGGATGCCAGGTCCACATAAATCGTCTGGATTCACACAAGCAGGTTTTTGAGGATTTCTGGAGGCTGCGGGCTTTCAGCCTACTGTTTATTTTCTGCAATAAAGCTACCTAAATACCCTATCATTCACCCTGATCGCTGATTTCCTTTGACCTTCTCCCACAATCGGTCTGAAAGAGAATGTTTTCCTTTAAGACTTTACCCTCCGATAAGGTATATATATTCTTGGTGCCATCACTGGAAGCTGCTTTCTAAACCAGATAAAGAGAATGTTTTCCAAAAAGTCTTTCCACACTTCCTGTAGTTGGGACGTGAAGTGCAGGAGAGCAAAGTCCTGAGGTTCAGAAATCCATAGGTCTTTTTTTTTCTGGAAGAGCGGTTTTTATTCTCCCAGGTCTGGTGCTTTTAGGTTCCCATCCTGATCCTGGGAAGGTGGGCAGAACCCGGCCTTCGGTGTGTGGGTTAAGGAAGTGCCAGCTGCTGTAACAGAAAAGTCCCCGCATGGTAGCTGCCTTACGTGCCGCAAGCCTGTGTCCTGATCTCAGGACGGTCCAAGGCTGACACTTCCGGTCGGGCAGCTCTCCTCCACGAGGCGACTGGAAGAAGCGGCTCCTCTCCTCTGTGACTCCACCAGGTTCAGCGTGTGGCTCTCAAGACAGTTCCCAGAGTCCGATCGTTCCAGTGGCTGGCAGAGAAGTGCACATGGAGGGTCACAGGTGACTTGTGATCCAGACCTGGGATTGGGGTGGATCAATTCTGCTCCTTTTCAACTGACCAGAGCAGGACGGATGCTGGACCACGGCCACATCACCCTGCGAAGAGGCTGGGGAGTGCGGTTTAGCTGCGTGCCAGCCTGAACATGTAATAACGCTGTCTGCCTTCTGTGGCCACAGTCAAGAAGTTTTTGACTCTGGCAGTGGCCAGACTCTCCCTCCAAAGGATGTGGAACACTTGCTAGGGTGGACCTCAAGAGAGGGCACTAAATTAATTTCCTTTGTTTGCTACTGAGTTTTGCTTATCTCATAGCCTTCTAGATTGGAATTAAACATCTTAAAATCTCGGTCTATAATAACATAGAAAAAAAAACAGCAAAAAAGGAGAGAGTCTACAGAAAAAGACGTCTACCTGACCTTGTTTTTTTTGCAAATCGTCTGAAAATTAGAGGCTCTGCATCAACATGGTCTGAGGCAGACAAGATGGAGATCTCTCTCTCGCTCTCTCTGTCTCTACCTCTGTCTGTGAGATCTGGGTATCATTTATCACTGAGTACCTGTTTCAGGACGTCAAGCCTTGCCCAGACCCCCAGCTTCTTTACCTCCGCAGGTGAGTCAACTCCCACCTTCGGGCAGGTGTGGGAAAAGTTCTCCAGCCCATCACGTAGTAGCTGTGAAGTTTGGGCAACTTATTTAACCTCCTTAGGTTAAATTATTCTGTAAATTATTTTCCTCGGTCCCTTATTCTGTGAAGATGGGGTTAATAGTTCCCATCTCATGGGACGCTGCAAGGGTTATGGCAGATACTGAAGGAGAAATCACCTACCCCAGTGCCTGCCGCCCTGGACAATCCCTCACCACCAGCTTCCTTCCTGCCTGTCTCACGCGGGGAGAGGTAAACCACCAGGGCCTTTGTCAGGATGGTGGAGCGCCTCTCCTTCCCCACCCTCCACGCCTCCCCAAGACCTAATGGCAGCAAGAGTTCTTTCCATTCAGGCAGAAATCAGAGGGTCTGAGGGCGAGGAGGGAGTAGGAGCCAGACAGACAAAGGCGCAATTACCCCCACATGACTGCCTATCAAGAATTCTGGCTGGAGAAAGGCTCTCCTGCAGTTTGTTTTTGATAATTCTGCTCCAAGAACCCAAGAGGGAAGGCCTTCGGTCAACAGGACCGCCCCGATCTCATTGTCCCAGTGTAATTCGACTTAGTCAACCTCTGGCATTTTCTATCCTCCATCTCTTCTTTCACGTATTTCCTTGATTTATCAGCAGCTATTTACTCCAGCTAGCACCATTTCCGTTGATCTAGCCCTGCTCATGCTAGCATCCTTCACACACACACACACACACACACACACACACACACACACACACCCCTCCAAGAAAAATCTCACCTCTAAATGGAGGGTGGGTGGTACGCTGTGTTTCTCATGTGAGGCCTGAGTACATGATGGAGGAAGATGAAAATCACTCCCCCTGCAAGCCTGCTCTCCCCAACTAAGTTTATGAGAATCAATTATAATCTTTAAATCTTCTCATTCTTACATAGGCTTATTTCTTACTTAGCTCTGGTATCCCACTTTGAGCCAGTCAGAGGAAAAAAACCTTTGCATCCGTGATACCTCACCACTATGCTCCCACAAGGATGATATTCTGGGATAAATCAGCAAAAGCCTTGGCTGTTTCCGTAGTAATCCTAAAGATCAACAGAAGAAATTGCTTGAAGTGGATGGATAAAATTCTTAGAATAATCCTGCCCAAGCCCTCTAGAATTCTTTTATGATGGCTTTATATATCTCAGCCTTCCACCTGGGATGATTCCAAAGTGTCACCAAAATGAATGTGCCGTGCAGTTGGGAAGGAGCGTGGTGGCTGCAGAAGGGGTTAGACTTGAAGACATCTTTCGGAAGAGTATTGAGAGAAAAAGTCCCATCGACGCTAACTGGAATTCTGGGGAAAGGTTTTAGGTGAGCTTCAATGGGGTGCAGATACAGTCACTTTTCTCACTCTGTTGAAAGTGTCAGGGAAAGCAAAATCACCCCATTGGCCAGGTCAGCGTCCACCCGGCTAGAACTTTGTCCAGTGGGCTGAACTGGAGTGGGGCCTGGGGCCAGCAGGCTACAGTGAAAGGTGTGGTCTGGCAGGCGGGCTGAGGCTGGGGTGCAAAGTCTCTGGCAGTTGGCACCGTGGACTGGTGGTGGGTGGGAGAGTTTCATGGAACTGTGCAGGACGGGATGTGTTCACTGCAAAGAGTCAAGACCAGAGAAGGAAGCTTGGTCGATGCTTGAGAAGCGCGTGAGCTTGAGGCAGGGACGAGAGCTGTAGATAAATCTCCTGAGCCTTACTTCCCAACAGAAATCTTCCTTCCATAGTCTCCCTTCCTGTGGTCCAGAATATCCCAGAACTTGATAGTAACGTGACGAAAGAAACTAGATGTGGTGGATACTTCCGATTGACCACCAAGTTCTGTTCTCCTCATTATCCATTAAAAAAGGCACATACTTTTAAAATTGAGGTAGAATTAACATACAGTAAACTGCAAATCCTAAAAGTGTACAAGTCACTAATTTTGGCATATGTCTACAGCCATGAAAACATCACCACAATCAAGACAGAGAATATATCTATGACTCCAAAAAGTTTCCTTGTATCCCTTTGCAATTCCCCCATCTCTGTCCCTCTCTGCCTTATCCCCTTTTCCCCAGGTAACCTCTAATCTGCTTTTTGTTACAATACATTAATTTGCATTTTCTAGAATTTTATATAAATGGAATCATATAGTATACACTCTTTTTAGTCTGCCTTCTTTCACTCAGTGAAATTATTTTGAGGTTCATCCACGCTGTTTGTGTATTTCAGGAGTTCATTCATTTTTATTGGTAAGCAGTATTTCATCAGACAGGTAGTATACAATTTGTTTATTCACTCAACTTTTGCTGGACATTTGGTTGTTTCCAGGTTTTGGATATTACAAAAAAAGCTGCAATGAATATTCATGTGTGAGTCTGTGTATGGACATATGCTTTCTTTTTTGTTGGGTAAATATCTAGGGATAGAAAGGATGGGTCATACAGTAGGTATACATATAACTTCCTAAGAAAATGACAAACTGTTTTCACTTGATTGTACCATTTTAGAGTCATATACTAGCAATGTATGAGAGTTCTAGTTCCTCCCTATCTTCACTGATAATCGATAACATCTATTTTTGCAATTTTAGGCATTCTAACAGATGTGTTGTGGTATCTTGCGTGTCCCTAATGACTAATGATGTTGAGCATGTTTTCATGTGCTTATTTGCCATCTGTCCATATGCTTTAGTGCCTATTTAAATATTTTGTTCACTGTCTTTGAGTTGTTGGTTTTCTAATTATTGTGTTGAGAGTCTTTATATATTCATGATGCAAGACATTTATCAGATATGTGCCCTGCAAATATCTTGTAACTTGTCTTTAATCCTCTTCAACAACGGATGTGCGTCCATTCTGCAGCCTCTCTTGTTGCTGGGTGTGGCCACGTGACTGAGTTGTTACTTGTGAAATGCGAGTAGAAGTGAAGTGTGCTACTTCTGGGTTCAGTCCTTAAAATAATGTGTGTGCTTCTCTGGACTCTTTTTTTTTTTTTTTTTACCTACTCTTTTTTTTTTCACCTCAGTTTCATCCTTTTTTTAAAAAAATTAATTAATTAATTTATGGCTGTGTTGGGTCTTCATTTCTGTGCGAGGGCTTTCTCTAGTTGCGGCAAGCGGGGGCCACTCTTCATCGCGGTGCGCGGGCCTCTCACTATCGCGGCCTCTCCCGTTGCGGAGCACAGGCTCCAGATGCGCAGGCTCAGTAATTGTGGCTCACGGGCCCAGTTGCTCCGCGGCATGTGGGATCCTCCCAGACCAGGGCTCGAACCCGTGTCCCCTGCATTGGCAGGCAGATTCTCCACCACTGTGCCACCAGGGAAGCCCTGGACTCTTTTTTATGACCAGCTTTGGTCACGCTGGTGCGAACAGCGCCCTGGGGTCCAGAATGACCTGGTGCAGCACCATCACTCACCTTTGCACTGTTGCGCGGTGGAGAAATGAGCTTCTATCTGCTTTTAAACCACTGAAATGTGGGGTTTCTTTATCAGCCCTTAGCAGCTTAGCTCTTACCCTAACTAATACACCAAGAAAGTCTCCCTTCCTTCCTTTCCCCCTCCCTCCCTTCCTTCCTTCCATCCTTCCTCGCTTCTTTGAGCACATTCCAACAGAAGTTTAGGTTGGCTGGTATGAAAATGAATTCATTTTCTTAGATAAGAGAATAAAAATTTCTTGAGCAACCCGTAAGGTGCTGTGCTATGTGTCTGGCCTAAAAAGAGGAATAAAACCCAATTCTTAATACTTGAGAATATTTGAGAAACTGATGGTCCAATGAAAATCTTTTGATTTAGTTTTGTCTCTAGCCAGTCTGGAATTATAGAGCTGTTCAGCGGTTTAGGGACAAGATTTTGCTGAGCTTCGAAGAAGCCAGAAAAATGCAGAAATTTGGTGGCAAATTGGTGTTTTTCTCTTGATATTCTGCAGAAAATCACATTAAGATGAAACTGAACTTTGCCCCCTCTGCCTGACAAATGAGAAGAAGGTATTCATGTCTCAGTACCTGCAGCCCTGTACTTGATTCAGGTCTCCCCAGAGTAACTGAAATCGTGTTGTTGCCATTTACTTGGGTTCTTATGATGGGCCATGCACTCTTGATGTAAGTCAACCCACTTGCTTCTCTCAAGAACCTAACTGATGTTTACAGATGAGGAAATAGATTCAGAGAGGATAACTAACTTCTCCGTCACCATGGAGACAGTGGGGGATGGAAGCAAGTTTGAAACCCGTCCTGGTACCCAAAGGCCAGGGCCCCTCCTGAAAGCTCTGTTGCCTTCCATGGGAGCAGCTTTGCACTTAGATTATTCAGAGTACTGCTTCGGGCTTTTGCTTTTCACGGGAGAAATAACCTCACGGACTCTGGGTCTGCTCCCACTGCCTCCTCGGCCCCAGGCTGGAGACTAACCTCTATTACTCAGAAGAACTTATGAAACTCCGTAGTTCTTTATATTCAAGCATCAGCACATCTGACTTTTGTTTTCAATCCAGAACCTGCCCTGTTTTCACAGAACAAAAATCCAGATTCATTCTGAAAATGAAATGATGGTTGGTCCTTGGAAAACAACCCAGATCCCAGGTCCCCACTTTAGCACAATCCCAAGTCAAGGTTTTCTGGTTGGGTGCTTCCAAGCCCTATCACACTGATAAGGGCTTTCAGACATACCAAAGCAGGGGAAAATGAAAGAGACCCTTTCTTTTTCTTGTTGTTCCAGATCAGATAACATTGCCTGATTAGTTCCTCCACCATGAATTCACACCGCATGTACCCACACGCCAGCCCTCTGCTAAAAGGCCATCAGCTATATTGCTTCCTGCACAATAATTCACATTTTGCCTCATGCTTTCCCTTCTCCACCTCTGTTTCCGGCTCCTCCCCCTGAAGTAGCAAAGTGCCTGCAAAGAAAATGCGTCAACAGGTGAAATTTATAGGAGTTTCCTGGCCCACACAGAAATGTGAACCACAGGTATCCCCAAAGGAGAGATTTTCTTACCCAGATACTTACCCTCTTGAATATGCCCTGATTCTATTCACATGTGGGTTCTCTAGAGACGCCAGTTATCTTTTGGATGGAATCAGAGTGTGGAGCTCCCGTTTGGGAAGAGTGGCTTTGATGAAGGCCAGTTGGGATTATTTAGTTGCGGTTACAGAAAAGCCCAACCCAAACTGGCTTAGTCCAAAAGGGAATTTATTGACTCAGAAGCTGAAAGAGGATGTTAGCTACAGACGGGTCTCAGTTCAGGGCTCAGGCTTACCACTGGCACCTGCCAACTTTTAGAAACTTTATTCCTTTGTTCTGCCTTCCACTGTGCTGACTTTAGCCTTGGGTTTTATGGGTACCAGAAAGGTCCCTGCTAACCCACTCATTCTCTTATGTTTTAGGTCAAAGGTTATGAGTGAGAGTCTCTTCCCCCAGAAAGTGCAGTGAAAATGTCATTGCATTTCATTGACTCTGACTAGGTCACATATGATCCACGAAGATCAAAGGATGGGGAAGTGAGATATGCTGATGGCTTAGGCCTTGGTCACAAGCTCCACTCCTGGGGCTCGGTGTGGAGCCTGCTTTAATGGGACTGCATGGGAATCGGGTACAGTCACCAGGGGGACTCTGACACTGTTCACTGCAGTGTGTGTTGCCTTATAAGAAACGGTGCATAAGCGTCACGTGATGTTTTGTGTCCACTGCATAAGCTAGCTCCATACCTTGAAAATAGCCAGCATCTGCTTAAGTAAAATAAGAATTTACACCCAAAGCCAAGCTGATTGGAGAAAAGGTTACTTACTGATTTAAATTCCAGGAGTCAGGCTAGTTTGCCAAAATTTTGATGCAAGTGGGTCAGTATAGAAAACACTCAAAAATTCCTCAACGTCTACAGCAGGACTGCCTTATATTCTTTAAAGCATGAAGAGCCTCCACTGGTTCGGTATTGAAGACTATGGCAATGAGCCTTTCTTATCGGTTTCATTGAGTTTTTGTTTTCTAAGAAGACTCTGATATTTTAGTTATAAAGACCTCTGTAGCCTGATCAGGCTGGTTCTGGAGGGAGTGGAAGAGTTTATGGCAGAAACGTGGGAGGTCGTTGGAAGTATTTTGACTATATTATGATACACACACCAAAAGGTGTTCTCCTGTAATGCTCTTTCTTCCAGTCATTCAGCTTCCTCATATGTCTTTCTAAATAAACATCTGGAATTAGGTTATTCATTCTTCTTGTCAACTCTCAACGTTAACTATTCATCCTTTTAGCCACTGAACAATTGTCATTGGTTATGAACCTCCTTTCTTCAAACACTTTATTGTTGATTGTGCATCAGACCCTCTCTAAGCACGTCACATGCATTATTTCATTTATGCTTCATAACTACTGTATGACATAGAGACTATTATTATTATTCAAATTGTATGGAAGATGAAACAGATCTAGAAGAGGTTAAATATCTTGCCGAAGGTCACACTGTTGGAGCCAAAGATTTTAAAACCATAGTATGCAAATAAAACAAAAGATTTTGCCCCTGCTGCCACCAAGGTAGGGCACAGGAAGACAGACCTATAAATAAACAAGTGCATTTAATGTTGTGTTTGCTGTGATAATGAGTTACACAAGGGAAAGTGGGAGAGAGAGAGAGAGAAAGAGAGAGAGAGAAAGCAGTCATTTATCTGGCCGGGACTGAAAGATTTGAAATGGGTGTTGGGAAAAGTTCCCTAGAGGAGGCTAGGCTAAGATGCATAATGCTTTCCAGCTAGAAGGTGGGGGATGAGAAGAGCATCCCAGAGATCAGAACCCATGCAGGCAAAACACAGATGCATGATGGGGGAAACGCAAGCCGTCTGGCCTGGGTGGAGCCTGGGGTTCAGGAAGGATAGACGTAGGAGGAGCCAAGCGGGACCCAGTCCATGAAGGGCCTGGTTGGGATTTGGTCAGGAGAAAATGGGGAACTGTTGAAGGACTTTAAGAAAAAGGTGACAGTTATTCATACCTAGTTTTTTTTTTTTCTATTTTCTAAATTCCCAAGCTTAAATCTTTTTTTGGGCGGGGGGGATTTTTTATTGTGTAAAATAAACATAACAAAACTTACCATTTTAACCATTTTAATTGTATAATTCACTGGCATTAAGTACATTCACAATATTGTACAACCATCTCCACTATCCATTTCTAGAAAATTTTCATTATCCCAAGGAGAAACTCTGTACCCATTGAACAATCATTCCCCCATTTTCCTGACAACCTGCTGGATCAATGGAAGTTGCGCTGACAAACAAGAGGAAATAAACATATAGGTCCTCGATGTACGTTAGCACAAAGAACACTGTGATTTGTGCTTTTTTAGAAGGAAAAGCATCAACGACGCTGCATTTTAGGGCTGAGAGTCCCCGCAGTGGCTGGGGTGAGCTGTTCCTGCCAAACCAGCCAGACAACGGCGATGTTCCGTTACCACCAAGATGCCCATCTGTGGTTTCTTATGAAGAAAGGCGGTGGGTGCCCCACATGGCCGTCGTGACTAAAACTGCTGGTGAACATCCCATGGCATCAGGTTAGCCAGCAAACACACACTGAACACCTGCTGTGCGCACGGTGGTCAGGGGGTCAGGTGCCCTAAACAGAGAGGAGTAGGCAGTGACCCACAGCTTTCGAAGGAATCGTAGTGTAGTCGGGGAGAAGGACAAGGACACGTCAGCCTGTGACCTCAGGTGGGGTGGAACCCCCTGACCTGTGCTGATTTACCTTTTCACTGCACTCGGTAGAGCGCTTTACAGCACTGAGCACATTATCATTTTACATCAGTTCGACCCTCTTCTTGTAGTAACCATCAGACTGTTCACCCCATAATGGCAGATGCTTCGTCTATTTTTGTTCATTATTGTCTCTTTGGAATCTAGCGTAGTTCTTGGCACGTAGAATGTGCTCAACAAATGCACACTGAATAAATGGTTGCTATAATTATATATATGTGTGTGTTTATACACGCATACATACATATATAATACACATATATGTGCATACCTACATATATATACACACATATATTAATGCTACAACACATTGTATATGTATACTTTCACCGAACATATAAATATATATACATTCAAGGTGTGGATCTATATGTACAAGTCATATTTTTTGACAAAAATAATTATCATTTATTGAGCACTTTAATTTTTATAAACAGAAACTTTTTTCAGTGTTTTACATATATCATTTTATTTAATTGTCACAAGAATCCTATGAGGATTAATTCGCTTGTTTACTTTTTCCAAAAGAGGCAAAGGAAGCACAGAGAAGTTAAGAAACTTTCCGAAGGCCACACTATTTCAGTTAGTATCAAGCCATATGTTTTGAAAGCACAAACAAAAAATTCGCAATAATCCAAACCATTTTTTAAACAGCTCCCACTTTGGAAGCAATAGCTTCTTCCAGGCCTCAATGCCGTTTAAATATGGCCGAGACCCTGCGGCTGCAAAGCTCCGCGAGCTGGGTATGTTAACTGCACGTCTGGCACGCGCAGAGTGGGCGCAGAGCTGGGTTTGTGGTCCCCACTAAGAGGTCACCATCAGGCCTCGAATGCACCCAGACAGATCCCCAGTCTCCCTCCGCAGTCTAATTAGTTAGAAGACTATTTATAGACCTCAGCGCTCCTCTCAAGACACACTCCCAGTTCCTAAGCCCCTGCTCTCAGCAGACAACTTCACCTCGTGAGTCACTGAGAAAACTGAGGGCATGCGTGTGCTTTCTGGTAACTTCCCACCCTCTACCTACAATTTACCTACACCCACGTCCGTCCTCCGGCCTGGCCTCCAGCCGGCAAAGGTGAGGTGGCCTCCTCCCAGCCGTGTAAGCCTCTCCCAGGGTCCGTGTCCTACCCCCGCCCTTCTGGGTTCATCTCTCATCCCTTCCCGGCCCAGGAGGCTCTCCAATCTTCAGGTCCATTTCCACGACGATGCCCCCTCTGCCTGTGAAGAGGCTGTGCTCTCACCGCTTTCCTGGATTCCTGCAGCGGCCCCCTAACCTGCCCTGCGTTTCCATTTTGCCTCTATCACACCGCGGTCACATGGAATCTTTTAAAATGCAGGGTCACAGGCAATTCCCAGCGCACGAGCTCCAACTCACCTACGTCTCACTATTTCCAGGAATCATATCAGGATATGAGTAACTAAGGGTGATATTAAATCCTCTCTACTTTTCCCCTCCCTTCCTTCCTTCCCTCCCTCCCTTTGAAAGTAAGTCATTTGCATACGTGAGTCGTTATTAATAGTAACACTAGTTCTCCGGGTGCGCCTTACAGCGCCTCTCGCGCACCTCCACGCCCTCCCCACCGCTCCCTGGCTCTGCTCCCAGCACCCCTAGAAAATCAGGGTCACTGGGACCTCCTCGTTGCCACTGATCTTTGTTCAGTCTTTGCATCCGGCTTTTGACAGCGTCCACCCCGCTTGTTTTCAGACTTCCCCCTACACTCCCCGTTTCCCTCCCAGCGCTGGAGTGGTTCCTGTTTCCTCCGTGGATGCCTCCTGTTCCGCCTGACCCTGGAAGGCCGTGTCCACGGGGTTCTGAGCAGAACCTCCTGTCCTGGCTCTCTGAGCTTTCTGTAGGTGGCTTTACCCCCTGGCATATTTTGTGTGCATCCCTTATGCATGGTCCCCTTATCATTTTAGTTTCAATCGCTAGGTCTTTGAGAGCTTTAGCTGACCATTGTTGAGGTTTGCTTACTGGGATGTAGGCATTAATCCAAGAAGAATTATAGCTTGATTTTTCGAAAATCCTTCTTTTTGTTTTATTGTCAATACTGTTCCTGAGGACAGCGAGAATTTATGACATGTTAAGATGAAGCAGCACGTTTTCCCAAGTCTTCAAGAATTTTTGCTTGTTCCCATCCCCCACCCCAACACTTGCTGACCTTAAAATTTGCTCCCCAAGTTCAGAAGCCTGAGTCCCAAACAAAAATGGCCTCTTGCTGGGGCCCAACCTCTTTGACCTACGCTGGGTGGCATCACCAATCCTCGCTTCTCTCTCACCTTCATCAGGCCTCTTTCAAACCTTTCTTCCCAGCCCCCCTGCCCCGCTCCCGCCAGAACCTAGATCCCCCTGCTGACCTGGGACCAAGTAAGTGTGAAGCAGATTCTGCAAGCCTGGCTCTGTGCAGTGAAGGTGGCAGTAAAAAAGAGAAAGTCTTCCCCTCAAGGAACATCCATTAAAGACGTTGTCGTGTTTGTTTGTTTTGTTTTTTTCAGAGAAAAGCATGCACCCACATGTTGTGCTCTAAATGAGGATATTTTTCCAAAGTGCCTCTGTGTTAGTGTCCTGTTGCCACTAGAACAAATTATCACAAACTTGACTTAATACAACACAAATTTATTTTCTCACACGTCTGGAGGCCAGGAGTCTGGAAACAGTCTTACTGGGCTAAAGTCAAGGTGTCAGCAGGGCTGGTTCCTCCCGGAGGGTCTCTGGGTGAATCCATTTCCTTGACTTTTCTAGCTGCTGGAGGCCACCTACATTCCTGGGCTTGTGGCCCCTTCCCCACATCACCCAGCCCTCTTGCCTCCTTAGTCACATCTCTTACTTCCTCTGCCTCCCTCTTAGAGTGTGATTACATTTAGGGTCCACCAGATAACCCGGGATAATCCCATTTATTTATTTATTTATTTTTTATTTTTTATTTTTTTAAATTTTATTTATTTATTTATTTATGGCTGTGTTGGGTCTTCGTTTCTGTGCGAGGGCTTTCTCTAGTTGTGGCAAGTGGGGACCACTCTTCATCGCGGTGCGCGGGCCTCTCACCATCGCGGCCTCTCTTGTTGCGGAGCACAGCCTCCAGACGCGCAGGCTCAGTAATTGTGGCTCACGGGCCCAGTTGCTCCGTGGCATGTGGGATCTTCCCAGACCAGGGCTCGAACCCGTGTCCCCTGCATTGGCAGGCAGATTCTCAACCACTGCGCCACCAGCGAAGCCCTATTTTTATTTTAATTTTTTTAAAATATTTTTTTGGCCACCCTGTGTGGCATGAGGGATCTTAGTTCCCCGACCAGGGATCAAACCCACACCCCCTGCATTGGAAGTGCGGAACCTCAACCACTGGACCGCCAGGGAAGCCCCCCCGCTTTTTAAAATATATTTAATCCCCCCATTTCGAGATCCTTAATTTAATCACAGCTGGAGCATCCCTTTGGGCATATAAGATTAATATTCACAGATTCCAGGGGTTAGAATGTAGATACCTTCGGGGACAGTATTTAGCAGTGTCACACACTGAATTTCACCTACCCTTTGACGACTCACTCACATGTCTTTGTGTCACTTTCTTGAGTTTTGCTTTGGTCCTGGAATATTACTTAATAAGGCATTTTCCTTTATATATGTGTATATATAATTATCATATATCATACATAAATGTATATTATATATTTATTGTGGATACGTACATAAAAGTTTATTTTGAGAGTCCACCTTCAAGGTATACTGACATGTCTTTAAGAAAGAAAACCCACGTAAAGGGTGTGGTTTCTACCGTGTCAGTGTTTGTGTTTAACGTCATGAAAAAACCATCATGCCAATAGCATGTCCTCTTTCAGCCTGTTGAAAGAGAGCCCCTATGAGGACATGAAAACCCGTCAGGGGAGTTGTCCGGGTGTCCAGGTGTTGGGCTCACTCAGGTGCCAGTAATGACACCGGCTTCTCTCCAGTCTCCAAAACTCCAAAGCCCAGAGTGACAGATGCCCCCCACCTGCTGTTGCACTGACTGCACACCCCCAATCGCCTCCCACTTCCCTGCCTTGTTCTTTGGTTTCCTAAGTTTTGCCCACTGCCCTCAATGCCCAGCTGGAGATATTTCCATTAAGATTCTATCCTTTAAGGACTGCCTCCCTCCTTCATGAATTTCTTCTTTGGTCATCTTACCCACTCCCATGACTGCAACTCTCGCCTGTGGGGATGAATTCCAGACCTATGTCCCTAATGGAAAATACTAAATATAAAGTATTTCTTTGATAGTTTCTCAAGTGCCTCTACTATTTCTTTTGGTTTAAGATGTTTTACTGATTAGGTTTTAATTTGCAGAGGTTATATGTTTCAATGACCCACGTTGACTGAATATTTGGTATGGTAGTGGTCTTATAAACATACATATAAAATAAATCGTACTTAATGTAGTCAGGTTATCTAATTCACTTAAAAAAAGAGAAAAAACCAGAAAGACACATCCAAAATTGTGACAAGTTACATTAGCAAAAACTTGATTTAGAGTATTAAAGTTTAGAATGGAGATTTAAACACAGCTAATGGGTCCATGGTCCATCCATTGCTTCCCATATATAGCACCAAAGGGGTTTTGAATATGGTGTTCCTGCAATAAATAAAATCACATTTCTCAGCTCACATCTTAGCATAAAATAATACCATGCACCATAAGTATATGTTTGCTAATAAACATTTTATCTTCCAAAGAGAACTGTTTAGCTATTGTCTTTAGGTCAAATCTCTGAAACCTCTAGGAAAATCAAGCTCAGTGAAAAGGAATAATAAATTAAAAAGTGAAATGATAAGGTTTTCCTTTATGGAAGTCTATATATTTTTGGTATTTGGCTATCATTTTTAACTGATAATATCATATTGATGATATATTTTTATTGATAATATAATATTTGATAATATATTAATAATATTATATTTTGGTATTTGGCTATCTTTTTTATTGATAATTTTATATTAGTTTTTAGCATTTCCTCTGAGTTGCATTCCTTTCATCTGATTTTTATATTTATTATATTTGTGGTGGTAGTGGAGGTGGGGTGGATAATAATAGTTGCCTTGTAGGTTTGTTTGTAAAAACAAATATGCATTTAAAGTGCCTGGCACTTAGTAGGCACTTACCAAATGTTAAATGAATAAATACTGGGAGTTCAGAGAAAGGAACTATTATTCCCAGCTTGGCTCAACAAAGAGAGCTCCTATCGGGCTGTTTGATCTTCGAGAATCAGGGGCGGGGGGGCCCACTTTTGAAACAGAAAATCACATCTCCCTTTAAAAATGCTCTTCTATGTCTTTCTCCTCTTGTTCAAGTGGGCACACGTGGTTTCTATGATCACGCTGTAGTCCTTGCTTACACCTCTTCCAAAGTGAGCACTTAATCAATGGCCCAGCTTGTGGGGAAGGCTTCTCAAGTAGTTAAGGAATGGGAGGCACCACCAACTGCTCAAGCAGCATGGCATGGATTGATGGATTGATGCCAGATGGCGGCAGGTGGCTGTTTTCACATAGCAGCCCCTGGCAAATGAAAGAGGTGTGTGGAGATCTTTCTCCCCAGAGGGTGTTCCTTTCTCTACAGCTGAAAGGGCAATGAATTGATCCAAAACAGGACCAACAGTTTGAAAGAATTATGACAGATCAGTCAAGCACCCCTAAGTTTATCTGGATCAAGATGCATAAGCACCCTCCAATGTTGGCAAGGTGTGACCCCTGTAGAGGCTTAAAGAGGGGGATCAGAGCTGAGCTAACAGGACCATCACATTCCTTAGATGCATGAAATAGATCCAAATTAAAATGAAATAACATTTGCATTGGTCACATCTTCCTAACCTTAAACTATGATTGAAACTACTCTAAGTATGATGCAAACGAAAGTATCTCGCAAGTTACAAACACCTAATTTATGATGGCCCATAAATATGAATGATTGGTTGGGTACTAGTTTCCCTCAAATATCCTTGCTCCCCTCTCACACATGCTCTTCTTAGAAAATACCCAGGGTGTCCTGGGCCACTGACTAACCATTGCCGCCTTGATTACAAATGGAGTATGGCAGACTCAATGGCTTGGACCACGATGCTTCCTTCTCCTCCCTCTTTTTACAGCTCAGTCAATTCAAGCTTGGTTAAACCTGTTCTCATATCCTATTTAACTTCCTTCTTTCCCTAAATCTTCCAATTCCTGCCAAATTAGATAAGAAAAAAGTTTAATATTGGATTTTCTACCAAGAGTTTGAGGCTATGGAATTAAACAAGGAATAGTACCGTGTCTGGCCCTCACTGAGTTTAAAATCTATCGTAGAAAATCATTTCTCTCTATGGACATCTATCTATCTATATACTCAACATGAAATGAAACAAAGTGGGGTACGCTGATCTGACTCAAAAGAAAATTATCATAAGGAAAAGTCAGTTTTACACATTTCTTTCATTTATTTGTTCTCTCACTTTTCCTCCACTTCTCTTTTTTTTTTTTTGCATCATTTTACAGCATCTGGTCTGTTGATACGCTTTTGCCTTATTTATATGACTCAGTTCTATTTTCTAGTTACACACTGGGATGGAAAATGCTTGCAGGCTGGGTGGCGGCCTCTTTGTCTCCCATTTGCCTTTTCCCCTTCCCTGTGAAATGAGATATCCACAAGAAAGGGCTAAAATCACAGCACGTGTTAGCGAATGCAGAGTGGCCTGTAATCTCGCTCTCCTTCTGTGCTTCCATTTCCTGACTATGGAACATATCAGCGAGTGTTTTTTTCTGCAGCGCTGGCAGGATCAAAAGCCAGGCAGAGACGGCCCAGGTTCCATTTCTATTATGAAATAATTGTCGTATCTGCATGATAATACACACATATATGCCTGCGAAATTATCTGCCTCCTAAACATCCATTTACGCCCCGGAGAAGATGATGAACGTGCCAGATGCGTCCAGGTGGCGGTGAGCGCACGGAGATGGGCGGAGCAGGGCGGCTCGCCAGCTGTTTGGGCGTCAGAAGGCGTCATCTCAGCGACTCCTGCCGTGCCACCCCTGATACCAGGTCTAACCGTCCCACTGGAAGAAGGCCAGAGGCCCTGCACTAAGATTTAGGCCCATTTTCCATCTTCTGGCAACAGTGCATTTCCTCTTACACCCTCATCCAGCCAGGCCATTCATTACTGTGTCTCCCCAGGAGTGCTGCGGAGCGCTGTTCTGAGGCTAGGGGCTCCTGCTTTATACTTTACATTTGGTCCTTGAAATATTTACCAAAACGTGTTACTGGCCTCGGGCCAGGTCTTAGCCTAGAAACCAGATAATCTACTTTCCCCAAAATGAATAGCATTCAGCTATTCCTGAGCCCCTGAAAGCCAGCAACTCCTCCAAAATTAAACACTCGCAAAGCTTTTTGCCAGCAAACCGGGGTTTGAAATCGGCGCCGGAAGGGGAGGGGAATGAGAGGAAACGCTCCGCTCTGGGGCGAGCAGAGCGCACGTCGCCGCTCCCCTCCAGCAGCGGGCAGAGCACCGGCGGCCTCAGTGGACCCCAGACCACGCCAGAGCCACGTGACGAGGCCTGGGGTGGCGGGTGGCGGGTGGCGGGTGGCTACGAGTCTGCGCGGCTGGCGTTGCCAGGCAGTGGCCAGCGGGGGCGCTGGGCCCCTCCTTCAGCAGCCTTTGTGTCCTTGCGCTAGACTGAGCTGCCTCCACTCGGGATCAGACCGCCCCCGCTGTCCTATTGTCTTAACAAGCAGTGCTGGGGTCGGGTGGGGGGAGCCGAGGGGAGTGCTGATCTGAAGTTTTCCATAGAACCCCCATCCGGGCTTTCCCGGGACTGGATCCCAGACAGCATGGTGCCCAGTCTACCCGATAGGGCTGCCTGTCTAAGGGGCGCACCAGGCAGCTGATAAAAGGAGCTGCGTGGTACAGGCTGTGGGAAGGAGGGAGGTCTGTTTGTTTTGCGTTCTGCAGTGTGGCTGTGTTAACTGTCTGGGGGACCAAGGCACTCACACCAGAATTGCTCCCTTGTGCTGTGTCATGAGGCCCAAGTGATGAATTTTTTTCGCCAACTTGGCCTGATTTGGATTAGGACACCTGGGTGTGTGTTTGTGTGTTTGTTTATCTGCCACCTCTGGCAGTCGGTTCAGGGCAGGGGACCAGGCCATGGCGAGAGGTAGTGTCTTGGTCAGAGAGTGGAAATTTCTAGTTTCAGCTTGTATCTGTTTTTATGGCCATTTTGATTTGTGTTACTGTCTGGGCTTTCTACGAGCCTGAAATGCATGCAAACCGTCAGTGAAACCTCAGAAAGATTGAATCTAATTTATTCTGAAACTGGTTGTATTTTTCACTCTAACAATAAATCTAACAAGTTCAAGGACACTTTTTGAATTCAAGAATTTTCCTTCCCTCTTTTTTGATGTTGGTCAACGAAATCCACCATTGTAGAGAGCTCAGGCATTTTTATGTATATTGGGCCATTCCTTCTATCTTAGTTTGCTAACCGTATTGGGCTAATGTTCCCCCAAAAGTTTCCCAAAGAATTGGATATCATTAGGTCAAAAGAGTTGTCTACAGGCACACCTCGCTTTATTGCACTTCGCAGATACTGCCTTTTTACAAGTTGAATGTTTGTGGCAACCTTGAGTAGAACAAGTCTATAGGTGCCCGTTTTCCAAGGGTGTTTGCTTACTACGTGTCTGTGTCACATTTTGATAATTCGCGAAATATTTCAAACCTTTTCATTATGTTTGTGATGGTGATCAGTGATCTTGGATGTTATTACTACAAATCTCTGAAGGCTCAGATGATGGTTAGCATTTTTTAGCAATGAAGTATTTTTAAAATATGTACCTTATCTTTTTTAGACATAATGTTATTGCACACTTAGTAGACCATAGGGTAGTGTAAACATAACTTTTATATGCACTGGAAACCAACAGATTCATGAGACTCACTTTCTTGCCATATTTGCTTTATTGTGGTGGTCTGGAACTGAACCTGCAATATCTCTGAGATAAGCCTGTAAATGCATTTTTCTCATTAAATTCCAATTTTTCCAAAACCAATACCCTATTATATGATAAACATTAAATGTTGAGATAAACAGCTACAAATGCAAATTAGCCCAGTTAGGGGATATTTATGTTTAGAATTGTATGAAAACAACATCTGTGAAGGTTGAGGAAAAAGTAGGTAAGAATAATTGACCTAAGATCAAAAACATGCCAAAGACTAAAGCATTATTTCTCTGAAAGAAGTTATTTGGAAAAACTCAAAACATCTGGTTTATATTAGAAAATATAAGCATAGAAAGAGTAGCGGTCTTTGAGACATCAACTTTTATATTTCTGGAATTTTATAATCGCTCTGTCCCTATTTCTTTAAAAATAAAATGAAACTTCTGTTTTACTGTTTATGTTTGCTTCAGCTGGGGAGGGGCAGTGGCGTGAGGCTGGCAGGGGGTGGTCATGCCACCGATGATATTAAAGGAGACCCATGTGATTGCTTTCTTTACTTTTCATATCTCAATTCCCTGGCTGTTCAATTTAGTTCCTGAGGTGCTGACAGCTGGTAATATGCTAAACTGCAATCCACCTTCCCCAAGTTATTGATATTTCCTAACTGAGGTTTAATGGTGTGACTTGGCTTAGGTGAAAATGTGCCAAGGTCTTGGGTCTCCTGTGTTTCATCCAGGTTTGTTATAGTTCCAGAAACATACTGCCAGGGGCTAGAAACCACGTTGCTGCCTGGTCCTCGCAAGGCGAATGGATATCAATTACCTATTACTTTCAGAATACCTCTACACAGACCAACAAAGGGACCCAGCAGTGATTCTTTCTTTTGGGCTGTTTATTTGTCCTATTGACAAAAGCTGGTGAGTCTAAGAGATTGAAAATATCCAGTTCTGCAAAATGAATAGTGCTTACATTATAGAAAATAGTCCTAATTTATTTTAGCAAGAAGCCTTTAGGAAAAGAAAAAAAAAGTCAGTGTATCTGGTACTAGATAGTAGTGATGGTTGCACGACAATGTGAATGTACTAAATGTCACTAATCATGAATTTCATGTTATGTGTATTTTACCAAAATAAAAAAAGAGTCAATAGAAAAAGTTTATCTTACTCTAGTGACTGAGAATGTTAATGTTGACTATCATTGTAGCTTTGTGATTTCCAATGAGGTGGCGGGAACAGCAAGGGTGTAATATTCCAAACCTGGAGTTATTTATTGCTGGCACTAAATTTTATCAATGGCAAGTGGCAGATAATTTGAATATTCTTCTTAGTATAGTAGTTTCTTAGCAATAAGGATTTAACAGTTGTGGTGATCACTGTTTGTAAGAAAAACAGCGTAAGGTCTATAATTTATAGTAATTTGTCATTTTGGGGAGATAAAAAAACCCAACAACACAAATCGCCAGGCTCTTTGGCTGCCGGTATCTCTCCTGGTTACCTGCTCCCAGTACATGTATAGTAACATTCATGAAGTGATTCAGAACTTTTTTCCTTTGAATAAAATGGTCATTAAGTAAGAGAAGAAGTTAGTAAACATAGAAAATGTAGTTAATCCGTGGAGAGTTGGTCAACACGTAGCTATTGACAGAGACGCAATGAAGGAGGAATTAAGAGGTAGATGAACGTTTCTGAGTTCTACTATTTGGGATTCATCTGTTTCCCAGTCCTTCTTCCCCTTGAGAATATCAGGGATATTGTATCATCTATTTTATCCAATACATCAGAACCATAATGAATGAGCTGAAAACCATGGCTTGCCTTCCTAAAATAACATGGTTTCATTTAAATGAAAGATACGTTTGTTGAGTGTGTACTGTTTGCAGAGCATTGTGTTCGATGTTATGGGAGAATATGGAGATGAGTACGGCACAGACTCTGAGCTCAGAAAACTAGAAATATCATAGAAAAGACAGGTGCCCAAAGGACAATCACACGCTAATAAAAAGGAGTATTAAATGCTGAAAGTGAAAGTGGCCTGGAGCTTCACAAAGGAGAGAGAAAGTGCGACAAGAGCTAGCTATTTTTTGTGAAGTTGTGGTGTGTGTGTTTGGTCCTTTTATAATGGAGGTGGTTTTGGAAGAATGGGTAAGAATTTGGCAAACTGAGAAAGCATTTTAGGTGGCAGAATTGAAATGATAAGGCAAAGGCACAGAATAGGAAATGCCCAGGTGTTGGGAAAATGCTATAATTTTAGTTTGGCTGGAAGTAGGTTGTTTGTAGGAGATCAGTAAGAGTTAAGATTAGAAATGTAGATTGGTCCTAAATGTCAGGACGAGGTATGTTGTGTTTAATCCAGAAAGCACTGGGAAGACACTGACAGTTTCTGAGGAGGCAGTGAAATGATCCAAGTCATGCTTCACTGACAGTGGGGACTGAACTGGGATGTTTTGGGAAGAGACCTGCAGGGCGGAAGCTGGTAGGACGCCCTGTGAAGAAGAGAGAACAGAAGGAGTGGGGACCTGGGCCAGGCTGGTGGCAACAGGGAAAGAAAGAGAAGAGGCAGAATCTACATTTGATTTGGCAGCTAATCGGGTACAGGTGGATTAAAGAGAGTTCTGGAAAGATGGCAACTCGAGTGTGTCCAGGCTTCCTCTCCTGAGCCAAGGCTTGCAGAAGCCAGCTGGAGGGTGTGAGGATGGCCCCATCTCTGGCGGATTCCGAGGTTGATGCAGGATTTCTCCTCTGTGTGCTTGACAGGAGCCTGGAATTAGTGGGAAGAGCCTATGTGAGGCCAGTAGAGTAAATTGTATCTCGGTCTGCAGAGATAAGAGCGTCTTGTTGTTGGTATAAACAGAAGGGAGGACTTCTGGCTTTCAGTCTGGCTTATAAAAAGTTTGGAAGTCATTACTCCCATCTTCACAGCAAGAAAAAGACTTAAACTGAAAAGCAACAACTCTTATTAGATCCATCAGAGACCGAGGTCACAGGGCAAACCACTGCCCCCCAAATTAGAGATATAGATAGGCAGATACAGAGAATCACAGTTTATTGGAGTAGAGGTACAAGAGCAGAAACCTCCATGGGAATCAGTACCAGGTTCCTTTTACCCAGTACATCATACCCAGCTTTCAGCAAAAAATTACAAGACATACCAAAAGACACGAAGCAGAGTTTGAGGAGACAGAGCAAGCATCAGAACCGGTCTCAGATATGGCAGAGATATTGGAATTATCAGACTGGGAATTTAAAACAACTATGATTAGTAGGCTAAGGGCTCTAATTCAAAAAGTGGACAACGTGCAAGAAGCGATGGATAATGTAAACAGGGAGATGGAAACTCTAAGAACCAAAAGGAAGGCTAGCGATAAAAAAAACCCCTGTAACAGAAATAAAGAATGACTTTGATGGACTCATCAATAGACTGGACACGGCTGAGGAAAGAATCAGTGAGCTTAAAGAAATGTCCATAGGAACTTACAAAACAATGCAAAGAGAAAAAGAGAATGAAGAAGTCTGAACAGAATATGTAGGAACCATGGGACAATTACAAAAGGTGTTATATATGCATAATAGGAATACCGGAGGAGAAGAGAGAGGAACGGAAGAAACCGTTGAAGCTATACTGATTGAGAATTTCCTAAAATTAATGATAGACATCGAATCACAGAGCCAGGAACCTCAGAGAACACCAAGCAGGATAAACACCAAAAAAAAGAAAAGACACCTAGACATATCATATTTAAAGTTTAGAAAATCAAAGACAAAGACAAAATCTTCAAAGAAGCTCCAGGGTGAGGTGGGAGAATGCATTATTTATGGAGGAGCAGGGATAAGAAGTACATCAGACTTTTCTTCAGAAACCAGACTAGACTTGGATTGTTTATATGTCCCTTTTGTGCTAGAAAGTGAGACAATAACATGCTTAGGCTACTGAGAAGATAGAACTAAGACCAGGAATTCAATGCCTAACCAAAATAACAATTATCTGACAGAATGAAAGAAAGATATTGGTGGATTTGCAAGGATTTAAGACTTTTATCACCCAGTAGGATGACTGATTTGTCCTGGTCTATCCAGAACTTTGTCCATCTTAACACTGAAAGTTCTGTCTCCTGGGAAACCCCTCAGTCTTAGGCAAACTGGGACAACTGGTTACCCAGTAAAATACTCCATATGAAGAAAACTGGCATCAAGTGAAAAAAAAAAAAGAGAGACTTTGAGGTGGGGTAGTGGTTCTCAACCAGGGACGATTTTGCGCCCCTTCTCTCACTTTCCTGGAATTTGGGAATATCTGGAGATATTTTTGGTTGTCACAGCTGGGGGACGCGAGAACTGAGGTTCTGGCATTTAGGGGTAGAGGCCGGAGATGTTGCTAAATATCCTACGATGCACAGGACAGTGCCCACAACCCCAAAAAAGAATTGTCTCACTCAAGATGTCAGTAGTGCCAAGGTTGGGAAACCCTGAATTCGGGGAAGATAATGAGAAATGGAGAGAGTGGTGAGTACAAACCTCACTCTATTTATGTGTATAAAACTTAAATGTAAGGGGAGAATCAGAGATTGTCTTGGGATGTGCAGTGTAAGAGCTAATAAAAGGTTCTTGAAATAAAAGAGGTGAGCTGCAGGGAAATCCTAATAATGATCTTTTTTTTTTTAAATATATTTTTCTTAACCATATTTGCTTATTTATTTATTTATTTATTTTTATTTTATGGCTGTGTTGGGTCTTCGTTTCTGTGCGAGGGCTTTCTCCAGCTGTGGCAAGTGGGGGCCACTCCTCATCGCGGTGTGCGGGCCTCTCACTATCGTGGCCTCTCTTGTTGCGGAGCACAGGCTCCAGACGCGCAGGCTCAGTAGTTGTGGCTCACGGGCCCAACCGCTCCGCGGCATGTGGGATCCTCCCAGACCAGGGCCCGAACCCCCGTCCCCTGCATTGGCAGGCAGACTCTCAACCACTGCGCCACCAGAGAAGCCCCCTAATAATGATCTTATGGTACAAAACTGTCTCTGCAAAACCTGGTCACTGAGGTAGGGACAGGGAGCTGGTGAAATAGGTGAGGCATTAAAGTGTTTTATTTTTTTATTTTTTTTTAAACATCTTTATTGGAGTATAATTTAAAGTGTTTTAAAAGGTCTCCATTGGGATGACCAATGACTATTGGGATGGGAATGGAACCAGTCAGGGTCTAAGAGATCTTAGAGAAGAAAATCGTAGGTATCTTGTTTTCATACGATAGTGAACAAACAGGTATGTTAGTAAGTTCCATACGATAGTAAACAAACAGGTATGTTAGTAAGTCCCGTGGAATGGAAAAGTACAGCAGAACTCCCATATTCACAAAGGGTCCAAAGGGATTGAGCAGCAACTTGATCAGACCTGTGAAAAGAAGAGGCACGATGCAGATGGTTGGAGGAGAGCAACCTCCTGCCCACCATAGTTTTGCCAACTGAGGTTCTAAGATGTCACGGTTTTCTTGCTTTCTTTTTTTGTAAGGTCTGCTTTTATTTATTATTATTATTATTTTTAATTAATTAATTATTATTTTTGGCTGCTTTGGGTCTTCGTTGCTGCGCGCTGGCTTTCTCTAGTTGCGGCGAGCGGGGGTTACTCTTTGTTGTGGTGCACGGGCTTCTCACTGCAGTGGCTTCTCTTGTTGCGGAGCATGGGCTCTAGGCACGCAGGCTTCGGTAGTTGTGGGACGTGGGCTCAGTAGTTGTGGCTCGTGGGCTCTAGAGCGCAGGCTCATTAGTTGTGGCGCGCGGGCTTTGTTGCTCTGTGGCATGTGGGATCTTCCCAGACCAGGGCTCGAACCTGTGTCCCCTGCATTGGCAGGTGGATTCTTAACCACTGCGCCACCAGGGAAGCCCACGGTTCTATTTCTATAGAATATAATTCAGAAATCCATAGCCTTTTAATAAATATGTGGGGTTTAGTTCAAGGTCCTTAATGAATTAGTACAACAATTATTATTGCTTTTCCCCTCTTAAAAATCATTCATGTTTATCTGAAATTCAGATAACTTTTTGCACAAGTATATCCTGAATATTGCACTTAACTTGTACTAAAAGAATAGTTATTGTTTATCTGAAATTAAAATTTAACTGGGCGTCCTGTGTTTTATCTAGTAAAGTTATCCTAGACCATAATCCAAAGCAATATTTCTTGAACAGCTAAATAAGATTATTCAGGAAAAGGGCTATATTTTTCAAGTTAGCAATTCAAAATATTATTCAAATATAACACCTATTTTTTAAGCAGCAAACACCTTCTAGAACTTTTAATTCCTGTGCCCTTTTAATTATATCTTATTTTTCCTCAATTCTATATTTTCGAGGAGAACTTGATCCTGCCTTCCATGGTTATTTTCTAGACTATAAGCTCCAAGGTTGTCAAGGAAGTGCTGTAATCATAACAGTAAAAACAAATTATATTTGCGTGGTGCTTTAACTTCTGTATCCATCTAACACTCATCAGAGTGAAGCAGGTAATATTATGCCCATTTCATAAATGAGGTCCAAAGTTATCGTGTGCTCATTGATGGTTGCTGTGTTAGCACGATGCTATTGAAAAGAAGCAGTATAAGGTCAAGGGCGAATCTAACAAGGATAGACTGACCATGCACCCAAAGTGCCGGCCCCAAGGAAGCCAGGTCTGAGAGTGAAAAGCAAAGGAAGGCAGGTGGGTTTTGTAATCGATCTCAAGGCGGCTCCCTTCCATGTGAGAAGTGAAATATTTGATAACACCTGTCAAAGATGTTAAATTAGAATATTTGCCTCAGACACTAATATATAAAGAAAGCAAATACCAAAGTGAGTTGAGAAAGACACCCAAGATTACTTTTTAAGGAAACAACCAAGAGACAGTTACATGACTCTTCGGTTCCTCACCCAAATCATGCATATAAAAGAGATTAGACATTTGGAGGAAGTTTTGAACTTGATTTCCTTGGTGAAAGCTATTCTGTGGCTTTTTCACCCCACCCCTCATGGAGATGGAGGGCTAGATAGGGGTGGGGTGGTGATCCCCGAGGCTCAGGGTGACCGCCTTTGCTGTCCTTATTGTTTGGCCTCCACCCTCCAGCCCCGGAAATTGAGAGGGAAAGAAAGCTGGTCCAGAGAGCTGCTCTGGGGCAGGACAAAGGAGAGTGGAGCTGACCTACACTCATTTGTTGGGGCCAAGGGGGCAAGAGTGTTTCCTGCAAAACAGATGTGGACTACACAGGGGAGAGCCAGCCTGAAGCCATGTGGGGTCTTGGAAGAGCAATGGTACGCCAGCGGAGAATCTGTGTGCAGTGGAAAACTGAGAACCACATGGGGGCCACATGGGGGCATTAGCTGGAAGAGGAAAGTGCATGGCCTACCACATGGGTGTCACAGTTGGGTTCTTGCAGAAATTCTCAAGAAGATCCATGAGGGAGTCAGTTCTAGAATTTGCCATGTCCAGAGGGCTCAAAGCCAGCTTATGATCTTACTGGTCAAGTTAGAACATTCTGTTTCCTTTTCCCAGATCCTTTCTCAGGCTCCAACTCAGAGGAGGATTTCGTAGGAGCTCTGGGTGAGGGTGTGGGTACAGGCAATTATAGAAGAGGAGAAGCTGACCTTGGGTAGCGTGCCCATGATATGCCTATCTGTACAGAGTGAGAGAAACAGATCTCAGCAGGGAGTGAAGATGGAAGACGTTCTCATTTCTGATTTGACTCATGTAAGATGACCAGGAATTTCTGTTAGGAAGGAATGACCAGCGCAGTCACAGAACCGGGAAGATCCCACGTGCCGCAGAGCAACTAAGCCCTTGTGCCACAACTACTGAAGCCCGTGCGCCTAGAGCCCGTGCTCCGCAACAAGAGAAGCCACCGCAATGAGAAGCCCGTGCACCGCAACGAAGAGTAGCTCCTGCTCGCCGCAACTAGAGAAAGCCCGCACACAGCAACGAAGACCCAACGCAGCCAAAAATAAATAAATAAATAAATAATTTTTAAAAAATGACACTGGGAGAATTTTTTAGTTTTATCTTGAGTCTGGTTTATACTTTAAAACTATGCAATATGTTGAAATTATTAATCTTCATAATAAAATGAACCCTCATGAACCCACCATTTGACCAAAGAAATAGCACGTGCCTCAAATCCTGAAGTTCCCTGTAGACCCCTGCTCCCCACCCCCAGTCCATCCTTCACTCTGCTACCAGTTGAGCAATACCCTGATATTTGGTTTATTTTCATTACAATTCTGTTTCATATGTGAGTATTCTATACTGTGTTGCTTGATTTGAACTTTATTAAATGGTATCAAACTGTATGTATGTATTTTTCTATGACTTGCTTATTTCGCCTGCCATTAAGCTACTAAGATTCATCCACACTGAAGCACATAGCTATAAATTCTTCACATTCGCTGCTGTACGGTAGTCCATTGTGTGAATACATAACAACGTATTTATCGATTTTCCTGTCAATAGAGGCTTGGCTTATTGGCATTTTTGCCATTATATACTACACTGTCTTAAACATGTTTAAAGGGGCCCATTTGCAAGAGTTCGCTTAGGGTATACACCTAGGAGTGGGATTGCTGGGTTGTATGGTATCACTTTTTAATTTTTACCAAATTGTTTTCCAAAGTAGTTGATTGCCACTTTTTCAGTGTCCACCTTGCCAGCAGTGGGGGCCTAACTCAGGGAAGAAAGTCCTTGATGCCATTAATTTCAAAAGAAGTTATTAAAAAATTTCCAGGAAGCAGATTCCACAGCTTCATAAACCTTCCTGATGCTCATTTGGGGTCCTATGAGGAAGTTGTCCCCAATACCTCCTGCTGTAATTTGAGCACCTCCTTCCTTTTAAAATTATTCTCTATTTATTAATCATCAGCATCCTCTGGACAGTCCAGTTTTTACTTTTTAGCACTCATTCTGGCTTTTCCTGTAAGGAGATATATCACAGTTGAAAGGTCTTTCAGATAATATCATGTTCTAGTGTATAACTTGAGATTTAAAGACCTGACATACCTTAAATCCACACTTAAGAGCGGTGAATGATTGCATTCTGTGTATGTGGTGCTTTATAACATAGATAGCCAAATGCGTCCTCCAGAAGTCACGTTTTCCTCCCTTTATTAATTATCCTGTCTGAGCAATCTGTGGCAGGCTGAATAATGGCCCACAGGTTTTTGAGAATGTTATTCCAGCAGAAACACTGACACTTGGATGCAAAGGGACAGAAAGAAGATGAAATAAAATAAGGCTGGTGGGCTTCCCAAATTCCACAGGTAGGAGACAGGCTGATAAAAGTACTCAGCTGCAAACATGCAGTACCCTTCAAGAAAAAGGATGAGGGACTTCCCTGGTGGTCTAGCGGGTAAGACTCCACACTCCCAATGCAGGGGGCCCGGGTTCGATCCCTGGTCGGGGAACTAGAACCTGCCTGCTGCAACTAAGACCCGGCACTGCATAAATAAATAAATATTAAAAAGAAAGAAAGAAAGACAAAGGATGGCTTCAAGGGTGAAGCTGTGGGCTGAGCCACAGAGAGTCATTCCCAGGTCCCAGAATGTAATGGAGTTTGCCTGGTTGCATTTGGATATTGGTTGAGACCCACATGCTCCTTTTCTCCTTTTGTTTTCACCCTTTTTGAATGGCATGCCTATAACTGTTATCCTATGCATGCCCCATCATTGCTTTTTGGAACATATAACTCATTTTCTAATTTCACTAGTCCGCAGGAAGAGAGGACTTCTGCTTCAGGATGGATTATATGCAGAGACTCACCTGTACCTGATTTGTATTTCCTAGATGAGATTTGGGAGCTGCTGAGACTTGGATGAGATTTTGGACTTGAAACTGTGATGGGTTAAGGCCTTTGGGAACCTTGGGATGGGGTTAATGCAGTTTGCATGTGGGATGCATGTGAATCTTTGGGGGCCAGAGGGTGGACTGTGGAAGGCTGAGTAATGACCCCCTAAATATGTTCAGGCCCTCATCCCCAACACCTGTGACTGTTACTCTACCTGGCAAAAGCACCTTTGCAGATGTGATTTGGTTAAGGATCTTGACGTGGGAGATTATCCTGGATTATCCAGGTGGGCCTGATAATCACAAGCATCCTTATAAGAGGGATGTAGGAGGTGTCAGAGATGGAGGAAAAGGCCACGTGAAGCAGATTGGATTGGATGTGGCCATTAGCCAAGGAATGTCAGCAGCCTCTGAGACAGGCTAGGACCTGGGACCTGGGACCCTTTGCTGCAGTGCTTGCACCTGGACAAATGTCTCCTCCAGCAGTAGAATACAAAGAAACTATAAGGGACTAAAAATAACCGTGTACGTGCACAGTTGGGGCAAATTATGGGCAACAAGATACAAAAAGAAGAGCCTGGAGCAAAAGCAGGGCGCTGCTCACGCCTGCTGCACACACCACCACCAAAGGGGTGGGCCCACCACCTAAGCCCCGCCTCCGGCCGACCCTGGACTTGCCCCTATATAAGGAAGCAGCTAGCCACTGCCTCCGGGAGAGAGCGAGTGAGCAGGGGAACGTGTTGCTTGTTCTCGCTCCCTGCTGCTGCAGCAGGAGCCCCAGTAAAGCCTTGCCCGAATTTCTTGTCCGGCCTCGGATCAATTTGTATTGATTAAGGAGGTCAAGAACCCTGGTCGGTAACACCTCTAGAAGGTAAAAGAGGGAAGGAACAGATTCTCCTCTGGAGTCTCCGGAAATGACCAGCTTCTGCTGACACCTTGATTTAGACCCATGAGACTCATTTTACTCTTCTGACCTCCAGAACTGTAAGTAATCCACGTGTGTTGTTTTAAGGCACGAGGTTTGTGGGGATTTGTTACGGAGCCGCAGTGGGAAACTGATACACTCTCTGTTGGGCCAGGGTCCTTAAGTGCTCTTGTAAATTCAAGAACTTTATTAGCAAGAGCAGTTGTATGAAAAGGAATGAGGGAGGGGAGTTGTTTTTCCTAGGAGGACTATTTATTTCATTATAGTTGGTGAATTTTCTTTTTCTCAAACAAAACAACATCTTTAAATGCACTACAAAGAAGCAACTAAATTATAAACTCTTTCATAGAACAAAAGTTCTATAATTTAGCAGATACTACCTGGGGTACAATACTTAAGCTTTTACTAAATATCTGAACTAATTCCATTTTTAAAATCCTCTCTCTAGAAGACCTAAGGCCTCTTAGGACAGAAACTAACAATAACGTATAACATTATTTTTGCCGAAATGAAAGCAAGATCACATTATTGATATTCTTATGAAATCCTAATAGGGAAAATTGCCATGGTTAAAGCTCGCGAGGTGTTTTTTTTTTTTTAATAAATTTTATTTATTTATTTATTTATTTGGCTGTGTTGGGTCTTCGTTTCTGTGCGAGGGCTTTCTCCAGTTGCGGCCAGCTGGGGCCACTCTTCATCGCGGTGCGCGGGCCTCTCACTGTCGCGGCCTCTCTTGTTGCGGAGCACAGGCTCCAGACGCGCAGGTTCAGTAATTGTGGCTCACGGGCCCAGTTGCTCCGCGGCATGTGGGATCTTCCCAGACCAGGGCTCGAACCCGTGTCCCCTGCATTGGCAGGCAGATTCTCAACCACTGCGCCACCAGGGAAGCCCCTCGCAAGGTGTTTTTGATGGCACTGGTTATTTAGGACAGGTTTAGGCAGATCTGGCAAAACACTGAAGTAAAATGTATGTGCTTTCGATTTTAGGAAGAACATTCTTTAGACTGAGGTCTTTGTTCCCATGTTTACTTTCTTCTTTTGACTGATCAGAGATGCAAGCATACAACATTTACATTTAATGTATGGATGCAGATTCTTTCACTGGAAAAGATTTGTAAATGGAGAAGTTTGAAGATTCTATTTAGGCAACTAGCTTATTAGGTGGCATTTTTTCTCTTAGCATTTGAGCTTTTTTTTTTTAAGGATTTTCTTATTTATTTATTTATTTATTTATTTATTTTTGGCTGTGTTGGGTCTTCGGTTCGTGCGAGGGCTTTCTCCAGTTGCGGCAAGCGGGGGCCACTCTTCATCGCGGTGCGGGGACCGCTCTTCATCGCGGTGCGCGGGCCTTTCTCTATCGCGGCCCCTCCCGTCGCGGGGCACAGGCTCCAGACGCGCAGGCTCAGCAATTGTGGCTCACGGGCCCAGCTGCTCCGTGGCATGTGGGATCTTCCCAGACCAGGGCTCGAACCCGTGTCCCCTGCATTAGCAGGCAGATTCTCAACCACTGCGCCACCAGGGAAGCCCTGAGCTTTTTTGACTAAATACCAGTTTGCTCTGATGGTACCTATATCAGACCAGTCAGGAAACCAGATGTGTGGGTTACGCATGTGATGAAAGATCTGAGATCCAGTCAAGGGCACTGGGGAGACCCACTGGTCAGCAAGACAGGAGGCTACCCCTGCCTTAGTTCTAGAGGCCCAGGGGCAGGCGTGGTGGGTAGTTTCTGCTGCTGCTGCTGTAACAAATTCCCCTACACTAAGTGGCTTATGATAACACAGATTTATTGCCTTGCAATAATTCTGTAATTCAGAGGTCCACAGTGGGTCTCCGTGGGCTAAAATCAAGGTGTCACCAGGGCCTTCCTGGAGGCTTTGGAGGAGAACCTGTTTCCTGGAGGCTGCCCACATTCCTTGGATACTGAGTCCCTCCCTCCATCTTCAAAGCCAGCAATGGCGGGCTAGTCTTTCTCCCATCATCTCGCTCAAACATCACTCTTCTGCCACCTCTTCCACATTTAAGGACCCTTGTGATTACACTGGGTCCACCTAGACAATCCAGGATAATTTCCCTATTTGAGATCAGCTGGCTGACAACCTTGATTCCTCTTGGCCTTCTGTTGTAACATAGTCACAATTTGGGGAAATTGGGACATGAACATCTTTGGAAGCCATTATTTTGCTTTCCCCAAGGGGTATTGCTGGGGCTGGGCTGGCAGCCAGGGCGATACAGTGGGAGCTGGACCACGGCACGAGCTATGATCGTGGATGGAGAGGCGTGGACAAGACACATCCCTGACAGTGTGAGGCGAGGAGAAAGAAATCCCTTGTCTCCTCCCTGCAAAATGGGAAGTTTTCCCCAAGTAAATGTCTCGTACTGAACGTCCAACTTCTCGTTTTTCCTCTCCTTTTCTTTTTTTTTAAATGTGGAATCTCAGAAACCTTTTTATTAGGAGCAAGAGAGTATATCGTTCTTCTGTTTATACTTTACTGTATATGTGACAACTATACACAACTTTATGAAGTGCACCAATGTAATGGAAAAAAGGCTAATCCTATTGAAGTTGCCATACTGACCACATACAAATCCTTTCCTTAAGTCAGGTGAGGGTCTGAGTTGTTTGTGTGGGAAAAATCATGTGATTAGAGCTAGTGTCCGTTGGCGTTTTTCATAACAATGGATAGTGTGATGATTTGTAATCCAGCCTCTATTGCTGTAGAATTCTTCCTGGGCTCAGGCCGAACAAGGTGAGTTTGGGTGAGTTAGCTTATTCAAGTTTTCCCCAAATACTGGAAAAAAATAGCTCATTACAATGTGCTCACTAATTTCAAAACAAGTCTTTTTTATGTCACTCTGCAGAAATCTACAGCAAATGGGATTCAAAGGATTACTGCATGAAGGAAATGTCAATGCTAAATCTGTGGGCAGTCTCTTTAGTACCGCGTGTCATAAATTAAAAGCACGCACCAGGGAGAAGGTGAAGGAAGAAATAGTGAGGCACCTAGCTGATCTCTGTTTACCTTTCTTTCTGGAACACGCTTGCTTGGTTGCTCTTTTCTTGGGGCCCTTTCCCCTCCAGCAAGAAATCACCGCGTTTATCTGCCATGGTTTGGTTTTCTCGGGCTACCTTAGCAATGCTGTTTCAGCAGCTGGCTGCTATGCCAGCATCAGGTGTCACAGCCACTGGGGTGACTGGGTGAACGGCCGTGCGTTTTCCCTGGAGAAGCAGGGACAGACAGGCCAGCCTTTGTCTCTGCCAGGAGAGCTCTGCTTGTGAAACTCCATGCCAGTCAGTGTGCCTGGGAGCGTGGGGCGCCACTCATCTGGCCATTGCTTCTTCTCTGCTTGGCCACCCACTCTGTGCATGGCCAGGCACTTCTTTGAGGGAAGGAAAATGCATCTTTCTTTTCTTGCTTTCATTCTGAACCCATGTTTGGTTTGAATTCTAGAAGTCAGAACTTTTTAAAAATAAATTTATTTATTTATTTATTTTTGGCTGCATGGGGTCTTCGTTGCTGCGCGCGGGCTTTCTCTAGTTGTGGCAAGCGGGGGCTACTCTTTGTTGCGGTGCACGGGCTTCTCATTGCGGTGGCTTCTCTTGTTGCAGAGCACAGGCTCTAGGCACGCGGGCTTCAGTAGTTGTGGCACGTGGGCTTCAGTAGTTGTGGCACGTGGGCTCAGTAGTTGTGGCGCACGGTCTCAGTTGCTCTGCGGCATGTGGGATCTTCCCGGACCAGGGCTCGAACCTGTGTCCCCTGAATTGGCAGGTGGATTCTTTACCACTGCGTCACCAGGGGAGCCGAGAAGTCAGAACTTTAAATAGACACTCCTCTGCTGGAATTTCCTGTGGGTCCAGCAATCTTTTGCTCTGAGATATCTGTGTCAGAAGTGGGAGAGGGGAGTGAAAATTGTGTTTTCATCTTTGTTTTTCCCTAATCCATCCCTCCCAGCGCTGTCTTTCTGACTCAGTGATGCAGGGCACTGATGCTGGGTGTGTCCATGTGTGTTGTCTTCTTGCTGTTACCTTGTCCATGATGATGGCAGAGACCACAGCCAGTTCCCCAAGCTGTACACCCTGCTAAGTGCTTTACAGCCCGAAGGCAGTTTATCCTCAGGAAAACTCAGAGGCTGTTACTATTATCTTCTTTGTTTTAAACGTGAGTAAACCGAGACTCAAAAGGTTGGGTAACTGTTGGCTGAATTATGTACCCCCAGACCCCAATTCACATGTTGATCCCCAGTGCTTCAGAATGTGGCTGGGTTTGGAGATGGGGTCTTCAAAGAGGTAATTACATTGAAATGAGGTCGTTAAGGTGGACCCTAATCCAACATGACTGGTGTCTTTATAAGAAGAGGAGATTAGACACAGACACAGAGGGAAGACCACATGAGGACGCAGGGCGAGGGCTGCCAAACTGCAAGCAAAAGAGAGAGGCCTCAGAAGAAAACAACCCTGCTGACACCTTGATCTCAGACTTCCAGCCTCCAGACCGTGAGAAAGTAGATTTCTGTCGTTTTAATCCCCCAGCCTGGGGTATTTTGTTATGGCAGCCTTAGCAAAGCAATACAGTAACTTTCCCAAGGCTATACACCGGGCAAACCTGACTACAGAACCCACATTTTTAGTGTAAACCTCATAATTTTTCTATAATAAGTTCCAAGTAATACATTTAAGCATTAGTTAATATTCTGAAAGGACACGTTTTAAAATACTAGCTATGTCTCTCTGTTCCTATTTATAACATATTTACCAAATTTTGAAAGTAGTCTCTCCCAAGTCTGACTCTGTGCCACCCTGGTGTCCAGTTATGTCTCAGTGAGCCGTGAAAATCTCAAAACAACACTTAACGCAATTTTTCTTTAATTAAAGGGAAAGAAACAACTATGCAAAACAGCTTTTGGTTTTTAGGGGCAGAAGGCAGGTTTCAGGAAATCAAACGAACAATAAGGTTTGGAAATTCCCCAAAGAGTGGGGCTTTCTGACTCCAGAGCAGGGGTGGGCGGCCTCTCCAGAAGTGGAGCACTTTTTATTTTCCCAAAGGATCGAGAGGCTGGGCATGGGGGAGGGCTGAGGGGCTGGGGGGAGTCTCCCCAGGGGAGGCCTCTGAGGTGTGGGCCTGTGTGGTGTCTTTTTCCCAACAGGAAGCCTGGGATAAGAATGGGATGAGTGGGCGGGGTGTGGACAGCCCTGACTTGGCCAACCCCCTGGGGAGCTAGGTGACCCTACTGGTTGATCCTGGTCTACTGGTTGGAAATGTTTGCCCTAGAGGATCTTACACAACAGAGTATTTTGAGTTTTCCAAAAAGACTGACCATAATGGCAGTTGGAGACCTGCTCTCACCATGCTCTCTGGCCTACTCTGGGGCTTTGCAGTAATATATCAACACAGAGACCCCAAGCATAGGGAGTGGAATGTTTGGTGTTTCAAGCAAGGCACATCTGGCTTTTTATTTTTAATACTTTAAGAAATTTATTCCATTCCATATATATATTTAAAATATGTATAATATTTAAAAATATAACTTTAAAATATAATTGTATACTTTTATTTATTTATTTATTTTTATAAAAAGCCACGCTAGCCCACTTTCCTGGTTTCAGCTGTAGACAGTTCACGGCCTTTCTGAATTTTCACTGGGTTAGCGTAGGCTACTTCTTCACTGGTTTCTTTCTAAAATCTACGTGGGAAGGACAAGAGAACAGTAAACAACAGTTTTTGTTGCATTCATGTAGATTTGAGCAGAGGAAAAATAAAGGATTCAATACGTGGTCCAGGTAAAAAAATGTGACGGTGGTGGCTTGAGCTATGACCTTGCATAGAATCAGTACGCTGCTTCCCTTTCTGTCAGGGAGAACCTACTTCTATGCTTCTTTCTTTCTTTTTTTTTCTTTCCTTCAGTAAAGACAGTTACCTAATGATATTAAAATTTTAATTGATTATGCTGGGTGTTCTGGAAATTGAAGCAGCCGGACTCAAACTCGCTCAACCCGGTCGCCCTCCAGCCGCCATTGAAGGTAAATGCGACGGCTGTAAACAAATGCTGCCACCTACAGGACAGAGCGGGGACGTGCGCAGCCAAAGTCGCCCATCCTCAGCCATTATTAGACTCACTGGTCTCTACATGACTTTTTCTTCTACCCACTTCCCAGTGTCATTCAAGAGATCAGAATCTGTATTTATTTGAATTTTGAAATTTTCTTTTAGAATACAAAGCGAAACCTCATATTCTGTAGGAAAAATTCTTCTTTATAATGAATCTTCAAATTCTCTAACACATTTATAATAAAGAGGATGTAAATACTGAAAGAGGAGCCTTGAGAGAAGGATTTGTTCGACACAGTGTCTGAACTGGCAAGGCAACCATTTCAAATTTTTCTTTATTTTTTTCCCCTCATATCAGAAGTGACTCAATAATGCTTTTCACTGTAAAATGTCATTTAAAAAGACTTAAATCATGGTTGGGACTTCCCTGGCGGTCCAGTGGTTAAGACTCTGTGCTTCCACTGCAGGGGGCACGGGTTCAATCCCTCGTGGGGGAACTGAGATCCCACATGCTGCTTGGTGCAGCCAAATAAATAAATAGACAAATAAATCTCTTAAAAAAAGATTTATTAAAAAATAAAGACAAATCAGGTGCAGTAACCTTTGCTTGAGCTCAGGAAGCGGTCAGTGGCCAGTGGCCAGCTAACTCCATCTTGGGTCAGTGCTATTAGAAAGCATGTCCTTCTATTGGATTAAACTGTGTTCGCCTCTTGAGCCTGGTCCCGTGCTTTGGAACGCCACAGAGAAAGTGGATTGTCTCTCTTCACACGTATGAAGAAGTCATCCCAGCTCCCTGGGCTTTATCCTTCAGGCTGAAGACCTGCCTTCAGAGCCTTGATCCCTACACCCTCCGCCCCCCCCCCGCCCCCCACCTGCTCCTCTGGCTGTGTCCGCTCGTCGCTGGTCCTGCCTGGATTGCTGTACTTGAGCATCCGCGGCAAACCCCTGTGAAAGTGATGGACAACATCACCTCCACTCTGCAATCCCTGCTTTCTATTCTGTCCAACTCAGACATGAGAGCACTTTGCACAGCTGGAGTGCACCGAGGCCGCTGTTAAAAGGTGTAGCTGGTCATCTGGGAGACGTGTGAGCGGGGTGATGTTTGATGAGCTCTCGCAGTACACTGCCTTTTCACCCTCAGAAACTAGCAAGGACGGCGCTGGTTGCTATTTCCCTGCCCAGGGTTTCAGGCACACGTGGCTTGTGCGCTTCCCTGGGTGGTGTGAGTGGAGGCCGTGCTCTGGAGGAAGATGAGAGGGTCCTCTGTGTGCAGTCTGTGCTCTGGGTGAAGCTGCAAGGGAGGCTGTGACTGTCTCAGGGACCCGAGTCTCTCCTTTTGCACCCAGCCCCTATACTTCGGAGAAACTCATCTTCATGCCTGGACTCAAGGTCATTTGTTCTCTCTTCTCTATTGAAACCTGCGCTGGGTGGAGGGTGGGGTCTACTATCGCTTACGTCATCCGGTGGATGTAATTCACAGGCTAAGTGCTCTGCTCTACTACGGGCAGTAGTTGTATTTTTTTTTTTTCTTTTTTTCTTTTTTAAAATTTATTTATTTATTTATTGGCTGCGTTGGGTCTTCGTTGCTGCATGTGGGCTTTCTCTAGCTGCGGTGAGCAGGGGCTACTCTTCATTGTGGTGCGCGGGCTTCTCATTGTCGTGGCTTCTCTTGTTGTGGAGCACGGGCTCTAGGCGCACAAGCTTCAGTAGTTGTGGCACGTGGGCTCAGTAGTTGTGGCTTGTGGGCTCTAGAGCTCAGGCTCAGTAGTAGTGGCGCACGAGCTTAGTTGCTCCGCGGCATGTGGGATCTTCCCGGACCAGGGCTCGAACCCGTGTCCCCTGCACTGGCAGGCGGATTCTTAACCACTGTGCCATCAGGGAAGCCCCAGTAGTTGTATTTTAAGTTTCCTCTCTAATTTGCAAAGGGTTTTGTCTTCTTATTAAAGGAACTTCAAGAATCCATGACCACGTGGGAGAATGGTTTGGGAGCAGTGGATCTTCTTGATCCACCCCTAAGAGTTCTTCAAAGAGGTCAGTCTTAAAAGAGAGCACAGTGTGAGGGTGAGAGTTGCCCTCTTGGTGCACGGTAGTCTACGGTCGGGGCAATAGCCACCGCCTCGGGGTAAGAATGGAATCAGGCATTTACCCACGGCATTTACCCCCTGCTCATGAGACAAGCTAGTTTGGTATAATCATGCAATCAGATTAAAATCCCCTTTTAAGTTTTAAAATTTAAAAATGATTTATATTTGAGTACTGGTCCTATGGTATGTCTGAGTTCTGGTTATTGTGGTATCGGGGGTTAACTCAGACCAGCGTTTCTGCTGGAGCTTTTAATTATGCATAATAACCCCCTTACTTTGTTCTTCTGTATCTTTCATACAAAGCTCAGGGTGCTCTCCAAACATCATTAACACATTAATACTTGCAACCCTCCAGGGAGGTGGATGGGAGGCAAGGTGATTAGCCCATGTTCCAGACAGGGCCACAGAGGCACAGAGGATTTCAGTAACTTCCCCAAGGTCGCAAGAGTCAGAGCTGGGTAGAGAACAGAGCCTGCTGGTGTTCCGCCCCCAGTCTGCTGCTTCCCAGGAGTGAAAGCCAATAACAGCTGGATCTTGGGAATTGTCTCCACCTGTTTTTGAATATCGTTGTGGAGAAACACACTGAACATCTTGCCAAAAACAAAGCCAGAATATTCTTCTTTCTTAAAATGTAAAACCTGTGCTCTTTAAGGAAAAGAGATGTGTACATGAATCACCAAAATAAAATTGGGTATCTCTTAGATAGAGCCCCAAAGTCCTCAAAGTCTTCTAATATAGACCCTTAAACTTTTCTTACATAGAATCAGGAAATTCCATTTGGCCAAGCAGAAATGAAACTTGAACTTCACAAGAGTTAGGATTCAGTTTGAAACTGAGAAGTACTAACATCTGTCTTGTGAGTTTGACAGACAACCTTTTCTCCTTGGTGTTGCTTGAATGCAGGCTGGTTTCACATGGACTTCACTGTAGTTTCAGTGGAGCCGGAAGAGGGGGCCACTGTGTGATCTGGATGGGCACCAAAGGGGCTAGTTAATGTCCAGAGAGCCACTGAAAGCCTGGAACCTGGGGTCAAAGGGCTCCAGAGACTGTCTTGAAAGGCAGAGTAGCAAATTCAGTGGGAAACCATGAGCCTTCTTGGGCCATTGTCTTTATTTATGATTCATTTATTTATTCAACAAACATTCATCGAGGATCTATTGTACGCCAGTCGTTGGCTGGGTGCAAGCAGTTCTAAGATGAATAAGACATAATGCTCATCTTGCAGGAGTTTGCAATCAAGGAGCAAAGATAAACAAACAACAAATAATTATTATATAAAATAATAAGTAATCCTAGAGACATTTACAAAGTCTGATTAAGGAAAATTAGCTTGAATGGCTCAGAGAAATCTTCCAAGAGGCATTTGTTGACCATAAAGAGGATGCGTCTGAAGGATGAAGAGTTTGCTGAGGGCAGCAACAGAGCTAAACTTTCAAGCGTTATCCATTTGCTGAAGGTCTGTGATTAGGAGTGATAGAATCATTTACAGCAGCAGCAAGTGGTCACCGAATTCCTAATATACACAAGCCACACTCCTGGACTCCTGGGGAAGCAAAGACACTAGAAATGACTCTTGACCTCAGGCAAATTATAATCTGTTTGAGAAAACAGGATATATGTTAAAGACAAGTAGCCATAGGATGTGATGTCTAGTTAGTGCCACTTGAGGACCCAGACGATAAGCACAGTAGAAATCCAGAGAAGAGAGGGTGAACGCTGAAACGCTAGAATTAAGGATACTTATGGGGGAGACGGACACAAGTTGGGGCTAGGATGAGAACCTCTGATATTTAGTGAGAGGCATAGGAGAGATTTTAGGCAGAGGAAATAAAACGAAAATGATTGCGGTGGGGATAGGTGGGGGCATATTGAGTGGACCAAACACAGGCCATTTGGTGAGAAGGCAGGGCTCCTGTAGAAGAGAGATGGGACCCAAGCATAGGCAGATGGGGCAGGGCTTTCATGCTCGTTGACTGTGACACCGGCAGTGCCCCCTACCCCTCATGGTGCCAACACGCCCAGCCACCACTGGAGCCCTTTACTTCAAGCTGTACCGTCAGACCTCACTTCCAGACTAGGAGGGGGTGGGCTTTGACTTTGGAGAGCAGGGCATCCAAAGACTCTTGGGCAGGCAGGTCTAAAGGGTAGGATTAGGTTTGGTTGCCAGGGACTGAACACTCCAGGCAGAAGTGGCTTACACAAGAAGAACGTTTTGTCCCCTCTCACATCGAAGTCTGGCAGCAGATGCTCCAGGCACAACATCCAGAGCCCCGATCCTGCTCTCTCATCACTCCACCTTGCAAAGCTCCCGTTACCGAGACCAGGTTTTGTTTTTGTTTTTGTTTTTTTTAGTTTTTGTGGGTTTTTCCCCCTCAAACTCCAAAGACTATGTTTTTAACGAATATGTACGTTGCTTGGGATATAACTTTTCTAGGCCAGGAAACACATTAAAAACATCCTAATGTTTTCTATGATCACATCACCTGTATTTGGCTCCAGTTTTCTTGTTTTATTTGGATTAGGCTAGGCCGTGCTGCAGTAACAAATGAGGTCATTTTTAACAAATAACATTATTTTAATGTTGCACTTATGTATCAGAATGGGTTTACCTGATTGCAGTGACTGGCAGATCACCCTGGAGACTTACACACAGGCAATTAATTAACTGTTTTAAACTGAAAATGATAAATATCACTTTTAGTGACATTTCATGGTCAAAGCAAATCACATGGCCAAGCCAAATGTCAAGGGGTGAGGAATCATAACCCTCCATTGCATCTGGAAGGAGAGAACAAGCTATCAGTGGACAGTAGTAGTGTCTCCGCAAATCCAAGTTTTGACCAAGATCAAATTTTATGTGGCTTAAGTGGGTGCTGGAGGAGAAGCCATATGTCCACCCCCTGCCACCAGGGAGCAAGTAGGTGGAAAAAAGGTGCAGCCACCCTTGAAGGAAAGGTTTTGCAAACTGCATACCCCACTCCCGCTTCTCTCCTGTTTCCCAGAACTTGGTCATGTGACCACACCTAGCTACAGGGGAGGGTGGGAAGTGTGTTTACCAGGCGTCCACGTCCACAGCTGCCTAAGGAAGAACAGGAAAGTGTGTGTTAAGGGACGTACAGCAGTCTTTGTCACCATGAGTAAAAGGACATTTTAAAAGAGATGATAAATGTTGTGTTTTTAAAAACACAGTATTTTGGTGGATTGAATGCTATTAATTACTCATGAGCCTCCAGTTTTGCTCAGGGTAATGGGAAAGCTAAGCCTGAAACACGGGGGGGGGGGGTGTCATCCTCTGCTACCCCCTTTTTACTCTCCAAAGTTCTTAGTCCCATTGAATCCCACTGCAGGTGTGCGGATGACAAAGGACAAGTCTATTTCATTCCTGACCAAAGGGGTCTCTTCTGAAGTGTTTCCTTAGAATGACAGAATTTAACCAGAATGATAGACTTTTGAATAGTTTCATTAAGCAGGACAAGGACCTAAGGACCATCACAGTGACTACCGTTGACAATGAGCAGGACCCACAATGCATTGTGAGGCACCGATCTGTTGAACTGTTCATCGCTATGTGATTAATTGCTATTTTATTAGCCACTATTTTATGGCATAGGCAAAAATGATACAAGCAAAGCAAATGACTGGTCTAAATTCCAGCACTAGAAATTACACCAGAACTTCAAATAGTATCCTAAAATTTTTTAGTATTCTGGAGAATTGACTTTGACTTTTCCACAAAAGCTTTAAATTTCAAGCCATGACTTATTTCTTTTAAATTGTTTTTTTTTCTCAGAAACAGAAAATTGTAATTCATATAATATACAATTCACCCATTTAAGTGTATGATCAATGGCTTTTAGTGTATTCACAGAGTTGTGCATCCATTATGACAATCAATCTTAGAACATTTTCATCACCCCCAAAGGAAACCTTATGTTCCTTAGCCATCACTCCCAATCTCCCATATGCTACCCCCTCCTCCAGCCTTAGGGAACCACCAAACTAAACTCTGTGATTTGCCTATTTTGAACATTTAATATAGATATATGGTCCTTTTTGACTGGATTCTTTCACTTAGCATAATGTTTTCAAGGTTCATCCATGTTGTAGCTTGTATCTGTACTTCATTTCTTTTTATTGTGGAATAATATTTTGCTGTATGTATATACCACATTTTGTCCATTTGTCAGTTGATAAACATGAGAGTTGTTTCCATGTTTTGGCTATTATGAATGATACTTCTATGAACATTAGTGTACAAATATTTGTGTGCACATATGTGTTCATGTCTCTTCAACATATACCTAAGGAGTGGAATTGCTGGGTCATGTGGTAGCATGACCATATGTTTAAACATTTGAGGAACTGCCAGATTGTTTTCCAAAGTGGCTGCACCATTTTACATTCCCACCAGTAGAGTACGAGGGTTCCAATTTCTACATATCTTCACCAACACTTTTTGATTCTTGCCATCCTATGCACGTAAAGTGGAATCTCATTGTGGTTTTGATTTGCATTTCCCTGATGGCTAATACTGTTGATAGTCTTTTTTATGTGCTTATTAGCCATTTGCATATCTTCTTTGGAAAAATGTCTATCTGGATCCTTTGCCATCTTTTAAACAACTGGGTTATCTTTTTATTAGTGAGTTGTAATAATTCTTATGTATATTTTTTCAATACAAATCCCTTATCTGATATATTATTTTCAAAAATTTTATCTCATTCTGTGGGTTCAATTTTTTATCCCATTCTTGTCAATTTCTGCAAAGAAGTCAGCTGGGGTTTTGATAGAGATTACATCAAATCTGTAGATCAATTTGGGGAGAATTGTCATTTTAACAATAGCTTTAAGTCTTCCAAACCATTAACATGAGATGCTTTTCCATTTATTTAGTTCTTCTTTTAACTTCTGTCAACAATAGCTTATAGGTTTCAGAGTCTTAGTGTTACACTTATTTTGTTAAATTTATTTCTAAGTATTTTTTTGTTGATGCTGTTATAAACAGAACCGTTTTCTTAATTTCTTTTCTATTTTTCTCATTGCCACTGTATCAAAATACAATTGAATTTTGTATATTTTTCTTGTATCCTGCAACCTCACTGAACTTGTTCATTAGCTCTAGTAGTTTTTTAGTGGGTTCCTTGAGATTTTCTGTACATCAGGTCATGTCATCTGCAAATAGAGTTAGTTTTACTTTCTCCTTTCCAATTTGTATGCCTGTTATTTAAGATTCTTGCCTAATTGACTTGGTTAGAAATTATAACTTCTGGAGAGAATATCACGGATCATAGTGCCAAGCTCCGTGCCTCTCCAAAGCTCTTTATTCCTAAATGCCGTTACTGGGCTGAGCTGTCATCTGGGATATACTACTAGGTCCCTAGGGAAGAAATATCTTAGGAAAATAGGAAAAGGGGAAAAGGAGAGGGAAAAGGACAAGTGAGTAAAGGGAGAGAAACAGGAAGGAGGTAATGAAGGCGGGGGAGAAGGAAAAGGACAGAAAAAAGGAGTTGGCTCCGGGGCTGAAGTTTTCCTCTCTGAGCTCTGTGTAGGCAGTCGTGCCAGCAGTGATGCTGTCGGTTTTTGTGTACTGCCTGATCACCAGCAGGAAAGGCAGGCAGTGGTGCTCTAGCTTAGTAAAGGCTTTCATTTTCTTTGTGTAAAGCAGAAAAGCAACAAATCCTTATGCAGGATGGGCAGTTTTAGAGAAAATAGCGTCAAGATGGCAAATGATGCAACGCAGGTTTCTGTGTAGAAAGCGGTGATGCTGTCCTTGTCAGTGACTTTGAGCCAGGAACGGAAGGGTAGGCCTCGGTTGTGTTGCCGCTCTTCCTTGCCCACTGGTGACCATCTGGTTGTAGGTGAGGGGTAACAATGAAGAAATAACCAAGGGGAGTGCATTTCAACCCAAATGGCCCTACTCCAAATGTGGTTCTTTGCCAAGGACCAAAGGTAACCATGAGGATTATTGACTTGTGATTAATTCATTCAGTCTCTGGGTTGCAGGTACTTGTTTTAACTTGGATAATCTGAAGGCAGCTGGATCCAGAAAAAGATTGGTATCTGAAAGGAATATGATTTTTCAGAGGCTTTGGGGTTATAAGGAAATATCCTTGGAGTATGTGAGTTTTTAAAGAGAATTAATCAGAAAATGTGCACGTCAGAATGTAGGCAGCACAAGGCTGTGAACAGTGGCACTTCTGGAATAACAAAAGGCAAACGGGATCCTTAAGGAAATGGGCTGGCTTAGAATTATGAATCACTGGCCCATTTCTTATAGTGATTAATGATGAGTCACTGTTTTAACTTTGGATGAAATAATAGGCTGCATCCAAGGCGCTCCATTAATCATCATAAGAATTAGGCTTCTGCCAATTCATTACTGCAGGGTCGACATGTGCTGAACAGTTGAGTTGAATTTCAGGAAGGGGTGAACTTTAGGCAAGGGCTGGCTTAAAAGAATGCAAACGTTAGGGCTCTATTCTCTCCTGGATGGGTGGGAATTTATGAGTGGAGAATAGATGCTATTATATCGTCCCTCCACTGGACCCCTCTTCTAGAAGCCTAACAAAACTCCAACTACAAAGTCTTTTGGCTTTTTGGTATTCAGGGGCACAATACAATAGATAACCAACATAGATCATAAAATCTGTTTTTTTTCTCTGTGTGTTTCATGTATTCGGAAAGTGATTAACAACCTACTAGATACTGGGATTTCAGAAGGCATGAAAGTAAGCAAATTTAGCCCATTGCTCTTTGAAGAACAAATTCAGCCTTGCAAAATTGCTGCTTTTCTAAAAACTTCTTACTATAGATAATGAAAACTTGAGCTACAGGCAGCAGAAGGAAGAAACTTGGTCCATATAAACCAGGAGTCAGGCTGGATTCATCATTTGGTCAACTTCAAAGCTCTTGAGCTGAATGGGAGGTTAAACAGTTGTTTCAGCAGATTAAAATTAATGTGCTTGAAAGGTACATAGAAAGTGTAGCTATCTCTATTGTTGTGGTTGGCAGTGACGGGAAATCCAAGAGAAATTCATGCAGTCCTTGACTCCAGTGATTTGGATGGAGTAGAAGAAAAACTCACCCAAGTTACAAAAGCGATCTATTGCTACATCTTAATGTTATTAGCTGTAGTGACCTGTAAGAATATGAAACACATTGAAATCATCATTTGGAAACTTGGTTTATTCTATACAATACAGATTTTTTCAGATTTTTTTTTTTTGGTCAAATCAAAAGCATATGTGTTTTTTGAAGAAAACCCAAGAATTGGATCAGAATGTTAAAATTTATTTTAAGAGACATTTTTAAAATACAGATTTTCTTAAGGTAGCTTTCATCAGTATTTATAGGAAGAAAAAACAAAAAAAGGAATTTGAAAAACAAACTTGAATCAATTAGATGTACACAGAGAACTTTTGTGCATACCTTACACACACACACACACACACACACATGCACACACGCAATTTTGCATAAAGCTTCTGTCATTGAAATTGAATAGCTTCTCAACTGATTTCTCTGACCCCAGGTTCTTCCTCATTCATTTCATTTTTCATAACCACCAGAGAGAACTTCTTATGACAGAGAACATATCTGATGCCTGCCTACCTAGGGAGACAAAAGACCTGTACTCAGAAAACTATAAGACACAGATGAAATAAATTAAAGATGACACAAACAGATGAAGAGATATACCATGTTCTTGGATTGGAAGAATCAATATTGTGAAAATGACTATACTACCCAAAGCAATCTACAGAGTCAGTGCAATCCTTATCAAATTACCAGTGGCATTTTTTACAGAACTAGAACAAAAAAATCTTAAAATTTGTACAGAGACACAAAAGACCCAAATTGCCAAAGCAGTCTTGAGGGAAAAACACGGAGCTGGAGGAATCAGACTCTCTGACTTCAGACTATACTACAAAGCTACAGTAATCAAGACAATATGGTACTGGCACAAAAACAGAAATATAGATCAATGGAACAGGATAGAAAGCCCAGAGATAAACCCACACACCTAGGGTCAACTAATCTATGACAAAGGAGGTAAGGATATATGATGGAGAAAAGACAGTCTCTTCAATAAGTGGTGCTGGGAAAACTGGACAGCTACATGTAAAAGAATGAAATTAGAACACTCCCTAACACCATACACAAAAATAAACTCAAAATGGATTAGAGACCTAAACATAAGACCGGACACTATAAAACTCTTAGAGGAAAACATAGGAAGAACACTCTTTGACATAAGTCACAGCAAGATCTTTTTTGATCCACCTCCTGGAGTAATGGAAATAAAAACAAAAACAAACAAATGGGACCTAATGAAACTTAAAAGCTTTTGCAAAGCAAAGGAAACTACAAACAAGATGAAAAGACAACCCTCAGAATGGGAGAAAATATTTGCAAACAAATTAACAGACAAGGGATTAATCTCCAAAATATATAAACAGCTCATGCAGCTCAATATTCAAAAAGCAAACAACCCAATCAAAAAAATGGGCAGAAGACCTAAATAGACATTTCTCCAAAGGAGACATAGAGATGGCCAAGAAACACATGAAAAGCTGCTCAACATCACTAAGTATTAGAGAAATGCAAATCAAAACTACAATGAGGTATCACCTCACACCAGTTAGAATGGGCATCATTAGAAAATCTACAAACAACAAATGCTGGAGAGGGTGTGGAGAAAAGGGAACCCTCTTGCACTGTTGGTGGGAATATAAATTGATACAGCCACTATGGAGAACAGTATGGAGGTTCCTTAGAAAACTAAAAATAGAATTACCATATGACCCAGCAATCCCACTACTGGGCATATACCCTGAGAAAACCGTAATTCAAAAAGACACATGCACTCCAATGTTCATTGCAGCACTATTTACAATAGCCAGGTCATGGAAGCAACCTAAATGCCCATCGACAGATGAATGGATAAAGAAGTTGTGGTACATATATACAATGGAATATTACTCAGCCATAAAAAGGAACGCAATTGGGTCATTTGTAGAGACGTGGATGGATCTAGAGACTGTCATACAGAGTGAAGTAAGTCAGAAAGAGAAAAACAAATATCGTATATTAACGCATATATGTGGAACCTAGAAAAATTGTACAGATGAACGGGTTTGCAGGGCAGAAATAGAGACACAGATGTAGAGAACAAACGTATGGACCCAAGAGGGGAAAGCGGTAGGGGTCGGGGCGGTGCGTGGAGGGTTGTGGGATGAACTGGGAGATTGGAATTGACATGTATACACTAATATGTATAAAATAGATAACTAATAAGAACCTGCTGTATAAAAAAAATAAATTCCAAAATTCCAAAAAAAATAAATAAAAAATAAAAAAGATTTAGAGTGAAGGCTAAAGAGGTTTGGGGAGCCAAACAGGAAAACAATCCTTGGAACAGGCTCTGCAACCAGACTGGGCGTAGGGGAGACACACAATGATGGTGGGAGGATTAGAGGTTAGGAAAAGGAGCGCGGAGCCCGGGCCTGCTCCAGACCCCGCGGAATGAGTGGCTGGCATCTTGGCGGTGGATGGTGCTGGGGCATCGCAGCCCCTGGCACGTTGACAAGCAGCCCAGATGCAGGCTGCCGGCCTGGACCGGCTGCACGGAGGCACTTGGCCATGTGGAGATGCCGGATTTTGTTCCCTGCACGCGGAGGAGACACAGCTACTGAAATCTTACTGGGTAAACTCCCAGGTACTGTGAAGTTCATAGATAAGAATCAGCCCAAGTCAGCTTTAAGGGATGTACCGTGACATTGAGAAGAAAAGACCAGGCTTCTTCTTCTAGGATGCCTAGAGGCAAGCAGAGGGCCAGGTACTCAGTGATGATGGAATGAATGAATGAGAAAATACGCACAGCTGCATAGTTGCTTATGACAGCGTACCTGACAGAGGGCCCAGACGGTGACAGTCCCGAATCTTTGAGAAGACTGTCTCAGAAGGATGGACGGAAGCCGGCTGAACGCCACCCTCCCTCACTCCCCCATTTGATTATCCTAATGGATTTTGGACGTTTTGATCATCTACGTCCCTGTGACCCTAACTGAGGAAGCAGAACAGGTAAAAACTAGGCAGACAATTTGAAACCGGAAGGGCTGGTCTGCACGTTAGAGAGAGTGAGAACTTACCTAAAGACCAGTCAGAATTCAGGACCGAAGCCTTCCTTTGCTCTGCGGAACCCAAGGTACTGAGGTTCTCCACCTGTGAGGACCAACCTGGAGCCGCGGATGGTCCCCTGTGAAGTCGACTTTTGCAGCATCTTCGTCTGCATCTCCCTCTGCTCAGCGCGGCATCAATTGGCACAGAAACGTTTTTGTCTGGATTGAACTGAAATGTCGTTGGAGCTGCTTTGGAAATATTTCCCCCATTCTTTGCAGTTTCCAGAGTTCAAGTGATCGCCTTTTCCTTTGGATTGGGTGGAATTGTGAACCGACATGTTTCCATGTTCTCTGGTTATTTATAAGCTGAAATGTAATTCATTCAATCAATGTTTATTGAGTGCTTGTTCTATACCAGGCTCTGCTCCAGGCACTTGGGATTCATCAGAGAACAAAACAGACAGGAATTTCTGCTCTTTTGGGTCTTACATTCAGTGTAATAAAAATCTGCAATGTTAGTTACAAACATACACTAATGGCTACATTTCTCCTTTTTTTTTTTTTTTTTTTTTTTTTTTTAATGCTATTCTTGTCTGCTTACATTCTTTTTATGTATGTATGTATGTATGTATGTATGGCTGTGTTGGGTCTTCGTTTCTGTGCGAGGGCTTCCTCTAGTTGTGGCAAGCGGGGGCCACTCTTCATCGCAGTGCGCGGGCCTCTCACCGTCGCGGCCTCTCCCGTTGCGGAGCACAGGCTCCAGACGCGCAGGCTCAGTAATTGTGGCTCACGGGCCGAGTTGCTCCGCGGCATGTGGGATCTTCCCAGACCAGGGCTCGAACCCGTGTCCCCTGCATTAGCAGGCGGATTCTCAACCGCTGCGCCACCAGGGAAGCCCCCATTTCTCCTTTATATCAAAAGGAGTGACACTTGCTTGGTACTTTTCTGTGCCATTCATGGGTCATTGTTGACTACTTAGTTGATCTGTAATTCTGGTATCTAAAAGCTCTGAACGGATCTCTATTTTAGTCTATTCCAATTTCTCACGCTTTCTGTCTCTGTGTCTGTCTCTTTCTCTGTGTGTCTGTCTCTTTCTCTTTGTGTATATCTCTTTCTCTGTATATACTCATACTCAGCTAATATGTACATCCCTAAGAACATTTGGAAGAAAGGATGAAAGGGACATCTATTATTGTACTTATATGTGTGAGCCTGGGTAAGACTATTAGAACTTCCAAGAAATCTTCTGAGACCTAACCAGGCTAAATACAATGAGTCCTAATCCAGGGGTTGTATTTTCCCCTGACTTTGTTTTTCCTTTCCACTTACAACCCTCTCGGCTGTACACGTCCTGACTGTCGTTACAAAGCGCAGCCCCGAGTCTGGAGCTCACTGTTTAGAAGGCTCTTTTTGCTTTAGTGGGCCAGGCAGCCCTGTTGATTCACAGGCCTGCACGCGTTTCCAGCTCTGTATTCTGGTTTGCTCATCTCTCTTGGTTCTGAGCCATGTTGCCTTGAGCAGGGAAACAGCCTTTCCTGCGAGAGCAGAGAGCATTTTCCTTAGCAAGATGCCTGGTCGGAGCGAAGGGGGTGGGCAGGGATTTTCCCCATCTCTTAGGATTCGCTAAGCAGTTTTCTCCGTGGGGTTTCTGCCCCGCTTGGCTAAGGACCTGGTGTGAGGGGAAGAGTGACTGCAGGGGGTCCCTTTGCGTGGCTGGTGGCGGCTGACGTCCTCGGGCTGGGGAGTCAAACTGGGTCCCCATTCTGCCTCTTCCAGAGATTTCTGAAACTTTCCTCATTCGTACTATAAGGAAAATACGACTACTCTTAAAGTCTAAAGGAAGTAATTTCCATTAAAGAGCCTGGTACCTGTGTGCTACTGGGGGGACGTGGTGTTGGGCACCCCCTAGGGTTGCCAAATTAAGCAACTAAAAACAGGATGCTCAGTTAAGGTGGAATTTCTGATTGGCTGCTGAAGGCCCCCAGCTGCCCCTTTGGCTGAACAGAGCTGCCTCACCTGGGAAATTAAGGCTCCGCCATCCCCTCTCCCTGAAATGGGAGCAGCCTGTGGCTCTGACTGACTGGCAGGGGGCACAGAAGACCAGCCCCCCTTTCTCAAGGAGGGACCCCTCAGTGCAGTTCGTGCTGGAGAGCTGCCCTGAGGGCCCAGCCTGCAGCCAGGCTCCAGCTGAGACCCCGTCCTGCATCTACTTTCCTCTGCTCCCTCCCTCTGTCCCCTCTGGAGAACTGTTTCTTAATTTCCCAAGAATCCTTGTCTCAAGCCCTGTCTTAGGTGGGAAATAAATCTAAGACAGCTATCCATGAATGTGGATGTTCTCCCCTTCCTATAATTAAAAAACTGTGAAGATTTATAAAAATAAGCAGGATTTTTTTCTGAAGAAAATGCAATGATGCTTAAGAGAACATATTCAGATATTAATATTCAGCTTTTGCTGTGCGAAAAACTAGAAAACTCATGAACAGAAAGATCATAATATTGTCAGATTATTAAAATTCTCTACGTAATGACGGTTCATCACAGAAGCAAGATGCTCTTCTTCCCCCAAAAGGCACTGTCACTTTTCCCAAGAGAAGGATGGTGGCTCAGTATTTTCTTTGTTATCTTCTTGGAATTTACTTTTGGTGAAGATAGATGTGTTGGATGTGTATTATCCTTCGAATGTAGCACGAAAGAATTGGGACTGGAAAAGAAACACAAGCAGGATCCATTTGTGGTTTTATCTTTCACATTTAAACTTTAATTCAATTGAAATTCCTTTTAGTTAACAAGTTCTAGCTATATTTATTGATCCTTTCCATGTTGATCTGAATGCTACTGTTATAATCTGTTTATATATGGGCCCATTTCTGGTCTACGCTGTTCTGTAAATCTTTCTGCCTAGTTCTTTGCTGTTAGTGCACTTTTAAATTACTGTGGCTTTAGAACATGTTTTAGTATATGGGAAAATGAGTCTTCCTTCTTTTCTGTTGTCTTTTTTAAAACTATTGGCTGTCGTATATTCATTCTATCAAATAAGTCTAAAATTCATTTTTATAGGTTTCAAAATATTTCCTTGAAATTTCTATTGAAATTATATTGAATGTATAGATGATTTTGCAGAGACTTGGCATTTATTTTTGCCATAAAATCTCTCTAATTAGTAGCGTCTTCTCTTAGTAGTCTCAGGAAAGTTTTTTTAAACCAGTCCTGCAGATTTCTTGCTAAATGTCACCTAGGCATTTTTGGTTTTGTTTTGTTTTTTGCTATTATGAGTAAGATCTTTTCCTCATTATATTTCAAATGGCTTTTCAGAGAAGAAAAAGGAAGAAAAAACCAGAATCTATAAGCCCACCACCTAGTGTGACCACCGTTATTATTCTGGTGTAACGTTCTCCATGCTAAACACACACACACACACACACACACACTCGTGCGCGCACATAAAGAGGTTCATATGTTTTTTTCCTCTGACCATTCCTAATTCTTAGAATAAAACCTACTTGATCATGGTGTATTAATCTCGATAATACAAGCTTGATTAAATTTGCTAATACTTAATGTAGAATTTCATGCATTTCTATTGTAGTTGAGGATTGTTCAATCATTTTCTCTTTTTCAGTGCTATCTTTGTAAGATTTTATATCAGAGCTCAGCTATGTTGATCAAATAATTGCAAAGCTTCCCCTTTTTAAAACTTTGGAATAATTCGAATAGGCAGAGAGAGAAGTCTTTCCTTAAAGCCTTGAAATAATTAGCCAATTAAAGCCTTGCAGGTCAATACTACATGTGTATTTCTATAAAAATTAGAAATAAGATGCTAGCGCCTCACTTTTTCCAAAGATTTAGAGCAGAGAAAAGTAAGAGAGGGTCTAAAAATTTCGAGAGGTGAAAGAAAACTAGAACTTGATTGAACCCCAGTCTGGAAAGAAACAGAACCAGCAAAGTTTTGGAGTTTGACTGACTGGGGTTCGGGTCCTGGTGCCCCCAGAGGGTAACACAGGGCCTACCTCTGTGAGTTTCCTTTTTTAATCTGTAAAATGGGAATAATCTTACTAACCTAAAAATAAGTGATAACAGCCTGAAAAAGCTGTTTTGTGGGAATCTTTGGGAGGCTCTGGACACAGCAGAACATGTGGGATGCCTGGCTGCAGAGAGCAGTGCAGTTTGGGAAGACATTTCTCCCCTTTTTGCTTGGACTGCTGCCCTGCCTTGGCACCTGGACAGTCTGCAGTTTAGAGAGCCGGGGGCGTGTGGGGCAATGTCCACAATAGCTCCCACTCCCAGGGCAGCCCTGAGCTCCCTCACGGGAGAAGTAGAGTGAGGCAGAAGGCCTTGGGAGACTGGGCTGATGATTCGATTCTTAAGCACACGGGGGCATCTCAGGGTACTACTGGAAGTACCTTGCAGGAAAGTTGTGGGAAGATGTGGAGGGCCAGAGGTCTTTGGCAGCAGCAGAACAAGAAAAGGAAATTTCAGTTAATGTTGTAAAAGGGATCTTGTTTAGACCCACAGGCTGCTGAGCCCTGAGGAATGTCCAGATTAAGCAAACATCGTTTTGAGTGGTGCGGACGTGTCAAACTACACTGAGAGCGAAAGCGAAGAAGATAATTTTGGGGGTGGGTGGTGGTAGGCAAAGCCACGTGGGAGAAGCCTGCCTCAGCCTTGAACTTGCTCTTCAGCCCCCAGGAAGGCAGCTTCTAGTTACACCACCCAGAGGCTCCCCACCCAGCTGCTGTCCATCCTTCACCCAATCTGTGCAAAAGAGGCAAAGGACCAAGACACAAACTGGCTGTGGGAAGGTTTTCAAGAGAGCAAGTTCCCGGGTCAGAAACCACGCAGCATAGAGCCACCTGGAAGGGATGCTCCCGCCCAGGCCACGTGCTTCAGAGCCCCCAGCTCCACCCCCATCACAGGTCCCAGCTTCCATCATGGGCAGCCCCCAGTCCATGGGGGGAGGTGTGGGCTGTCCAGTGAATCTGGATTCAGAAGACAAGAAAGCATATGGCCCATTTTGGACAATAGATGGCTCTTAAGGCCCTTTCTCATCTTAATGTTTATTTAGTCAATAATTTGCACAACAGTTTAACATGCTAACATTTGGAACTCTTATTCATATAGAACACTAAGCCATGCCAAACTCTACATTGCAAAAGCTGTCAAGTTAAGGTAGATTAAAAAGAAACCAGCCAAAGCACTGAAGGGCTCTGATATCTAAAAGATCCTTCAACAACTGTATTTACTCTTTGCCAACTTTTTCTGTAAAGGGCCAGGTAGTAAATATTTTAGGCTTTCGGGGCCTGTAGCCACTATTCAACTCGGTCCTTGTGTTTCGAAAGCAGTCATGGGCGGTAAATAAATGAACAACCATGGCCGTGTTCCAGTAAAACTGTATTTATGGATAATAAAATTTGAATTTCATGTAATCTTCACATGTCATGAAATATTATTCTTCTTGTGTTTCTTTTCAATCGTTTGAAAATGTAAAAGCATTTTTAGGTTGCAGGCCTTAGGACACCAGGTGGCAGACCGTAATTGGCCGACCCTGCCTTTACCCACAAGAAAGACTCACTTGCTTTATGAACTCGGATACAGTCCTTTGGTAGGGCCAACCCCACCCAGAGAAATAAACGAAACAGCAGGAGGAGCTTTGTGTGGGTTCGGTAAAGCATCGTCCACAGCAGGTTGCCCAGAAAACCCTCTGAATTTTGAATTAACTGGGCCTTCTACACAAACGCTCTGAGGGAGTGGCTTTCACAGAAATGATGTAAAAAAAAAAAAGACCAAACTCCTAAATAAAACCACTTTTGCAGTTAAAGGATCAAAAGAAAAAAATTCAACAATCAAACTATTTTTTGTACTGATAAACAAAGTTTATCAGCAAGCTAACGGCTAAACAAATTTCTTCCCCTTTGAGCAAGATGTTGAAACTATCACCTAATACATTATCCTGAGGTTAAAAAAAAATGGTTGCAAATGAAGCATGTATTTGCCAAGAGTTCTAGAATGGCCAAAATAACTTTTGGTATAGGAAATATCTTGCAAATATTAAAAGAAAGTGAATAAAATCTTGTTTATTCCAGCCTTCTCAAACCTCCAGATTCATCTTTTGCTTCTGTACTTTCTAAGCAACATTCTCAAATCACTGAATAGCACAGGCAACTCTCTATTGAAAAACAACAAACAAAAATAAAAACAGAAAGCTCCCAGTGCTTTCATGTGAGTGTAAGACAGCCTCAGAAGATATGAAAAATCTCTCCGTGCTCTTAAAAGTTCCATGCAATTTTCTGGCTTGTCGTTTTCAGCCATTGAAGGTGTGTGCAAGCCAGACTCTGTAAATGACTGAAATGATTGTATAATGTTTTTCCACAGACATTTTTGGAAGCAGCCCTTTGTAGAGGAGACATGAAAGCAGGGTTCAGGGCACAGGCTTTGGAGGATGCAGCCCTGGGCTCAAAATGCTGTTCTGATGCTTACCCCTGTGTGACTTGGGACAAATTACTCTGAACCATTAGGAAAATGGGACTGATAATAGTGATTTTTCACCATTATTGTGAACCAAAATGAGATACTGTGTGCAGAGCACTTAGTACAACGTCTGACACATATTAAGGGTTAGAAAAAGGGCAGCTTGTATTATTTCAACTATTAGATTTACTATGTGTGTGTGTTAGAATATATTCCAGGAAGAATCACTGAAACATGTTTCTTGTGGCCCTTACATATGGATCAGACACATTCTGGGAAATAAAACTATCAGATAGACTTTGAAATTATGTCTCCGTCCATCAGGTTTCTGCAGAGGAATCAAAACTTGAGTGAATAGATACTGCAGCCTGTGAAATCACAGAGAGAGGCTGAGCATTTCAAGTACATCCATGGCTGTCAAAGCACAGCGTCCGCAAAAACAGCAGGGCCGCTTAGCACGGAAACACGCCCACTCACACGCAGGCTTTAGAGCAGTTGGATGTACATTTTAGGGTGTACACTTGCTTAAAGCAGCACAAAATAGAAATTCTTGAAAGAGTCTAGAGGTAAAAAAAAAAAAAGATGCATTGAATACATGCAAACTATCCATATGGAAGTGTTGTCTTCCAGAAGAAAAGCATGCCGGTGAAATGAAAACCCTGACATACAATAGTAAGACTCCACACAGTGGGAAGGTAAAAGAGTCAGATGAATTGAGGCATTAAAGTTTCCATAAGTCAAAAAACAAAACAAAACACCGAACTTGGTGCAAATCTCTTCTAACTATAAAACCTTTAACTATAAAACCTTCTGAAGAGTCTAAAGCCACTTTCTCCAGCAATTCCTGTGTCTGTTTCCGTCTGTTGCTAGTAGACCTGACTTACAAAAATGACCCAGGTAAAATGAGCTGATTTGGTTCCTCTAAAGCTGCTTCCGTTATAAGGACACAGCAAAGTAAGGAGAAGACTAGCGCTGCTGAAGATACGGGCAGGGTCTTGTTGAGAGCTCTTGCCACTGCAAACCTCTTGGAAGATGCAGGGAGTGACACCATCACTGCCTCATCAGCATAGCAGAGCAGGTTAAGCACCACATACAGGATCCTTGCAATTGCTACAAAATTCAGAGTTTTTCCAGTTTCTCAGGCCAGGAATATGGCTTGTTAGGGGTTCTGTCAAACACAGTTTTTTGTTTGTTTGTTTTTTTAATTTATTTTATTTATTTATGGCTGTGTTGGGTCTTCGTTTCTGTGCGAGGGCTTTCTCTAGTTGTGGCAAGCAGGGGCCACTCTTCATCGCAGTGCGCGGGCCTCTCACTATCGCGGCCTCTCTTGCTGCGGAGCACAGGCTCCAGACGCACAGGCTCAGTAATTGTGGCTCACGGGCCCAGTTGCTCTGCAGCATGTGGGATCTTCCCAGACCAGGGCTCGAACCCGTGTCCCCTGCATTGGCAGGCAGACTGTCAACCACTGCGCCACCAGGGAAGCCCCAAACACAGTTTTATGGCAACCTAGTGGCCAGGCTTTGTGAACTTTGGCTTTTGGGTCTCCATACTTCTTATGGAATCCTATTGATCCATTTCTTCCAACATGCAAAAACCATTGGCCTCTATTAAGAAAAACCCCAAAACAGCAAACCAAGAAATTAAAGATCACGTGAAAGTGTGAGGTTGGTCTTTTGAATTTTCAGAAGGCAGTGAAAGGGATAAAACTTCAGCACCAGAGGAGGCTGAGACACACTTCCCAAGACCAAAGATGCTTTGGACCAGCTTCAGCTCCTGGCTCCTTTGCTGGAAAAGGATGCTTGATGCTGTAATGGCTTTAAGCTTAGAAAATGTCACTTTCTGTGTTAATGTTTCTGGTTTCTTCGGTTTTTGCCTGCTTTTCATAAACTGGTCAAAAAAAAAGATATCTAGTGCTTTAAAAATTTTCATAGTTTGTACCTCCTTTTATAGAATATGATAAAACCTTGGGAAATAAATTCAATCCGCAACATTATAATTATTTTTAAGTCACCTTCTTTCCTGATGTAGAGTAAAAATCATTGTGAATTTTTATGACCAAAAAAAGTTACAACAAATGCCTTTTTGTGCTGTTAAAGCTAAAAAGCACATGTAATAAATAGATTTCAAATTGTTCCCCCAAATTTCCATTTTTAAGCAGGAATGTTTTGGACAAAAAATTTTAATATTAAATATTTTTAAATATTAAAAAATTAATATTTAAAATATTTTAAATATTAAAAAATAATATTTAAAATATTTTTAAATATTTAAAAATATTTTTAAATATTAAAAAATAATATTTTAAAATATTTTAAAATATTAAAAAAATAATATTTAAAATATTTTTAAATATTTAAAAATTAATATTTAAAAATATTTTAAAATATTTTAAAATATTTTAAAATTTCCCATGGTTTCAAAATAACTAGAAACATTTATTCTTTTCTTCATTATTAGTTTAACAGAAAACTTTGCTCCCCCAAATTGGGGAAGAGTATGCCGTGCTGATTTGGGTCATTGTTTTGGAGTTTTATAAATGCCGGGTCCACCCGTGTCCATGGACTAAACCCCATGAGGGCAGGGCCTCCTGGGGGCTGAGCGACCACAGCTCTCCCGGCCAGGTGGGCGCTGGCGCCCCAACAGGCTTCACGCGGCCTGTTTATACTGCAGCTCTGGATTCACTTGGAAACAGCCCGATCATCAAACCAGGCAAAAAGGGAGCTGGAGCAGGAATAACAGGGGAAGAGGTGACCGCTTCTCCTTTCCTTCAGCTCCAAACACATTAAAAAAAAAAAAGAATTGACTTTCATTTGAGTCTTAAAGAGAGGTTTAAAAATGTTTTGTTTTTGTACAACCAAGGCTCAAACGACTCACTTTCAAAGCACAAACTTCTGTGTTAAAAAAAAAAAAGAAATGGATGACAATCAATTGTTAAAAAGTCACTTTAGTAAAATACCCATGTGTTTCAGAGGATCAGTGTTCCTCGGTGGTTATACTTTCAGGTTCAAACCTTTGCAGAAGAAAAACCCTCCAAAATTCACCATCACTGAGTGAGTTTTAAAACAACGATTTGAATGAAAGCAACGAATACATAACCGAACGACAAGATTTAGGAGGTCTTAAAAAAACAGGCCAAGTACTTCATACGCGATTCCAGGGTTGGTGACTGATCTCTGGAAGGAGATGAATCATTCCCAGTCATCACGTGTTTGACAGCACTGGAGTGAGTCGCTTTGTTTTAAAGCTGGTGTGTGCGTGTCTGGACAAGGCCTTCATTTCTTATAAAGGGAGCATGTTATTGTCATATGTTTGATCCAAATCCGTTATTTTTAACAGCCCCTTTATCTTGTCCCCTTTCTAGTCAAGCTTGTCTAGTTTTCTAGGACACGAAACTGCAGCGTGTCCCTGTGGTTCCTGCAGACCCTTTAATGAAAGCACCAGACTGGCGCTCTGATTCGTGGGATCTCGAGGAAGCCGCTCAGGACGGCTGAGCCTCCAGTTCTTCATGTTAGAATTCATCCACTCAGTCCTTTAAAATTCAGGGAATGGCCACTAGATGTTGGGTGTCAGACACACAAGGACAAATAAGATACAGTCTTACTATTATTAACCTCGTGAGTTACGCTGTGGTGCAGAGATGCACATGTTCATGTCATGCGTGCCCTGAGCTCTTGGAAGTGTCCCTACACCAGGTGAGGGTGGGAGGTGGGTGATCGGTTCTCCTTGGGGACGAGAGGAGCAGGGGACATCAGAGACAGAGGAGAGTGAATGTTTGGGAAAGTCCTCGGCTAATAGTAACAGCAAACAATCACGTAGCACTTACTACGCGCATGTCCCGGGGCGTTGCAGGCACTTTTCATCTCTCTCCGCACACCTCTTTGCTGGTTACTATTATTATCTCTAAACTGAAGAGGAAACGGAGGCCCACAGAGATTAGCAACTTGCCCAAGGTCATGCAATCAGCATGACAACTTCAAGATTCTCCTCCAGGCAATGAACCCCGGAGTCTGCCTTTAAACGCTAACCCTCCCCTCGCTGTCTTCCCCTTTCTCGGCTTTGGTGCTGCAAACACAGAGCGGGTCTCTCGCCCCCATGGTGGCAGCTGCATCCACAGGTGCGACAGTGTCCCGGGAGGGGGTGAGGGCTTGATGGGGGACAGGTTATGCCACAGCACAGCCGGCCTAGGAGAGTCAGGTTTTACCCAGAAGAGGTTACTCAAAACTAAAAGTAAAACTGAAACAATTATGTAAATTCAGTTCCTCATTTTGGTTTGTCTCTTCCAGATCTTATTTCTTTTCTCACTTAGTTCAAACTGACTGAAAAAGACATGAGTGATTTTTTTTTTCTTCCTTTAAAACACGAGATTAAAAGAACACTGGGTCACATGATAGAGGCACATGGAATCATTCTTGGGAGAGTTAAAATAAACAGGCAACAAACTTTCAACTATTGTTTAAATTCAGTCCAAAGGGATTTTCTAATCTAAAGAAGTCCATTGTTCTTTTTTCCAGGGTCAGGACAATGCCCTACTTAGTAGGCAGGAAGGTTTTCTGGGAGGGAATTTAAAAAAGCGATATGCAAATATCCCGGGGAGATTAATAGGAACACACAGCTCTGAGACACACGCAATGAAATACTATGACAGATAATATATTTTAGTTTGATTTTTCAACATTACATAAACGTTCTTAATTAATATTAAAACAACAATTAATGAGAAATAGCCTTGCTGGTTTGATAAATGGAGTAGAGTCTTTTTCAAGGACATTTTTTTTCTTTTTTGGTCTGATTCCAAATGTAATATAGTTTATTGTGGAAGGTTTGGAAATGAATGATAAGTACCCAAAGAAATGGAAATCACTAAGGTCTTGAGGCTTCCTCAGAGCCCCACCATGAACTTTGTGGAGGTCTGTCCTGCCAGGCTAGCTGGCCCTGTATCATGGTCTCACTTCTCTCTTTCTCTTTATACATACATGTACACATAATAAGTGGGCAAAACTGTTTGCTATTGTCATAACTAGAATTATTTCTTACATTATTATTTTACAAAATTGGAATATTTTGTACATCTAAATTTTGTGTATTCTGATGTACATAAAATATATAATTTTTGTATCCAGTGGAACTGACAGCATTAAAGAAATATTAAAATAACCACCTAAGTTGTATTAATCAGGGGTTTTTGCAGTGCAAGAACCAGAAGTCCTGACTGATTTAATTGAGGTCTAGGGAAAATTTCACACTTTTGCATGGCTGGATCCAAGGGTTTAAACAACACCGTTATCACTTTCTCTCTCTCTTCCTCTCATTTTTCAGAGCAGCTTATTTCTGTTTTTTGTTTGTATGTCAGGTTTACTCTCTTCCTGATTCATACTTTTCTTTAAATTGCTGGAAAGTCTTGAGTTGACATTCCTACCATTCACGATTCCCAGACGGAAAGGGTAGTCTTTCCTTCTGAAGCCAAGAGGTGGCACAGAGGACTCTCCACTTAGGTCACATGTACATCCTGAACCAATCACTGGGTCCTGGGGGTATGGTTCCGTGTTGGCCTGGGATCTCTTTCCCTCCTGCGGGCAGGTCCAGGTGGGCCTGCTGGGGGGCTTGAAATGAGCATGGTGATTTCACCCCTGTACAGGCCCACAGGATGGGGGAGGAGCTTGCCAAAAGAACCTCCAAAACGAGGGTTGCTGATTCAGTTTAGAATTAAGCCTCAGATGTATGTCTTTTAGGATAAAAAAAGTATCTATAAAGTGGAGGAAACATACCATGATTTTTTTATAGTTTTGATTAATTTTTAACTGGAATATGCCTAATGAGCTCATAGAATATTATATCTACACTTGATAGCACACTGAGTATTTTAAGCCAAACTGATTAATCTTTGAGATAAACTACACTTTAAGATTATATACTTTTCTTTCATTGTGCATTCCAATTGGATATTCAATATCAAACAGCATCCTTGCGAAGTCAAAACAAGAATCCCCTCCCCTCATTCTTTTTCGAGATATACAGTCTGTTCTACAAACCATGTGAAATAAATACTATTAACCATTCTTTGTAATAAACACAACTGTCACTATTAGAGGACCATCCCAATGGGAGATGGTTTTAAATACACATAGAAGATCTAGGAAGCAACAATAGTGGGGAAAAAAAAGAGTTATTTTGAAAACTCATTAACCAGCTGCTGTGGAGTGTTCAGTTGACTGATTTTATTATTTTTTTAAACAAGCTTTTTGGGATCAGTATAATCAAATATCTGATTTTTTGAGTTCTTGCTGTATATGATCACCTAGATCTAAAGCTATTTCTTAGTAGTGTTACCTGATTTGGGCACAGATACATGCAGTCCTGAAAGAACTATTGTGATCTAACTTCTTCTCGGAACTCATTTAGGCACTGAGGGGTAAGGCCTGAATTACTCCACAGGCATGTGGGTTAGATTTTACTCTTTTTGATCTGTTAGGTGCTTTCCAAGAAATTCCTTCATAAGCCCTCACAGTCAGAACTAGCCACAGAATTGTATGTTTGGTTGTCTTTATCATCTGTGTTTTTTTCTGGACTCTTTTTCTCCATGCGTAGGATTCCTTCCTCTAGATTCTTTTTTTCTAACAATTGTTCTATCTTCTTGATGGTCGCAGGCTCCTGCAATATGAAGCCGTGATTTGGTGTGTTACGTAACATGGTATGAAATCCAGGATCCAGGGGAGAAAGAGGCAGAGGATTCGTGCCAGGGCAGCCGCCAAGCGTGGCCTCCATCTGTGCTCTTTTGTCTCCACTCTGGGGCTTCTCAACCTGTCCCAGTGTTTCCGTCAGCCTCGACTTTCAGTAGCTTCACTGACACGTGAATACACTTTGGCTTTTTGCCGTCTGTACCTTCCTTCTCACTCTCCAGCCCAAACCCCTAAAAAGCATGTTGCTGAATAGCTACTTCTCATATCAACCCACTTAGGAGACCCGTTTTTTTCTTTGTTGCTGCTGTTTTTGAGCGCGCAGCTTGGGGGATCTTAGTTCCCTGCCCAGGGATTGAACGTGGATCCTCAGCAGGGAGAGCGTGGAGTCCTAACCACTGGACTGCCAGGGAATTCCCAGAAGACCCATTTCTTTACCATCAAGAGTTGACCTTGTCCCAGTTTGTCGGAGGAATAGATAATGAGTTTTTCTAAGTTGTTAGGGGGATTCCTGACTGATTAGTGACTGATTCTGTTTTTGTTGCCTTAGATACTGTTCAGCCTTTTCCAGGGTAATGTTCAGTGAGTCCTGTTTCTACACCAAGAAGATCCTGATTCTGAAGCCCATCCAGTTTTGTTAGAATGCTAACCCTCAGCTGCTTCATTTGTTGCAAGGTAGGCCCCAGGCAAGCCACAGAGAGAGATGGAATTGTTTGTAGCTAAATGGAACAAATAGATAGTAACTCATGGTTGCTGATGACCAGACAATTTCACGTTATCTGTTTCAGAAAAGAAGAGGCACAGTGGAAGCTTTGCCTGTGGATGAATGAAATTTGGCCATTTTAGTTGTGTAGCAATTAGAGGACTTTGATTTGAGCACCTGTGACACAGCTATTAAGTGGAGGAAAAACTGCTTCTGGTTCTGTGTCCTGCCACTGCAGGGCTTCTGACATTTACACTTTGGCTAAACCTATGGTTACTGCTTTTTCCTTTAACTCTGTCTCCTTTTAAAATGTGAGCAAGTTGGAGTCGCTATCTATGAATAATCTTTTTAGAGTCAAGTATGGATAGAGAAGCCCAATGTTACTTAAGGGCACATGAAACATTGACTACTCAGAGAAATAACTGGTCAAATATAAGAAGAGAGGTGGTTTGTCTTGTTGAAGTTAATAGGAAATACTTTCTGGACCATTCCTAATGAGAGCAGTAGAAATGCATATTGAAAACCTTCCCTTTCCTCCTGTATCACTTGTCTGTTGCTGGGTAATAAGCCAGTCCCAAGATTAATGGTGTCTATCAACAGTAATCATTTTATAATCAATCACCGTTTCTGAGGGTCAGGGATTCAGGAAGACTCCTCGAGGCTGACCTGCCTCTGGGTCTACCGAGTGGTCCCGTCAGCCAGTAGCTGGGGCTGAAACAGTAGGAGGCTGGAGAGAGGGGCTTGTGCAGCACATACCTCTCTCTCTCTCCACGTAGTCTCGGGACCTCCTGTGGGGTCTTTCTACGCAGGCCAGCTTGGGCTTCCTTATAGAATGGCATCCTCTCTGTGGTAGCACTTCCTAGCAGAGACTTAGGGCTTCAATGTGAATGTTCCAGAGAACCCGGTAAAAACCACCTTGCAAAAAAAACAAAACAAAACAAAACAAAAAAAAACCACCTTGCTTTTATGACACAGTCTCAGAAGTCCTGTAGCACCATTACTGCCAAACTCGTTGGTCAGCCGGTCACTAAGTTTGGGCCGGGTTCAAAGGGAGGGCGTACAGACCGCTACCTCTCAATGGCAGGAATGTCAAACCATTTGCAGACATATTTTCAAAGCAGCACACCTCTCTAAGACAATGTTAATATATTCTTTGGTTTGAATCTAAACAAACACATGCTTTTTTTTTTTTTTTAATGATCCTGATTGAACAATTGGTTTAAAGAGTTTAAAAGCACATGTATATTGCAAAGCTCCACTGTAGATCAGTATATTCCATAAGATATCGTGAACACTATGGCTCCTTTGTGTACATCCAATTGGCCCAATTCATGCCGAGCATTCTGTGGATAGTGAATAAAGAGTTACGGAGTGAATGGATGAATATATAATGCATTAGTTCACATATCTGTCATCAATCAAAAAAACTCTTAAGCCAAATAGATTAGAAGCCAAAAGAATGAATAATAACTTGGCATCTCGGGTGAGGAAATATGTTTCTAAATTATAATTAGTATAGCATTTGTTTTTCTTTGTTTTATTTGTACATATAATTTCGTTAAAAGGTAGTTACATATATTCACAGAACTGCCTGATGGGGTGGAGGAAGGCAGAGGAAGAGAACGTTTTCTGAAGAGCTTTAAGAGGCTCCAGGGCAAGTGTTTGAAATGTACAGGCTGTAGGGCCCCCCTCCCTGACTTCACTGCTGATGGAAGGATCATTGGGATTCTCTCAGAAGCCTGGAAGCTAGTTGCCATGGGGCTCCTTGGTGATCACCCTGGGCCTCTTCCTTTCTCTGCAAAATTGATGCCACGGCAGAGGCCTAAGATGTTTCCGAAATTCCAGATGCATCAAATCATAATAATTTCACTATTCGTAAGGTTAGAAGGAGTTCTGGCTCAGGGCTTGTTTCAGGCCTGAATGTTCTGAACCCGTTTCTACTTCTAGGTTAGCCCTGGGTGTGCCCACCTGCATACCTGGGGATTGTTCTACACAAGGGTCATGCGCCTAATCCCCAGGCAGGGGTCCCCGCAATGATTACTCCCCACTCTATGTCCCCGTCCGATGGCCCAATGTTTTTCTCTGGGGAGGTAATTTCCATCTGTGTCTCTGCGCTGAGGTATTATCACAGCAACAGTGTGCGTATATCATTCGACACCAGAGGTTTTTGACCTGAGCATGTTTGCATTTTAGGAGGTTCCCTCTGGTAGCAGAAGGGAGAGTGATTCAAGATGGGAGGAGACGGCTGCAATAGTCCAGGTGTCAGGTGACGCGGGCATGGCTTAGGGCAGTCGTTATGCAGCTGAGAAATAGTGAACCTAGCTGAGGAGTCTGCAGAAGCGAAGTAAATGGTATGAACTGCTTGGGTTTGAGAAAATAAATGCTTACTGTATGAGCCAAAAAACCCCACAAAAACCCAATTTGCAGCCATGTTGGGCTGCAAATATATTGGGTTTGAGCTTTTCCAACTGGTTAGATGACAATGTGGCTATGGAAGGGAATAGGGAAGAAGGGGCTTTGGCCAGGGTGTGGGGACAGTCAAGGAAGGAAGGAAAAGTTGCTCTTGGTTAGGATGTCAGAAATGTGAGCACTATCAGCAGAGAAGAGATATGGGTTAGCCAAGCGCTTTTACTTAGTGCCCAGAACAACCCTACCTCTGGGCCTGTGCAGATGGTTCTTTAACTGTTACTACCCACAGAGCAAGATTTAAGTGAGTGCTTTTTAAAATCCAGACTCTTTTTCTTTTTCAATAAAGATCTGAATCAAGAGAATGATGGGGAAGAGAACCAAGGTGAGGCAGGACCTCCAGGCAGTGATTTCTCAGCGTGGACCAGACTTGTTCTCAGCCCGGAGAAGTATGAGTAAATGTGACCTGGTGTTTTTGAAAACTGCGTGAACCTCAGCACTAGGGGACTTCCTGAAGGCGGCCCTTCCCCTGAAGCTCCACTTGGGTGTGTGAAGGGGCACTTTGGTAGCCACAGTGACTGGGTGGGGTCATGGATGCCAAACGATCTTCTGTATCCAGACACTCACACGGAAAGAACTGTGCCCCATACGGTCACCTTATCTTTGATAAAGGAGGCAAGAATATATGCTGGAGAAAAGACAGCCTCTTCAATAAGTGGTGCTGGGAAAATTGGACAGGTACATGTAAAAGTATGAAATTAGAACACTCCCTGACACCATACACAAAAATAAACTCAAAATGGATTAAAGACCTAGTAAGGCCAGACACTATAAAAGTCTTAGAGGAAAACACAGGCAGAACACTCTATGACATAAATCACAGCAAGATCCTTTTTGACCCACCTCCTAGAGACGTGGAAATAAAAACCAAAATAAACAAATGGGACTTAATGAAACTTAAAAGCTTTTGCACAGCAAAGGAAACCATAAACAAGACGAAAAGACAACCCTCAGAATGGGAGAAAATATTCGCAAATGAAGCAACTGACAAAGGATTAATCTCCAAAATTTACAAGCAGCTCATGCAACTCAATATCAAAAAAAAAACAACCCAATCCAAAAATGGGCAGAAGACCTAAATAGACATTTCTCCAAAGAAAATATACAGATTGCCAACAAACACATGAAAGGATGCTCAACATCACTAATCATTAGAGAAATGCAAATCAAAACTACAATGAGGTATCACCTCACACTGGTCAGAATGGCCATCATCAAAAAAATCTAGAAACAATAAATGCTGGAGAGGGTGTGGAGAAAAGGGAACCCTCTTGCACTGTTGGTGGGAATGTAAATTGATATAGCCACTATGGAGAAGAGTATGGAGGTTCCTTAAAAAACTAAAAATAGAACTACCATAAGACCCAGCAATCCCACTACTGGGCATATACCCTGAGGAAACCATAATTCAAAAAGAGTCATGTACCACAATGGTCATTGCAGGTCTATTTACAATAGCCAGGACATGGAAGCAATCTAAGTGTCCATCGACAGATGAATGGATAAAGAAGATGTGGCACATATATACAATGGAATATTACTCAGCCATAAAAAGAAACGAAATTGAGTTATTTGTAGTGAGGTGGATGGACCTAGAGTCTGTCATACAGAGTGAAGTAAGTCAGAAAGAGAAAGAGAAAAACAAATACTGTATGCTAACACATATATATGGAATCTAAAAAAAAAAAAAGGTTCTGAAGAACCTAGGGGCAGGGCAGGAATAAAGACGCAGACCTAATAGAGAATGGACTTGAGGACACGGGGAAGGGGAAGGGTAAGCTGGGACGACGTGAGAGAGTGGCATGGACATATATACACTACCAAATTTAAAATAGATAGCTAGTGGGAATCAGCCGCATAGCACAGGGAGATCAGCTCGGTGCTCTGTGACCACCTAGAGGGGTGGGATAGGGAGGGTGGGAGGGAGATGCAAGAGGGAGGAGATATGGGGATATATGTATATGTATAGCTGATTCACTTTGTTATAAAGCAGAAACTAACCCACCATTGTAAAGCAATTATACTCCAATAAAGATGTTAAAAAAAAAAAAAAAGAAAGAAAGAACTGTGCTTGCTGCTGAATCCCGGTAGGCACCCGCATTGGGCAGGGGTCAGGCTAGAGCTTCAAAGTGCTTTCGTCCTTATGACCTTGTGATTCTTTCACTCGTGGGGAGATTGCGTGTGTCCTTCTTTGCAGTAAGTGAAACCACGATGTGAGAAACCAGCCCTATATTGGCCCAGTCTTCTGGCCTGGGAGCCCTTTGGGAGGGATCTGGGGAGCTGGGCTGGGATCGGCTGCTGGTGGAGATGAAAAGTGACACCTCACTCTGGCCAGGCCCAGAAAGGTGTTACCGGAAAGCTCTGGAAGCTGGAGATGCACCGGCCGAGGGCGACTCAGTCGTGTGAGGGGGGCTGAGGCTGGTGGGACGGGGCTGGCTTTTGGCGCAGGTGGATCCCTGCCCCCAAGAAGCAGTTGCCCCAATTTTCACAAAAGAGAAGAGAGAACCCTAGTCGGTGTCCTTCCTTCCATCAGAGACACTGCAGCTTGTAGCACCTGCCCTCCTGTGCGGCAGAGCTCAGCCTACTTGTCAGTTTTTCTCACGGGGTCGACCTGTCCGTGGGCGTACTTAGTAGTGAGACTCCCAGAGCTGATCCAGGGCTGTTACCCCCAGGCTAGCGGCTGCTCAGCCAGCTGGACGCCTCCGATGCCCTGGGAGCGGGGTGGGGTTCGCTCCTGTGATGGGGCCTCCAGTGTCCCTGCTGGGACTCAATGCCTGACTCCCATGATGCTGAAGGGGGTGGCTTAGGGTGCACGCAGCATGTCATTAGTGCAACGTGACGCAGGGCATGTGGTTTCATCTACCAGGGGGGATGCATGATCCTGCTGCTGCCATTTAGCCAAGCATGAGATGCAGCTTTTGTGGGGTGGGCCTCACACAGGACAGTCTTCCCTTACAGAAAGGCCTGAGCAGCGTGGCTCTTTTTATGGAAATCAGTGAGATTTTGAATTGGAAGAGTGATAACTGCCAACATCCAAGTCCTGCGAGAACCAGCGTCCTTCTACTGCACCGTGGGGGGGGGGGGCGGTCTCGTGTCAGCCTGGAGGTTAGAGCTTTTATGCATGTGACATCAACTGAGGGCCAGGTGCTGTGCTTGGTCCCGGAGACACCAAGAGACATCGCCCTCGAAGACCTAGTAGCCTATGGGGAAGGCAGACCGGAAAGCAAACAATTTCGATGGAGTTAAATACATGCCAGAGAGACAGATGTAAAAAGATACAGAGGTGGAATGGAGAGGAATCACATCAGTTCTGCACAGGAGGCAGCGCTAAGGAAACCTCCCCAGCAGACGTGAGTGCTGAGTGAGTAGAGATCAGCCATGTGGACAAAGGGGCACGAAGTCCAGGAAGAAGACACGGCACGTGCAGAGGCGTGACAGCACAGAACAGCATGTTTCTTGATGTTGCAGGTTGTTCTTTGTGACTGGTGATCAGGGCGGCGGGGGGCAGCAGGATGTAGACAGTCAGGCAGGGGCCAGGTCACGGGGACCTTTCCTGTGATTCTAAGGAACCTGATGTCAGGCTCCTTTCACCCGGCAATGAATGAAGCAACATCTTGGAGGGCTTTGGGTCCAGGAGTCATGGAGTGACTCTGCTGAAGCGTTTGGAGGTTACTCCAGCAAAATATGTTGGAAGCATTGGAAGGGGCAAGACTGGAGTTTGCCAGCCCAGGTTTAGGTGGCCTTTGTGATGGAGAGTCCTAGGGATGAACGATGAGATGAAGGCACTGGCCAGGGGGATAGTTGAAGGGCGCTGTTGGGAGTCAAGGGCGGACACCACAGGCTCTCAGGGCCAGCTGCAGAATGTGAGGGAGAGAAGGGGAGAATGATGTCTCGAGGTCTGAACTGGGTCACCAGGTGCATCGTGGTGCTAACAAGCCGGGAAAGGTGTCTAGAAGTTGCTTGTTTCTGGTTGAGGTGGTTGAGTGTGTGGGGCGGGGAGAAGAAGTAGAGATAATGAGTTCAGTGGAGCTTAGCTTTGGACACAGTGCCCGTGAGGTGTTTATGGGACGTTCAGGAGGAGCGTCCAGCAGGCAGCTGGGTACATAGTGCAGCCACACGTCATTAGCATATGTAGTGTATGCAAATCCAACTGCACACAGCACGTAGACACAGAGATAGGGAGGTCCAGGGATAGGAAACACTAGTTTAAAAAGCGTTTGTGCCACTCTGCTCACGAGCAAACGCCCAGTGGGGAGCAGCAAGTGCGGGCACTAACCGTCCGTTTTCTCAGTGGACCGTGTGTGCCAGGGGCCTTTCAGAGTGTGAGGGTCGGCCTGATGGTGATTCTGGGGCAGGGGTTTAATGGTTTTAGGAATTCACTGGCAGTCCAGTGGTTAAGACTCCACGCTCTCACTGCCGAGGGCCCGGGGTCAAGCCAGGGTCAGGGAACTAAGATTCCACAAGCTGCGTGGCTAAAAATGATTTGTTTTGTTTTGTTTTTTTTAACATCTTTATTGGAGTGTAATTGCTTTACAATGGTGTGTTAGTTTCTGCTTTATAACAAAGTGAATCAGTTATACATATACATATGTTCCCATATCTCTTCCCTCTTGCATCTCCCTCCCTCCCACCCTCCCTATCCCACCCCTCTAGGTGGTCACAAAGCACCGAGCTGATCTCCCTGTGCTATGTGGCTGCTTCCCACTAGTTATCTATTTTACATTTGGTAGTGTATATATGTCCGTGACACTCTCTCACCCTGTCACATCTCACCCCTCCCCCTCCCCATATCCTCAAGTCCATTCTCTAGTAGGTCTGTGTCTTTATTCCCGTCTTGCCACTAGGTTCTTCATGACCTTTTTTTTTTTTCCTTAGATTCCATATATATGTGTTAGCATACTGTATTTGTTTTTCTCTTTCTGACTTACTTCACTCTGTATGACAGACTCTAACTCCATCCACCTCATTACAAATACCTCCATTTCATTTCTTTTTATGGCTGAGTAATATTCCATTGTATATATGTGCCACGTCTTCTTTATCCATTCATCCGATGATGGACACTTAGGTTGCTTCCATGTCCTGGCTATTGTAAATAGAGCTGCAATGAACATTTTGGTACATGACTCTTTTTGAATTATGGTTTTGTCAGGGTATATGCCCAGTAGTGGGATTGCTGGGTCATATGGTAGTTCTATTTTTAGTTTTTTAAGGAACCTCCATACTGTTCTCCATAGTGGCTGTATCAATTTACATTCCCACCAACAGTGCAAGAGTGTTCCCTTTTCTCCACACCCTCTCCAGCATTTATTGTTTGTAGATTTTTTGATGATGGCCATTCTGACTGGTGTGAGATGATACCTCATTGTAGTTTTGATTTGCATTTCTCTAATGATTAATGATGTTGAGCATTCTTTCATGTGTCTGTTGGCCATCTGTATATCTTCTTTGGAGAAATGTCTATTTAGGTCTTCTGCCCATTTTTGGATTGGGTTGTTTGTTTTTTTGTTATTGAGCTGCATGAGCTGCTTGTAAATCTTGGAGATTAATCCTTTGTCAGTTGCTTCATTTGCAAATATTTTCTCCCATTCTGAGGGTTGTCTTTTGGTCTTGTTTATGGTTTCCTTTGCTGTGCAAAAGCTTTTAAGTTTCATTAGGTCCCATTTGTTTATTTGTGTTTTTATTTCCATTTCTCTAGGGGCTGGGTCAAAAAGGATCTTGCTGTGATTTGTGTCATAGAGTGTTCTGCCTATGTTTTCCTCTAAGAGTTTGATAGTGTCTGGCCTTACACTTAGGTCTTTAATCCATTTTGAGTTTATTTTTGTGCATGGTGTCAGGGAGTGTTCTAATTTCATACTTTTACATGTATCTGTCCAATTTTCCCAGCACCACTTATTGAAGAGGCTGTCTTTTCTCCACTGTATATGCTTGCCTCCTTTATCGAAGATAAGGTGACCATATGCTCTTGCGTTTATCTCTGGGCTTTCTATCCTGTTCCATTGATCTATATTTCTGTTTTTGTGCCAGTACCAAACTGTCTTGATTACTGTAGATTTGTAATATAGTCTGAAGTCAGGGAGCCTGATTCCTCCAGCTCCATTTTTCATTCTCAAGATTGCTTTGGCTATTCGGGGTCTTTTGTGTCTCCATACAAATTGTGAATTTTTTTTTCTAGTTCTGTGAAAAATGCCAGTGATAGTTTGATAGGGATTGCATTGAATCTGTAGATTGCTTTGGGTAGTAGAGTCATTTTCACAATGTTGATTCTTCCAATCCAAGAACATGGTATATCTCTCCATCTATTTGTATCATCTTTAATGTCTTTCATCAGTGTCCTATAATTTTCTGCAGACAGGTCTTTTGTCTCCTTAGGTAGGTTTATTCCTAGATATTTTATTCTTTTTGTTGCAATGGTAAACGGGAGTGTTTTCTTAATTTCACTTTCAGATTTTTCATCATTAGTATATAGGAATGCAAGAGATTTCTGTGCATTAATTTTGCATCCTGCTACTTTACCAAACTCATTTTAGCTCTAGTAATTTTCTGGTAGCATCTTGAGGATTCTCTATGTATAGTATCATGTCATCTGCAAACAGTGACAGCTTTACTTCTTCTTTTCCGATTTGGATTCCTTTTATTTCTTTTTCTTCTCTGATTGCTGTGGCTAACACTTCCAAAACTATGTTGAATAATAGTGGTGAGAGTGGGCAACCTTGTCTTTTTCCTGATCTTAGTGGAAATGGTTTCAGTTTTTCACCATTGAGGACAATGTTGGCTGTGGGTTTGTCATATATGGCCCTTATTATGTTGAGGAAAGTTCCCTCTATGCCTACTTTCTGCAGGGCTTTTATCATAAATGGGTGTTGAATTTTGTCGAAAGCTTTCTCTGCATCTATTGAGATGATCATATGGTTTTTCTCCTTCAATTTGTTAATATGATGTATCACGTTGATTGATTTGCGTATATTGAAGAATCCTTGCATTCCTGGAATAAACCCCACTTGATCATGGTGTATGATCCTTTTAATGTGCTGTTGGATTCTGTTTGCTAGTATTTTGTTGAGGATTTTTGCATCTGTGTTCATCAGTGATATTGGCCTGTAGTTTTCTTTCTTTGTGACATCTTTGTCTGGTTTTGGTATCAGGGTGCTGGTGGCCTCGTAGAATGAGTTTGGGAGTGTTCCTCCCTCTGTAATATTTTGGAAGAGTTTGAGAAGGATAGATGTTAGCTCTTCTCTAAATGTTTGATAGAATTCGCCTGTGAAGCCATCTGGTCCTGGGCTTTTGTTTGTTGGAAGATTTTTAATCACAGTTTCAATTTCAGTGCTTGTGATTGGTCTGTTCATATTTTCTACTTCTTCCTGGTTCAGTCTCGGCAGGTTGTGCATTTCTAAGAATCTGTCCATTTCTTCCAGGTTGTCCATTTTATTGGCATAGAGTTGTTTGTAGTAATCTCTCATGATCGTTTGTATTTCTGCAGTGTCAGTGGTTACTTCTCCTTTTTCATTTCTAATTCTATTGATTTGAGTCTTCTCCCTTTTTCTCTTGATAAGTCTGGCTAATGGTTTATCAATTTTGTTTATCTTCTCGAAGAACCAGCTTGTAGTTTCATTGATTTTTGCTATTGTTCCCTTCATTTCTTTTTCATTTATTTCTGTTCTGATCTTTATGATTTCTTTCCTTCTGCTAGCTTTGGGGTTTTTTTTTGCTCTTCTTCCTCTAACTGCTTTAGGTGCAAGGTTAGGTTGTTTATTCGAGATGTTTCCTGTTTCTTGAGGTAGGCTTGTATTGCTATAAACTTCCCTCTTAGAACTGCTTTTGCTGCATCCCATAGGTTTTGGGTCGTCGTGTCTCCATTGTCATTTGTTTCTAGGTATTTTTTGATTTCCCCTTTGATTTCTTCAGTGATCACTTCGTTATTAAGTACTGTATTCTGTAGCCTCCATGTGAATGTATTTTTTACAGATCTTTTCCTGTAATTGATATCTAGTGTCATAGCATTGTGGTCGGAAAAGATACTTGATACGATTTCAATTTTCTTAAATTTACCAAGGCTTGATTTGTGACCCAAGATATGATCTATCCTGGAGAATGTTCCATGAGCACTTGAGAAAAATGTGTATTCTGTTGTTTTTGGGTGGAATGTCCTATAAATATCAATTAAGTCCATCTTGTTTAATGTATCATTTAAAGCTTGTGTTTCCTTATTTATTTTCATTTTGGATGATCTGTCCATTGGTGAAAGTGGGGTGTTAAAGTCCCCCACTATGATTGTGTTACTGTCGATTTCCCCTTTTATGGCTGTTAGTATTTGCCTTATGTATTGAGGTGCTCCTATGTTGGGTGCATAAATATTTACAATTGTTATACCCTCCTCTTGGATCGATCCCTTGATCATTATATAGTGTCCTTCTTTGTCTCTTGTAATAGTCTTTATTTTAAAGTCTATTTTGTCTGATATGAGAATTGCTACTCCAGCTTTCTTTTGATTTCCATTTGCATGGAATATCTTTTTCCATCCCCTCACTTTCAGTCTGTATGTGTCTCTAGGTCTGAAGTGGGTCTCTTGTAGACAGCATATATATGGGTCTTGTTTTTATATCCATTCAGCCAGTCTGTGTCTTTTGGTGGGAGCACTTAATCCATTTACATTTAAGGTAATTATCAATATGTATGTTCCTATTCCCATTTTCTTAAATATTTTGGGTTTGTTATTGTAGGTGTTTTCCTTCTCTTGTGTTTCTTGCCTAGAGAAGTTCCTTTAGCATTTGTTTTAAAGCTGGTTTGGTGGTGCTGACCTCTCTCAGCTTTTGCTTGTCTGTAAAGTTTTTAATTTCTCCATCAAATCTGAATGAGATCCTTGCTGGGTAGAGTAACCTTGGTTGTAGGTTTTTCTCCTTCATCACTTTAAGTATATCCTGCCACTCCCTTCTGGCTTGCAGAGTTTCTGCTGAAAGGTCAGCTGTTAACCTTATGGGGATTCCCTTGTGTGTTACTTGTTGTTTTTCCCTTGCTGCTTTTAATATGTTTTCTTTATATTTAATTTTTGATAGTTTGATTAATATGTGTCTTGGCGTGTTTCTCCTTGGATTTATCCTGTATGGGACTCTCTGTGCTTCCAGGACTTGATTAACTATTTCCTTTCCCATATTAAGGAAGTTTTCAACTGTAATCTCTTCAAATATTTTCTCAGTCCCTTTCTTTTTCTCTTCTTCTTCTGGGACCCCTATAATTCGAATGTTGGTGCGTTTAATGTTGTCCCAGAGGTCTCTGAGACTGTCCTCAGTTCTTTTCATTCTTTTTTCTTTATTCTGCTCTGCAGTAGTTATTTCCACTATTTTATCTTCCAGGTCACTTATCCTTTCTTCTGCCTCAGTTATTCTGCTATTGATCCCATCTAGAGTATTTTTAATTTCATTTATTGTGTTTTTCATCGTTGCTTGGTTCCTCTTTAGTTCTTCTACGTCCTTGTTAAATGTTTCTTGCATTTTGTCTATTCTATTTCCAAGATTTTGGGTCATCTTTACTATCATTATTCTGAATTCTTTTTCAGGTAGACTGCCTATTTTCTCTTCATTTGTTAGGTCTGGTGTGTTTTGACCCTGCTCCTTCATCTGCTGTGTGTTTTTTTGTCTTCTCATTTTGCTTATCTTACTGTGTTTGGGGTCTCCTTTTCACAGGCTGCAGGTTCGTAGTTCCCGTTGTTTTTGGTATCTGTCCCCAGTGGCTAAGTTTGGTTCAGTGGGTTGTGTAGGCTTCCTCGTGGAGGGAACTAGTGCCTGTGTTCTGGTGGATGAGGTTGGATCTCATCTTTCTGGTGGGCACGTCCACATCTGGTGGTGTGTTTTGGGGTGTCTGTGGCCTTATTATGATTTTAGGCAGCTTCTCTGCTAATGGATGGGGCTGTGTTCCTGTCTTGCTAGTTGTTTGGCATAGGGTGTCCAGCACTGTAGCTTGCTGATCATTGAATGAAGCTGGGTCTTGATGTTGAGATGGAGATCTCTGAGAGATTGTCGCCATTTGGTATTACGTGGAGCTGGGTGGTCTCTTGTGGACCAGTGTCCTGAAGTTGGCTCTCCCACCTCAGAGGCACAGCCCTGATGCCTGGCTGGAGCACCAAGAGCCTTTCATCCACACGGCTCAGAATAAAAGGGAGAAAAAAATAGAAAGAAAGAAAGAAAGAGGATAAAATAAAATAAAATAAAGCTATTATAATAAAAAATAAGAAAAAAATTATTAAGAAAAAATTTATTAAGAAAAAAATTTTTTAATTTTTTGAAATAACAAATATGAAAACACTTAATAAATTTTTTTTTAATTTCTAAAAATAGAAAATAAGGAAAAAATTATTAAGAAAACATTTATTAGGAAAAAAAAATTCTTTAAGTAAAAAATAAAATAAAATAAAACGGATGGGCCTAACCCTAGTACTAATGGTGAAAGCAAAGCTATACAGACAAAATCTCACCCAGGAGCATATACATACACACTCACAAAAAAAGGAAAAGTGGAAAAATTAATATATCCTGCTCCCAAAGTCCACCTCCTGGATTTGGGATGATTCGTTGTCTATTCAGGTATTCAACAGATGCAGGTACATCAAGTTGTTTGTGGAGCTTTAATCCGCTGCTTCTGAGGCTGCTGGGAGAGATTTCCCTTTCTCTTCTTTGTTCGCACAGCTCCCGGGGTTCAGCTTTGGATTTGGACCCGCCTCTGCGTGTAGGTCGCCTGAGGGCGTCTGTTCCCCGCCCAGACAGGACGGGGTTAAAGGAGCAGCTGCTTCGGGGGCTCTGGCTCACTCAGGCCGCGGGGAGGGAGCGGTACGGAGGAGGCGGGGCGAGCCTGCGGCGTCAGAGGCGTCATGACGTTGCAGCAGCCCGAGGCGCGCCGTGCGTTCTCCCGGGGAAGTTGTCCCTGGCTCACGGGAGCCTGGCCGTGGCGGGCTGCACCGGCTCCCGGGAGGGGCGGTGTGGAGAGTGACCTGTGCTCGCACACAGGCTTCTTGGTGGCGGCAGCAGCAGCCTTAGCGTCTCCTGCCCGTCTCTGGGGTCCGTGCTGATAGCCACGGCTCGCGCCCTTCTCTGGAGTTCGTTTAGGCGGCGCTCTGAATCCTCTCTCCTCGCGCACCAGGAAACAAAGAGGTAAGAAAAAGTCTCTTGCCTCTTCGGCAGCTGCAGACTTTTTCCCGGTCTCCCTCCCGGCTAGCTGTGGTGCGCTAATCCCTTCAGGCTGTGTTCACGCCGCCAACCCCAGTCCTCTCCCTGCGATCCGACTGCAGCCCGAGCCTCAGCTCCCAGCCCCGCCCGCCCCGCCGGGGGAGCAGACAAGCCTCTCGGGCTGGTGAGTGCTGCTCGGCACCAAGCCTCTGTGCGGGAATCTCTCCGCTTTGCCCTCCGCACCCCTGTGGCTGCGCTCTCCTCCGTGGCTCCGAAGCTTCCCCCCTCCGCCACCCACAGTCTCCGCCCGCGAAGGGGCTTCCTAGTGCGTGGAAACCTTTCCTCCTTCACGGCTCCCTCTCACTGGTGCAGGTCCCGTTCCTATTCTTTTGTCTCTGTTATTTCTGTTTTCGTTTGCCCTACCCAAGTACGGGGGGAGTTTCTTGCCTTTTGGGAGGTCTGACGTCTTCTGCCAGCGTTCAGTGGGTGTTCTGTAGGAGCAGTTCCACGTGTAGATGTATTTCTACTGTATCTGTGGGAAGGAAGGTGATCTCCGCGTCTTACCCTTCCGCCATCTTGCCCAGACCGCCCTAAAAATGTTTTTTAGAAAGAATATTTCATGACATGTGAAAATTATATGAAATTCAAATTTCAGTGTTTGTAAATAAACTTTTAGGGGATGGCATCAACACTTTTTTTTGTTGGTGAGTTATCTATGGCCGCTTTAGGGATATATTAGCAAAGTTAAGAAAGAGACAGTTTTGCTCCCAAAGACAAAGATTTTTACTATTTTGCTTTTTACAGATAAAGTGTGCTGATCCCTGCTCTAGGGCCTAAACACACATTGCTTTAGTAACATACCACTAAGCACAAGCCAAACTCAGTATGCATTTGTACACATATGTTACTGTACATGCATGTATAGAAAAATCCTTGTATATTTTGTGAATGATTTAAGGAATTTTCAAGGGTATTTTCCGTTAGATGCAATTTTCGCCACATATGCTGGCTTCAAAACATCTTTGCCATGTAAAGTATCTGGGATGGAGATATCTATTTGAGAATCAATAGACTAAAATCTGTATTAGTTTCCTATCGCTACCATAACTAATTGCCACAAACTTCATGGCTTAAAATGATACAAATTTATGCGCTTCCAGTTCTGGAGGTCAGAATTCCAAAATAGGTCTCACTAGGCTAAAATCAAGGTGTTGTCAGGGCTTTTCTGGGGTCCTAGGTAACGCACATGACAACACATTTTCTTGCTTTTCCCACTTTTAGTGGTTGCCCAAATTCCTTGGCTTGTGGCCCCTTCTCCATCTTCAAAGCAGCAACCAGAGTGGAGTCTTTGTCACATCACACCAGTCTGGCACTGACTCTTCTGTCTCACCCTTTTACTTATGGGACACTGGGTCCACTGGATAATCCAGGATTTCCTTCCTATCTCAAGGTCAGCTGATTAGCAACCGTAATCCCCCTTTGCCATGTGACGTAACATAGCCACAGGTTATGGAAGTTAGGATGTAGACATCTTTGGAGGACCATTATTCTGCCATATCCCATGAATGGAGATATACATTTGGGAATCAACTGCCTTAGGGTGGTATTTAAAAGCAAGAGCGTGGATGGCATCCTAGAAAGTACATAAAACAGAAAGAGCCCTAAGGAAAAATCCTTGATGTACACCTGGATTTAAGTGGCACAAGAAGATGATCCTGAAAAGTAGACTGAAATTGGAGGAGGGCAAGGAAAGTATGTAATCAAGAAAGCCAGGAGAAGAGCGGTCCAAGGAGGGAGGCAAATGCTCCATTGAAGTCAGGGGAGATTCAGATGGAAGAGTGCCCATTAGATTTGGCAGTTAGCAGTGGCAGTGACGCCTGATGGCCTGGGGAGGTCCGTAATCCATGCACCTGTCCCCTTCCAAACGCCTGCGATTTGTCTGGGGATCAAGAGTGGAGTACGTCATGTCAGCCTAATGTGAATTACCATTTTCCCGTTTGGTTCAGGGCGAGGGCTTGCTTCAATTTGTGTCAATGAGAAGCGATCACAAGAATGCGATTTTGGCTGGGAATCCTGGGAAAGATTTTAATGTAAGAATTTGCCAGGCCTTTAGCTTCAGTAGCCTTCTTTAGACCCCAGTGAAAAGGACTCATGGTAACGGAGACTATGTTAAGGAGAAAGGGAGAGAGGAGACAGAGCATGAGAAAGGAGGGGTTGAGAAAGAGAAATTGGTCCTGGTGACGTCATTCGAGCCCTGATCAAGCCAGGTTTAGACTTCTCGCTTTTGGAACCAATACATTTGTTTTTATTTTGCAATATATTTGTGTTTATTTCAACCGGAGCCAGGCTTTCTGTCACTTAAACCAAAAGAGCCCTAACCCACCTAGAGGCCTCTGGAGTTTTTTGCACATGCAGAGTCGGTGAGTAGAGGCTTAAAAATGCATTTCACAACAGAAAAGTAACTCTACTAGAGGATACATGCCTTGGTGACCAGTGTAAGTTAAGGATGAAGCCACCTGGGGATGCTCAGGGAGTGCTCCAGTCCCGGTCCTTACTCTTCTGGGCTCTTCCACTGACTCCGGCTACACCTGCTCGGGGGCAGCGGTACTCCAAGTATGCGCTTCACACCAACAGCACCCGCATCTCTTGGCAATTGGTTAGAAACCAAAATTCTGGGATTTCCCCAGTCCTACTGAATCAGAAACTCCAGGGATTTTGAGGCACAGTTGTCTGTATTTTAATAATCCTCCAAGTGATTGTGATGGACACGGAAGTTTGAGAACCACTGCTCTCAGGCTGCTATTTCTGACTCTTGCCACGTATAGTATCACCGGAGGGTCATGTGGGATGCATGTGGAATTCAGTGGATCTTGATGTGGAAGACTTGAGATTTGATTTCCCTGCTGACATTGTAACAGGGAAGGGCTAAATCTGATTATAGGTTGGATCTGTTTCTTTTACTTTAACCTTTGCTTTCCGCTGCTTTCGTTCACGAAAAGGATACTGTCTATCCATAATGGCCTGCCTCGGGGCACCCCGCCCCTCCGCCTGAATGTTAAACCAAAGTGCCTTTGTTCAGGGAAACATCCGGCCCCTGTCCACCTGTGGATGGCTGCGAGAAAGAAGAAATTAACACATCCCCTCCCCGAGGCTGGCCATTCCAGGCGATATTTGCAAAACTTGTGGTTTTTACTTTACTTCCTCACCACCTCCCCCTCTCTGTGCTATAAAAGAAACTGGCATCCAAACCCCGATAAGATGGTTGTTTTGAGACTTTAGTCTGCCATCTTCTCCGTCTGCTGGCTTTCCCGAATAAAGTCGTCTTCCTTGCCTCAGCACCTCCTCTCCAATAGATTGGCCTGTCGTGTGGCGAGCAGAGCGAACTTGGACTCGGTAAAAACACGGCACACTCAGATTCTTAGCTCTAAGCTCCTGGTTCACTGCAACACCATTTTGTGATATAAAGTTGAGACACAAGTCTGGGTTTCCCTGAAACACCAAAGTACAGAGATTTGTGAGCTTGGGTTTCTTCTCTGAAGACTGTAATAGTCGATTAGATCTCTTTAATCACTGCTATTTAATCCTACTGATGCCTAAGGAAGTGTGACACAGGGACGGAACGTGATGAATGAAGTAGCGTCTCATAGTTGCTAGTAACGTGGGGTATATGAAAGTGGACATCGCCTGTATAAGATGGGAAATGAGACTCTTCAATTACTGATCCCCATCAGACCTAGGACTTGCCCAGACTGGGAGGTATGAGGGGGTCTGAATTATAGGTGACCCTTAATATTCAAGGGGGCCTGTTTCAGAGATGGAGAAATTTACCGGTACTCCCAAGATGGAGAGAAGGATGATCTTTAGAAGGGCTAGACCACTTTACTCAGAGGTGGGAGGTTAGTTCCTGCTTGTGCCAGGTGCTTTGGCCTTTCTTCTCAAAGCAGAGCAAACGTTAACGTAATGCGAAAATATAGGCTTGAAGTCATGGAGCCCGGGTCTGAATCTTAGGGCTGTCACTTAGTTGCTGTGTGACCTCAGGTACGGAACCAAATCCATCTGAGCCTCAATTTCCCATTGAGAAAATGGGGATCGTGATCTTCTATGGCTGGCATGAGGTTCAGAAGGAATATAAGCAGCATTTGGCAAGCACAAGGGACTCAGGCAATTTCCCTCTCCTCTAAGCCCCTCTGCGGAGCTCCCACACTCTCTTCTTTCCTTGTGTGCCTAGTGTCCTAATAGCTCTCTCCTGGGTCTCAATTCTTGTACTCCTGCCAGACCTGTCCTCTGCCAAGTTCCCAAGTCTCCAGAACCGCTCTCTCCTCTCCTCCAAAAATCACGTGCCTTTTCAAAGGTAGCTAGGCTTGAAGTGGCCAGCTTCATCTAATTGAAAAAGTTGAAGGTCCAGGTGAACTTGACTGGCCAAAGCCTCCCAGGAGGTGATGCTGTGTCCTTCCCAACCGCCACAGGAGCAGATTAAGTCATAAGACTCTGAGCTGGCAGGTACAAGGAGATGGTTGGGGCAGGTAGGTGCTTCTGGGACCCCTCTGGTGTGTGCATTCTTTCCTGCCTTCATTCATTCACTCATGCAATGAACATGTGGTGAGTCTCAAGTGTCTCCAGGTACTGTGCAGGCTGTACGGGATGGAAAGATGACTCAAGACAGTCCTGGAATTCAAGAAGCTCATACATGGAGGGCAGACAGACTCCTAAGCAGACACTTAGGAAACTCCTGAAGGAGAAGAGGCCTTCAGCAAGGCTTGAGTCTTGGATAAATAAACAGATGAAGGGGCCAGGAGAGGGTCTAGTAGGTAAAGGGATTAGCATTACCACTGGCAGAGATCAGACACAGGGTGTGCATGGGAGAGCCCCAGGGGTTCCATCGCTGGTTTGTAAAGCTTGAGAAGATGCTTGAAGAGGAAGCGGAGAGCTAGGCAGAAGCCCACTGATTTTATCTGAGACGTAGGTAGGGAGCCCCTTAAAGCATTCACTGGGCAGGAAGTGGCTGATCAGAGATAACTAAATTTCTAGCTAAAATTTCTTGAGTGCTTACCCCATGCCTAGCACTGTATGAAGAGCTTTATGTTAATTGAGTCATTTAATGTAGATTTCCTTGGGTTGAGTGGAGGATGGACTTGGGAAGGAGAGGGCTGGCGGGGGAGTGGCAAGTTGGGGTGACTGACCGGGGAATAGTGCCAGGAACGCAGCCTGAAGGGGAGGGACAGCAGCCGGCTAGGCGGGCGGGGCTGGGTCCCCTCAGGGAGTGCTCCTTGGGGGGATGGTGGTTCCCAGCTGGGGTGAATGGTTTATCACTGGACCCTGAATCTGGAAATCTTGTATATACGCCCCAGGTGTTTTTTCGTTCTTTCCTAGTAGCAACCCTCCCCCACGCCCCCAACACACACGTATCTTCGTTCCACAGGCAAATCTCTTTCAGGCAGGGAAGTCCTCGGCGACAGTGGCTTTCTTCATCTGTGCACTGACAGCCTGGGAACGGGTAGCAGCGGCCGCGCGGCGGAAAGAAGGAGCAGCTGAGCATCCATCCGGTGAGGTCCGATGCCCTCGAAGGCGGTGGATTTCTGCTGTGCCCCCTTGTATACAGCTACACACCCCTTGGCGCCGTCTCCCCTCCCGCACAGGTGACCCCTCTCCGTTCAACCGCTCGGTGGCCGCGCGTCTCCGCTCGGGGCGTTGCCAGCGCCGCCGCCCAGCAGAGGGCAGTGTTGAGACACCAACGGAGCCGGCGCCCCGGGGCCGCGCCGGGAAGCCGAGCCTCAGGACCCACGCTCGCTGCAGGCGCCAACCTGTCAAGCGATTCCCCGGGGAGCCCTTCCAGCCGTGTGACGGTGGCCCAAAAAGGAGCAGGTGACAGGAATGAAATATTCAACATATCTGTTCCGCAGAATGAAAGTGAGTTGTCGTTTAGCATTTTATCATCTGGTGACACACTCTTCCCGCTTAAGGATGGTGCAGGAGCCGGTGAACGTCTGCCGCGTGCCCCCAGCCCCTCTCCCCAGCGCCAAGCATCCTCTCTGGGGGCGCCGCCAGCAGCGGACAAGGGGCAGCGGACCCGGGCCCCGGGGAGGCGGGAAGGCAGGCGGCTGCATTAAGGATGCTGCGGATGCAGGCACATTTCCAGAGGCTGTGATCTAGGAGGCAGCAAAGCATCACAGCCTGATGAAGGAAGAGGAGACGGCAGAAAGTGAGGGGAGACAGGCGGCCTTGCTCTTCCCATTGGCGACAGGTGTCTCCTCCCATACTGATTCCGTTGATCAGCAGGGAGAAATGTTTAGCCGTTTCTTTGTGCTTCGTCATCTCCATTGACTTGCCATTCCTCACCCCTGCTTGTGACTGTGCTGCAGCAGATTCCTGGGCACACCTTCGAGGCTGAAAGTGACCCTGAATCCTTCCCTATTTGGCCAGAAGGGTGAGACTCATTTTGTGTCCATTTTCTGCCTTTTACTAATTTCATTATTTCACTTATTTGAGCTCATCTCAGCTCCCGTTTTCTCAGATGTAAAATGGGGTAATAATAACAGTTGTTTCGTCGTGTGTGCACATATACATAAAGTACAACGAGGTGTCAAAAACACCTGCAGCATAGTAGGTCCTCCGAAATATCAGCCCTCCCCTTCCTCCTCTGCTTCCTCTTTTCTGTCTCCTTCTCTTCAAATAACCTCATCCAAAAAAGCATAGATAAACATGGAGACAAGTGGAACTTTATGACCTCAGTTGTGTTTCAACTCACTTAAGAACAATCGCAGCATTCAGGAAATAGCATATATATAATACATATTTCTTATATTTTATTTCTGTATTCATCTATTTGTTGAATACTGGTGTATTAACCAGTATTTTGACTATATATATATATATATATATATATATATATATATATATATATATATATCTCATCAACATGACTGTAGGGTCTTTATAAAGCCCCAAGTTAAAAGCATACTTTATATATTGTTTTGGGGACATACCTAATTAGGTAGGCGCAACCCATATTTGAGTTCCTTTCCTGGTGATGAGATTGATCATAAGGTCAGCAGCAACCCTTGCAAAAGGGTGACTGAAACAGGACTTCCTCCTTTTGAGAATGTCCCCTTCACAAGATGAAGAGTTTCTCAGTCAAGCTTAAAAGAGAAGGGGCGTTGTTTGTCCATGTGGATTCCCCCAGCCTGAGAGAGGAAGTGAATCACATGTTCCCGATACAAACCCCAAGACAGGCTTAGGGGAATGAGCGAATCACCAGCGAGGGCTGGAAATAACCAGGCTCGGCTGGACCCCTCACTCAGTGAAAACAGAGCTGCCGATAGATTTCCCACTTGCTTTGGCGACAGTTCTATTTCTAGGAAGTTAAAAGAAGCAACAAGGGATATTGCTGCTGTGGAATTATTTCAGATCAAAAAGGGAATACTTTGTAATTATAAAAACCTTGGGTGTGAAAGAGAATGTCATCTGAAGCTTAAAGAAATTTCTTAGCATAGTGCTTAGACCAGGCACATATGAATTTAGAAATTTAATTTTCAAAATATCCTAAAAAGATAGGTGTAAAATCTCATATATATATTTTTTAAGATTTTTAAAATTGCAGTAACATTGGCTTATAACATGATGTAAGTTTCATGTGTACAACATTATATGTCTATTTCTGTATACCCACCAAAAATTTAGTTTCCATCCATCACCATACAGTTGACCCCCTTTACCCATTTCGCCCATCCCCTGCCCCTTCCCCTCTGGTAACCACTACTCTGTTCTCTGTGTCTATGTGTTTGTTTTCGTTTGGTTTGGTTTGTTCACTTTTTTTTTTAATATTCCGCATATGAGTGACATGTGCGGTATTTGTCTTTCATTTATTTCTTATATAGGTTTCCTTTCTATCACCTTCTGCTTTACTGTTGGGGAACTTCTCTATATCCTCAAATAAAAGGTATGAACAACAAAAACGATACACGAAAAGCAATAAATGGAGAAGTGTTCAATTCCTATTTTCTACCTACATTTTTTTTTAGGGATGAGAATCTTACTGGAAATGGGTGGACTGATGACCATAAAAGGAACCCAACATTAGATCAATGATTGTAAGTGAGGCTGTTATGGGTTCTAAGTTTCTAAGTCTCTGGCCCCAAATGGATTGCGTCTTAGGACATTGAGAAAACACCTTCATTTTCAACTGCATCAGTGCTGTCAGCAACCTCTGGGGGATCCTGGAACATGATCCAGGGATTAATGTTGGAATTTTCAAGGGGAAAATAAAGATATGTGTTCCATAAACTGGTGAGCCCATATATAGAATAGGCAAGATTCTAGAACACATATTTAGAACAGAGTTTCAAAAGGAGAGTTTTTGAGAATTCAGATTCAAGACTCAGCACCCGTTTAATGCCACAATGACCTTCTTTCTTTGTTCGCTGGGTCTTGAATGAATGTGTAAGTGTATTTGGATTTCAGCAAGTGTCTTGCATATTTCTCTTTTCTGTGGACTGGCTCGTTATATTTTAGTTGGGTTGATAACTGCTTGACTGTCCACAGTCCTTCCCTGTCCCCTCTTGGGAGATGTTTTTATCATGAGTTGGATCTGAATGTTGGTGTCATGCTTATCAAATCTGAGAGTGAAATGTAGGACAGTTAAAATCCTAATGACAATATCTGCGCTAAAAAAAAAGAGAAAATATTAAGCAGGTAGCAAAATGGCTTTAACAGAAAAAGGGTGAGACCCAGGTCCTCCTCTTGACCACCCCTCCCCACCCAAAATGACAAAATTACAGGATACTAGTGACAACGCTCAGCAACAGCACATGTGATAGACTTACTGTACTTAGTTGGCTGAGAGCTTAATAGGAGAACTAATGCATACAGGTTGTCAAAGCCGATTGCGACTCTGGCACCCCAATGTCTGGAAGCACAGAAGTCTAGTTAATGGTAGGATGGAGTCCAGAACAAGAGAGTGAGTGCATGGACCCACCCCTCCTGTATCCGTCAGACCAAATTTAAAGCGGACTCTCCAGTTTTGAACACTATATTTTCAGAGCAACACTGATGGACAGATTTATACATTTGAAATGATAGAGGAATATCGATGTTTAACCAAGAGGAAAGAAGACAGCTGTGTCTGTGTGCCTACATATGCCTACACACGCGTGTGTGAGTGTCATGGTATCTGTCTTCAAATATGAGCAGCGACTGAGGCAAGAGGGCTGGAAATATGCTGTGTGATTCCAGGAACATTCACGTTGCAGCTCATATGTCGCCTTAGCCCTTCATAACCCCTCATAGAAAGCCCCTCCTCCCGGGCCCGCACTATCTCATCATCCTGTTTCATTTCCACTATAAGGCTTAGCATGAGTTGAAATTTTTGTTCATTTGTTTTCTTTTTTTTTTTCTCTTTATCCATCAAACTATAATCCCCATGAGGCAAGGGCCCTTCTCTCTTCTTCAGTGCTGTGCCTTGGTGCTCAAGCCAATTTACACAGCACAGAGTAGGTTCTTAATCAATAATAGCTGGAAGATAGAAAGGAAGGAAGAAAACATGAATGGATTCCAATGGGCAAAAATAGACGTAGCGCATAGAGTTAGGAAGAGACTAATTCTAACTTAATAAGACATGGGATGTTCCAACAATTGCTGGTGTCTGGTCTTGGAACCAGTGTTTTCTGGGGATGGTTCCCTGTGCCTTGATATATTCAAAGAAAACGTTGCAGGCCAGGACTAGAGTGAGAAATGGATTCAATGACCTCTACAAGCAGGTGAGATTAAGCTAAAAATATTTTTTATATTTAAAATTTCTCCTCCTCTTTAGGAATCCAGCGCTGTGTGGACTTATCAGCTTAAACCACGTGGATCTGGACCTCCGGCTGCTAAGGCGCACTCACGGCCACGGGAGAGGGGAAGAGGTGAGTTGGTGGCCACGTTCAGAATCTGTGACCGTCACGCTGCTGGAAATCCCACTTCCTGGGAGCGCTTTGAACTTTCTTGTTTCAGTTTTTTCAGTTGGGGAAGGTGAATAATAATACCTTCCTTACAGACATGTTATGACCTAATTAAATATTTCAAAAGTATGCCTGTGATGCCCAGATAAAAGGCATCTAGTAAAGGCCAAACAACCCTCTTGTTCTCTCTGCAGACACTTCCCTGTAACCGTCCTCACCACAGCACCTGGCGCGCGCGCGCCCGTGTGTGTGTGTGTGTGTGTCCTGAGAGCAGATAAATGTAAGGCCGGAAGTGCTTTGTCAGTGTGATGGGAACCCTTGAAAGACTTGACTTAGCTGCCATGTTCCAGTTTCACTCTTCTTCATTTCTGGTCCAGCAAGACAAAGCTCTGAGCTGCACAGAGGGTCAAGGTCATGGCGCTTAGTACTTCCTGCATTCGACCAGGTGCTCGAGTGGCCCTGGGTAGCTCTGCTGTTCCTTTCCACACTTTTCTGAGCTTGATCTCCTGAGGCCGGATGCTGGGGAAACCTGCCTTGTCCCATTCTGTGACCCGAAGTTTCTGTGGGTTACGTGGAAAGCCTGGTTTGGATTCTACCCCTGCCCCCAAGGGAGGGTCGGGTGGGGAGCCCGCCTCTGACTCCCACTGCAGACCCCAGTCGGGCCGGGCTTCCTCTAATGCCCCAGGGGGTAAGGCCCTGGGTCGCTGGGCCCGGGATCCTTGGCTGCAGCGGCCATGTGCCCTCCAGAATGTCATGACGACCCTTTCTTGCCCTGAGGTTCCACCAGAAGCCCCAGCCACTGTGATCTGCCTGTCCCCTCAGTTGTACAAAGATGTGACTCTCACAGGGCCAGCTGGGCCAAATCCCTGGAGTTGGTGTGTAGGCACTGTGGGTGATGCATACTCTTTTTATGGAGGTTGATACGCTGGGAAGATGAGATTCCGGGGCTGCAGAAAGCCACCTTTCCCACCCATCAGACAAGCCATCTGCAGCAGGAGAGGGGGCTGATCCACAAAGGAAAGCAGAATGAGAAATGGAGCCGGAGAGAGCTGGGTGACATTACAGGGCCCTGGATAAGCCAGCACGTTAAGTTCTCGGGGGTGGGAATCAATGCCCTTCCAGACCGTGTTTGAGCAAATTAGATTTCTGTCTCTTGCAATAAAAAAAATCCTGACTAGTACACTGGCTACCAGGGTTAGAGGAACACAAACTCTTGTACCCACGTGCATGTAACAGGAAGTCAATGTCGAGGTGAAGAGAAGTAAGAGCTGGGCTTCTGAGGTGTTAGTACAGCAGCTTGGGTGAATTAGGAAGGTAGGTTTTCAAGTCCGGTGCTGTTCAGAGGATGTTGGAATAAACCAGAAAATGGAAAGGGGCCAGAATGAGGAAAGTAATATTTACTGAACGTTTACTGGCTTTGGACCCTGGGCTATGTTCTTTGCTACGTTATCTTGTTAATTCTCATGATAATCCTATGAAGTAGATGTTCTCCCCATTTTACTGATGAGAAAACTGAGGTTTAGTGGAGTTAAGTTACTCTTTCAAGCACCCACAGCTACAAAGAGGCAGAGCTTCTACTGAAGTCAAGACCAGTCTGATTTTGAAGTTGTTGCTCTTTCTGGAACCCCCGAGGGCTTCTTAAAGTGGGAGATTTCGGCCTCAAAGAGGGCTGTGGTTCCTGTGGAAAGATGGGAAAGTGTGAGGGGGTGGTGGGGAGCAGGGCACGAGGGGGGCCTGTCACGTGACCTCTCATAGGGCCGGGCACATATCAAGTGGTTCACAAATATTTCCTGGAAGGAGTAGCTTCCAGTTCTTGCGTTTTTCTACCCCAGGAAGGGTGAGCCACTTGGATGCAAGCCCCTTCCTTGCAGATTTTCAGAGCTGAAATCCTTGAGGTCCTGGTTTATTAAAGTTGAAGGGATGCGACCAGGCGCTTGCAGAGGAGCCGGGGGGGTGTTCAGCTGCCCCTCCCTGTGCCTCATGGACCCGCGTGGGGTAGGGGCGAGATTTCACCCAATGTCCCCCCCCCCCCCCCCCCGGCCCACTGTCTTTCCTTTTCTATTTCTTCTTCTTCTTGGCTGCTGCGAGGCTCAGATTCTCTGTAGGTATCTGAAAAAGGTGACTATTGAGTGAAGAATAACTAGTGCTACCCACCCGAGTGTTTTCCTAGGGGTGGTGCAAATGAATTTTCAAAAATTGGTAAACACTGTTAGCAGAAGAGAGTCTGGAGACCCCTTCTCCCATGGGCCTTGGTTCTTGGTAAGGATGCAAGGAAGAATCTGAGGTCTTACCCGTTGCAAGAGAGTTTACTGAAGATAAGGAGAGAACAGAGAGAACACCTCAAAAGAGAGGTGGGCCAGGCCAAGGAAGGCAATGGCCCCCAAGGACTGGGGTGTAGAGCTTTTTAGGCAAGGTTTTTGCGTAATCCAGGAGGTCGTTGATTGATAGTCTTAATTGACAGCTGCAGGTTATATAACAAGAGACTCTGCTGCACATGTCCTTCCCATAATGCAGTCTGTTAGAATTAGATGTATGTATTCATAGAATATTTATGAACACTTAATGAGCCCAAAGGTTATCTAAGGACATGATAGCCTGAGGTGTGTGCATGTGCCAGAGTGAGGACAGTCCCTCCAGTCGGCCAGGGGGGGTTTTCGGTGCCCTGACCATTTTGGAGTACTGATGGGGGCGTGTTTGGGGCGGGGTTGGCAAGATAGCTTGGCGGGATTAGGCGGCTGTTGGACATTCCGCCGAGGGGACCACCTCTCATTGCTCATGGCTAACTTGCTGCCTAACAAAACCAATGCAGTTCTCAGACAACCCTGCGGAAGCACTTGAAATGGGTAGATTTGCCTTTTAGAAATGCCATTTCAAACGCTCACTTATGGACTTTTGATGTCTAATCAAGGGGCTGCCATTAATATCTGAAATTGCAGTGTTTGCGGGAAAGCGGCTGCCTTTCAGAGGCCTGTTGGAAACGTTTGCACGCGGACGAAAGGAGCACTGTTGCAGACGATGGCTTCAGGTGGGGTTTGCTCCAGGCGCAGCGGGTGTGGAGACAATCGGAAGTGCTGTTGTGGTTTGTTTTCTGCGGCTGGCAAGGTAGCCATAAAAATAAAGTCCTCCAACAATGAGGATAAAGTAAACGGGAGAGGGGGTTTGTGCCTCCGGGGTGGGGGGGACGGGGACCATGATGGGCCCACGCTCAGGGCTGCAAGTCGCCCCTGGAGGAGGGCAGCGGCCTCGGGGTTCAGGGCGGAGGAGGGGGCTGCCCACGGGACCCCTGCCTCGTGTCTGCGTGCAGCTGTCCCTGCAACATCGTGGGTCCGGGCTTGTCCTGGGTTTCCGGGTGCCTCCAGGATACTGAGGGAAAGGATGAATGTCGGCCACCTGGTGGGCTCCTGAACCCGGTGTCCTGGGGGCATTTCCAGGTAAAATTGCACCAATACGGTTAGAAGGAGTTCAGATGTGCAAAAAAACAAAAACAAAACAAAAACAAAAACCTAGGCCTTTCAAGATGCTTTACAAGCCATTTTAAGCTAGATCCCTAGGCTTTTAAGAGTGACTATCTGGGGAGCTGGAAAAAAAATATCTACAAATCAGAATTTTTTCCTTCTCCACAAAGAAAGCAAAAAAAGGAAACCCCAAACAGCAATTCCAAGAGGCTCCGCACCATTCCTGCTTTTGTCATTATTCACAATAATAACATGGAACCTGAGATCTTTTTTTCCCCCCTGGTGTAACACGTTACTTTATTTTTTAGGTCAGCAGAAATTGATTTTTGTCTGTTCTGAATGAAGCTGAAATGAAGGAGGCTGTGTTCCAACAACACCATCAGATTCAACAGAGGAAACAGCTTTTCTTTGCCAAACATTCCAAACTCAAAAATCAGAGACGACCATGTCAGCCTTCTGGCCTGAAAAATTGTAGCTGCCAAAGCGTATGAGGGCACTGTATCACTTTGGGGGGGGGCGGGTAGTTTTAACACATAGCTTGATCTGGCAAAAAATAAAACAAATACACCCAGAGCAACACAGAGGAATCTAGCCTACGTCGTGGTTAGGAACAGGCATTGAAGCTTGACAGCCCTCTGTTCAAACTCAGGATTAGTTAGCTCTGTGTCCACAAGGAAGTGGCTGAATCCCCCTGCGTCTCTGCTTGGTCATCTAGAAGATCATAATGATGAAACCTCCCTTGTGCTGTGGTTGTGATCATTAGAGATGCTGCCTCTGAAGGGCTTAGCACAGTGCGGGGCACAGTCAAGTGCCCAGCAAATTCCCTTCCTGCCCATCTCCAAGCGCTCAGTATACTTACAAGGCCCCTACACTATGACTTTGACAACCATAGCTGGAAAGGAGACTTTCCACCAAAACTTCAAAGAGATCTATCTGCCATGGATGTAAAAAAATTACTATTCCTAAAATGTCAGCTTCCCTATGATAAAAATCACTTTAGAATTTATGAGGAGGAAATAGGAAAGTGAAAATTGGTCAGGCTACTTACTCCTTAATTCTGATTTAGAGCAGCCGTAAAACTCTAAATATATCTGCTCAGTGCCCTAGCACTGAGGAGGTTTCCATGCAGTTTTCTAGACATAATGAGAGTAAATGACTGTGTTTTGGATCAAGAAGCCCCACACGGCAGAGCTTCATGCAGAACCTGGGACCATTCCTCTTTCAGTGGGGATGGAAAACAACAAACTAGGACTCTATCCTTTGCAAATGCCAACAGCTCTTTTGATTTATTTTCCCTCTCTCTCTCATCATCAAAGAGCTTGAGAAGCTAACATGAGAATCAGGCCTCAGGTAGAAACGCCCCCTGGTTTGTGCCCATCACCTCCCCAGCTTGAACGCTCCTGGGCCTCATTCACTGTTGGTCTCTTCTGTTCGAGGCCAGGGCAGCTCCTGCTCTGGAGGATTCGCAGCAGACCCGGTAGAGTCCTTGTACAGATGAGAATCAATTTCTCTGTGCCCTTCCCTTCCTCCTGGTAGGAAGGGGCTCTTTTTTACATAAACATATTAAAGTAATGGTAAGTCCACATATAAGCATTCAAATGATTTTTAGCCTGGGCACCAAAGCCATTTAATGGAGAACAGAAAATCTATTCAACTGGCAGTGCTGGTATAACTGTGTATCTATTTGGAAAAATAAAGAACCTTGTTCCGTCTCACACCGCACACAAAAACCAACTGAAGCTGGATCACAGATCTACGTGAGAAAGCAAAAATGATTAACCTACTAGAATAAAACACAGACGTATCTTTACAACCTTGAGGTGGGTATATATTTTCTAGACAGGACATAAAAACCGCAGACCATAAAAGAATAAACATTAATAAATTAGACTATCATCAAAATTAAAAATTCCTGTGGATTAAAAAACACCATCAAGAAAATTGATAGGCAATTCACAGACTGGGAAAAATAATTCACAACACATACATATGACAAATGACTTGTATCTAGTATATCAAGAACTCCTGCAACTCAATAGTAAAAGAGACAACCAAATAAAAACTGGACAAAAGACTTAAGTATTTCACAAAAGATGATAATGAAATGGCAGTAAGCACATGAAAAAGCACACACGATCCTTCAGGAATGCAAATGAAAATCACAAGATACTGCTGGACACCCACTATAGTGGATAAAATGAGAGAACATGCCGCAATCAGAACTTTCATATATTGCTAGCAGGAGCATAAAGTGGTACATCCTGTTTGACAGTGTTTTAAAAGTTAAACTTACAACTACCCTATGACCTAAGTATTTATCCAAGAGAGATGAAAACAACATGTGCAAGCATGTTGATGGCAGCTTTCTGTATAATAGCCCCAAACTAGAAGTATCCTGCATGCCCATCAATAGAGTGGATAAGCAAACTGTGGTACATCTATACAGTGAAATATTACTCATCAAAGCAAAAGGAACAAACTAATGATGTACGCACCAAGATAGATGCACCTCAAAAACATTTTCCTAGTGAAAGAAGCCAGACCTCCTCACCAGCCAAAACCTAAATGTATGATTCTACTTAAATAAAATTCTAAGTAAAGCAAACTATGTTATGGTGATGGAAATCTGATCAGTGATTACTTCCAGGGAGCGAGAATTGAGTGGGGAAGGGCAGACAGACTTTTTGGGGCAACATCAACGTTCTGTGCTTGGATGCACGTGCGTTAAGACTAAGTGGACAGTACACTTAAGATCTGGGCATTTCACTGTGCATAAATTAAACCTCAATTTAAAAACGAAAGTTACTGGGGGAAGGTGGTCCAAAGGTACAAACGTTCAGTTAGAAGATAAATCAGTACCAAGGATATAAAGTACCACATGATGACTATAGTTAACTCTGCAGGGTGATATATAGGAAAGTTATTAAAAGACTAGATCCTAAGAGTTCTCGTTACAAAGAAAAAAATATTCTTTTTCTTATTTTGGTTTTTCTTTTCATTGTATCTATATGAGATGATGGAGGCAAACTAAATTTACTGTGGTAAACATTTCACAATATATGTAAATCAAACCGTTAGGCTGAATGCCTTAAACCTACCCAGTGATGTATGTCAACTATAGCTCGATAAAACTGGGAAAAAAGTTAAAGCCACAGCCAATTGATCATGGGTTGCAGAAGAGAGCTTTGTTTGTCTGGCAAGCGCTTCCTGCAGAAGACAGAGCAGTGCATAATGAGGGGCTGGATGGCCTGGGCTATGAGGACAGAGCTCCCCTCACAGGTCTAACCTAAAGGGGTGGCAGCAAAAGGAGTCTAGGTTAGAGGGTGGGCGAGGGTAGGAAACAAAGGGGATCAAGAGAAAGACCTCATTGGCCTCTCTGCAATGGCTTCTGAAAGACTGGAAGATGAGGGTAGGAATCATAAAGAAATATGCTGCAATAGCATCTGGACCTGATTGGCTACTAGTAAAATTGCTTCCTTTGTGCTCTCAGCCTGTGCTTACAAATGACTTCACTGGGCCGAGTCACAGGCCTAGGAGATGCTCAGTAAATACTTCTCAAATGCGTGTTCTTCTGGAGGGGCCTTCTTCCCCACCTGAACCCACCTTACGTACCTTAGTACCTTAAACGCTTCTTCCTGGCTCACCCGCTCGCGCCGGGGCAGGCAGGAGAAAGGCTGGGATGCAAATGCAGGCCCAAGGAGACAAGGCTGGGCGAGCTCGCTGCAGTGGCTCATGCCTGAGTCTGCTCGGGCTGCCATGACAACCCGCCATGGACACAGCACTCAGACAGCAGACATTCCTGTCTCACAGCTCTGGAGGCTAGAAGTCCAAGATCAAGGTGCAGGCTGAATTGGTTTCTGGTAAGGTCTCTGTTTCTGGCTTGTAGACAGAGAGAGAGAAAGAGAGAGAGAGAGAGAGAGTGCTCAAGCAAGCGAGTTCTGGTGTCTCTTTTCTTATGAGGACACTAATCTTATTAGATCAGAGCCTTACTCTTATGCCCTCACTTAACCTTCATTACTTGCAAAGGCTCTATCTTCAAATACAGTCACATTAAGGGGATGAGGCTTCAAAGTATGAATTTTGGAGGGACACAATATTCAGTTCACAACAAGGCCAGAGGAGTGACCTTTGCAAAGACTCCCGGGTATGGGGGAGATTTGCTCCTTCTCTGCTGGTGAATGGCTTTTAGACAATAGCCTCTTGTCTCCATTAACCGAATGGGATTTGAATCAGAGAAAAGCACGTTTATTTCCTCAGCCTCCTGAGCTATCCAGTCTTTCCACCGGGACAGCCCCTCTCCAGGCACCCAGTCATTTATCAGAAATGAAAAAGCTTGCTGAGAATGCGAAACGCTGTAAGACAAGGCATGGATCTGAGTCCATCAGAGAAAGTCAAGGCTTCGTGCATTTAATTGATTGCCAGGAGGAGAAAGAATGGCTGGTGTGACAGTCCTCTGGGGCTTTGTCACATGAGCAACAGAAAGAAAAGTGGGCTGTGTCCTGAACAGAGCCCAGAGGGGCAGGAGCAAGCGGACATTGAACCATTGTCTACACTCAGGAAAGGAATTCAGAGTGATAGGGAGCAGCTTGACTTTCCTGAACATTCTCCAAGAATTCTTGGGAGGCCCTCAGAATTATTTATAGCTCCTTTCCGCCTAGGCTTAGGTTTCTTGCTGACACCATAAGTGACTGACACTTACCCAGGCTGGACTTTTTATCTCACTGTTCACTGTCAGTGGAGCTGAGGCTGGCGTGTTTCCATTTCTTCTCTGGCCTGACTGGTTCTGGAAGGAACTGAAAGTCTCCTGCAGAAGCAGAGCACAGATTGGGCTTCAGAGGAGGCTGGGAAGGCCCTACTTGAACGACTCTTGGATTCAGAGTCGCTCAACCTTGAATTTTAAGAAATGCATATTGATGACAAGAATTAATTGCAGTGTCTCTAAAATCAGTATCAGTAGTATGTCAATAAGCCATTAAAAATATCTAAAATCAGTATCTGCTGACATTGTGAGGAATGTTTGCTTTTTCAGCCTGTGTTTTACCCATTATGTTTCCTTATTATGAAAGAGAATCTATATTTAGTAAACAAAGCAAAACAATTACCCCCCCCCCCCGCCCCACCCCAAACAAAACTAGTTCTACCAGACCCTTCCTAGTGCCAGCCAACTGGGCAGCCCAGGAGAGCATCCTTCACGATTCTTGTAACTTAAGCAAAATAGAAAAAGGGAGGAAGATTTACTTATGCCTTTACCCTCAGGGGTTCTGGCTGTCCCACCCACGCTTTCCCAAAGATTGTGCTTCTAAATTATCTCCTAATCTCTCTCACCAGCTTCCTTTTCCCTCAGATGAATTAATAACCAGGCATACATGACAAAAATAACCTTTTAAATAGGCATTTGCTTTTCAGAAGGGTTTGCTGAGCTCAGTTGAATATTCAAAGGATGAAACTGACAAAACCTCCCTCCTTGACCAAGCTAGTCAGTCTCCTCTGAGCTCCTGGCCCAGTTCTTGCCAGGCTGGCACAGCCCAGTCTTAGCAAGGATGCTGCTAAGTCAGCTTAGAATCTCCCCATCCTTGGTGACATTTGATCCAGTTTCTCATCTGCCACCCTTGATACTGGATTCCCCCCGACCTGCCTTCAGCAGGAATCCTGTTAAGTCAAGTTAGTAAGACTCCTCCTATCCTTGACGTTGCCTCTTAGTAATTTTTCATCCATCCTCCCTGCTACCTTAGCTAGAAATCCCCACTTGTCTGTGTTGTATTCAGAGTTGGATCTGATCTCTTTTCCCAGGTGTGATGGTCTTGACATCTGTTACAATAGTCTTGAATAAAGTCTTCTTTACTGTTTTAACAAGTGTCAGAGTAACTTTTTCTTTGATAGAATGAGAGCGCCGTGAGGGTAAGAACTTTGTCTTTCTGTTCTGCTGGTGTATCCCCAGCACTGAAAGTGTCAGGAACCCAGAAGTCTCTCAGTGAATGTTTGTTCATAAACAGATGCTGACACAAATAATCTCATTTGCTCCTTTCCTCAACACTGAGGCAGGTTCTTGCCCCCATTTTATAGAAGAAGAAAATGAGGTGGACATGGCTTAGGGGATTTACTTCTTATCTCCCAGCTAGTAAGAAACATTCCATGGAGGGATTGTTCTTTGCTCTGTCCTATGTTGCAAATGTCTCCTAATGTAAAGGATTAAGAACTAGCTTCAACGGAGGTAAACAATATATAAATCTTCAGACAATAGCAAGAGCTATGTTTACTGAGAATTACCTACATGTAGGCCTTTAAGTGTATATTAACTTTAATCTTCTCAGCAACCTAACGATACAGGAGCTATTATTGTTGTTGTTGTTGTTTTAATAGCTTTATTGGGGTATAATTTAACATACAATAAACTGCACACATGTAAGTGTACAGTTTGTACATTTTGACATATGTATACACCTGTGAAATCACTCCCACAATCAACATAATGAGCATATCATTCCCCCCAAAGGAGCTCTTATTATTCACACCATCTTACAGATATGACAGTTGATTTCGTCTGTACGATGTTACACAGCTGCTGTGTGAGGTGCCAGGACTTGAAGCCATGTCTGCAAGATTTCAGAACTGTGCCTCTTCCCACAATATCAGCAACGTGTCTCTCTCCCCTTCTCTCTAGCTCCCTGTTCCTCTCTCTGTATTTCTGTCTCTCTCTCTCTTTCTCTCTCAGGTATTGCTGATCACCCACTATTTGTTAATAGCTCTATATTTAGATGCTCAACACTGACATCCTAAACCAAGAGCAGTGATAAGCAGCAATGACAATTACAGCTAACACGGATGACAAGTCACTCCAACAAGCTCTTTAAATATGGTGCCCTATTTAAAGCGATGTGGGTCTTAAGCTCTTGGCATGGCAATCAGGCAGACTCAGCTTTGAACCTCAGCCCCCACATTTACTGAGCAGCCCTGGGTGATCTTAGGAAACTTGTTGAGCCCCTCCTCTTCATCGGCAAAAGGAGAGTCACGATGATCATCTCAAAGCCAGTGTGAAAACCACATGGCAGAATTACATAGCACAATGCTTGATAACAGCAAGTCTCCAAAAGTCACTGTGATCGTGAAAAGCATCACAGCAATTTTGTAAAAGGGTACAGCTCCCAAAATTTTAAGCAATAATTTTCCTCTTTCAAGACTACAGTTGTTTTTACACGGGTAAATAGATTACATACAAGAGCACATCTCAGTTTCCCAAAATTCAGCAAATATTGATACTTTGTGGAACACCAGAAATACAGTATTGTTGGAAAGGGGTAGAGAAAATTGGAAATGGTCAACATCTGCTTAATTTCCCTCTTAATAAGTTTATTTTTAGTAAAAGCCTCTTGAGAAAAAGATATGACTCTCTTAGACAGTAGTTTAAACAAAGCAAAAGGATGTCTCCATCTAGCCGCCCAGGTGTCAGGCCAAGGGTGAGTTTCACAGCCTCCTATTGGCCCCCATTTCACTGGTTTTAAATGCCATGGCTCCACTTCCGCATATAAGCACAATCATCATTGAACAGATCAGCAAGAAATTTGAAAAATATTTTCCAGGTCTTGTGGTCAATACAAAAATCAAGTTAATAAATTATTATTGAAATAAATAGCGAATTTAAATGTCGAGGAGATCAGCAAGTCAAGACAGGAGAGAAATTAATCAGTATAAAGAGTATGGTGGAGGACGGCCAATTTAAATGGATTTTTTTAATATTAGCAAGTGGGAAATAATCTCCACCAGGGCTATTCACCTCTTTTTTGATGTAACTGAAATCTCATCTTGGAAATCTCGGTCTTCTAGATGCACTCCAGGCAGTGGCCAGAATGCAGGTTGCCTGGTTTGGAAAATTGGTCCTTTGCCTTCTCTTCAGTGAGAGGTGGGACAGTTCACACAACTACTCTCAGTTCACCAGCCCTCCCCCTCCCCGCTCCTCACGTGGCTTCGCTGACGCTCTAGCCCAGGGCAACATGAGACTGAAATAAGTCAGCAGGCATTTGTTTATTCTTTTTAAACACAAGCATGCTAGGGGAGCAGGTATTGTACTAGACCCCGAATGCACAAAGGAATAAAGCCACAGTCTTATCCCGCAAGAGCTATAACTTTACCTCTAGCTGGGACAACTAAGTATATCCACCCTAAAAAATCAATAATAGGGTATGGCCAAAAATAACACCCTATGAATGGAATGGATGCAAAATCCTTTTGTAAGAAAAAAAATTACTCCGAAACTAGAGCCAGGTTACGGTGGGGATGAGAGTCAAGCAAAGCTTTATGCAAGAAGAGGTAGACCTCAAGCTGGACCAAGGGGTGGATTTCATCAGGAAAAATATGATCCAAATACTCAGAGAATGAAAAGCCCCTTCACATTCAAAGTCTTGCTGATCTTTTGTTTCCTCTGTCCAGTCCGCCAGCATCACAACTCCTCCCAACCCACAGCTGTCTTGGAATAGGATTAATAGATTTCATCCATCACTCTAACATATCAATTTGTTCTTAGATTTCATCAGGTCACTGTGTCTTTTGTCTATATTGGCTGTTATCTTGCTGGTTTCAGAAAGGGCACATGAAGAGGTGAGTTGTTAAGAACGATTCTGGTTTTTGGCTCATGCAGTTGGAGGGCTGGTGTTGCTATTCAGTGAAGTAGGGAACGTTGGAAGAAGACCTTATCTAGGGGGAAGATCCTGAGTTCGGTGCTGAGTAAATTGAGTGTGAAGTGGCTTCAAGACAACTGGTGGAGTTAACTATCTTCGAGTGTTTTATTACAGAAGATGGCTATTATCTCTTTTTCATTTTTCTCTCTATTTGCAAAAAGCAGCAAATTTTTACGAAATACTTAATGAGCATGTATTACTTTAAAAGTAGAAAAGGTCATAAAATAATAAATATGAAAAATTAAAGTTTTAAAAATTAATAATACTCATTGTGAGATTATATTTTATCTTGATCCAATTAGCTTATAAAAATGTAAACAGCCAAGCACCACATTTTGAGGCTTCATTACATAGGATATCTGCAACTCCTGCAACAAAAATCTGGAAAATGTGTAATGGTTCTGAAGGGGAGCAGAATACGTGACCCCAAAATATGCCACTTTGACATGTGGATTATTTTGAGCTGAAGGCAGTCAAGACCCAGCAGACTCAGGAAAAACTTTCTCTTAACTATCTAAAAGAATTTAGATAGGGGGCCCGGCTCAAAGAGAGAGCTATTAGCAGAGATAACCTTTATCTGAATGACCTATCTGTATGGCAGGGCAAACATCTAATTAACAAATATCTGCTCTTCTTATAGAATTACCCTCCTCCCCCTTGAAGCGCTGACCCCATCCCATTTCTTAGTTCAGGATGGCATATAAGCTTCAAATGCCCAACTTGCCCTTGGGTCTCATATTCTTATGGGATGCCTGAACTTACATAATTAAATTTGTTTTTCTCCTGTTAATCTATCCTATGTTAATTTAATTATTAGACCAGCCAAAGAACCAAGAAGGACAGAGGAAAAAATTTTCTTCCCCATCAGCTCAAACAAAATAAAAATTTATTCCTTGCTCATATAAAGTACAAATAGCGCTCTGAATTAGTGAGCAATCTCCTCCAAGGTTGATTCTGGGAACTGGCACCTTTCACCTTATGCCTCCACCACCTACACTGTGTGTCTTCTAAGGCGGCTGTACTTGTCTGCATCAGCTGACAGAAGAACAGAGAATTTTCCATGAGATATTTATTTGCACTGGGCCTGAAAGTGGCACGAACCACTTCTGCTTGGATTCCTGTGCTCCAGTCCTGTTTGCCAACTATTAAAAACAAGATCTGAAACTATCAAATGGTTTTCAAGAACTTAATTTCATCCCAGAATAAAGCTCGAGAATATTTAGAAGAAAACAAAAATATCTAGCATGAAACATGATAAAATTCACAATGTCTAGCACCCAAAAAAAAAAAAAAAAATTCCCAGGCATACACAGAAACAGGAAAATACAACCTGTAATGAGGTTAAATCAATTGAAACTGACCCAAAGTGACACAGATGTTAGAATTAGCCTAAAACAGTTATAACTGTATTCTATATGTTAAAAAGGTAAGTTGAGAGATGTGAAGAACAAAAAAGACCCAAATTTAATGTCTAGGATAAAACTATAATGTGTGAAGTGAAAAATACACTGTATGATGAACCGGGAGGACTGTGGCTGAGTGATTTATTCCACAACCAGGCTTCTTGCTGGGATTCAAAATGATTTCCTGACCATTATAAGTTACTGTGTCACACGGATTTTTGGGGTTGCTTGATAATAGTTGAAACCATGAATGTTAATTCTTCAATGGTTTGGTGTCCATTTATATTTACAAATATAAAATTGTACCTGGCCTCAAAACTTACAATTTCCTTGGGAAGAGTGAACACTCATAAAGGTAGAAAGAGAATAATTGCAACACAGTATGATGAGGTGAACTGAAAATTTCATTCCCCATCTCCCCATAAATTTCCCTCACCCTTTGAGAGCCGAAAGAGCTTCTTTTTTTTCTGTCTGAGAGGTGTTCCTTCTTAACCCAAGGGTTGGAACAGCAGGAATCAGGGAATTCAGGTTTACTTTCTTCTTCTTGAGGAATTTTCTAAGTTACTACTAGCTTGCAAATCCCTCTGGGCTGTTAACGCCCAGTGGAGACTCTGCTTAGTAAGTCACAGGTGGGTGTTATGGGCTGAATTATGTCCCCCTAAAAAGATATGTTCAAGTCTTAACCCCCAGTACCTGTGAATGTGACCTTATTTAGAGACGGGGTCTTTGTAGTTATAATCAATCCATCAATCAATCAATCAATCAGTCAACCAATTCTTTGTCAGAATTATGTCCAGCATAGTTCCTTTTTTTTTTTTTTTTTTTAGTGACTCTCCTACTTCCTATGAGAGGAGCTAAATAAATGGTTGTTGTTATAAGCAGTTAAATGTTGGGGGTGGTTTGTTACGTGGCAAATGCTAACTAATACAGAAAGGTTGGTAGATCTCACAGAGAAGCTGCAGTTACAGCCCTAAGGGAAGAAGCCTTATGCAGAATTAGGCCTCCAGCAGGAGGGCACATTATGTGGGCATTTCCCTCCTCTTGGCATTTGTGGCTCATTCTCCATTATATTAGGGGAGAGATTTGAAAATTAGAGAGAATCTAAATGGATCTAATACTCCCCCCTACCCCTGACTACCCTGGCTAAGTAGGAGCCGTTCAGTTATAATAGTTTTTTTTTTTTAACATCTTTATTGGAGTATAATTGCTTTACAATGGTGTGTTAGTTTCTGCATTATAACAAAGTGAATAAGTTATACCTATACATATATCCCCATATCTCTTCCCTCTTGCGTCTCCCTCCCTCCCACCCTCCCTATCCCATCCCTGTAGGTGGTCACAAAGCACGGAGCTGATCTCCCTGTGCTATGCGGCTGCTTCCCACTAGCTCTCTATTTTACATTTGGTAGTGTGTATATGTCCATGCCACTCTCTCACTTTGTGCCAGCTTACCCTTCCCCCTAATAATAGTTCTTGTTACATGTAAAAACATGCCACCTCCACGGAGGTGGTATTGAGGACTATTTTAAGTAAATACTAAGAACGTGGGTTTTGGAATCAGAAGCCCTGGATTCGGCTACCAGTAATTGACTAGCAGTGTAATCTTAGACTATAATATCTTTCCAGGGCTCAATTTCTTTATTTGTAAAATGGGAATAATAAGACAAACGCCTAGTTTCTAGAATGACTGTGATGATTTAGTGGTTAATACGGAAGGAAGCCCTTTGCAAGGTTAATTTAAAGGCTGTACAAATGTTGGTTGTCAGTATGACTGCCCTGATTCCAAGTCTCATTTCCTGCCTGGTTGCCAGCTGAAATATGACGTCTGTCACCTGGTCCTGGGAATGGCCAGCCCTGGAGCTAAGGACGGTGTGAGTGTTGCTGTGGGGCAGGGCTGACAGGATGGGCGAGGAGGCTCCCTGCGTTTCACTGAAATCTCCCTAATGGGAATTTAGGCCTCTCTGACATCTCACACCAGCACCACAAGACCTGGAGGGAAAAGGGTTGCAGAGAAATGCACGGCCAGTGTGCACTTAGCATAACATAAATGTGCTTGGAATTGAAGAAGAGAATCAAGTAAGGGCAAATGGGAGACAGGCATGTCTGTAGCTGGCATTTACCTTCTGTGAGATTAAAACATTCTGCTGAATGGACTGATGTCATATCTCTGTAGATCTGCAGGCCACATAATGAAATAAAAATGAGATGCAAATGCAGACTCCCCTAAGAGGAGGTGCAGTTTTTGTTCCTTTTCTGCCTACTTGAAGAACTGTAAACACTGAGAGGAAAGACAAGTGAGGACAAGCATCTGAGATTGTGTTGTGGGGGACTGTGAAGTTGAAGGGATGAGACGGGATGAGACGGGATGAGAAGGGATGATGAGAAGGGATGAGGAGGGATGAGAAGGGATGATGAGAAGGGATGAGAAGGGATGAGGAGGGATGAGGAGAAGGGATGAGAAGGAATGATGAGAAGGGATGAGACGGGATGAGAAGGGATGATGAGAAGGGATGTGATGGGATGAGAAGGGATGAGAAGAGAAGGGATGAGAAGGGATGAGAAGAGAAGGGATGAGAAGGGATGAGAAGGGATGAGAAGGGATGATGAGAAGGGATGAGAAGGGATGAGAAGGGATGAGAAGGGATGATGAGAAACGATGAGAAGGGATGAGAAGGGATGAGAAGGGATGATGAGAAGGGATGAGATGGGATGAGAAGGGATGAGAAGAGAAGGGATGAGAAGAGAAGGGAAGAGAAGGGATGAGAAGGGATGAGAAGGGATGAGAAGGGATAAGGAGGGATGAGGAGGGATGAGGAGGGATGGGAAGGGATAAGAAGGGATGATGAGAAGGGATGAGATGGGATGAGAAGGGATGAGAAGGGATGAGAAGAGAAGGGAAGAGAAGGGATGATGAGATGGGATGAGAAGGGATGAGAAGGGATGAGAAGAGAAGGGATGAGAAGGGATGATGAGAAGTGATGAGAAGGGATGAGAAGGGATGATGAGAAGGGACGAGATGGGAAGAGAAAGGATGATGAGAAGGGATGAGGAGGGATGAGGAGGGATGAGAAGAGAAAGGATGAGAAGGGATGAGAAGGGAAGGAGACGGCTAGCAGGAGTCAGAGTCAGTCCTACTAGCGTTCCTCAGAGGTGCCACCCTTGGGGCTTTGCTAGGTGGGCGTATTCACCAGAACGCTGGAGAATGGGAACGACAACTATGTAAGGACAGAGAGAAAGAGAGGTAAGGGAAAGGAAGGAAGGAAGGGAGGAAGGGAGGAAGGACGGGAGGGAGGGAGAGAGGGTAATTGAAGGTAGTCACAACAGAAGCGTGAGATTTTGGCAATTGGACTTAAAAAAGTGTAAAATCCCAAACATGTTTCAACTAGCTCTGTAGTTTCAGAAGGGATTTAACTGAGGTGTGAGGAAGGATTTTGGATGAAAAAGGGCATTCGGACTGAGAAAAATTGTAGCATCTCCTCTGAGATCTTAGATAGAGTTCTCTAGCATGTTGAATATGGATGTGTCTGAGGGTGGGAAAGGAAGTTCAAGACCATGTTAGGTTTATTCAGATCCTGCCCTTCTGGGCTACACAGCTGAGCTATTTTCATATGTAACTGGCAATATAAAATGGAAAACCTAAAGTATAAAACTGAGAATAATTGTATAGTGATGAGTGTTTCCAAACATTTCCCAAGGCATTAAATTTTTTTTCCCACAGAAATCTGATTGATAAACAGTGTCATCCATTCATTCATTTTATAAGAGTTTTGACTCTAAGGTGACATTTGAAATGGGTCATAAAAGAAATTAATTACACAGGCAGACAAAAGGGAGCAAAATGACCATCTATATAAGCACGCCACGTGATGTCATTTTCCCTCCAACTCAGAGTAACAGAAGGGCTGTTCTCAGAAACTTCATTTCCTTATCGCTTTGTTTATTACAACCCCCTCCACCTCATAACACTTTTCTTCCCCCCAACATTTGATCTCACCCAACATATGCTCAACTTCCCCCGTGAAAAAGACCTCCCATGGAATCATGCCATGTAATAATAAAAGGAGAAAGGCAACTATTTTGAGCCAGGCATTGTAATGTATGTGGAACCTAACTTATTCAATCTTCACAGCAAACTTATCTAGCACCTGAAGCTCAGACAGGTTTGCTATCTTTACCAAAGAGCCAGGATCTTGAATCCTGCTCCTGCAGGATTTACACTTTTCTGGATATATTCTATTTTCACTAACTTCAGGCTAGGTTGCTTGGACCAACCAACTTACTGAAAACAGCTAAAATGAGTGAATAATAGATTTCTTCATTAAAGTACTGAATTGCTAAGAAAATAGTCACCCAACTTTGCAAGAGAACACCAACTCAAAGAGGTAAACAGCACAAGCACGAGGGAAGCCGCTTTTGTCTTGAGATAATTTGCTGAGATGGACAAATTTGCACTTTTGCTTTACTGGCTTTATGAGATGTGGGGACAGAAAGTAAAATCAAATCTGCATAAGTGGAGGGTCTAACAGAAGGCCCCTCCAAAATGGGCTGGGACCTCGAAGGACTGTACTCTTAATATAATGGTGAATTGGAAGTGGACACCTCTTTGAAGGCATCAAAGCCTGAGTGTATATAATGTATGTAACGCCTCAAGGTCTCCCCTAAGCATCTACAATGGTACTAGTTGTAGATCATCCTTGGGAGAATTGAGAAAGACTGTGAGGATACAGCAAAGTGAAAACAACCTGGGACCCCAGATCACCTGTGGAGCAGAGAGCCTGTCTGTCTGGGATCTCTCGCCAACTCTGGGCTTTGTCACCTACCTACTGCATGCTTGGGCTTCATTGTTCTGGTGGCTTAGCTAATAAACGTTCAACTCTGTAACTGGGACTGAGACGAGCTCTTGATGAGCAACGTTGACTGGGAGTGTGGCGGGCTGGTGCTCACAGACAGACTGGAGTGTGATGCCTGGCAGACAAAATAATACTTGTTAGGAGCGCTCACCTGGCTGCAGAGCTGAAAATGCTACTTTTGCCAATTTCAAAAGTCTATAGGTTGACAGGGATAGGTGGAGAGAAGATGGCGGAAGAGTAAGACGCGGAGATCACCTTCCTTCCCACAGATACAGTAGAAATACATCTACACGTGGAACAGCTCCTACAGAACACCTACTGAACGCTGGCAGAAGACGTCAGACCTCCCAAAAGGCAAGAAACTCCCCACATACTTGGGTAGGGCAAAAGAAAAAAGAAATAACAGAGACAAAAGAATAGGGACGGCACCTGCACCAGTGGGAGGGAGCTGTGAAGGAGGAAAGGTTTCCACGCACTAGGAGCCCCTTCGCGGGCGGAGATTGCGGGTGGCGGAGGGGGGAAGCTTCGGAGCCACGGAGGAGAGCGCAGCCACAGGGGTGCGGAGGGCAAAGCGGAGAGATTCCCGCACGGAGGCTCGGCGCCGAGCAGCACTCACCAGCCCGAGAGGCTTGTCTGCTCCCCCGCCGGGGCGGGCGGGGCTGGGAGCTGAGGCTCGGGCTTCGGCCGGATCGCAGGGAGAGGACTGGGGTTGGCGGCGTGAACACAGCCTGAAGGGGTTGGCGCACCACAGCTAGCCGGGAGGGAGTCCGGGAAAAGGTCTGCAGCTGCCGAAGAGGCAAGAGACTTTTTCTTACCTCTTTGTTTCCTGGTGCGCGAGGAGAGGGGATTCAGAGCGCCGCCTAAATGAGCTCCAGAGACGGGCGCGAGCCGCAGCCGTCAGCGCGGACCCCAGAGACGGGCGTGAGACGCTAAGGCTGCTGCTGCCGCCACCAAGAAGCCTGTGTGCGAGCCCAGGTCACTCTCCACACCGCCCCTCCCGGGAGCCGGTGCAGCCCGCCACGGCCAGGCTCCCGTGAGCCAGGGACAACTTCCCCGGGAGAACGCACGGCGCGCCTCGGGCTGCTGCAACGTCACGACGCCTCTGACGCCGCAGGCTCGCCCCGCCTCCTCCGTACCGCTCCCTCCCCTCGGCCTGAGTGAGCCAGAGCCCCCGAAGCAGCTGCTCCTTTAACCCCGTCCTGTCTGGGCGGGGAACAGACGCCCTCAGGCGACCTACACGCAGAGGCGGGTCCAAATCCAAGGCTGAGCCCAGGAGCTGTGTGAACAAAGAAGAGAAAGGGAAATCTCTCCCAGCAGCCTCAGAAGCAGCGGATTAAATCTCCACAATCAACTTGATGAGCCTGCATCTGTTGAATACCTGAATAGACAACGAATCATCCCAAATCCAGGAGGTGGACTTTGGGAGCAGGAGATATTAATTTTTCCCCTGTTCCTTTTTTTGTGAGTGTACATGTATATGCTTCTGGGTGAGATTTTGTCTGTATAGCTTTGCTTTACAATAGCTTTATTTTACTTCACTATATTATATCCTCTTTCTTTCTTTCTTTCTTTCTTTCTATTTTTTCTCCCTTTTACTCTGAGCCGTGTGGATGAAAGGCTCTTGGTGCTCCAGCCAGGCATCAGGGCTGTGCCTCTGAGGTGGGAGAGCCAACTTCAGGACACTGGTCCACAAGAGACCTCCCAGCTCCACATAATACCAAACGGCGAAAATCTCTCAGAGATCTCCATCTCAACATCAAGACCCAGCTTCATTCAACGACCAGCAAGCTACAGTGCTGGACATCCTATGCCAAACAACTAGCTAGACAGGAACACAACCCCATCCATTGGCAGAGAGGCTGCCTAAAATCATAATAAGGCCACAGACACCGCAAAACACACCACCAGACGTGGACGTGCCCACCAGAAAGACAAGATCTAGCCTCATCCACCAGAACACAGGCACTAGTTCCCTCCACCAGGAAGCCTACACAACCCACTGAACCAACCTTAGCCACTGGGGACAGATACCAAAAACAATGGGAACTACGAACCTGCAGCCTGTGAAAAGGAGACCCCAAACACAGTAAGATAAGCAAAGTGAGACAACAGAAAAACACACAGCAGATGAAGGAGCAGGGTCAAAACACACCAGACCTAACAAATGAAGAGGAAATAGGTAGTCTACCTGAAGAAGAATTCAGAATAATGATAGTAAGGATGATCCAAAATCTTGGAAATAGAATAGACAAAATGCAAGAAACATTTAACAAGGACGTAGAAGAACTAAAGAGGAACCAATCAACGATGAAAAACACAATAAATGAAATTAAAAATACTCTAGATGGGATCAATAGCAGAATAACTGAGGCAGAAGAAAGGATAAGTGACCTGGAAGATAAAATGGTGGAAATAACTACTGCAGAGCAGAATAAAGAAAAAAGAATGAAAAGAACTGAGGACAGTCTCAGAGACCTCTGGGACAACATTAAACGCACCAACATTCGAATTATAGGGGTCCCAGAAGAAGAAGAGAAAAAGAAAGGGACTGAGAAAATATTTGAAGAGATTATAGTTGAAAACTTCCCTAATATGGGAAAGGAAATAGTGAATCAAGTCCTGGAAGCACAGAGAGTCCCATACAGGATAAATCCAAGGAGAAACATGCCAAGACACATATTAATCAAACTGTCAAAAATTAAATACAAAGAAAACATATTAAAAGCAGCAAGGGAAAAACAACAAATAACACATAAGGGAATCCCCATAAGGTTAACATCTGATCTTTCAGCAGAAACTCTGCAAGCCAGAAGGGAGTGGCAGGATATACTTAAAGTCATGAAGGAGAAAAAGCTACAACCAAGGTTACTCTACCCAGCAAGGATCTCATTCAGATTTGATGGAGAAATTAAAACCTTTACAGACAAGCAAAAGCTAAGAGATTTCAGCACCACCAAACCAGCTTTACAACAAATGCTAAAGGAACTTCTCTAGGCAGGAAACACAAGAGAAGGAAAACACCTACAATAACAAACCCAAAACATTTAAGAAAATGGTCATAGGAACATACATATCAATAATTACCTTAAATGTAAATGGATTAAATGCTCCCACCAAAAGACACAGACTGGCTGAATGGATACAAAAACAAGACCCATATATATGCTGTCTACAAGAGACCCACTTCAGACCTACAGACACATCCAGACTGAAAGTGAGGGGATGGAAAAAGCTATTCCATGCAAATGGAAATCAAAAGAAAGCTGGAGTAGCAATTCTCATATCAGACAAAATAGACTTTAAAATAAAGACTATTACAAGAGACAAAGAAGGACACTATATAATGATCAAGGGATTGATCCAAGAGGAAGGTATAACAATTGTAAATATTTATGCACCCAACATAGGAGCACCTCAATACATAAGGCAAATACTAACAGCCATAAAAGGGGAAATCGACAGCAACACAGTCATAGTAGGGGACTTTAACACCCCACTTTCACCAATGGACAGATCATCCAAAATGAAAATAAATAAGGAAACACAAGCTTTAAATGATACATTAAACAAGATGGACTTAATTGATATTTATAGGACATTCCACCCCAAAACAACAGAATACACATTTTTCTCAAGTGCTCATGGAACATTCTCCAGGATAGATCATATCTTGGGTCACAAATCAAGCCTTGGTAAATTTAAGAAACTTGAAATCGTATCAAGTATCTTTTCTGACCACAACGCTATGAGACTAGGTATCAATTACAGGAAAAGATCTGTAAAAAATACAAACACATGGAGGCTACAGAATACACTACTTAATAACGAAGTGATCACAGAAGAAATCAAAGGGGAAATCAAAAAATAGCTAGAAACAAATGACAATGGAGACACGACGACCCAAAACCTATGGGACGCAGCAAAAGCAGTGCTAAGAGGGAAGTTTATAGCAATACAAGCCTACCTCAAGAAACAGGAAACATCTCGAATAAACAACCTAACCTTGCACCTGAAGCAATTAGAGGAAGAAGAACAAAAAAACCTCAAAGCTAGCAGAAGGAAAGAAATCATAAATATCAGATCAGAAATAAATGAAAAGGAAATGAAGGAAACAATAGCAAAAATCAATGAAACTAAAAGCTGGTTCTTTGAGAAGATAAGCAAAATTGAAAAACCATTAGCCAGACTCATCAAGAGAAAAAGGGAGAAGACTCAGATCAATAGAAATAGAAATGAAAAAGGAGAAGTAACCACTGACACTGCAGAAATACAAAAGATCATGAGAGATTACTACAAGCAACTATATGCCAATAAAATGGACAACCTGGAAGAAATGGACAGATTCTTAGAAATGCACAACCTGCCGAGACTGAACCAGGAAGAAGTAGAAAATATGAACAGACCAATCACAAGCACTGAAATTGAAACTGTGATTAAAAACCTTCCAACAAACAAAAGCCCAGGGCCAGATGGCTTCACAGGTGAATTCTATGAAACATTTAGAGAAGAGCTAACACCTATCCTTTTCAAACTCTTCCAAAATATTGTAGAGGGAGGAACATTACCAAACTCATTCTATGAGGCCACCATCACCCTGATACCAAAACCAGAAAAAGATGTCACAAAGAAAGAAAACTACAGGCCAATATCACTGATGAACATAGATGCAAAAATCCTCAACAAAATACTAGCAAACAGAATCCAACAGCACATTAAAAGGATCATACACCATGATCAAGTGGGGTTTATCCCAGGAATGCAAGGATTCTTCAATATAAGCAAATCAATCAACGTGATACACCATATTAACAAATTGAAGCAGAAAAACCATATGATCATCTCAATAGATGCAGAGAAAGCTTTCAACAAAATTCAACACCCATTTATGATTAAAGCCCTGCAGAAAGTAGGCATAGAGGGAACTTTCCTCAACATAATAAAGGCCATATATAACAAACCCACAGCCAACATTGTCCTCAATGGTGAAAAACTGAAACCATTTCCACTAAGATCAGGAAAAAGACAAGGTTGCCCACTCTCACCACTATTATTCAACATAGTTTTGGAAGTTTTAGCCACAGCAATCAGAGAAGAAAAAGAAATAAAAGGAATCCAAATCGGAAAAGAAGAAGTAAAGCTGTCACTGTTTGCAGATGACATGATACTATACATAGAGAATCCTAAAGATGCTATGAGAAAACTACTAGAGCTAATCAATGAATTTGGTAAAGTAGCAGGATGCAAAATTAATGCACAGAAATCTGTTGCATTTCTATACACTAATGATGAAAAATCTGAAAGTGAAATTAAGAAAACACTCCCATTTACCATTGCAACAAAAAGAATAAAATATCTAGGAATAAACCTACCTAAGGAGACAAAAGACCTGAATGCAGAAAATTATAAGACACTGATGAAAGAAATTAAAGATGATACAAATAGATGGAGAGATATACCATGTTCTTGGATTGGAAGAATCAAGATTGTGAAAATGGCTCTACTACCCAAAGCAATCTACAGATTCAGTGCAATCCCTATCAAACTACCAATGGCTTTTCACAGAACTAGAACAAAAAATTTCACAATTTGTATGGAAACACAAAAGACCCCGAATAGCCAAAGCAATCTTGAGAATGAAAAATGGAGCTGGAGGAATCAGGCTCCCTGACTTCAGACTATATTACAAAGGTACAGTAATCAAGACAGTTTGGTACTGGCAAAAAAAAAGAAATATAGATCAATGGAACAGGATAGAAAGCCCAGAGATAAACCCACGCACATATGGTCACCTTATCTTTGATAAAGGAGGCAAGCATATACAGTGGAGAAAAAGCCTCTTCAATAAGTGGTGCTGGGAAAATTGGACAGATACATGTAAAAGTATGAAATCAGAACACTCCCTGACACCATGCACAAAAATAAACTCAAAATGGATTAAAGACCTAAGTGTAAGGGCAGACACTATCAAACTCTTAGAGGAAAACATAGGCAGAACACTCTATGACATAAATCACAGCAAGATTCTTTTTGACCCAGCTCCTAGAGAAATGGAAATAAAAACACAAATAAACAAATGGGACCTAATGAAACTTAAAAGTTTTTGCACAGCAAAGGAAACCATAAACAAGACGAAAAGACAACCCTCAGAATGGGAGAAAATATTTGCAAATGAAGCAACTGACAAAGGATTAATCTCCAAGATTTACAAGCAGCTCATGCAGCTCAATAACAAAAAAACAAACCACCCAATCGAAAAATGGGCAGAAGACCTAAATAGACATTTCTCCAAAGAAGATATACAGATTGCCAACAGACACATGAAACAGTGCTCAACATCATTAATCATTAGAGAAATGCAAATCAAAACTACAATGAGATATCATCTCACACCAGTCAGAATGGCCATCATCAAAAAATCTACAAACAATAAATGCTGGAGAGGGTGTGGAGGAAAGGGAACACTCTTGCACTGTTGGTGGGAATGTAAATTGATACAGCCACTATGGAGAAGAGTATGGAGGTTCCTTAAAAAACTACAAATAGAACTACCATACGACCCAGCAATCCCACTACTGGGCATATACCCTGACAAAACCATAGTTCAAAAAGAGTCATGTACCAAAATGTTCATTGCAGCTCTATTTACAATAGCCAGGACATGGAAGCAACCTAAATGTCCATCATCGGATGAATGGATAAAGAAGATGTGGCACATATATACAATGGAATATTACTCAGCCATAAAAAGAAATGAAATGGAGGTATTTGTAATGAGGTGGATGGAGTTAGAGTCTGTCATACAGAGTGAAGTAAGTCAGAAAGAGAAAAACAAATACAGTATGCTAACACATATATATGGAATCTAAGGGGGAAAAAAAAGGCCATGAAGAACCTAGTGGCTAGACGGGAATAAAGACACAGACCTACTAGAAAATGGACTTGAGGATATGGGGAGGGGGAGGGGTGAGATGTAACAGGGTGAGAGAGTGTCACGGACATATATACACTACCAAATGTAAAATAGATAGCTAGTGGGAAGCAGCCGCATAGCACAGGGAGATCAGCTCGGTGCTTTGTGACCACCTAGAGGGGTGGGATGGGGAGGGTGGGAGGGAGGGAGATGCAAGAGGGAAGAGATATGGGAACATATGTATATGTATAACTGATTCACTTTGTTACAAAGCAGAAACTAACACACCATTGTAAAGCAATTATACTTCAATAAAGATGTTTAAAAAACAAAACAAAACAAAACAAAACAAAACTCTATAATTGGAATAACAGTCATCATTTTTTCCCTGAGCACTATCTTTCTAGGTCAGAGGCCATAGAGCACATTAGATTCTTCTTTCACTTGATTATGAGTTTTTCATTAAATATAAACATTTCTTGTTAGTCAGTGAAGATGACAATATAATTGTGTATAAGTGTCAGATGAACTGATGAAAAGGTATGAACTCACACTTTATTCTTCTCCCCTTAGATGGCAGTTTGCATGTACAAACATGAAATTATATATAGATAAATGATGTACCTAATACATTACTTTTTTTTTTTAATTTCCTTTTTCTATAGTCTGAGTTAAAGATCCTGATGTGGTTTTCTAGTGTCTTAGGTTTGCCGCTCCCTTAACGCTACTGTAAATTGTTGTGTTCTTGAATAACTCTTCTCACGGTGAATAATACATTTGGTTGAGTGGTTTTCTTGCTACGCCTCATTTATCTCATGCTTGTGTGCCATTCTCCTCTGGAGACTCATGCTGGTGGCTCCAGAACCTGTGCAGTAGGTACCCTGTAACTCAAGCTAGTTTTGTTTTTTTTTAAACATCTGTATTGGAGTATAATTGCTTTACAATGCTGTGTTAGTTTCTGCTTTATAACAAAGTGAATCATCTATACATACACATATATCCCCATATCTCCTCCCTCTGTGTCTCCCTCCCACACTCCCTATCCCACCCCTCTAGGTGGACACAAAGCACCAAGCTGATCTCCCTGTGCTATGCGGCTGCTTCCCACTAGCTATCTATTTTACATTTGGTAGTATATGTATGTCCATGCCACTCTCTCACTTCGTCCCAGCTTACCCTTCCCCCTCCCCTTGTCCTCAAGTCCATTCTCTATGTCTGCATCTTTATTCCTGTCTTGCCCCTAGGTTCTTCAGAAGCTTTTTTTTTTTTAGATTCCATATATATGCGTTAGCATACGGTATTTGTTTTTCTCTTTCTGACTTACTTCGCTCTGTATGACAGACTCTAGGTCCATCCACTGCACTACAAATAACTCAATTTCATTTCTTTTTATGGCTGAGTAGTATTCCATTGTATATATGTGCCACATCTTCCTTATCCATTCCTCTGTTGATGGACATTTAGGTTGCTTCCATGTCCTAGCTATTGTAAATAGAGCTGCAGTGAACATTGTGGTACATGACTCTTTTTGAACTATGGTTTTCTCAGGGTATATGCCTAGTAGTGGGATTGCTGGGTCATATGGGAGTTCTATTTTTAGTGTTTTTTTTTTTTAATTTATTTATTTATTTATTTATTTATTTATTAATGGCTGTGCTGGGTCTTCGTTTCTGTGCGAGGGCTTTCTCCAGTTGCGGCAAGCGGGGGCCACTCTTCATCGCGGTGCACGGGCCTCTCACTATCGCGGCCTCTCTTGCTGCGGAGCACAGGCTCCAGATGCGCAGGCTCAGCAATTGTGGCTCACGGGCCAAGCCGCTCCGCGGCACGCGGGATCCTCCCAGGCCAGGACTCGAACCCGTGTCCCCTGCATTGGCAGGCAGATTCCCAACCACTGTGCCACCAGGGAAGCCCCTATTTTTAGTTTTTTAAGGAATCTCCATACTGTTCTCCATAGTGGCTGTATCAATTTACATTCCCACCAACAGTGCAAGAGGGTTCCCTTTCCTCCACACCCTCTCTAGCATTTATTGTTTGTAGATTTCTTGATGATGGCCATTCTGACTGGTGTGATGTGATACCTCATTGTAGTTTTGATTTGCATTTCTCTAATGATTAGTGATGTTGAGCATCTTTTCATGTGTTTGTTGGAAATCTGTGTATCTTCTTTGGAGAAATGTCTGTTTAGGTCTTCTGCCCATTTTTGGATTGGGTGGTTTTTTTTTTGATATTGAGCTGCATGAGCTGCATGAGCTGCTTGTAAATTTTGGAGATTAATCCTTTGTCAGTTGCTACATTTGCAAATATTTTCTCCCATTCTGAGGGTTGTCTTTTCGTCTGGTTTATGGTTTCCTTTGCTGTGCAAAAGCTTTTAAGTTTCATTAGGTCTCATTTGTTTATTTTTGCGTTTATTTCCATTTCTCTAGGAGGTGGGTCACAAAGGATCTTGCTGTGATTTATGTCATAGAGTGTTCTTCCTATGTTTTCCTCTAAGAATTTTATAGTGTCTGGCCTTACATTTAAGTCTTTAATCCATTTTGAGTTTATTTTTGTGTATGGTGGTAGGGAGTGTTCTAATTTCATTCTTTTACATGTAGCTGTCCAGTTTTCCCAGCACCACTTATTGAAGAGGCTGTCTTTTCTCCACTGTATATGCTTGCCTCCTTTATCAAAAATAAGGTGACCATATGTGTGTGGGCCTATCTCTGGGCTTTCTATCCAGTTCCATTTATCTATATTTCTGTTTTTGTGCCAGTACTGTACTGTCTTGATTACTGTAGCTTTGTAGTATAGTCTGAAGTCCAGGAACCTGATTCCTCCAGCTCCACTTTTCTTTCTCAAGATTGCTTTGGCTATTTGGGGTCTTTTGTGTTTCCATACAAATTGTGAAATTTTTTGTTCTAGTTCTGTGAAAAATGCCATTGGTAGTTTGATAGGGATTGCATTGAATCTGTAGATTGCTTTGGGTAGTATAGTCATTTTCACAATCTTGATTCTTCCAATCCAAGAACATGGTATATCTCTCCACCTGTTCGTGTCATCTTTAATTTATTTCATCAATGTCTTATAGTTTTCTGCGTACAGGTCTTTTGTCTCCTTAGGTAGGTTTATTCCTAGGTATTTTATTCTTTTTGTTGCAGTGGTAAATGGGAGTGTTTCCTTAATTTCTTTTTCAGATTTTTCATCATTAGTGTATAGGAATGCAAGAGATTTCTGTGCACTAATTTTGTATCCTGCTACTTTACCAAATTCATTGATTAGCTCTAGTAGTTTTCTGGTAGCATCTTTAGGATTCTCTATGTATAGCATCATGTCATCTGCAAACAGTGACAGTTTTACTTCTTCTTCTCCGATTTGGATTCCTTTTATTTCTTTTTCTTCTCTGATTCCTGTGGCTAAAACTTCCAAAACTATGTTGAATAATAGTGGTGAGAGTGGGCAACCTTGTCTTGTTCCTGATCTTAGAGGAAATGGTTTCAGTTTTTCACCATTGAGAACGATGTTGGCTGTGGGTTTGTCATATGGCCTTTATTATGTTGAGGAAAGTTCCCTCTATGCCTATTTTCTGGAGGGTTTTTTATCATAAATGGGTGTTGAATTTTGTCAAAAGTTTTTTCGGCATCTATTGACATGATCTTATGGTTTTTATCCTTCAGTTTGTTAATATGGTGTATCACATTGATTGATTTGCGTATATTGAAGAATCCTTGCATTCCTGGAATAAACCCCACTTGATCATGGTGTATGATCCTTTTAATGTGCTGTTGGATTCTGTTTGCTGGTATTTTGTTGAGGATTTTTGCATCTATGTTCATCAGTGACATTGCCTGGTAGTTTTCTTTCTTTGTGACATCTTTGTCTGGTTTTGGTATCAGGGTGATGGTGGCCTCGTAGAATGAGTTGGGGAGTGTTCCTCCCTCTGCTATATTTTGGAAGAGTTTGAGAAGGATAGGTGTTAGCTCTTCTCTAAATGTTTGATAGAATTTGCCTGTGAAGCCATCTGGCCCTGGGCTTTTGTTTGTTGGAAGATTTTTAATCACAGTCTCAATTTCAGTGCTTGTGATTGGTCTGTTCATATTTTCTATTTCTTCCTGGTTCAGTCTCGGAAGGTTGTGCTTTTTAAGAATTTGTCCATTTCTTCCAGATTGTCCATTTTATTGGCATACAGTTGCTTGTAGTAATCTCTCATGATCCTTTGTATTTCTGCAGTGTCAGTTGTTACTTCTCCTTTTTCATTTCTAATTCTATTGATTTGAGTCTTCTCCCTTTTTCTCTTGATGAGTATGGCTAATGGTTTATCAATTTTGTTTATCTTCTCAAAGAACCAGCTTTTAGTTTCATTGATTTTTGCTATTGTTTCCTTCATTTCTTTTTCATTTATTTCTGATCTAATCTTTATGATTTCTTTCCTCCTGGTCACTTTGGGGTTTTTTTGTTCTTCTTTCTCTAATTGGTTTAGGTGTAAGCTTAGGTTGTGTATTTGAGATGTTTCTTGTTTCTTGAGGTAGGATTGTATTGCTATAAACTTCCCTCTTAGAACTGCTTTTGCTGCATCCTATAGGTTTTGGGTTGTCGTGTTTTCATTGTCATTTGTTTTTAGGTATTTTTTGATTTCCTCTTTAATTTCTTCAGTGATATCTCAGTTATTTAGTATTGTATTGTTTAGCCTCCATGTGTTTGTATTTTTTACAGCTTTTTTCCTGTAATTGATATCTAGTATGACAGCATTGTGCTCGGAAAAGATACTTGATACGATTTCAATTTTCTTAAATTTACCAAGGCTTGACTTGTGACCCAAGATATGGCCTATCCTGGAGAATATTCCATGAGCACTTGAGAAGAAAGTGTATTCTGTTGTTTTTGGGTGGAATGTCCTATAAATATCAATTAAATCCATCTTGTTTAATGTATCATTTAAAACTTGTGTTTCCTTATTTATTTTCATTTTGGATGATCTGTCCATTGGTGAAAGTGGGGTGTTAAAGTCCCCTACTATGATTGTGTTACTGTCGATTTCCCCCTTTTATGGCTGTTAGCATTTGCCTTATGTATTGAGGTGGTCCTATGTTGGGTGCATAAATATTTACAATTGTTATATCTTCTTCTTGGATTGATCCATTGATCATTATGTAGTGTCCTTCTTTGTCTCTTGTGATCGTCTTTATTTTAAAGTCTATTTTGTCTGATATGAGAATTGCTACTCCAGCTTTCTTTTGATTTCCATTTGCATGGAATATCTTTTTCCATCCCCTCACTTTCAGTCTGGATGTGTCTGTAGGTCTGAAGTGGGTCTCTTGTAGACAGCATATATATGGGTCTTGTTTTTGTATCCATTCAGCCAGTCTATGTCTTTTGGTTGGAGCATTTAATCCATTTACATTTAAGGTAGTTATTGATATGTATGTTCCTATGACCATTTTCTTAATTGTTTTGGGTTTGTTATTGTAGGTGTTTTCCTTCTCTTGTGTTTCCTGCCTAGAGAAGTTCCTTTAGCATTTGTTGTAAAGCTGGTTTGGTGGTGCTGAAATCTCTTAGCTTTTGCTTGTCTGTAAAGGTTTTAATTTCTCCATCAAATCTGAATGAGATTCTTGCTGGGTAGAGTAATCTTGGTTGTAGATTCTTCCCTTTCATCACTTTAAATATGTCCTGCCACTCCCTTCCGGCTTGCAGAGTTTCTGCTGAAAGATCAGCTGTTAATATTTTGGGGATTCCCTTGTATGTTATTTGTTGTTTTCCCTTGCTGCTTTTAATATTTTTTCTTTGTATTTAATTTTTGATAGTTTGATTAGTATGTGTCTTGGCGTGTTTCTCCTTGGATTTATCCTGTATAGGACTCTCTGCGCTTCCTGGACTTGATTGACTATTTCCTTTCCGATGTTAGGGAAGTTTTCAACTTTAATCTCTTCAAATATTTTCTCAGTACCTTCCTTTTTCTCTTCTTCTTCTGGGACCCCTATAATTCGTATGTTGGTGAGTTTAATGTTGTCCCAGACGTATCTGAGACTGTCCTCAATTCTTTTCATTCTTTTTTCTTTTTTCTGCTCTGCGGTAGTTATTTCCACTATTTTATCTTCCAGGTCACTTATCCGTTCTTCTGCCTTTTAGTTATTCTGCTATTGATTCCTTCTAGAGAATTTTTAATTTTATTTATTGTTTTGTTCATCATTGTTTGTTTGCTCTTTAGTTCTTCTAGGTCCTTGTTAAATGTATTTTCTCCATTCTATTTCCAAGATTTTGGATCATCTTTACTAGAACTACTCTGAATTGTTTTTCAGGTATACTGTCTATTTCCTCTTCATTTGTTTGGTCTGGTGTGTTTTTGCCTTGCTCTTTCATCTGCTGTGTGTTTCTCTGTCTTCTCATTTTGCTTAACTTACCGTGTTTGGGGTCTCCTTTTCGCAGGCTGCAGGTTCGTAGTTCCTGTTGTTTTTGGTGTCTCTCCCCAGTGGGTAAGGTTGGTTCAGTGGGTTATGTAGGCTTCCTGGTGGAGGGGACTGGTGCCTGTGATCTGGTGGATGTGGCTCGATCTTGTCTTTCTGGTGGGCAGGACCGTGTCCAGTGGTGTGTTTTGGGGTGTCTGTGACCTTATTATGATTTTAGGCAGCCTCTCTGCTAATGGGTGGGGTTGTGTTCCTGTCTTGCTAGTTGTTTGGCATGGAGTGTCCAGGACTGTAGCTTGCTGGTCGTTGAGTGGAGCTGGGTCTTCACGTTGAGATGGAGATCTCTGGGATAGCTTTTGCCGTTTGATACTACATGGGGCCGGGAGGTCTCTGGTGGACCAATGTCCTGAACTCAGCTCTCCCACCTCAGAGGGTCAGGCCTGCCACCCGCCCTGAGCACCAAGACCCTGTCAGCCACTCGCCTGGGACAGACCCCTGCATGTCCCCCACATCTGTTTGCAGAAAAGCTTTAGCCTCCTAGGCCTTCCAAATAGGGACCGTGAAATACCTATGACTCCAGACCTCCCGGCCAGAAGCAGATAAATGGTTTGTATGCTAGGATTTGTAGTCCGTGAAATACTCGTCCCAGCCAAGATGGTGGAGTTGCTCTCAAGTTAGTTTTTATTGCAAAAGGAGCAGTCTGCCCAGAGACACCAGAGATGGAGCTGCCTTGAATTCCAAGTGCCTGGTGGAGGGCAGAGGCCTTACACACGAGAAACAAACACAGCTTGGGACACACATGTGGGGCAGGGGATGCAAGAATTTTTTTTAAACAGCGAGTTTGAGGAGGAGACTGGAATAATATCCTGAATACAGTACAGCACAGAGCATTTGTGCTTCTAGGCTGAATTGTCTTTTATTTTTCCCCTCCTTTTTGTTCCATAAAAAAAGTGTTCATTATAGAAAAAATAGAAAATGTAGATAAACAACAACAGAAAAAAATGACCACTGTATAAAATTCTGACTTTATGTCCTTTTAGAATTTTGCTTATGCAAACACATACATAGGAATGTATAAAAATAATGTATTGTTTTATACTTGCTTTCTAGACTCCCTCTCAAATAATATAACCCTCATATATTCTAGTATATCCAAGAGTTCCTTGTTGCTTATTTAGAGATGCCTCAAAGACACAGAATCTATGAACCCAAAGTGCAGTTCCATTCTGTCCTTGGGTTTCTTAGTAGATATCAAGTGGAATCTAACACACAACCCACAGTTGTACTCTTGGACACCACTTCCTTTTTTCCCCAGTTATCTTGTTTGATTTTGTTCGCACCCAGAGCTGCAGAAGGCATCTTCCACGCCCGACTCTTCCAGGTCACCTCCATTCCCAGAGTGGCTTTGCTCCATCCCTCCTTTCACCTTTTTATATATGTGGAGCAACTTGTTCTCTCAGCTCTGCCTGTCCCTCATCTTCTGCCTCTGTAATCTGGTCCCCTTATTAATTTTCCACTCCCCAGAGTCTGCATTAGTAAAGGTGAGGGACCTTCCTTGCTGGGAAATTCTGCTGAAGGAGGGAGTAACTGAGAGGGCAAGATCCACCTTCTCTTTAGTGAGTGGGGCTGATGGGTGGTAAAGGAGAAAACATGTGAACACTCAGGAGTTAATAAAGTTATCACTGCAACATTAATCTAATGTGAAAGTCTTCCACGACAAAAAATAAATGCACACTAAAATAGATAATGAATGAGAACTTACTGTATAGCACAGGGAACTCCACTCAATGATCTGTGGTGACCTAAATGGGAAGGAAATCTAAAAAAGAGTGGATATATGTCTATGTATAACTGATTCACTTTGCTGTACAGCAGAAACTAACACAACATTGCAAAGCAACTATACGCCAATAAAAATTAATTTAAAAAATGCACACTAATATTGTCATTTTTAATGCCTAGGTGGCACATTACTCCATATATAGGTGTTATCTATATATTTATTCTATTTCTTATTTTTGAATATTTACTTTGTCTAAAAATTTTTCATTAATGGAAAAACTGTACCATAAACATCTCTGTACGTATGTCTTTGAGTATTTTTCAGATTACTTACTTAGAACGAGTTCCATGAAATAAGACTGTCAACTCCAAAGGTATGCAATTACTGAAAATTTTGCCTTAATGCTCTTCAAGAAAGGTTTGCTGACTTGTCTTTCATTATTCATGTATAAGATATTACTGACCCCACAGTTATGTCAGCACTAGTCATTGTCATTCTTTTTAAGTTTGCCAGTTCACTATTGTCATAAAAGAATGAGTTAGCTAACATGAAGGATGGGGAGCTCAGGAGCCCCAGCTAGATCGGTAACAGCAGCACGGTACCCACCAGGTCCTGTGCAGTGGCAAGCGAGGAAAGTTAGTGTGAGGAAGGGTAGATGCGCTTCCCAAAGCCCCAGAGGAAGGGCAATGTTAGGACTCAAATCCAGATCTGACTACACATCCAGTGCCCTCATCATAAAAAACAAAAACAAAAAACAGAAGAAAAGAAAATCTAAAAAGCAAGGAAGAGAGTGCAGGAATGACTGTATCTCTTGTAGGATGGCTATGTTTGGTAGAGGTGGCAGGAAATGTTTAAATCTTTCTTTCTAGCAAAAATAAAAGGCTGGGGAATTCCCTGGTGGTCCACTGGTTAGGACTCTGTGCTTCCACTGCAGGGGGCCCGGGTTTGATCCCTGAATGGGGAACTAAGATCACACAAGCCACATGGTATGGCCAAAAAAACAACAAAACAAAACAGAACCCCCAAAATAAATAAAATAAAAGGCCGATTTGGTCATAATGAGAAAAGTTATGTTTATGACAATGCCGTGGTGGGCCAAAGAGATTGTGTTTTTAAGGGTTTTGTGCTTTAGCTATTATATTTAGTGCCCTATATTCTTCTCTGACAATCCAAATTCTAGTCACCTCGGAAGGCTGCTGCCACCTCAGCCCTCTCTTCCTCCAAGAAACCTCTCAGGCAGGCCAAGCTCAGAGAGAACTGCTTCAGCATTGAGAGCCTGTCCCACCCAACTCAGCATTGATTATCTTGCATCTTCTCTTGCTTTCTTAGCATCTGTGGATATTATTCTTATTTACCTCATGTAATAGCTTCCTTAGATTAGAAGTTTAATCCCAGCACAAAGCTAGGCACCTGGTGAGCTTATCATGTATGCAAATTGATTGACTGCAATGATTACTTCAAACAGCTCTACAGAAAGACTCAACTAATATTTATTGAGCAACTGCTATGTGCTAGGTGCTTCCACATAAGAGATCTTATTTAATTTTTACAATCATTCTGCCAGGTAGGAGATAGGGGTCCTTTATTTTTTTTTTGATGAGAAAACTGAAGCCAAGAAGAGTTAAGCAATTTCTCAAGATTCCACTGCTGGTTGGGCTAGGATTTGAATTCCCGTTTCCCAGCTTCAAAGCTGGTGGTTTTTACACTCTGTCACACTCCTTCCAGGTGTGTTCAACACAACCTGGTCGTAGGTGGAAGAGCTTTTCACAGAGGAGAACTGTCATCACTGACATGCTTATTGAGGGACACTGAGAAAAGAAAGGCATCATTATTTTGGCAGTTCTTGCTAACCGAAACCCATGGTGCCTATGTTCTTGGGCAGGGACGATTTTAAAAAGCAAACTAAACAAATATAGAGATGTTGCCTTTCCACTGAAGCCAAAATTGATGGGTTTTCAGGAAGAAAGCTAATGGACTTTTGATTGTCTTTTGCTGGCAAAATATCCAAGTAGAATTTTCAGGGGCTATAAATGCAAATTGTTTACACTATTAAAAATGTAGTTTTTAATGCACTGAGGACTTTTTAGCTTGTCTACAGAACTGGGCGATTTCTATAGGAAAATGTTAAATGTGGGAAGAATATAATGAGGCTCCCTAAACATTCTGCAGGTGACATTAAGCACATTAGTGCTTCATTAAAAAAAGAAAAGAATCAATTTTATATAACAAAACAAATGTGAAGTGCCTCATGTCACTTTGTTTAGCTACTTGTCTATTAAAGCAGTTTCCACTGTATGTGGGAATCCAGCTTCACTAAGCTTCCATGAGGCCAAGTTATCCCACGAATAGATGACCTACTGGACTTAGTGTATTTTATTTGTTTTCTTCAAGAGTTCTTTGCCACTAAAAAATCCAAAACCAAACCAAACAAAAACAAAATGGGAGTAGCTTATGGATGTCAAGTTTGTAAACTACAATTTAAGGATGTATCTGTTTCAGTATCTGCTAAGCCAGAGGAAATGGTTGAACTTTCCATAAAGAATAACTGCTTAGGAAAGAAATTTTGGAGGTAGATAGAATTGTTCATTAGGTTGAAAGAACTAGAAAATCTGCCAAGTTTCATGAATTCATACATCACGAGGAAATTACTTAAGCTTAATGAGGATAATGCTTTTTTAAAAAATTAAAACATTAAAAAAATTGTAGCTAAATATACATAACATAAAATTTGTTATTTTACCTATTTTCAAGCGTTCGGTTCTGTGGCATTAAGTACATTCACATTTTTGTGCAACCATCACCACCATCCAAATTCAGAACTTTTTCATCATCCCCACCTGAAACTCTGTACTCATTAAGCCATAATTTTGCATTCTCCTCTCCCCCAGCCCCTGGTTACCATAATCTTTATTTTTTAAAAAGTTTTTATTGGAGTATAGTTGATTTACAATGTTGTGCTAGTTTCTGCTGTACAGCAAAGTGAATCAGCCATACGTATACGTATATCCACTCTTTTTAAGATTCTATTCCCATGTAGGTCATTGCAGAGTATTGAGTAGAGTTCCCTGTGCTATATAGCAGGTTCTTATTAGCTACCTATTTTATATATAGTAGTGCGTATATGTCAATCCCAATCTCCCAATTTATCCTCACTCCCTTTCCTCCTTGGTAACCGTAAGTTTGTTTCCTACATCTCTGACTCTATTTCTGTTTTGTAAATGGTTCATTAGTACCATTTCTTTAGATTCCACATATAAGTGATATCATATGATATTTGTCTTTCTCTGTCTGACTTACTTCACCCAGTATGACAGTCTCCAGGTCCATCCATGTTGCTGCACATGGCATTAATTCATTCTTTTTTATGGCAGAGTAGTATTCCCTTGTATATACCTTCTGTATACCTTCTGTATATATTCTGTATACATTCTGTATACCTTCTGTATACCTTCTGTATATATTCTGTATACATTCTGTATACCTTCTCTATACCTTCTCTATACATTTTGTATACTTTCTGTATACATTCTGTATACCTTCTGTATATATTCTGTACACCTTCTGTATACATTCTGTATACCTTCTGTATACATTCAGTATATATTCTGTATACGTTCTGTATATATTCTGTATATACCTTCTGTATATATTTTGTATACATTCTGTATATATTCTGTATATATTCTGTATACCTTCTGTATACATTCTGTATATATTCTGTATACATTCTGTATACTGTATATCTTCTGTATATCTTCTGTATATATCTGTATACACTGTATACCTTCTGTATACATTCTGTATATATTCTGTATACTTTCTGTATACATTATGTATACATTCTGTATATATTCTGTATACTTTCTGTATACATTCTGTATATATTCTGTATACTTTCTGTATACCTTCTGTATACATTCTGTATATACTCTGTATACATTCTGTATATATTCTGTATACCTTCTGTATATATTCTGTATACATTCTGTATATATTCTGTATATATTCTGTATACCTTCTGTATACATTCTGTATATATGCTGTATACCTTCTGTATATATTCTGTATATACCTTCTGTATATATTCTGTATACATTCTGTATATATTCTGTATACATTCTGTATATATTCTGTATACCTTCTGTATATCTTCTGTATATATCTGTATACATTCTGTATACCTTCTGTATACATTCTGTATATACTCTGTATACATTCTGTATATATTCTGTATACCTTCTGTATATATTCTGTATATATTCTGTATACCTTCTGTATACCTTCTGTATACATTCTGTATGCCTTCTGTGTACCTTCTGTATACCTTCTGTATATATTCTGTATATATTCTGTAAACCTTCTGTATACCTTCTGTATATCTTCTGTATACATTCTGTATATATTCGGTATACATCCTGTATACCTTCTGTATACATTCTGTATACCTTCTGTATATATTCTGTATATATTCTGTATACCCTCTGTATACCTTCTGTATACCTTCTGTATGCTTTCTGTATACCTTCGGTATACATTCTGTATACACCTTCTGTATACATTCTGTATACCTTCTTTATATATTCGGTATACACTTGGTATACATTCCGTATAGCTTCTGTATACATTCTGTATACCTTCTCTATATATTCTGTATACATTCCCTTCTCTATATATTCTGTATACATTCTGTATATATTCTGTATACCTTCGGTATATATTCTGTATACATTCTATATACCTTCTGTATATATTCTGTATATGTTCTACCTTCTGTCTCTATGAATTCGGTTACTCTACCTCATAGTTTTAAAATTGAGGTATAGTTGATTTACAATGTGTGTCTGTTTCAGGTGTACAGCAAAGTGATTGGGTTATATATATCCCTCATATATTATTTGTTGAGCAACTTCTGGGAGTTGTGAGACCCATGCTGTCTCAGACTCCATCCCAAGAGCAGCTGACATGTCAGGTGGAAGAGTCCTGCTTTGCTCTCCTGAAAAACTGTAGGGAGGTGGTGTGATTCAGAGCTGGCCTCCTTAAGTTGCACGCACATCACATTTGCCAGGAGATAGCATTAAAATACGTATCACGGGGCTCCCAGGGCTCTGGGACCAGGCTCTAAAAGCCTCTCAGGGATTCTGATATACACTCAGGTCTGAAAGCTACTGAAAAAGACAGAGAGACCTGAGCTCACAGCCTGGCTCTGTCACTGGCCAGTTGTACGACCTCCAGTGATTCACCTGCCGACTCAGCCTCTGTTTTGGTGAGGAGGAAGTGATTGTGAAGTACTTGGCTCATAATTCGACACCATTTTTATCCACATAGAATGTGTGAGGGAAAAGGTTAGTTATGTTTATCAATCATGATTCTCAGCTCTAACTCTGTTCACAGGGAGGGAGGGTGGAGACAAATCACTCAGCCCCTTGGCTTTCCAGGCAGCCTACCTGGTCTTGCAGTTCCAGCTTTCTGCCACTGGAGGGCCTTGGAAAGATGCTGAAATTGCTCAGGGAGCTAGGCGAGCACACGCTGGCGGTGGGAGCGGACACACCCTGGTTATCGCAGGTGGATGGAAGCCGGGGGAGAGCGGTGGGCTCAGGTCTACAGGAAACTCAGATTCGTCCCTGTAACCTTTCATCTGGGTTCTCGGTCCTGCAACAAAACTACAAATGAGAAATCAGAAATTAGCAATGCCTTCAAATATTTTATTGCATACAGATAGATCAAGTGACTTTGTGATCCATTACCAGTACATTTGCTAAGGAGGGATATTTATTGGCTTCACAAAATGATGGAGTTTTTCCAGACACACATGCTGATTTAGTTTCAACTGTGTGGCAGAATTCTGTAAAGACCCTATCCTTCATATATTTTGGAGCAAGGTATCCAGGTTATTAATTCTGAAGAAAGGGTTCTGACAAAATATGAGATACATTAGAACAGTATTACATCTTACTCTTTCCTGGCAAGAGCTGCAATAGTTTCAGAAATTAGCCCACAGAAATTGCAACGCTGAGGTGAATTTTGCACATCAATGACTAAGGGTATTTTTGTAGTGTTTGAACAGGAAAATCAACAAAATGTAAAAGTTATCAGAACATATCTACCAGATATGAAAAATAATTTAGCAAATTGACTGCTCACCCTTTTTCTAAAAGGATTGGAGAAATTTTCTCACAAATCCTCTTTGATTTCTAAGAGACAGCTGTGGGCAGGTGTATGGTCCCACTAAAAATAGGGTGGACGAGGCTGCGTGATTCTTGTAAGATTATCCAGCTGGTAGGGTGGTGCAAGACCCTATGTCAATCAGCCATAAAAAGAAACGAAATTGAATTATTTGTAGTGAGGTGGATGGACCTAGAGTCTGTCATACAGAGTGAAGTAAGTCAGAAAGAGGAAAACAAACACCGTATGCTAACACATATATATGGAATCTAAAAAAAAAAAAAAGGTTCTGAAGAACCTAAGGGCAGGACAGGAATAAAGACATAGACGTAGAGAATGGACTTGAGGACACAGGGAGGGGGAAGGGTAAGCTGGGACGAAGTGAGAGAGTGGCATGGACATATATATACTACCAAATGTAAAATAGACAGCTAGTGGGAAGCAGCTGCATAGCACAGGGAGATCAGCTCGGTGCTTTGTGACCACCTAGAGGGGTGGGATAGGGAGGGTGGGAGGGAGACGCAAGAGGGAGGGGATATGGGGATATATGTATACGTATAGCCGATTCACTTTGTTATAAAGCAGAAACTAACACACCATTGCAAAGCAGTTATACTCCAATAAAGATGTTAAAAAAAAGACCCTATGTTAATTCTCCTAAATGTGGGGTTACTTTAATAAACTTCTCCATCACTAAGATAACGGCATCCATTTCTACAGGCACTGACCATATTTTCAACCCGGTAACTCTAAGGGAGACACACAATGAATAGAATGAATGACAGATGTGTGGACCAGGCTCGAGGGGCCCATCAGTATCCAGGGCTGGCCTTGGAGCCCAGCAGCCAGCTGTGACGCTAAGCTTGTTCTCTGGGTGTGGAGGTTGCTGTCTTGACTGCCCAGCCTAACTGCATCAAGCTTAGAAAGTTTTATCCCATCCTCATAGAAAATACTTATTGTCACATTTCTATAGCCCTTCAAAAAAGCTGCAAAAGAAGATAGACTCCACTATGATAGAACATTGGCTATCATGTGGCTTCGGGTAGGCAAGACCATAAGCGTGAGGACCTGCTTAACGGCTTAAAGACTGGCTTCAAGTGTAGTCGTCTAGGGACAAGAAGACCACTGCCTGACTAAGGCAGAGGCAGTGGAGATGGAAGAGGGGGATCTATTCAACTTGTGGTTGTCTGAGTGGGAGTGGTGAGAAGGAATGAGGCGTGAACGGTGACTGCCATGTTTTTGGACCTGAGTGACTGGGTTAATGTTAACTGAGCTTTGCAAAAGAGGAGGAAGGGCAAGCGTTGAGGAAAAGGTTATTTACTTTTGGACATATTTTGTCGATACCTGTGTTGTCTCAGATACAGATATTTGGGAGGCAATTGGATAGATAATTTGAAGGTCAGTGTCATAGACCGAATTCTAAGAGGACTCTCAATGACTCATGGCCTTGAATAACCTCTTGAGTGTGCGTGTATGGGGTGACCTGTAACTTGCTTCTGTGACCAAGGTGATGGGATATGGCTTCTGTGATTACGTTACATCCAAGCCTCAGGTGATTCCAATGCCTCTGCAGATCTTTCAGAGTGGTTTGTGGGTGGTAAACGATCCTGTTTAAACATTTCACCCTGACCTTCCAGCACATCTGGCCCCAATGAAACATCTACCATCATTAATGGTCCCTTTGTGTCACTCTGTGACTTTTTTCTCTCCTGTGGCTTTGAAAGTTTTTATCTTTATTCTTGGTATTCTGCATTTTACTATATGGATTCTCCTTGAGGCTTTTGTTTGTTTTACTCACCCTCTGAGGCCCTCTGTACCCACTCTGTTGTGGACACCTCTGAGCCATTACCCCTTTCATTCACCCCTCTGCCCCCCCCCCCATCCAGTCTTCTGGACAGAGTTCCTGTTAGAAGCACGAGGAAGCTTCTGCACCCTCCTGTATGTCTCTTAAACTTTCATGCATGCTTTTTAGCTCGATATCTCTCTCTGTACAGCATTCTAGGCAAATTACTTCATATCACATCCTTTCTTCCTTTAACTTTGCCCTGTCATAGGTTTATCCAGTTTGTTAACTTTGTAAAAGTTAATTTCCATGTCAACATATATTATTATTTCCAGGGGGCAATTGGCTAATCTGCTCAGTTTTCTTTTTTCATACTTTTATAGTTTGATTAAATGAGTGTTATTTCTTCCTTTATCTCTTTGAGGCCCTAAAACATACTTCTGTTAAAGTCATTTCAGATTGGTCTATTAAGTATTCCATTTTGTTGGGAGCAGGGTTATTTGCCAGACTTAGCAAAAGCCAAAAAGCAAAAGCCAGTTTTCTTCTGGCTGGTCATTTTTCAGATTACCGGTTAAATCTGAATTTTAGATAAACAATGAATAACTATTTTTAGTATGAGTGTGTCCCATGCAATATTTGAGACATACCTATGCTAAGAGATTTTCATTGACCTGCATTGTATCTGGCAACTCTGTGCCTGTCCTGGCACCTTTGGGGATCTGTGATCTATATTTTTAACACTATGCCCTGGTGATTGTGATGTGTATCAAACTTGAGAATGGCAGGTCTGCACTATACTATCTCCCTAGTTGGGCGGAAGCTGGTTTGTTGGTTATCTTTCTTAGTGTTTAATTTTTCTCATGTGATTTGAAATGATAGTTTGCAGTTGCGTCAAAATAGGTTATTTTCAAAGTTTATCCTCTGTTTTTCCCTCCCTGTCTGGTGGCCCTAAAGTTGCGTCCATCTGGTCTCCTGAGATTCCCTGTCCAGAAGCAGCTCTTACACTATTGGCTGGACCCTCATGGTGAAGCTGGGTTTATGGCATATCCGGTTCTCAAGCCAGTGGGCACTTTGACCCAGGACCAGTCTGCAGTTTTAGTTTCATTTATAGCTGTGCCCATTTCTGATCTATGTATTGTTTCTTGTTTTTAACTGCACTCAAGTTATTCAAATTAAGTGTGTGTGTGTGATGTCATTAATGTGTTTAAAACAAAGTGGGAAGCTTATAGTGTTAAATCAACAACATCTTTACAAGAACGCTTTATGACTATATTCTAATTCTTTAATCAATGGCTTAGTGGCAACCGAAACGTATAATGAAGAATTTTGAGATATGGTTGCCTTCCGTGAGTTAAACTAATGAAACCCACTAGGTGAATGGGTTTCGCCATTTGTGGAAAAGAATAAGAGAATAAGTCATACATAAGAAATGTGTGACTCAGGAGTTAGGGAACAGCCCAAATCCAAGGAAGCTGCCAGTTGAGAGAGGCAAGATTGAAATAAAAATGCAACGCAGGAAGGTTAGATCTAATCGCTTGAACGATACTCTGAAGGAGAATTGCAACACTGGTGGGAATGTCATCACTGAACTCGAATGGGGATCCCGTGGGCCAAGAACTGGTGTTTCCAGTGCTGTCAGGCAGAGTGCCCTGAAGAGACCCCACAACTGCACATCCGCGTGGTGGGCTCACCTTGCAATGAGGATGGGTGTACCAAGCTATGAAAATGTTGGTGAACTAGCCTTGAGGTCATCCATTGGTAGGGGTTGAATTGTGCCCCTCCAAAATTCATGTGGTGAAGCCCTAACTCCCAGGACCTCAGAATGGAACTGTAATTGGAGATAAGGTCTTTAAACAGGTAATTAAGGTACAATGAAGTTGTATGGGTAGACCCTATTCCAGTCTAACTGGTGTCCTTATAAGAAGAGGAGATTTGGACACAGACATATAGAGGGAAAACCATGTGAGGACACAGGGGTAATACGGCCACCCACAAGCTAAGGAGAAAGGCCTCAGAAGAAACCAACTCTGCTGACACCGTGATCTTGGACTTCTAGCCTCCAGAACTGTGAGAAGATAAATTCCTGTTATTTAAGCCAACTAGTCTGTGGCATTTGGTTACGGCAGAGTTGGAAAACTAATATATCCGTCCAACTCTTTGCACCCTGATTTCCAACTCCTGGAGTAACTTTCTGGCTATAATCTGACCTCCCTTGCAGCTATTATAATGGGGAAAGAATTCACTAACCAGACCTCATGAGAATCCCAGCCCACTTCTCAGCTTTACTGCCCACTGTGAATTAGTTGACTGGCTTTCTGGTTAATGCAGCAGTTTGACAAGTATGTTTATGATGGTTCAGTCTTTGAATTCTTCTTTTACTTGTGAATGCTGTAAAATTGAGTATCTGGGCCCACAGAGCCATTTTCACACTGGAAATGTTTTGACCATGTTTCCTCTTGTGTGACGTAAAGTAAATATTCAGCTTTTACAAGCTGCTTTTTTTTTTCTAAGAAATGTGCCCCATCTCTTACCTCCTGAAGCTTTGTGGTCCAAGATGAGATGGAGAAATGGGATAAGGTTTGGGTACAGAAGTCAGGTATTCAAAGGACATAGTTAAAAAAAAAAAACCTTAAAGTTTAGAAGTTTGTTTTTAGACTGCATTAAATATCCTAGCAGTCACTTTAAATTGGCTATATAAAAATAGTAGCATCAAAACTTTTGCTGTAGCAAGGCTGTGTGGCACACAGATCAGTGGGAACAGACATTAAAAACAGCTGAAGAGGTGAAAAATTGTACCAAAGTCACACTGTGTACCTGAACTTGACAGTCTATGAGTTAAAACTCCTTATATTGGGCCAGCCTCATGAGCTAGCTTGTTTACCAATGATCAAAGGTAAAGTTTAGTCAAGGTCTTTTTTTTTTAAAAACTGTGATTATGGAGAAGAATCGCTTGACTTCTCATTTACCTACAGGATCCTAGCCAGAAGAGGATTTGAAACCTCATACCCCCACCTTTTTTTCAATGATGTTGAACTCATAGCACTGAAATGGAAAGTGCTTGTGTATGTGTGTGTTTCTGAGTGCCATCCTACTCACTTACTTAAAAGTTTCCAAGTAAGTTTCCAAGTCACTGCTAAGAGAGGTGGAATTCAATTGACAATGAGAGAGCTCAGTTGTCCTCCAACTTTAAAAAATTGTACACGCCTTCAGAATGACAGTTATGACTTTGTCAAGGGAAATCGAGGCTGACCTGGGGAAGGAACCAGCTCCCATGGCTGTGCCACTGGGGAGAGGAATGTGCGTGCTGTTTCTACCCAGGTAGCTGACCTGGGGTCAACAGGTCCCGCTCTCCTCCTGCCCCTGAGTCACCCCACCCCCTGCTCACTCCACTTCTTGGGTCCTTCCCAGGTGCGTGAACATGTAAACTGGGCAGTGGGCACTCAATCCGAGTTTGTGAGTCAGATTCCAGCACAGGAGGATTTGGGGGACATAGAAAACATCCTCTTGGCCTTTACTTTCTCCTTGGTAGGCCTGCCCTGGGGCTTGATGTTCCTTTACCATCATGCTGAATTTAGAGTCCTGCTAATGAACAGCACCCCTAACTGGAGGGTATACTGGCCTGTCTCACAGGGCAATAGATGAAATGTTAGCACTGGCTCCTTACTCTTTAAATTCATTAGGATCTCATGGTCACATGACAAAAACTGGGTGTCAAGGGAATATGATTGAGAGTCTAGAATCCTTAAGACTAGCTTGGAAGATCCCCCCCAAGACCCTTTGCCTTGCTGGCCACAAACGTGCGCTGGACGCCAGTCTGCTCTCTAAACATACCTGCCTGGCCCTTCCACCCTCTGGTCTGCTTGGAGGATGGAATTTAGCAGACCGTGCTAGCATCCATCTTACAGCTTCCCTACAAAGACAGCGACGCTGCCTTAGGAGCTGGGCTCTGGACCACAAACACTCTTAACATTAATGTACTTAAATAGAGAAAAGAGGCTGATTTTGTGGGGATCAAGATGGGGAAACCAGATTGATTTTATCACCCCTCAAAACAGGGTTGCAAGATGGACGTTTAGAAATAGTATTTTACCCAAGGGAGTTTGACAAATGTTGTAGACGTAATAAGGATTTGAATCCAGTTTTCTGTGTCTACTGGGACGTGCACAAAGGAGGCAGCCTCTGCCCTGACACAGGCCCTGGCTTGGGTGCTGGCATTCTAGCATCCAGGTCCTGACTATGACATTAGGGCAAGTTTCTCATTGGCATTCTTCTATGATGTCAGGACACAATCTTTAGAAACATGTACCTTCCACCTCCAGGCTATTCTAAATATGTTTTAACTCAAAACAAAAGCACAGATTTAAGCATCTTTAACCTTCCTTAATTGTCCATCACACAAAAATGTCTGCTCATCACTTGTCCGGATCTAGATTTTCCCACCTTCTCTTTTCTAAAATACTATCCTAATTAATCTCAAGTTCTTGAAATCTCAGCTCCTCTAGAGTTTTTCATTATCTTTTCTGAGGCTTTTCTACTATTTTCTTTCCCTTTTCCAAGTGTTGTGTTAAATAGCATCTCATCAGCGTAGGTGGATTTGATCTTGATTTACAGAAAGTCCCTCATATTTACAGATTAGAGAGTTGGGGTTTCAGATGTTTCTAGTTCACCACGGTATGTATGCCCCATGAATCACAAGAAAGTCAGGGCAGGGACCAAATGAAGGGGGCTACAATGCCATTTGCCCCCCTTTTTATTTCCTAACAGACTGGTTGAGTTTTTTAAAAAAAATTTTGTTGGAGTATAGTTGCTTTACAATATTGTGTTAGTTTCTACTGTACAGCAAAATGAATCAGCTATACATATACATATCTCCCCTCTTTTTTGGATTTCCTTTTCACTTGGGTCACCATGGAGCATCGAGTAGAGTTCCCTGTGCTCTACAGTAGGTTCTCATGAGTTATCTATTTTATACACAGTATCAATAGTGCAGACTATTTGGTGTTGAAGGGAGAAAAGTAACACCAAATGGTGGAAGGAAGTAGCCTGCAAGAAATGCTCAAGTACATTTCCTCTTCTAAAATATAAGGGCTTCCCTGGTGGTGCAGTGGTTGAGAATCTGCCTGCCAATGCAGGGGACACGGGTTCGAGCCCTGGTCTGGGAAGATCCCACATGCCGCGGAGCAACTGGGCCCGTGAGCCACAATTACTGAGCCTGCACGTCTGGAGCCTGTGCTCCGCAACAAGAGAGGCCGCGACAGTGAGAGGCCAGCGCACCGCGATGAAAAGTGGCCCCCGCTCGCCGCAACTAGAGAAAGCCCTCGCACAGAAACGAAGACCCAACACAGCCATAAATAAATAAATTTTAAAAAATATATATAAATGCTGCGAGTACTGCATTTTGGAGCAAAATTATGCCTCAAGTCACCATTTAGCTTCTCTGTTAGAATATGGTTGACTATATTAGCCTCATGGTTCAGTGCTTTAATTAAGCACCTATTACTTGCCAGGCCATGGGCTGGGCACTAGATGGTATACAAACAAACAAGAGACAGCGGCTGAGCTCAGGAGCTCACAGTCTTTGTAGGTGGGAGATATGAACAAGTAAACACAGCACCTCTCTCGATGTGGTTAATTCATGTTCAGTGGGGTCACGGGACAGGGTGAGGGCGTGGGGAGATGGGAGGAGATGGTCCTTAACCAGACTGCAGGACATTTGCTTTCTAATCCTCTGTAAATGCCCTGTGAATTCTCATCTATAACTTTGGGAGAAATACATATTTGTGTTTTACCAGAGTAATTTTATAGTTTTGAAAACAGAAGCTTAAAAAAAGGAACATAAAACCTTCATGCCTAGTGGCTATCAACTATGATGGACAATCATTTATACTTGTCAAATCCTGAGAAATGAGTTAAAAAATATCATGCATTGTTATTGGTAAGTGAAATCTTTGGCAGTCTTATTCCAATGTGCTGAACATGTTGGGATTTGAAAGCGAGATTTTTTCCACTGGATTCTCAAATCCTGGTAAGGCAGTTTCAACTCTGAAGGGATTCTTCTAAATTCATATCACAGTTCCCTTTACAGTTTCACAGGTATTGAACCACTAGGATGAAACCTGAACCAGAAGAAAAAAAAAATCCTATTTTGGCTGGAGGGGAATGTATTTTGTAAGTCAGTGTGTGTATTTTTGTATTTCAGGCTATTTGCACGTGCTACAAATAGTCAGAGCTACTTAGCTGGACAGCACATCCTAGGGCAAAATGACTAGTTGGAATTAATGGAATTTTGTCATCAACTCAGTCCCTTGGCAACCCCTGGGCTGTCATTAATCCCCAGGATGCATTTGCCTGTCCTGGTAGTGCTTCCTCTTGGGTAGCAATTGTTAAATGTAATGCACAGGAAAAAGTCATGTCCACTATTTCCAATTATACCATGAGAGATGGTGTAACCATTGGGTTTCTAATATTATCCCTAAAAGGCCATCTTTGCTTAGTTCTCAAGACATTTCCTGTAAGCTTTTCAATAAGGAGAATTATGAATTTCCAATTTGAGATACATGGGTGACAACTACTAACTTTGACTACAGTGAAGATAATCTCTAGGTTTGTTTTGGCTTCAGAAGTGTTGCACTGGAGCAGAGATGCTTACTGAAGTAAGATTAATATGTTCCAGAAATGAAAAAGAAAAAGCTGGTCAAATAATTTTTTAAAAACCTAGCGGCTCTTTTCAAGATGGATAAATCAATTAGTGAAGAATAGATGTTACTTTTAAAAGGAAAATCAGCCCACAATTTATTGTTCAATGGTATTATTAGAAGTTGTGTTTTTGAAGAGTGACTGCATTCTTGGCTTGGAACATATAAGACACTCAAAATGTTTTATTTTAAAAATTAAAACAAAATGCCCAGACCCTTAAGATCATTGAAGCTTTTCAACTTGAGCCTTGGCCCTTAAAACTGGAAGATATTTTTCACATGCAGCACTTTATTTTTGTACATAGCTGGTGTTGTTTTAACCTGATCAGAGTGAATGGGTGAAGAAATATCAAATTCTCCACTTTCGCATGCATCTTGATGTCTTCTCGCAACAGGATTTGAGGCAGAACTCAGTTTGCCCTTAAAATCAGTAAAATTTAGAGTGAAGAATAATTTTGGAGTCTTCTTCATGTGGACTTTTTAGATCAAAATCATCTCCTCTTCATTGGCAATCATGCAGGCCATACTGTGGCGTCTTCTCATTTAAACGCTGGGCCTGGGGAGGGAGGAGGCTCAAATTGGGGGGGATATGGGGGGAGGGTAACTGGTTCTTTTTTTTTTTTTTTAATTTATTTATTTATTTATTTATTTATGGCTGTGTTGGGTCTTTGTTTCTGTGCGAGGGCTTTCTCCAGTTGCGGCAAGCGGGGCCACTCTTCATCGCGGTGCGCGGGCCTCTCACTATCGCGGCCTCTCTTGCTGCGGAGCACAAGCTCCAGAGGCGCAGGCTCAGTAATTGTGGCTCACGGGCCTAGTTGCTCCGCGGCATGTGGGATCTTCCCAGACCAGGGCTCGAACCCGTGTCCCCTGCATTGGCAGGCAGATTCTCAACCACTGCGCCACCAGGGAAGCCCGGGTAACTGGTTCTATTTGCAATCGTTGGTCTGGTGTCAGAAAATGAGAATTAATGTCCATCTAGTGAGGACATCGGAAGGTACTGCGGCCTAAAGGTGGCACAGCTGAGGTAATGCGTTTCTCTTTGGAAAGTATTTAGAATGAATGAGAGTTCCTTTTTTTTTGATTAATTTTTATTGGAGTATAGTTGCTTTACAATGTTGAGTTAGTTTCTGCTGCACAGCAAAGTGAATCAGCTACACATATACATATATCCACTCTTTTTTGGATTTCCTTCCCATTTCGGTCACCACAGAGCGTTGAGTAGAGTTCCCTGTGCTATACAGTAGGTTCTCATTAGTTATCTGTTTTGTATATAGTATTGTATATATGTCAATCCCAATCTCCCAGTTCATCCCACCCTCCCTTCCCCCCTTGGTAGCCATAGGTTTGTTGTCTACATCCATTTCTGCTTTGCAAATAAGTTCACCATTTTTCTAGATTCTACGTATGAGTGATATTATGATATTTTTCTTTCTCTTTCTGACTTACTTCACTCTGTATGACAATCTCTAGTTGCATCCATGCTGCTGCAAATGGCATTATTTTGTTTCTTTTTATGGCTGAGTAACATTCCATTGTATATATGTACCACAGCTTCTTTATCCATTCCTCTGTTGATGGACATTTAGGTTGCTTCCATGTCCTGGCTATTGTAAATAGTGCTGCAGCCTTTCGAATTATGGTTTTCTCTGGGTATATGTCCAGGACTGGGATTGCTGGGTCATATGGTAGCTCTATTTTTAGTTTTTAAAGGAGCCTCCATACTGTTCTCCATAATGAGGGTTCCTTTCTGATGATCTGGACTTTTAGAATTACAGGAGTCCCCCCTTATCTGTGGTTTTGCTTTCCATGGTTTCAGTTACTTTGGGTCATCCATGGCCTAAAAATATTGCATGAATTCCAGAAATAAACAATTTATAAGTTTTAAATTGTGTGCTGTCCTGATTAGCGTGATGAAATCTCGCTCAGTTCTGCCTGGGACGTGAATCATTGCTTTGCCCAGCGATTCCTCTCCTTTAGTCACTTAGTAGCCAGTAAGATCGACTGACACGGTGTGGCAGTGCTTGTGTTCATGTAACCCTTATTTTACTTAACATTGGCCCCAAAGTGCAAGAGTAGTGATGCTGGCAATTTGGATATTCTCTTACTCTGCCTATGTTATAAACTAAACTTTATCATAGGTATTATCTATAGGGAACAACATGGTATATTTAGGGTTTGGTACCATCCACGGTTTCAGGCATCCCCTGGAGTCTTGGAATGTATTGCCCGTGGATGAGGGGGGCAGATACCGTACATGAAGAACACCTGTCATGTTATGAAAACTTGTTTTTCCTTGCTCAGCTCCCATGTTAAATTTAGCTTTTCAGAAGCAGTTCAATATTACAGCAACACCTGGTTCTAATTAAATAAGTTCTGATAGTAGTTGAAAGGCATACTACAAAACGAAGTGTTACCAGTAGGCCCATGACATCCACGTGTGTCCGGAGCTGGACAGATGTACACTGATAGATGAACTTCCAGGCAGACTGCCGTATAAAACAAGATTCTATCCTAGACAACCAGTGCCATATTGAATGAATTCTCATTAACAATGAAGTCCACTTGGATGTGAGGAACGAGCCCTTTAAGGATTCAGTGAGAAATGCTATTCCTTTCTTGGGTGAGCGATTTTACAATCTTTCCCATCAGGCCCACAGCTGTAAAATCTGATTCTGGCAAACTGTATAATCGCATTTCCAGCAAACCTTGGATGTACCCTGAGCTGAAACCGCACCATTACATTTTCATGAGAACTCGCTGCTCTTTGCTTCATGATAAGCATTTTCTCACATTCCCTTCTGTTTAAATAATCCAACTTAAAGAAAAACATCTTGAAGGGACGTGAGTCTTTCTTTTTATATTAATTCCTGTTTTGGCTTTTGCCAAAAAATTAGTGTTTATTTTCCATAAATATGACACACTCATTCTCGTGTTTACCTTTTTCCCGTTGTGATCGTATCCAAAACAAGACACTGAGAAGGAAGGCATATGTTGTTCTTTGACAAAGGTCGGGTGCAGAGGAATGAGTTATTTTGAGACATTTTATATTACAATGCGTGGTACCCAAATGTTAAGCTTTTACAGTTCAAAGATATCTGGGTGCCAAGGAGGGTGATGTGAGAGAGGTTTCCTTGAACACAGGACTGTTGGTACTAAAACTGTGAAATGCTTGGCCAACCAAGGCTGTTGTCCAACCCGTGCTAAGATAGTGACTAGACTAATGAGACAGGAAGAATCAAGACAGAGAAATCCTGTTTGAAGAGGTGTTTCCTGTTTGGAAAGAAAATACACAGAAATCGAATACCAGAAGTGGTGGGAAGATAAAAAACTGGTACCCTGACAAATTGAGGTCTGTGGGATTCTGTGTTTAGTTCCAAAGAGAAGTGCCTTTTCTGAGAAACAGCTGTTTCTGGTTTTCCTGAATTTCAATGAGTGAGTTAAAACCAACAGTGAAGTGGTTTGTCTTATCCACTCACTCATTAATTTATTCAAAAATATTTATTAAGTATTTTTTTTAATTAATTTATTTATTTTGGCTACATTGGGTCTTCGTTGCTGAGCGCGGGGCTTTCTCTAGTTGCGGCGAGCGGGGGCCACTCCTCACTGCGTTGTGCAGGCCTCTTATTGCAGTGGCTTCTCCTGTTGCGTGCAGAGCACAGGCTCTAGGCGCGCGGGCTTCAGTAGTTGTGGCATGCGGGCTCAGTAGTTGTGGCTCGCAGGCTCTAGAGCGCAATCTCAGTAGTTGTGGCGCACGGGCTTAGTCGCTCCGAGGTGTGTGGGATCTTCCCGGACCAGGGCTCGAACCCGTGTCCCCCACATTGGCAGGCAGACTCCCAACCACTGCGCCACCAGGGAAGCCCTATTAAGTATTTCTTTTCCTATGCAAGACACTGTCAACAGAAATACAGTCATCCCTTGGTATCCACAGGGGATTGGTTCTAGGACCCGCCATGGTTACCAAAATCCGCGGATGCTCAAGTCCCAGAGTCGGTCCCTGTATCTGCGGTTCTGCATCTGCAGATTCAACCAAACTCGGATGGTATAGTTCGGTATTTACTATTGAAAAAAATTCTGCATATAAGAGGACCAGCCCAGTTCAAGCCCATGTGTGTTCAAGGTCGACTGTAAACCAGAGAAGGAACAGCATGCGTCCTGGGGTGAGGTTTACACTCACCATGCTGGCTCTTACCTCATGTGGAGCACCCACCTGTGTTCTCATTTATTCCCCATAATAAGTCTAATTACTGAATCCCATTGTTAGTTCACTTTCTAGGTAGAGAAACAGAGGCTCAGAGACAAAGGAACTTGCCCAAGGCAGAACGGTGGGATTTAAGCCACTAGAGTCTGAAATGAAGGCCCCGTGACACCATGCCCCTTGAAGCAAAACCCGGGATTCAACGCACAGCTGAGCGGTGGAGCATTTGTGTGGTGCAAGGCACGTTTGGGTCCTCTTATCCGATGTTCACATCCTTCTCGAAGATCTGGGAAGCTCTCTAACAGGAATAAACTAAAGGGGGGTCAGTGACAGATGAAGTTCTCAAAGACTGTGTGCTAACCCCGGACAGGGACTACCATGTAGCCAGTTTCTGCTTTGCTTTTTTGGGTGAATAAGTTATATATTCCAAATGTCAATATTAGCAGATGGGCAGCATCTAGCACAGTGGTTGATCACACAGACCATCTAGGTCTGGATCCCAGCCCTCCACTCCCTGGCCGTGTGGCCTTGGGCCTGTGACTAACCTCTCTGAGCTTCAATAATCTCATCTGGAAAATGATCATGAGAAAGACAGCATCCTCCTTAGAAGTTATTAGGAGGAATCCTTTAGGTAATAGGTTAAAGCATAGGATAGTCTCTGGAATACAGTAAGTATTGCTTAAGTATTAGCTATAAGTATCCAAGTTCAAAGTGTATTGTAAGGCAAATATCATCACTACTATTTAAATTAATCTTAATTGTGTACTTTGTAATTTGCTATTTTTGTTTACCTTTTCTTTTTCCTGTTCATCTACTCAGACCTTCTACTTGGGTTGAGCAGAATTAGCCACCTGGCTTAGTACGCAAAACTGGACAATGCCGTTTACCTGGAGATCCAGGACCCGGAAAAGCTATCTTCCCTAAAAGCTATTTGAATCCATAGGGCCAGCTGGACCAGTTCCCATGTTAGAGTCCACTGGGTCCCTTGCTTCCACTAAAAAGGGCATTAGAATCTCTGGGGGAGTTTGAAAAATACTGATGCCCAGGCCTCCCCAGAACAATGAAATTAGAATCTCTTGAGAGTAGGGGCTGGCTCTCAGTTTTTCCTTTTTTTTTAGAGCGCCCCAGGTGGTCAATGTTGAGACCCACTGCTCTAAAGTAAATCGACCCCCGTAACTCCCCTACCCCCTTGGCACACAGACAGTTTTCATCTCTTGAGTGTAACGAACGCTTTTGGAATTCACCTGTTGTACTATTTAAAGTGCAGTGGAAGCAAGTGACAGGAAACCGGGTAGCATCCAGATCACCTGAAAACTCGCTGGAAATACAGATTCTCAGGCCCCACTCCAGACAACTGAATCCAAAACTGGGAAGGCACACTGTTTGCACAAGCTCTCTAGGTGCCGACGCTCGTGCACACTAAGGTTTGAGAACCTAGCTTAGACCAGTAGGGACCCATACCTAGAAATGAGGGCAGGGCCACTTCACTCAAACCTTACCACAGCTCACACACAGGAACGGGTGTGTGCGAGGGCAGATATGGGGGAGGCAGTCACAGTGACCGCCTGCATGTCTTTTGCTGCCGTAACATTAGACGCTTCCCGATCCTTGTGGTCAACGGAGCAGCCAAAGAAGGAGCCCTGAAAAATGTTTTAGGAAAATTTTAAAAGTATAGTTTGCACTGGGGACCTCCAGGCATCTATATGCAAGAGGTCCGTCTATTATTAGGGTCAGTCACATTTGGGACTCTTGTGGATACGGAAAGCTTTTGGACCTTTTAAGAATGAGAAGCTTGGGTCAAAAAGAAGTCTTATTTAACCCTCATATTTTCCCAGACTAGTTTCCTTCATTTGAAAGATTCATTCCCCATAGAAAGTCTGCTAAATGGGAGCTGCAACCCAGATCTGCAGTGTTGGGTTGGTTTTTGGACGCCACCATGATGTAATCTGTAGTCTCTTTACTGTGTGAATATCCATGGATCTAGAAACTTTCTTAGTGAGAGCCTCCCCAAACCCCAATATCAGTCTTTGGCTATCCTTAGCCCTGGACTTTCTGACCCAACATCAAAAACATAGCAGTTACTATGGCAACTATCTGGCAATATTTTCACATCTCCCCCTATGATAAGTGGGGCCTCTTGAGCAAAGCATAACAGCATGAATTATATTATTTATTGAGAGGTTGCATTAAAATAAACCACATTTGATCATCTCTTTAGCTCTTTGCTTAATTTGGGTGATTTTTTTCATTTTTAGTCTTGGCTTCCTAGAATCTTTGGAGAGTAAAATAACATATAAAAATTATATAACCACATAAAGCTTTAACAGAGGGTAAAATACGTTGGTTATTTTCTAGCATGTCTGAAGAAGATAGTAATTGTTTAATATCTTTGATTAATAAACCATTGCATAGGGCTTCCCTGGTGGCACAGTGGTTGAGAATCTGTCTGCCAATGCAGGGGACACGGGTTCGAGCCCTGGTCTGGGAAGATCCCACATGCCGTGGAGCAACTAGGCCCGTGAGCCACAACTACTGAGCCTGCGCGTCTGGAGCCTGTGCTCCGCAACAAGAAAGGCCACGATAGTGAGAGGCCCGCGCACCGCCATGAAGAGTGGCCCCCGCTTGCCGCAACTAGAGAAAGCCCTCGCACAGAAACGAAGACCCAACACAGCCATAAATAAATAAATTTTAAAAAATATATATAAATGCTGCGAGTACTGCATTTTGGAGCAAAATTATGCCTCAAGTCACCATTTAGCTTCTCTGTTAGAATATGGTTGACTATATTAGCCTCATGGTTCAGTGCTTTAATTAAGCACCTATTACTTGCCAGGCCATGGGCTGGGCACTAGATGGTATACAAACAAACAAGAGACAGCGGCTGAGCTCAGGAGCTCACAGTCTTTGTAGGTGGGAGATATGAACAAGTAAACACAGCACCTCTCTCGATGTGGTTAATTCATGTTCAGTGGGGTCACGGGACAGGGTGAGGGCGTGGGGAGATGGGAGGAGATGGTCCTTAACCAGACTGCAGGACATTTGCTTTCTAATCCTCTGTAAATGCCCTGTGAATTCTCATCTATAACTTTGGGAGAAATACATATTTGTGTTTTACCAGAGTAATTTTATAGTTTTGAAAACAGAAGCTTAAAAAAAGGAACATAAAACCTTCATGCCTAGTGGCTATCAACTATGATGGACAATCATTTATACTTGTCAAATCCTGAGAAATGAGTTAAAAAATATCATGCATTGTTATTGGTAAGTGAAATCTTTGGCAGTCTTATTCCAATGTGCTGAACATGTTGGGATTTGAAAGCGAGATTTTTTCCACTGGATTCTCAAATCCTGGTAAGGCAGTTTCAACTCTGAAGGGATTCTTCTAAATTCATATCACAGTTCCCTTTACAGTTTCACAGGTATTGAACCACTAGGATGAAACCTGAACCAGAAGAAAAAAAAAATCCTATTTTGGCTGGAGGGGAATGTATTTTGTAAGTCAGTGTGTGTATTTTTGTATTTCAGGCTATTTGCACGTGCTACAAATAGTCAGAGCTACTTAGCTGGACAGCACATCCTAGGGCAAAATGACTAGTTGGAATTAATGGAATTTTGTCATCAACTCAGTCCCTTGGCAACCCCTGGGCTGTCATTAATCCCCAGGATGCATTTGCCTGTCCTGGTAGTGCTTCCTCTTGGGTAGCAATTGTTAAATGTAATGCACAGGAAAAAGTCATGTCCACTATTTCCAATTATACCATGAGAGATGGTGTAACCATTGGGTTTCTAATATTATCCCTAAAAGGCCATCTTTGCTTAGTTCTCAAGACATTTCCTGTAAGCTTTTCAATAAGGAGAATTATGAATTTCCAATTTGAGATACATGGGTGACAACTACTAACTTTGACTACAGTGAAGATAATCTCTAGGTTTGTTTTGGCTTCAGAAGTGTTGCACTGGAGCAGAGATGCTTACTGAAGTAAGATTAATATGTTCCAGAAATGAAAAAGAAAAAGCTGGTCAAATAATTTTTTAAAAACCTAGCGGCTCTTTTCAAGATGGATAAATCAATTAGTGAAGAATAGATGTTACTTTTAAAAGGAAAATCAGCCCACAATTTATTGTTCAATGGTATTATTAGAAGTTGTGTTTTTGAAGAGTGACTGCATTCTTGGCTTGGAACATATAAGACACTCAAAATGTTTTATTTTAAAAATTAAAACAAAATGCCCAGACCCTTAAGATCATTGAAGCTTTTCAACTTGAGCCTTGGCCCTTAAAACTGGAAGATATTTTTCACATGCAGCACTTTATTTTTGTACATAGCTGGTGTTGTTTTAACCTGATCAGAGTGAATGGGTGAAGAAATATCAAATTCTCCACTTTCGCATGCATCTTGATGTCTTCTCGCAACAGGATTTGAGGCAGAACTCAGTTTGCCCTTAAAATCAGTAAAATTTAGAGTGAAGAATAATTTTGGAGTCTTCTTCATGTGGACTTTTTAGATCAAAATCATCTCCTCTTCATTGGCAATCATGCAGGCCATACTGTGGCGTCTTCTCATTTAAACGCTGGGCCTGGGGAGGGAGGAGGCTCAAATTGGGGGGGATATGGGGGGAGGGTAACTGGTTCTTTTTTTTTTTTTTTAATTTATTTATTTATTTATTTATTTATGGCTGTGTTGGGTCTTTGTTTCTGTGCGAGGGCTTTCTCCAGTTGCGGCAAGCGGGGCCACTCTTCATCGCGGTGCGCGGGCCTCTCACTATCGCGGCCTCTCTTGCTGCGGAGCACAAGCTCCAGAGGCGCAGGCTCAGTAATTGTGGCTCACGGGCCTAGTTGCTCCGCGGCATGTGGGATCTTCCCAGACCAGGGCTCGAACCCGTGTCCCCTGCATTGGCAGGCAGATTCTCAACCACTGCGCCACCAGGGAAGCCCGGGTAACTGGTTCTATTTGCAATCGTTGGTCTGGTGTCAGAAAATGAGAATTAATGTCCATCTAGTGAGGACATCGGAAGGTACTGCGGCCTAAAGGTGGCACAGCTGAGGTAATGCGTTTCTCTTTGGAAAGTATTTAGAATGAATGAGAGTTCCTTTTTTTTTGATTAATTTTTATTGGAGTATAGTTGCTTTACAATGTTGAGTTAGTTTCTGCTGCACAGCAAAGTGAATCAGCTACACATATACATATATCCACTCTTTTTTGGATTTCCTTCCCATTTCGGTCACCACAGAGCGTTGAGTAGAGTTCCCTGTGCTATACAGTAGGTTCTCATTAGTTATCTGTTTTGTATATAGTATTGTATATATGTCAATCCCAATCTCCCAGTTCATCCCACCCTCCCTTCCCCCCTTGGTAGCCATAGGTTTGTTGTCTACATCCATTTCTGCTTTGCAAATAAGTTCACCATTTTTCTAGATTCTACGTATGAGTGATATTATGATATTTTTCTTTCTCTTTCTGACTTACTTCACTCTGTATGACAATCTCTAGTTGCATCCATGCTGCTGCAAATGGCATTATTTTGTTTCTTTTTATGGCTGAGTAACATTCCATTGTATATATGTACCACAGCTTCTTTATCCATTCCTCTGTTGATGGACATTTAGGTTGCTTCCATGTCCTGGCTATTGTAAATAGTGCTGCAGCCTTTCGAATTATGGTTTTCTCTGGGTATATGTCCAGGACTGGGATTGCTGGGTCATATGGTAGCTCTATTTTTAGTTTTTAAAGGAGCCTCCATACTGTTCTCCATAATGAGGGTTCCTTTCTGATGATCTGGACTTTTAGAATTACAGGAGTCCCCCCTTATCTGTGGTTTTGCTTTCCATGGTTTCAGTTACTTTGGGTCATCCATGGCCTAAAAATATTGCATGAATTCCAGAAATAAACAATTTATAAGTTTTAAATTGTGTGCTGTCCTGATTAGCGTGATGAAATCTCGCTCAGTTCTGCCTGGGACGTGAATCATTGCTTTGCCCAGCGATTCCTCTCCTTTAGTCACTTAGTAGCCAGTAAGATCGACTGACACGGTGTGGCAGTGCTTGTGTTCATGTAACCCTTATTTTACTTAACATTGGCCCCAAAGTGCAAGAGTAGTGATGCTGGCAATTTGGATATTCTCTTACTCTGCCTATGTTATAAACTAAACTTTATCATAGGTATTATCTATAGGGAACAACATGGTATATTTAGGGTTTGGTACCATCCACGGTTTCAGGCATCCCCTGGAGTCTTGGAATGTATTGCCCGTGGATGAGGGGGGCAGATACCGTACATGAAGAACACCTGTCATGTTATGAAAACTTGTTTTTCCTTGCTCAGCTCCCATGTTAAATTTAGCTTTTCAGAAGCAGTTCAATATTACAGCAACACCTGGTTCTAATTAAATAAGTTCTGATAGTAGTTGAAAGGCATACTACAAAACGAAGTGTTACCAGTAGGCCCATGACATCCACGTGTGTCCGGAGCTGGACAGATGTACACTGATAGATGAACTTCCAGGCAGACTGCCGTATAAAACAAGATTCTATCCTAGACAACCAGTGCCATATTGAATGAATTCTCATTAACAATGAAGTCCACTTGGATGTGAGGAACGAGCCCTTTAAGGATTCAGTGAGAAATGCTATTCCTTTCTTGGGTGAGCGATTTTACAATCTTTCCCATCAGGCCCACAGCTGTAAAATCTGATTCTGGCAAACTGTATAATCGCATTTCCAGCAAACCTTGGATGTACCCTGAGCTGAAACCGCACCATTACATTTTCATGAGAACTCGCTGCTCTTTGCTTCATGATAAGCATTTTCTCACATTCCCTTCTGTTTAAATAATCCAACTTAAAGAAAAACATCTTGAAGGGACGTGAGTCTTTCTTTTTATATTAATTCCTGTTTTGGCTTTTGCCAAAAAATTAGTGTTTATTTTCCATAAATATGACACACTCATTCTCGTGTTTACCTTTTTCCCGTTGTGATCGTATCCAAAACAAGACACTGAGAAGGAAGGCATATGTTGTTCTTTGACAAAGGTCGGGTGCAGAGGAATGAGTTATTTTGAGACATTTTATATTACAATGCGTGGTACCCAAATGTTAAGCTTTTACAGTTCAAAGATATCTGGGTGCCAAGGAGGGTGATGTGAGAGAGGTTTCCTTGAACACAGGACTGTTGGTACTAAAACTGTGAAATGCTTGGCCAACCAAGGCTGTTGTCCAACCCGTGCTAAGATAGTGACTAGACTAATGAGACAGGAAGAATCAAGACAGAGAAATCCTGTTTGAAGAGGTGTTTCCTGTTTGGAAAGAAAATACACAGAAATCGAATACCAGAAGTGGTGGGAAGATAAAAAACTGGTACCCTGACAAATTGAGGTCTGTGGGATTCTGTGTTTAGTTCCAAAGAGAAGTGCCTTTTCTGAGAAACAGCTGTTTCTGGTTTTCCTGAATTTCAATGAGTGAGTTAAAACCAACAGTGAAGTGGTTTGTCTTATCCACTCACTCATTAATTTATTCAAAAATATTTATTAAGTATTTTTTTTAATTAATTTATTTATTTTGGCTACATTGGGTCTTCGTTGCTGAGCGCGGGGCTTTCTCTAGTTGCGGCGAGCGGGGGCCACTCCTCACTGCGTTGTGCAGGCCTCTTATTGCAGTGGCTTCTCCTGTTGCGTGCAGAGCACAGGCTCTAGGCGCGCGGGCTTCAGTAGTTGTGGCATGCGGGCTCAGTAGTTGTGGCTCGCAGGCTCTAGAGCGCAATCTCAGTAGTTGTGGCGCACGGGCTTAGTCGCTCCGAGGTGTGTGGGATCTTCCCGGACCAGGGCTCGAACCCGTGTCCCCCACATTGGCAGGCAGACTCCCAACCACTGCGCCACCAGGGAAGCCCTATTAAGTATTTCTTTTCCTATGCAAGACACTGTCAACAGAAATACAGTCATCCCTTGGTATCCACAGGGGATTGGTTCTAGGACCCGCCATGGTTACCAAAATCCGCGGATGCTCAAGTCCCAGAGTCGGTCCCTGTATCTGCGGTTCTGCATCTGCAGATTCAACCAAACTCGGATGGTATAGTTCGGTATTTACTATTGAAAAAAATTCTGCATATAAGAGGACCAGCCCAGTTCAAGCCCATGTGTGTTCAAGGTCGACTGTAAACCAGAGAAGGAACAGCATGCGTCCTGGGGTGAGGTTTACACTCACCATGCTGGCTCTTACCTCATGTGGAGCACCCACCTGTGTTCTCATTTATTCCCCATAATAAGTCTAATTACTGAATCCCATTGTTAGTTCACTTTCTAGGTAGAGAAACAGAGGCTCAGAGACAAAGGAACTTGCCCAAGGCAGAACGGTGGGATTTAAGCCACTAGAGTCTGAAATGAAGGCCCCGTGACACCATGCCCCTTGAAGCAAAACCCGGGATTCAACGCACAGCTGAGCGGTGGAGCATTTGTGTGGTGCAAGGCACGTTTGGGTCCTCTTATCCGATGTTCACATCCTTCTCGAAGATCTGGGAAGCTCTCTAACAGGAATAAACTAAAGGGGGGTCAGTGACAGATGAAGTTCTCAAAGACTGTGTGCTAACCCCGGACAGGGACTACCATGTAGCCAGTTTCTGCTTTGCTTTTTTGGGTGAATAAGTTATATATTCCAAATGTCAATATTAGCAGATGGGCAGCATCTAGCACAGTGGTTGATCACACAGACCATCTAGGTCTGGATCCCAGCCCTCCACTCCCTGGCCGTGTGGCCTTGGGCCTGTGACTAACCTCTCTGAGCTTCAATAATCTCATCTGGAAAATGATCATGAGAAAGACAGCATCCTCCTTAGAAGTTATTAGGAGGAATCCTTTAGGTAATAGGTTAAAGCATAGGATAGTCTCTGGAATACAGTAAGTATTGCTTAAGTATTAGCTATAAGTATCCAAGTTCAAAGTGTATTGTAAGGCAAATATCATCACTACTATTTAAATTAATCTTAATTGTGTACTTTGTAATTTGCTATTTTTGTTTACCTTTTCTTTTTCCTGTTCATCTACTCAGACCTTCTACTTGGGTTGAGCAGAATTAGCCACCTGGCTTAGTACGCAAAACTGGACAATGCCGTTTACCTGGAGATCCAGGACCCGGAAAAGCTATCTTCCCTAAAAGCTATTTGAATCCATAGGGCCAGCTGGACCAGTTCCCATGTTAGAGTCCACTGGGTCCCTTGCTTCCACTAAAAAGGGCATTAGAATCTCTGGGGGAGTTTGAAAAATACTGATGCCCAGGCCTCCCCAGAACAATGAAATTAGAATCTCTTGAGAGTAGGGGCTGGCTCTCAGTTTTTCCTTTTTTTTTAGAGCGCCCCAGGTGGTCAATGTTGAGACCCACTGCTCTAAAGTAAATCGACCCCCGTAACTCCCCTACCCCCTTGGCACACAGACAGTTTTCATCTCTTGAGTGTAACGAACGCTTTTGGAATTCACCTGTTGTACTATTTAAAGTGCAGTGGAAGCAAGTGACAGGAAACCGGGTAGCATCCAGATCACCTGAAAACTCGCTGGAAATACAGATTCTCAGGCCCCACTCCAGACAACTGAATCCAAAACTGGGAAGGCACACTGTTTGCACAAGCTCTCTAGGTGCCGACGCTCGTGCACACTAAGGTTTGAGAACCTAGCTTAGACCAGTAGGGACCCATACCTAGAAATGAGGGCAGGGCCACTTCACTCAAACCTTACCACAGCTCACACACAGGAACGGGTGTGTGCGAGGGCAGATATGGGGGAGGCAGTCACAGTGACCGCCTGCATGTCTTTTGCTGCCGTAACATTAGACGCTTCCCGATCCTTGTGGTCAACGGAGCAGCCAAAGAAGGAGCCCTGAAAAATGTTTTAGGAAAATTTTAAAAGTATAGTTTGCACTGGGGACCTCCAGGCATCTATATGCAAGAGGTCCGTCTATTATTAGGGTCAGTCACATTTGGGACTCTTGTGGATACGGAAAGCTTTTGGACCTTTTAAGAATGAGAAGCTTGGGTCAAAAAGAAGTCTTATTTAACCCTCATATTTTCCCAGACTAGTTTCCTTCATTTGAAAGATTCATTCCCCATAGAAAGTCTGCTAAATGGGAGCTGCAACCCAGATCTGCAGTGTTGGGTTGGTTTTTGGACGCCACCATGATGTAATCTGTAGTCTCTTTACTGTGTGAATATCCATGGATCTAGAAACTTTCTTAGTGAGAGCCTCCCCAAACCCCAATATCAGTCTTTGGCTATCCTTAGCCCTGGACTTTCTGACCCAACATCAAAAACATAGCAGTTACTATGGCAACTATCTGGCAATATTTTCACATCTCCCCCTATGATAAGTGGGGCCTCTTGAGCAAAGCATAACAGCATGAATTATATTATTTATTGAGAGGTTGCATTAAAATAAACCACATTTGATCATCTCTTTAGCTCTTTGCTTAATTTGGGTGATTTTTTTCATTTTTAGTCTTGGCTTCCTAGAATCTTTGGAGAGTAAAATAACATATAAAAATTATATAACCACATAAAGCTTTAACAGAGGGTAAAATACGTTGGTTATTTTCTAGCATGTCTGAAGAAGATAGTAATTGTTTAATATCTTTGATTAATAAACCATTGCATAGGGCTTCCCTGGTGGCACAGTGGTTGAGAATCTGTCTGCCAATGCAGGGGACACGGGTTCGAGCCCTGGTCTGGGAAGATCCCACATGCCGTGGAGCAACTAGGCCCGTGAGCCACAACTACTGAGCCTGCGCGTCTGGAGCCTGTGCTCCGCAACAAGAAAGGCCACGATAGTGAGAGGCCCGCGCACCGCCATGAAGAGTGGCCCCCGCTTGCCGCAACTAGAGAAAGCCCTCGCACAGAAACGAAGACCCAACATAGCAATCAATCAATAAATCAATAAATCTTTAAAAAAACAAAATAAAAATAAACCATTGCTTATTAATCAAATAATATTAATTAATTAATCAAACAACTTCTTAGCAGGTATTTGAACATATAAAGGTTTGAACCTTTATAAGGAAATCACTGAAGAGGGAATTATGGACATTTTTCTCTCTTTCTGCTAAGTGAAAAAATTAGGAAATAGGAGATATTAGTGTATCTACCAAATTATGCTAGAGCTTGTCATTTTATATTTCAAAAGGCTAAATGAGAATTTACAGGGAATTATGGACATTTTCCTCCTTCTGCTAAGTGAAAAAATTGGAAATAGGAGATATTAGTGTATCTACCAGACAAATTATGCTAGAGTTTGTCATTTTATATTTCAAAAGGCTAAATGAGAATTTACAGAGTGTTGACATATTCTGAATCAGTTTGCATTGTGAGGTACTCAGGACTGCTAGATAGCTGTCATTTACATGTATGAGATTTTGCGGGGGACAAACATGGAAAGGACTTATTTTCTTATTTTTCTCCCCATCGTTTCTGTCGGCCGTTCTCCATCAACCATTTCTCATTTTTTCATGAAGTCTCAGGAAGAACCCATAGCTTTTTACAACTTTCAGTTATTTAAAAATCTAGGTTGGTATAGTCTAGTTTAAAACTCCAGACTCAGTTCTGGCTTAATGCTGATCTCTTTCCCTTCTCCCAGAACCAGACCTCTTCCAAGGCTGCCACCAGCGCTGCCCCTCCCGGCTGAGGAGCCCCAGTCTCTCATAGCCGGGGTCTCCTCTCCTGGCAGCCTGTCCCCTTGGCTGGGGAAAGGGCCTGCTTCATCCACGGGGTCCATCCATCCAACCTGGGTAAAACACGCCCATCCCCCCTCCACCCTGGCCCCGCCCTCGCTCCGTTCTTTGCGTGGCCGGCGGAGCAGTCTGTCGCCCAGGGCTACGCATGGCTGACATCCACCCGCGGAACGAGATGCCAGCCCCTTCTCTCTGCACACCCAGTGCTTGGTTTGGTTTTCTTGGAGACTTTCTCTCCCTTTCTTTTTGAGAAGATTCCCCCAAAGAGAGAGAGAGGAAATGGCTGGAAGTGCGAGTCCTGCACTGGGGGTAAGTGATACTCTTTTCTTCCCTGCGTCCCCAACTCAGGAAGGGGAGAGGAAAGGGGTAGCAGTTGGATGGATAGCAGAGCTGATGGCTTGCTTCTCAGTAAGCCAGGGAGGGGTGTCTAGCCCCCAGCTACGTATAACTTCCGTGAGAATGGGGGGCAGGTGACACCCCTTTGCTTTAGCTTTGTGCACCAGCCACGCATCTGAGGCGACAGGAAAAGGCCCGCTCAGCGTCCTATTACCTGAACCAGTTCCCCGGTGGCCTCAGTCCAGGATCTCACCCCAGGCCCCCGGCACCGGGGCGTTATTGACCCTAGTGCAGAAGTCTCTTTCAGCCAGCGAGTGGGGAACCAGGGTGTCTGGATCCCGTCCCTGGTTGGCTGGACAGTGTGGGCATTCTGGCTGGAGGCACAGGGCCTGGTCTGACTCGCCCTGTCACCCTGTGTCCTGCCCTTGCTGCTGGCGTGTCAGCGTGGCTCAGGGTCCCTGGGTCTGTGCATAAGTAACTGTAGATAATTACTCCAGAGGAAGAGGTGAATTATCCCTGCTGGGCCCACCTGCATCGATAGAGCGTGGACATGCCTTTTATCTGAGTCCAGGCAGGCGGGGGCCCAAAGCACAGTGGAGCTTTGCTCTCTTTCAGCTGCTCCAGCAGGAGGGAGAGTGTGCTTCCCTGGCACTCCCACGCAGGATCAGAGTGCGTGGGTGGAGCTCGGGGATCCTGGCATTTTAGGAAGAACTCTTTTGCGTCAGTGACAGGCCATACTGACTGCTCACTGTAGGCTGCCCCCGCGCCCGCAGTGGAGAGGACAGCCTTTCACTCTTCCCCAGAATAGCAAGGCAGTGTCTGGGCCCTCAGGGCCATAGGCATAACCTTCACAAACAGAAATCAATGAGAATCAGGTGGGAAGTGGTATCCTCAACACATTTCTGATGAATAATAATTGTTTATATTTGCAGGGACTTTTTATATGCTAGATTTGGGGCTAGGAGTTCAGGGTATGCAGCATGTAGACACATGACCCTGTTCTCAAGTTGTGGACAACTAGAAATGTATCTCCAGTCCCCCTAAGCCAGGGAGAGTCGAACAAGATGGGGCGTATACATTAAGAGTTTCTGTCACTTTATACACACCATCTCATTTAATCCTCACAACCACCCTACGTATTGGATACTTTGATTATCCTCAGTTTTTTCAGATGAGAAAGCTGAAGCTCAGAAGTATACATAACTTGCCCCAAATCACACAGGTAGACAAGGACAAGCCAGGGATCAGTCCCTGGTCTCCGGCGTTGGATGTAAACTTTTAACCCTTGTGATACTGCCCGAGTCTTTACCAGCTTAGCAGACGTGGGTCTCAGCAGGAAAATAGGGGTGTTCGGAGCTCACAGACTTCAGCATAAACGGTGCAATTTTTGCTAGTTTTTATAGTTAGGTCTTTAAAAAAAAATCAGAGCCGACAGAATAGCTGCTGTGGTTCTCTTCCACCCTAGATCTCTAAGGAGCAGGTGGTTTTCTCTGCATGGGACACGCAATTCTAGGTCACTTCAGAATAATCATTGTTACCCTAAACGGAGTAAGCCGAGTGTTGTTTTTAAAATGACCAGTCTAATTGCAGCTCATAGGTGGATCTGGTAGCCACTTAAATAGAAAGTCTAGGGAGCTGGGTAGAGGGAAGCACTAAAAGAGTTTGTGGAAAGAGCATCTCAATGACTCGACTGTCCTATAAGCAATTACTGTTTAGATTGTAGAGTAAAGGTTTCAAAGGTTAAAATCCAAGCACGTGAGCAGAACACAAAAATGTGCCAGTTGCTGGAGCATCTGTGGCAGCCCCCAAACTGAACAGAGAAACGACCCACAGGTAGAGGATTCCAACAGAAGCCCAGCAGAGCTGCACTGAAATGCCCTCTGCCTTCTTTTCTAATGGTCTCAAGAGGCAAGAATTTCAAATCACAGATGCATATACCTAGTTCTGTGTTACTATCAATAACTATGATTAAAGCTCAAGAAAATGGAACTTGAGCGGACACACTTTGTAGCTTTTGTTTTATTCAAATTTAGCAAAACTCACCATTTTATTTTCTCAAAGCTTCTGAACATGTCTTTCAATGAAAAGAAGCAATTATAAATTTTGAGGGCAAGATTTTCTAGAAAGTAGAGAGGAGGAGGGTGGGGGGAAAGGAGAGGTTTTGGTTTGTCTACGCGCAATTCCTCTTCCCAGGCTGATCTCTAGCAGCGGTGTCCAGAGAGAGCCTGCATTTGTAAGGATGTCGGAACCCACAAATATCAGATGATTTGACTTGAAGGTTAATATATGAATGCCTTGTTCTCTGGCACATTCTGTGTCCTGAAGCTGAAACAGAATGCACCGGCCACTTCTTGTGGCTAGGAATGAAGACCATCGGGGCCAGGGTCTCTTGAGACTGTCCTTCTTTGTTTCCAGCCCAGCCTCCGAGCCAGAAGCCCCGTCAACATAGCAACGTGCCCTCGGGCACGTGGTCAGCCGGGCCTGGCACTCCCAGCAGTCAGGTTTCCGAGCAGCGAAATCAGAGGCTGGGGTCCAATCTGCTGAGACGTGCTATTGATGTCAGGATCTTCTGTGAGGCTGCTGGACCACTTTCCATGGTCGGTGAGGAAGCAAAACCGGTCGGTAGTGAGTTGGCTGTGCCATGAATCCCGGTAGCTGAGCCAAGCTCCCCTCCGTTCATCTCGGCTGTGCTCACCCAGCGTTGACATGAGGCAACGGGCTGCCAGGGCCAAGGGCAGGGAGAGAACAGCATGTCCGCCAAGGGCACGAGAGCGGGGAAGGGACAGTCCTCAAGCCTGAGGGAGAAAGGGAGAGAGCGAGCCGCGAAGTCTGCGTGAGGGGCGTTTACAGGAAGGCAGTCGACGTGGCGACGGCAGGCAGTTAGGGCTGGGTGTGTTCAGCCTGAGCACCGCGGGGTCCCGAGTGAGAGCGGGTAGAAGACCTCCTTCCGAGAGGCGCGATGTCCCCCCCCCCCCCATCTGCCACTTGCTCAGACATCCCTCTGGGACCCAGAAATCCAACCAAGCACAGACCTCTGGAGTCGAGAGTAAAATTTCACAAATGCAGCCCTGGCATTGTTCCTTGGCAGACGGCTTTTTCTTTTTGTGAAATCCTCTCTCTTCTCCCAGCGTCCAGCACCTGCTCTGTTCTTTAATAGCTCCCCAGGGCCTAGATCCAGCTGGGCTTCACTTATAAAAATGAGAAGGATTACAGGTTTCTAAACAGAAAGGATGGCAGAGATCCTCTAGTTCACTGACCTCATTTTACAGATGAGGAAATGGTGGCCAAGAGAGGCTGAGTTACTTCCCCAAGGTCACACAGCTTGTGCAGGGGGGCAGAGGGGGGATATCAGCTCAAATGGATGAGCCCTCGCTTAGCCTGTGAGGGGCCAGTGGTGCCAACACCTGCATCCTCAACACTCTGTTCTCTCCACACTGGTGGCTGGAGGACCATTCATTAATGAACGCAGTAAAAGTAAATGTTATTAGTGTGGCCAGAGGACCCAGAAACTCTTAAATCCTGCCTTCAATTAAGCATTTCTTTATATGAAGCCCCTAAGAGAAATATCTCCATGGGATAGTGATGAGTAAGGCAAAAGAGAATGTTTTTAATTAGCCCAGGCCCTGTGCCAGACCCAAGAGAATTCTATCAGTTTAAAGTCAAATCACAGAATGATGCCTGTTTCAGACAGAGCTGGCCTAGGCAGCAAGCCCCCCCGCCAGAATGATGAAGTGCATTTTTAGGAGGTTGTTTGGAAATGCCAGTAAGGGGGGAAATGGAAGAGCAAGGTGGTCCATGGAGAAAGAAGTTCTCCTCTGTTCTGAAAATCTTGATGTCACTGAGCTGGACACCAACATGGACTCGGGCCATTTTTTCAAACTTGTTCAATTAGTAATTTAAGAGCTGAGGGTGTTGGGGTCTAGAGAGGTAAAGTGACTCCTCTCCCAGCTTTGACAAAACTCTGGGAACCTTCGGACAGACCGTGGTGGAGCAGTCTGTCCAGGGGGCGGTGGTTTGATGGGATCCTTTAGAAAACTGAGAAGCTGCTGGAGGGTCCGAAGGCGAGCAAGACCTGCGGTCACACCTAAGAAGCTCAGCGCTCAGAGACGTCCCGACTCGAGACAAACGGCCGAACCAGGTCCTTCCCCTCTCCAAAGGCAGATGGACTCAAAGACAGGTGAGGCCCAGAGGCTATGCAGCTGACCCTCCGGGGCCGTCAGGTCCCATCAGCTATCCTGATGCTCCCGTGAAGAGGACCCTGGGAGAGGACAGAACTCCGCAGCGCTGAGTGTCTACCTGAGTCGTTCAGGCAGAGACTGGATGAGTTAAAGAGGCACTTTAATGACTGGTTTGATCTGACAGGTCCTGATCTGCAGGGTTCTTCCTATCCCGTCCCACACTACTTCCTGACCGAGCAGGGGGTCCTAGAGATCTGAGCAGGTGTAATGAAGAAGCTATGCGATCATCCGAGACTGTACCGTGGATATAAAAAGAGGGACCAGCAGTTCCCTGTAATTCTAACACTCAGAAAGGACCTGCCGCGAACACTTGTGTCCCTCCCTCCCTTCCTCTCCTGTTCTTCTTTCTTTCCTTCCTTCTCTTTTCCCCACAAAGAGATGCTTCATTAAGAGGCTACAGCTTGGCTCCTAGAGCAGAGGTGACAGCTGTTGCCCGGCCCCAGGAGCAGACTCGAGCTGGGGGTAACCCAGAAAGGCTCTGCTTTGGTTCTCCCCGCAGATGTGTTCCAGCCAGTTCTCTGGGTGGGTGGGTTTTCTCTGCGTCTCGGTGCAGCGGTGGACCACCCACCATCACGTGCTCCTGTGTCTGCTTCCTGACACTCAGCCTCTCAACTGGAGTCACGCTGCACGTAGTTTAAAAAAGAAATCTTTGTTTTACTTAATATTAAATTGTGTGTAATTTCTCATGAAATTAGGTATTTTTTAAGAATATTCTTGCAAATGAAGATAACATCATTTATTGAATCAATCTGCTGTTGTGGCTGTTCAAGCAGTTTCTAATTTTTCAGCCTGATTTATAGTTTTATACATCAGACTTGGTGGATAACTATGATTCTTTCTGTACGGTAAACTCCGATGTTCTTAGAAGGGACAGTCTCATGTTTAAGGATACCCATATTTTAGTGGTCTTAATACATTCGGCCAAATTTCTTTTTGGAAGGAGCAAGCCAATTCATACTTCACACTGACAGCGGAATATGAGTCTCCATCTCACTGCAATTTCTTCAACATTTTACCTTTGCCATTTTGACAGCTGGAAAATTTATCCTTTTTATTTTAAGAACTCTTTTTTTTTTTTTTTTTTTAAATTTGGGTGCACCGAGAGGCCTGTGGGATCTTAGCTGCCCAACCAGGGATCGAATCAGGGCCCCCCAGTGAAATCGCCAAGTCCTAACCACTGTATCGCCAGGGAATTCCCTAGAACTTTTTAAACAGTATGGTATTAGCTACTATATTTGTTTCATTTTTAAACCCAGCTTATTTTAGATTTTATTTTAATGTGATCATTTAATAAAGATGTACTGTTGCTCGTTGTTCCCTGGGATTGTACAGTGTAAAATGTAGACAACTGGATATATCAGCCCTAAAGTATTTCTAAATTTTGTTAAAATCACCTGTGGAATTTGCATATATTTCCTTTGTGATTTCCTTTATTGTTAGTGTGTTTAGAAAACCATGCCTTATCCAGAGATCAGTTACATTCTAATACATGTATTTTTCAGTCTTTTAAGACAGGGGTCCCCAACCCCTGGATCCACAGCCTGTTAGGAACCAGGTCTCACAGCAGGAGGTGAGCGGCCGGCGAGTGAGTGAAGCTTCATCTGCAGCTCCCCATCGCTCCCCATCGCCTGCATTACCGCCTGAGCCATCTCCCCCCAGCCCGCCCCCGTCCGTGAAAAGACTGTCTTCCACAAAACCGGTCCCTGGTGCCAAAAAGGTTGGGGACCGCTGTTTTAAGATATAGCTTTTATGATACTAAAGCTAATTGTGAAAGTACCTCTTCTGTGTCACTCCTTATCCAAGCTTTCATGGAAGATTTCATTTCACATTCAAATCAATCCTGCACAGTGGATACCCGTATTATCTCCTTGTCTAGAGAGTGAAGGCACTGAGACTTGCAGTGGTTAAGTGACATGCCTACATCACTAGCCATCAAGTTACAGAGCCAAGGCCCTCTGGCCAATGACAGGGCTTTTCCCTAGGAAGCAGCGCGGTCTTAGCAGGGGAAAACTAGACCAACCAACACTGAAAAGGAGAGATGAGATAAAGATGGAGAGGGTCTAGCATGCTCCTTTCTGCTTAAATGACTTCACACCCGTGTTAGAATAAAACCAGACTCCTACACGTGTAGGATCAGGCCCCTGCTTTCCTCCTGTCTGACCTCCATCCCACCGCCCCCAAACTTTATTCAACTCACATCGACCTTTTTCCTGTTTCTTTAACAGGCCAAGCTCATTTCTGATTTAGGGCCTTGGCCTGACTATGGTAAAGTGATCATTTACCATTTTTAGTACTTTTGTCTTGAAATTTACATTATCTAATAAATATTTGCTACTAATTTTTGTTGTTGTTTTTGTAGATTTTTTTTTTTTTTTTTTAGGGAGGAGTTGTACCACTCTGGGAATTCACTTCTACAATACAATGCTGCCCTTTCTAGGGCCTTAGTGAAGACAGGATGAGATCACAGAATAGCGCAGCTGGAAGAAACCTGGATTTCCTTCCATAAACAAGGATATGGATTGCCAGAGAGTTGGGGGACGTGCCTGAGATTGCGCAACTAAATTAACAGTGTGCCAAAAAAATACTAGAAATATGATCTTTTGACAGAATTCTGGTACCTTCAAACTCCCAGACTTCTCATCAATTTTCTCCATTTATTCATTCTTTAAGCCAATGGTTATCAATGAGTTAATATGTTCCAGGAACCACACCAGGTGCTGAGGGTGTAGTAGGGAGCTTTACAGACAAAACCTCCGTACTTACAGAAGTCAAATTCTTGTTTGTGTGTGTGGAGCAGTGAAGGCGATAGAAAATAACAAACAAAGGTATAATATAATTTCAGGTCCTGATCAGTGCTATTCTAGCTCCTTTATAAGCTTCTCCTTATAATCATTTACATTCTGCAGGTAGATCTCCGCCTGTCTTCTCTTAGGCGTGGAATGGTATGATGTTTGGTTTCAGGGACATCTTTTCAAGTAAGACAACAGAGCAGGAGTAGAGGTCAAATAAATCTCTAAGGAAGCACCTTGTGTACTATCTGGCAAAAATAACAGAAAGATTTGCCACTGAAATGTTCATAATTTTTAAAAAACTCTGAAAGTTGACCTTGCTATAAAAAAATAGTCCCTACTGAATAGAAGGGAGATATATACTTTGGAAATCTAAGTACCATCTTTCACTTAAGGAATACATCATTCAACTTGCTTTCACACCAATTACTTATTATTGCTTTGAGAGTAAGGTAGCTAAAATGTTAATTTTTTTAGTTTTATTTTTTATTGTGGTAAAACATACATAAAAAAATTTACCATTTTAACCATTTTTAAGCATACAGCTCTATGGTGTTAAACATTGATATTGTTATACAACTCTCACCACCATCCATCTCCAGAGCTGTTGATCATCCCGAACTGAAACTATACTCGTAAAACAAAACCTCGCCATTTACCCTGCCCCCAGCCCCTGGTAACAACCCTTCTACTTTCTGTCTCTATGAATTTGTCTAGTACCTCATGTCAGTGGAATCATACACTACTTTAAAATATTATTTTTAAAACTGACCTACTCTATATAGGAATCAAATAGTAAATTACTAGCACAAGTAACTCTATTCTGACCATTGTCACTGATTGTGGTTTTTATGCATTTTGCTTATTAAATCTGTGAGGTGGTGTTAGTGAAGGAGATGATTTCAGGTCATTTTGACAAAATAAATCACTAGAGCCCTCTCATGACATACAGGGCTTCTAAGTGAATTGAAAAAGGCAAGTTTCGGACCAAGATCGACTTAACTACTTATATGTTATGGTTATTGATTTCCTAATTGGAAATATAAGGGGTTTTTTTTGGCCGTGCAGCTTGCAGGATCTCAGTTCCCCAACCAGGGATTGAACCCGGGCCCCAGCAGTGAAAGCCCGGAATCCTAACCACTAGGCCACCATGGCACTCCCAGGAAATATAATTTTATAAGAGCTTTAGGTCCTACATCGTATGGGTTTGAGGTGATGCTTCTGGTGCCAATAAAAGAATTTCTCTGATGTTCAGAATTATTTTCTTTCCTGAAATAGCACTAAAAATGGTTTTGATTGATCATAACACATGCATTTTAAAATGGGCTAAAATTGATTACAGCCGTACCATTTGATTTAAGCAAAACCCAGATTGTGGGGGTAACTCCAACAAGTGCATCAGCAGCGTCACTTTCATTTTCTGTGTCTGTGCTAACTGAGTAGACAGATTTTTTCCTTTGTAGCAAACGGGTATTGATAAAACATCTTTAGCTGTTTTGCCACCATTAATTGATGGCAGGCAGGCCTTCAATGCCTATAAGTTTGATCTATGTTCAGCAAAGCCACACATTTTAAATCTTGACTTTTAAGATTTTATAAGTGTTAAATATGTTTTAACTCAAGACGAGAAATGCTTAAATTACATATTCCTCGAGCATACTTGAAGAGGTTGGGTAAATCGTTCTGGATGCTTTCAATTTTCTGTCCTCTAATTGAATTAACTCTGGAAACGCTCCTGTCTGCTCACAAAGTTGAAGCGAGTGGATTTTGTACCCACCAGTGTAGGTCGCAGGCTACAAACCCAGTAAGATTTGTACCTGTGTTCCAAGAGTGCTTACTGAGTATTTTTCAGCAACTTAAAGGGCTGGGAGGCTGGAATTTAGAAAATAAATATGCTTGTGTGCCACTTATTGGCTCATACTAACCTGAATTACTATGTATATTGTGTTCACGTGTCCTGTTTCTCTTCCGGAGGAGACTCGCTATGCATTGCTATTTTATTAAATATGTATTTATGGTTGTCAATGGTGATGGTGATGGTGATGGTGATGGTGGTGATGAGGAGGATGACGACTTTTACCGAGAAAGCCAAGGACAGGAGAAAAGGCAAGATGGGAGGAAATGAGGGCACGACGAAGAGCAAGAGGCAGAATCAACTAACACGGCAAGCCAGTGAGTCCTGCCTCTCTGCTCTGCTCCCACGGGCCATGTTTCAGTTTTGCAAGCACTCTCGCCTCTTTCTTTAGATGGAAACAAATCTCATTTTAATGGCAAAAGCCTTCATTTACAGTGCATTTAACAATGAACAAGAAATAGATAACTAATAAGGATCTACTGTATAGCACAGAGAACTCTACTCAGTACTCTGGAATGACCTATATGGGAAAGAATCTAAAGAATCTAGAAAAGAGTGGATATATGTATATGTATAACTGATTTACTTTGCTATACACCTGAATCTAACACAACATTGTAAATCAACTCTACTCCAATAAAAATTAAAAAAAAAAAAAGAAATAGACTTGCTGGTGAAGATGTGGAGGAAAGGGACCCTTCCTACCCTGTTGGTGGGAATGTAAACTGGTGCAGCCAATACGGAAAACAGTATGGAGGTGCCTCAAAAAATTAAACAAAGAACTACCATATGATCCAGCAATCCCACTTCTGGGTATCTAAAGGAAATGAAACCATTATCTTGAAGAGATAGCTATACCCCCATTTTCATTGCAGCATTAAATAGCCAAGGTATGGAAACAACCAAATGTCTGTCAACCGATGGATGAATGGATCAAGAAAATGTGTATATATATACAATGGAATAATATTCAGCCTTTAAAAGGGAAGGAAATCCTATCATTTGCAGCAACATGGGTGAAACTGGAGGGCATTATGCTAAGTGAAATAAGCCAGACAGAGAAAGATGGAGTGGCATCACTTATTTGTGGAATCTAAAAAAAAAAATAGTCAAACTCATAGAAGCAGACAGTTGAAAAGTGGATGCCAGCGGTTGAGGTTGGGGGAAATAGGGAGAGGTTTGTAAAGAGTAAAATCTTTCAGTTATAAGATGAATAAAGTCTGAGGATATAATGTATAATGTGGCGACCACAGTTGATAACACTGTACTGTGTGACTGAAATTTGCTAAGACAGTAGAACCTAGATGCTCTCACCAAAAATAAAAATAAAACTGGGGGGGGGGTAAATATGTGAGGTAATGGGTGTGTTAATTAATGGGGGAATCCTTTCACAATATATACGTATATCAAGTTGCCGAACTGGTACACTTTAACTATCTTACAATTTTACATGTCAATTTTACCCCACTAAAGCTAGGAAAAGAGAAGTAAATTTGCAGATTTTTAATTAACCAAATGCAAAAAAAAAAATCTTGGTCTTTTAGTATCGGGCGAGGGCTCCCATGAGAGGTAGCGTCATCTGCAGAGGGACTGTTTTATGGCAATCACAGCACTAAAGCACATTTGCTAGCATATACTGTATAAATCACAACATCAGAGCAGTTCCTGACCTTGGCATATTGGAAGTCCCCCAAACACAGCAGATCGGGTAACCCTTAAACGCAAAGATAATTCTCTAGAGGAAGGAATTGCTATCGTGGTATCTTCCTTGATGGGAACATTGGTGGAAGGCAGTTATCATGTGCAGTCCTGGGTGGGGCTGGGTTAAACCTGACAGTAACGGCAGCCAAGGTGCTGAGGGCAAAACCAGAGATGTGGTAACAGAAGAGTGAGGCAATGCAGGCAGCATGTGGTCATATCCCTCCCCGAGGAGAGAGATTTCAATAGCCTGGCTCATGAAGCATCACCTATGCAGTCAAAGTCACCTTCTAGCTTAGACTCTGGGAACGCACGCTCACGGGGCTCCGGAGGGCACTCGGCGCCGTGCGCAGCTGCACGGGTGTTGACGGTGAGCAGCAGATGTGAGCAGGCCGGTGCCGGTGCAGCGGGCAGCCCAGGCTGCAGCTGTCGGCATAGCGCTGCATCGCTGCATGCAGGGCTGCTCTGGCCCCAGCTCCCCAGCTGCAGCACCAAGCTTGCCGCAGGGGCTGCTGTATTTTCGCCTTTGCCGGGTGGCCGAGCTGCAGCTCTGCAGTAACTCTAGGCCCACCTGATCCCTCCCTTCACACGAATAGGGTCTCTGCCCAGAGCACACGACTGAGCCCCCTCTTCTGCTTTCTCCCCCTCCTTCTGCTCTGTGTGAACGGCGCCTTTCCCCTGCCCCCTCGCCCAGCTAGACTAGGGCGGCAGATCCCTGTTTTTAATCATTCTCTATGCGCTTATGTGCTAGATTTTACTTATTAGGGTGTCCAACCCCTTCCTTTTACAAAGGATATGAACAGCCAGAGAGATAGGAAAGTGCTTAGAATTGCTCCCTTAGATTAACCGTGGTGCCCTTGGCTGTGTCTATAACATCTGAAAGGTCAGGGACATCTGGAAGCCCATTTGCCTGTAAACAAATCTGACTATTAGGTGATAAAGCCAATGCACAGTCCAAAGGAAGGAACCAAACCGCTTTTTGCCTTTTCCTTTAGATTGCCAGCAAACAGCTGTTCTCCTGTCCTCTTCTTCCCGTATACCAGCTGAGTGGGAAGAAGTATTTTTACCCCTCTCTCTCCTTCCCACTTCGCCATGCCAGGGATGCGTCATTTCTTTCTTTACCCCTCTGGTGAAGCTGTTGGTTAATAAGAGCTGGGGGAGGGGTGGGAGTTCTGATCTTCAGGGCCCTCGGGTCTTGTGTATAAAGTGAGGGGTCCTTCCTGGTCCAGCTCAAACGTACCGACAGCCTCTGAGCACCCAAGTTCTGCGTTTAATTCTGCTGAGTCTTTTTTCTTTCTTCTGTCTTCTACTATCTTAATGTGTAAGTGCCAGCTCCCCAGAGGAAACACCCCAGCCAGGAAGTGGACACAGGAGAGAAGTAAGGCATGCTGGGGAGGAAGTAAGGGTGATGAGAATGGAGACACCAAACACAGAGGTTTGCAGGCTTAACCCGCATGAAGATGAAAAGAGGAACTTGCGTAAATTCAAATCCCCAGATCTCCCCGACTACTTGAATTTGGATTCAGTAGCTCTAGGATGGAAGTATTGGACCCCAGAATCTACATTCTGGTGCCCTGATAATATCATAAAAGTGAGTCTTGCGTGTTTTCCTGTCCTAAAATAATCAAGTACCTATGGCTTGAGCTCCCTGATCTAAGTCAGTGCTTCCAAGTGATGTGTGCTCAGATACTGCTTCCCAGGGGGTGGCCCAGGGACCCTTGACCAGCCTCATCCATTTCCCTTGCTGTGCTTTCCAAATACTGTCATTTGTTCTGAGTGTGCTGATGTGAAAGAGGTTGTGAAGCACTGGCTAAGCCATACTGTTTTAGAATCCCATACAGGCTAACTATCCCTTGAATAATAAAGTTAATTTCAGAGGAATTACAAATAAAAGAGGAGAGTAGGAAGGATACAGTTTGGGGCCAGGTTGGGGTTCAGGAGAGGTCTCTGCACAACACCCTCGTCCACTGCACCAATCCAGAGAGACAGAAAGCCCTGGCGAGAGGGAGGGTGCCACAGATCACAGTTTTCAGACAAGGGATGCTCTCTTGTTGTGTCAACTCACTGCTTCTTCTCTTTCTTTCACCCTTTGACAGCGGTTCTCACTGCCTTGTGTTTTTAAAGCATGGCGTAGGATGCTGCTCGACTGTCCAGGAAGGTAGTTCTCACCCATCAGCTGTACAGGTTCACAGGCACATCTGGTGAGAATTCAGAGGGATTCTGTTCCTCGTTTTGAGATCAGAGAATGGCATCACATCAGTGAGAGCACATCTGCTGAACTTGTCTTTGACATCAGCATCTGGAAAGATACAGATCAGGTGGCCTTCCTCTGCCAACCAGAGCCCATCCCGCGTTCAGACAAGTTCCCCCTTGTCATACGATTTTCGGCCCCCCAGGCTGCAGGCAGTGTTGGGTGACAGGGTGGCCAGAGTTCCGGGCGCTCTCACCCTCTGCTTCCTTGTCCTTGACTTGCCCTTTCCTGACTGGTGTCTGCCAGAGGGTTCAGAGCAACAGTAGCGAAGAGCATTGTGGGTCTGAAAGCCCGTCACACCTGCTCCCGCTGGAGGTGCCGCAAGGGGTGGAGGTGGAGGTACCAGTAACTTAAGATGGTCTTATTGGCAATTTAGTTAAACCTGCTGCGCTGTACCGTCTCAAAGCAGGAAGGTAAATGCACGTTCTAGTGACTGAATCAGCTGGCATTTGAAAGAGGAGGAGCAAGAGAGAGACACCTCCCTGGGAATCCTGACAGGTGAAAAATGACCCAGAAGGATCCCTTGTTAAATAGTCAGCTTGGCTGGCACAGGTACTAAAAACCAACTCATATTTGCTATAATTTGCTTAAGATTTCTGCTAAAAGTCCCTGCCCATTTCACCAGCACACAGAGGATAGGGGTTGGGTTTTACATATTGTTGTTTTTTACCTACATGCTTTTCTTTGAACATCCACTCTCAATTATTTGTAATATCGCAAATACACAATTATGGTAAAAAAAATCCACAGATTATTTTTAGTTGACTTTTACATGTAGTTTTATATTTACATATGAAAATGGGTGTGCTTCATGCTTGGAGAATTCATGTTTAACAAAGTAATGAAGCCCTACTGGGCCGATCGCCCTCTGCAAATGTTGGCAGTCTGCCCAGTTCCTGTCCGACTCCTTTTATGGGCTCTTATCTATAACCCACGATGTCCTGGGATTCAATATTAGCAACCCTTAGACATTTCGGCTAGTAGGAGAGATAAAGTTAAATGTTTGCATTTCTACCTTTGTCTTTTGACAAAATGAATGGGAGTTGCAAATGTTGTAATGAAGCGCACTGGGTGTGCTGAGCAGGCTTGGTGTTGCTGAAGGGGCAAAGGATTTGGTAGCACATGATGTGGGTTTGAAACCCAGTTCTGCTCCTCAACAGTAGAGCCTTAAGCAAGTAATTTAGTCTCTCAAACATTAGATTCTCACCAGCTAGGGGTCATCATCAACAGTGGCCTGCTTACCTCATGGGGTGGGTGTGAAGGTCAAAGAGGATGGTAGATATGAAACCATTTAGTAAACTGCAACTCCGCCTTTTATGTTTCAAACAGTCTAGGGCTCCAGTGCTAGTAGGTCTCCTACATGTTAACAAAGCGGTATCTTAGCTTGAGAAAGCGGTCATTCCCATAGTGATCAAGAATGAGATTTTCTATACACAGAGAGATAGTCTGCCCCAAATAAATTGCAAATTAGCTTTCAGCTTACTTCAAAGTTTCTTTTCAAGCTGCAAGAGTGTGAGAAGGAGGCATCAGAACAGATATCCCCATGCCGAAATCAGGAAAACTCAAATAGAGGCTCAAAGCCAGTGGTGTAGCTTCTACACCTCTGACCTGCCCAGGGTGCAGATCTTGTCTTTTTCTCCCCTCCCAGCCCCAAACCCTGAGGTGATCTCATTTAACCCCGTGGTGTTGAATGCCATCTATATGCTGAAGATGCTGGAAGTTACAGCACCAAGTTGAAACTTTCCCCGAGCTCCAAACATATACCCAGTTAAATTTCCAATACTGTCACTTGGTTATCTAACAGGTACTAGGAAATTAACATGGCCTATACTGAGCCATTGATCTCCTCTTCAAGTCCACTGCCCACCGAGCCTTAATTATTTCAACCAATGGCAGGACCAATAGCTCCGATCAAAATCGCAGGAACCATGCACGCTAGACTCTGCCCTGGAGCCTACCAGGGTTCAAATCTCAGCTCTGCCGCTTATTAGCTCTGTGACTTTGGATAAATTACTTAATCGTTCTGTGCCTCAGTGTCCTTATCTGAAAATGGGAACCATACAGTACCTATCTCTTCATATATTTTGGTGAAGATAAAATATGTGTTAGTACACATCAAGCACTCACAACGGTGCCTAGAGCGTTGTAGGTTCTATGGAAGGGTTTGCTGTTGTTATCATTTCCTCATGCCTTATCTAAATTTCATTAGCTCTACTTCCAAAGCATACCTTGAACTGGATGACTTTTCACTATCCCAATACCACAACCCCAGTCCAGGCCGTCATTCCAGCTCTGCAGAATTCCCGGGCCCTTCCTACTCGCCTCCCTGTCTTCGCTCTCCCTCTGCTCTGTCCATCCTCGTCAGAGCAACCAGAGTCTAGGCTCCTTACCTGCAAGTCCCACCTGTTCTGGTCTTGCTTTCCTTTCCAATCTCGTTCCTGTTCCCTACCTCATTCAGGATGGTCTAGCTGCCATGATGGCTCAATCGCATCACTTAATTCTCAGCTCAAATGGCACGCCTTCTAGGAGACCTTCTCTTGTCTCCACCGTCAGAGGCCTCCTCCACCAGTCACTGCCCACCACCGTCACATCCTCCTCTTTTCTTCATAGGCTTAGCAGGATCTGAAACGACCGTATTAATGGACAGGCCTAGAGGTCCCTGTTCATTTCATCCCATGGAATCTCAGGTCCTTGACTGCGAGGACCCACTTTGTCTACTTTGTTGCCATGCCCTGACAGTGTTGAACTTTACCTGATGCTTGAGAGCCTGGAAAACAGTAAAGTCTAAGAAATCCCCCCATCCCTTGTATTTGAGAAATGATTTGCTTGCAAAGAACCATCCTTCATCATACACCATGATCAAGTGGGGTTTATCCCAGGAATGCAAGGATTCTTCAATATATGCAAATCAATCAATGTGATACACCATATTAACAAATTGAAGGATAAAAACAATATGATAATCTCAATAGATGCAGAAAAAGCTTTTGACAAAATTCAACACCCATTTATGAAAAAACTCTCCAGAAAGTAGGCATAGAGGGAACTTAGCTCAACATAATAAAGGCCATATATGACAAACCCACAGCAACATCATTGTCAATGATGAAAAACTGAAACCATTTCCGCTAAGATCAGGAACAAGACAAGGTTGACCACTCTCACTGCTATTATTCAACATAGTTTTGGAAGTTTTAGCCACAGCAATCAGAGAAGAAAAAGAAATAAAAGGAATCCAAATCAGAAAAGAAGAAGTAAAACTGACATCGTTTGCAGATGACATGATACTATACATAGAGAATCCTAAAGATGCCACCAGAAAACTATTAGAGCTAATCAATGAATTTGGTAAAGTAGCAGGATACAAAATTAGTGCACAGAAATCTCTTGCATTCCTATACACTAATGATGAAAAATCTGAAAAAGAAATTAAGGAAACACTCCCATTTACCACTGCAACAAAAAGAATAATATACCTAGGAATAAACCTACCTAAGGAGACAAAAGACCTGTATGCAGGAAACTATAAGACACCGATGAAATAAATTAAAGACGATACAAACAGATGGAGAGATATACCACATTCTTGGATTGGAAGAATCAACATTGTGAAAATGACTATACTACCCAAAGCAATCTACAGATTCATTGCAATCCCTATCAAACTACCAATGGCATTTTTCAAAGAATTAGAACAAAAAATTTCACAATTTGTATGGAAACACAAAAGACCCCAAATAGCCAAAGCAATCTTGAGAAAGAAAAATGGAGATGGAGGAATCAGGCTCCCAGGCTTCAGACTATACTACTAAGCTACAGTAATCAAGACAGTATGGTACTGGCACAAAAACAGAAATATATATCAATGGAACAGGATAGAAAGCCCAGAGAAAAACCCATGCACATATAGTCACCTTATCTTTGATAAAGGAGGCAAGAATATACAATGGAGAAAAGACAGCCTCTTCAATAAGGGGTGCTGGGAAAACTGGACAGCTACATGTAAAAGAATGAAATTAGAACACTCCCTACCACCATACACAAAAATAAGCTCAAAATGGATTAAAGACCTAAATGTAAGGCCAGACACTATCAAACTCTTAGAGGAAAACATAGGCAGAACACTCTATGACATAAATCACAGCAAGATCCTTTGTGACCCACCTCCTAGAGAAATGGAAACAAAACCAAAAATAAACAAATGGGACCTAATGAAACTTAACAGCTTTTGCACAGCAAAGGAAACCATAAACAAGATGAAAAGACAAACCTCAGAATGGGAGAAAATATTTGCAAACGAAGCAACTGACAAAGGATTAATCTCCAAAATATACAAGCAGCTCATGCAGCTCAGTATCAAAAAAACAAACAACCCAATCCAAAAATGGGCAGAAGACCTAAATAGACATTTCTCCAAAGAAGATATACAGATCACCAACAAACACATGAAAGGATGCTCAACATCACTAATCATTAGAGATATGCAAATCAAAACTACAATGAGGTATCACCTCACACCAGTCAGAATGGCCATCATCAAAAAATCTACAAGCAATAAATGCTGGAGAGGGTGTGGAGAAAAGGGAACCCCCTTGCACTGCTGGTGGGAATGTAAATTGATACAACCACTATGGAGAACAGTATGGAGGTTCCTTAAAAAACTAAAAATAGAACTACCATATGACCCAGCAATGCCACTACTGGGTGTATACCCTGAGAAAACCATAATTCAAAAGGAGTCATGTACCACAATGTTGATTGCAGCACTATTTACAATAGCCGGGACATGGAAGCAACCTAAGCAACCTGTCAACCTTTATCCATTGACAGATGAATGGATAACGAAGATGTGGCACATATATACAATGGAATATTACTCAGCCATAAAAAGAAACGAAACTGAGTTATTTGTAGTGAGGTGGATGAACCTAGAGTCTGTCATACAGAGTGAAGTAAGTCAGAAAGAGAAAAACAAATACCATATGCTAACACATATATATGGAATCTAAAAAAAAAAAAGGTTTTGAAGAACCTAGGGGCAGGACAGGAATAAAGACGCAGACGTAGAGAATGGACTTGAGGACACGGGGAGGGGGAAGGGTAAGCTGGGACGAAGTGAGAGAGTGGCATGGACATATATACACTACCAAATGTAAAATAGACAGCTAGTGGGAAGCAGCTGCATAGCACAGGGAGATCAGCTTGGTGCTTTGTGACCACCTAGAGGGGTGGGATAGGGAGGGTGGGAGGGAGACGCAAGAGGGAGGAGATATGGGGATATATGTATACATATAGCTGATTCACTGTGTTATACCGCAGCAACTAACACAACAATGTAAAGCAATTATACTCCAATAAAGATGTTAAAAAAAAAAAAGAACCATCCTTCCACAAAATGACTTAAAGTTCATGGATGCCCCTTGTTTACCTATAACAAGGCCTGACACAGACCTTCCAAGTTTCTATTCTTTGCCTTATAAATGACTAGCTGAACTGCTTGTCTCTACTGAGCAATTGGAACGAAATATTTATTAACCAAACTTTGGTTAATATTCTCTCCTTCCCCGAGGCCACTGAACTGTGGCCCACCCTCAGCCTGAGCCAGCAGGCAGGTGAGAATAAGTTGGCTGCAGAGTAAACTGTTCTCTGATCTACTGTCTGATCAGATCACTCCTTCACCCCACTCTCCCACACAGATTCTTTCTAGCCTTTTCACTCCTCCCTGTAAAAGAAAAACCCTTGTTTAACCCTTGAGGTATTCACAGATCTTATGGCCACAGCTTTCTTTCTATTGTAATATTCCTCTTCTCCTACTGCAATAATTCTTTTCCTCCCTTGCAATAATCTTTCTGAATAAAGTCTCTCTTAAATAAATCTGGAATTGTTTTTTTATTTGACAGTTTCCAGTGTCTAAAAGGTGCCTGGCCCGTCGTAACTGCTTGATGGATATCTATTATGGAATAAAAATAGAACGTCATTTGGGATTCTAGTCAAAATACTGTGGCTTTCGTATGGCAGCCCTGTGCATGGTGGATCTGTTAGGGAACCGTTGACCAAAACCACCCGCCTTGGCCAGGCACGATGGTCACCACTTGCCTGAGCTGTCTCACAGCAGGAGGTCCCGATAAGGAACACGGTGCTTGCATGGTGCTACCGCCGAAAACTAACCGGGAGAATTTGAGAGGGGCGGAAAGGAGGGAGGAGATGCCAGCCCATAACATATCCTACCAACCTCCCAGAATCCTTCTTGCTGGAATCCATCTTGGCTGAGAGATGCGCATGCCACCCGGAAGGATGCTGAGTCAGACCAGATATGGGCAACAAGCAAGATGACTGGCCAGAGACAACCCGGAAACTAACTCCATTACCATAAAACCTGAGACTGTGAGCCACGCGCCAGATCAGTTCTCCTGGGTTCCCTCACCCCACTGATCTCCGCCCAGGCGCCCCTTCCTAGTAAAGTCTTTTGCTTTGTCAGTACGTGTGTCTCCTCAGACAATTCATTTCTGAGTGTTAGACAAGAGCCCACTCTTGGGCCCTGGAAGGGGTACCCCTTCCTGCAACAAATCTAATGCTCATTGCTTAATACCCCTTCCCACCACCAACTGCTATGAAGCACACAGACAAGGCATTCAGGCCAAGAGTAGGTGGCTGATGGTAGAAATGGAATCACCATTTACCCAACCACTTATTTCATTCTTATTCACTTGCAGAAAAAATGCCTGCCCTGGTCCTCTCAAGAGTTTAGTTCCCTCATTCTCCACTCTAGCCTTCATTGTGTACCACCTGGGCTGGGATGCTGAATAAAGATGAGAGCAGTACGGGTTTGTCTTTGTATTTGCAGGAGGCTAAATATCCATGTAATCCAGGAGTATTATTAAAAATAAAATTTCCCACTTTTCAAGCAGATATTTAGCATCTTATAAATTTTGTATCAAATTTGTGTCGTATTCTTGGTTACATTTAAAAATTAAAACCAACAGAAACAAAGCAGAGTAAAATAAAATACTCACTAAGCCCTAAATACTGCCACCCCAACACACACTCACACACACAATCTTCCATTATTTTTAAAGTTTTCTTTGCTTTAGATCACCCGTGCTTAGTCTCATTCTGACTATAATTTTATGGGAAAAATTATCTTCAGCCTTGAAAGATAGAGCAACTCCTATATTTTCCATATACAGTTTAAACAGCTATGATTTAAAAAAACCAAACTTTCCACACCAGTTTAGTTTTTCCTCTTCTCGTGACTAACCTAAGCGTCCTTCTTAATTGCAAATATATTAAATGATAATCATGACTGAGGTACATAGCTAATTTGGGTTTATTGCCTTCTTACATGTATAACAAATATGAGCTTTTCAAGTTGGTATGATTATGTTTCAAGACCCATAAAATATGCTTCATTTCATCGTAACTGTATTGTCATTTTGAGTTAATTTATTTAAGAAAATTCTGCTCAGTGCTCTTAAGGAATCTATCTCAGGACTGGGCATGAAAAAGGGCGTCAATTAACTCTTTATTGGTGGATTGATCATGGAAAGAGACTGCCATTCATGGGTCCTGGTGGTTACTCAGCACAATAAAAAATGCTGACGCCAGCTGTTCTGGTGATAAGAGTCATTCTGAACTTGTAAGAATTAGAAATGGCTAATTATTCTGGATAAAAAATTTTAGAAACAACATTTGGTTTATTTTAAACATTTCACATGTCAGGCAATCAGGTAATTTATTGAGTGCCTTCATCATGCTTGGTGTTTCACTAAGAGCCAATGGGTGATTAAAAAAATGGCCTAAGAGCTATTCTTTCAACACTGTTTTAAAGAATCTATTTTTATTTTGTTGCCATTTGCTTGGATTAGTTTAAATATTCTTTTTTTTTAAATTTAATTTATTTATGGCTGTGTTTGGTCTTCGTTTCTGTGCGAGGGCTTCCTCTAATTGTGGCAAGTGGGGGCCACTCTTCATCGCGGTGCGCGGGCCTCTCACTATCGTGGCCTCTCTTGTTGCGGAGCACAGGCTCCAGACGCGCAGGCTCAGTAATTGTGGCTCACGGGCCTAGTTGCTCCGCGGCATGTGGGATCCTCCCAGACCAGGGCTCGAGCCCGTGTCCCCTGCATTAGCAGGCAGATTGTCAACCACTGCGCCACCAGGGAAGCCCCAGTTTAAATATTCTTTGAATTTATTTTCCTTACATTACTGATGTATTCCTTTATTCCAGCTGAAATTAGCTCTATTTCCCTGAGTTTAAATCTTCTTGACAGTTATTGATAATGCCATTTCTCTACCCCAGTGAATCACTTAACCAAGGACATACTTAATTCCTTTAAGCTTTCTCTTCTTGCTTTCTTCTCCTACTCCATCTTAACCAAATTCTGATTAGTGAGCTCATTACAGTTTGTTCCTGGGTGTCTTTTAACTTGTAGCAAATCTGAAATGTTTTCATTGAAGCAGGGAAATTGTTACCTTCCTCCTTCATCCCACTGCTACTGATTTTCAAGCCCTAAGAATTTATCTCCATTTTGAAGATACATCATGGCAAAGGAGGACACAATCACTGATTACTTTTAAGTTTGGAAGGCTTAAAACTAGCTTAAAACACATCCTTTTTCTTCAGATAAAGTTACTTAAAATTTGGTGCTACTTTCTTCAATTGATTAACACTTGTAGTGTCTTATATCTTCAAAATTCATATTATAGACCCTGTTCAATTCTCCAAGTACAAATAAGGTTGTCAGACAGCTTTAAGACTGCAATCAATGAGTAATACATAAAAAGAGTGCAATGAATAAGTAATTTATGGAAGGGCTCTCTGGTGATGAAAAGAATTAATGAAGTTTCCAAAGGTGCCCAATTTGTAATCTGGGGAGAGCTCTGATGCTGAGAGATCTTGACTTCAAGCCAAAGAAACAAAGACTACAGACCTACGAAAACTGGAGAGGGAGAGAATTATTATCTAACTCAGAGATTGCAAACAGGAGAACTCCAAACCTCATCTGACCTACAGGTTGTTTTTATTTCTTTAACTTTGGTTTTGAATGCTTTTCGGAAAGGCAAACTGATCTGTCCACCACACTTCCCACCATCAACACTGCCCGACCCCTGAACCCATTCACGCATTTGTCTTACCTGCCTGGCACCTCAAAGCATTTCAATCTGTGACCTAGTTTTCACAGTAAGGAAATGAGAAAACTGTGGAGGTGAGTGATTTGTTCAAGGTAACTGATGAGCAATGTGTTTCATATGCGGGTTACCTCACCCACATCCTGACTGTCCATCTGGAATCCTTTGTACTTCAGCCTTGGTTATATTAGTCTGAGAGATTAAAGTCAGAACCAACTAAAAATCTATGAATGAAATCACAAAAGTATTTTAGAAGAAGGAGTTATGAAAAGGAAGCTTAGTTCAGAAGGTTGAGTAATTTAACCAAGCTGAAGGAGAAAGCTGGGTTTTGTGTCTTATACTCAACACCCTCCCCTACACACACACACACACACACACACACACACACACAGGGTTTATTGCTTAATTTGCAAAATGAAGGGAACAGCCTGTGAAAGGTGATTAAGTTATGGCATTTCTTTCTGTAAGCATAGAGTCAAAATTTCCAAATAAATCTGTAGAAGGTGCTTGCCTTTAAAATGCCATTGATCCTTCAAAAGAACAACCCAGTAAATTAACATACATTAGTAAAATCTTATGGCATGCTCAGAAATTATTTTCTCGTAGCTACCATATTACTCATGCAAGATTTCCTTATGTCAATATGATTTCATTTCAAAAAGACCATTGGGGTTGGTGAAGGAGGCAACTGTGCTTCTAACCAGTCATGCCATTAACGTAGTAAGCAAGATCCACGATTACATCATAGGAACATAAAAGGGAACAGAGAAAGGTTTAGTTTGGGGAATTCTGGGCTCCTTGCACTTTCTGACTCAGAGCTAAACATTCGTTAAGAGAACAATGCTTTTTGTGGTTTTCTAACACATTTAGAATAAGCCATTAACAATTAAGGCAGGTGACCACAGAATGAAGGGCAAGGTCCAGGTTGGTAATTAAAATACACTGCAGCAACATGGATGGACCTAGAGAGTATCATACTAAGTGAAGTAAGCCAAACAGAGAAAGACAAATATCATATGATATCCCTTATATGTGGAATCTAAAAAAAATGATACAGATGAACTTATTTACAATACAGAAAGAGACTCACAGACAGAAAACAAACTTATGGTTACCAAAGGGGAAAGGTGGAGGGAGGGATAAATTAGGAGTCTGAGATTAAAATACACGCACTACTGTATATAGAATAGAAAACCAACAAGGATCTACTGTATAGTACAGGGAACTATACTCAGCATGTTGTAATAACCTATAATGGAAGAGAGTGTAAAGAATATATATATATTTACACATATGTGTATGATTGAATCACTTTGCTGTACATCTGAAACTATCACATTACAACAAACCCTAATCAACTATATTTCAATAAAAATTTTAAAATGTATTAAAAAATTAAAAAATACACTCTCCCATCATTCTTGGTCCAATCATTGTTATCAATATGCACTCATATTGGTTTACACTCTCTTTTCAGTCTCTTTCCTTTCCATTTCTCAGTCACTGTGTCTTAACAGATTTGGAATACCTTTCTCTTCTTTTTTAAAGATTTTATTTATTTATTTATTTTTATTGATTAATTGATTGATTGATTGATTGCTATGTTGGGTCTTCGTTTCTGTGCTAGGGCTTTCTCCAGTTGTGGCAAGCGGGGGCCACTCTTCATCACGGTGCGCGGGCCTCTCACTACCGCGGCCTCTCCTGTTGCGGAGCACAGGCTCCAGACGCGCATGCTCAGCAATTGTGGCTCACGGGCCCAGCCGCTCCGCGGCACGTGGGATCCTCCCAGACCAGGGCTCGAACCCGTGTCCCCCGCATTAGCAGGCAGATTCTCAACCACTGCGCCACCAGGGAAGCCCCTCTCTTCTTTTTTGTTTACTCCTTTTTTGTCTTCTGAGGGGTCATCCCAAACAGTCCCAGCAGGAGATCTATATGAGTTAGAAAGATTGCTTGAAAAACTCTTGCATTTATGCACCAGTAAAGTTGTCTTTCTGGCAAAGTTCTCTTTTGCTTTTAGATTTTAATTAAACTAGACTCTTAGTTCTAAGCCATCCCCATGCTCTACAGCATTTTTTCCCGTCTCTATCCAGCTCTTATCAGATGCACTATAACCGTTTGCTCACATATTCAGCTCCCTCACTTGCCTCTTCGCACCTCAAGGACAAGGAATTATGCCTTAATCAGTTTTGTACTCCTGGCACCTAACATAGTATATGTGATCTTATTAAAAGAAAAAGAAAAAAGGAATGAGCAAAACCACACCAGATAATAGCTGTCTGTGAAGGAGCCTGCTTTCTTAAAACTCCAAATTTTAGTTAATACATTGAAACATAGAAAAGAGACACAATGGTTGAGCTGGAAGAATCGGGGAGGCCAATTTATGGAGGGAATGGTGCCCTCAAGGGAAGGGAAGCTGGCTTAGACCCATGACCCAAGCATATCAGAGGGCTGAGTGGCTCCCATTGACCTCTGATGTTTTCTCTGTCCCCTACCAAGTTGTCTCCTTCCTCTGGTGTCTTGTTCCTTACCTTTGCCACCTCTTTGATGCTTGAGTGATCTGTGGCCATATTGATTTGTCTTGTAGATTCTCCTTTTTTAATTCCACCATAACAGACTAAACTCCTCGTTACCCATACTTTTTACTTTATATCTGTCAGTCTCTTCAATCTGATTGAAGTCTGGTCTTGCTGGCTCAGGAGTCCCTCTGTCTCTCTTTCTCTTTCTCTGTCTCTCTCTCACTCAATCTCTTGCTATCTCTTTCCCTCATTCTCCCCACTGATAGAGCATTTACTATGTACCAGGTGTGTTCTAGAAGCACCAACACTGCCCGTAGATCTGGGTAATGGGAGCTCTTGCCCTGGCCATGTGCATAGCATCCCCGTGGGATGAAATGCTCACTGATGCCCAGGGACATGTCCACCCAGAGTCTGCACCCACCCCCCTCCATGTTCCAAGTACCCAGAATGAAAGAACCCTCTGCCCAAATGGCCCCAAACCTGCACCTGGGGCTTGTGTGGACCTGTTCCAAAGGTCCTACTTCCTGAGCATGCCCGTGCTGTTGGTTGCGGGGTGAGGCTGGATGAGCTTTGCTGTGTGGGATACCCACATATGTGTCCACGAGGCCCCTCATGATACAGAACACAGCCAAGGGTGTATGCACAAGGGGTGATCTATGGGTTGGGGGGGATGCCTCTTTTATTTGATTCCCACTTTCAGCTCCCATAAATGTTAGCTCCTGCTATGTGCTTTACATATATTGCTTCATTTGTTCTTCACAACAGCTCCATGTGGGGGGAATCAAGCTCTTACGGGGAATTAGAGGGAATTACCAAGGTCTCAGGTAAACTCATTTATCCAACAAATATTTATTGATCGACATAATGGTGAGCAAAAACAAATGGTCTCTTCTCTCATGAATCTTCTTATGTCCACTGAACAAACCAATAAAGACAACCCAGTAAGCAAAGACTGTGTCATTGTACACTTACTAAAGAGCAATCACATGGACTGTTGCACTAACCCAGTCTTGGGCTCCTAGAAGACATTTAGGCTCAACCTCCACTACGATTTCAAAAAGGTCCTTGTAAATTTGTCTTCTTTTTGTGAACATTTTTTCGTATGTCCTGTCTTCAAAGCAGATGTTCAAAATGTCTCTGCTTTTATAACATAGAAGTGTTGGACACAACTTTCCAAGTTCTCTGGTAGTGTTAGGACCACAAACTAATTTGGTTATATGTGGTGCTGGATGTCATCAGAGATTTTACATATGTATATATCTATATCTATCTATCTATCTATCTATCTATCATCTATCTACCTATCTATGTATATACACGCATATACATATATGCAGGAGCCTTGAAATCACTGAAGGCAACTTCCCTCCTCCAACTCCCACAAGCTTAGGACTGGGCCCCTTGGAATGACTTAGAGGGTCTCCCTCAGAAGAGGAGATCATCTTGGAATCACTAAGGGTGTCTTTTCCCTGGACCACAAAGGTGCTTGCCCCCGGCCTAATCCCATGCTCCTGGGGCCTGTGGGTCAGGCTGGTGCCGAGCACTGGAGCACAGACAGCCCTGCTTGGGACAGAGGCCACAGTGATGGGTCAGGCGCCCTCCCTGACAGCACTTGCACCACTGGTGTAGGAACTGGTTCCCAAAGATAGAATATGGCTGTGAGAAACACTGGCCCAGGCAGCCAATCAAACTGCACCGTAACTCTTGGGGTGGGGCGGGGCCAGCACCATCCCTTCAGACTGAGTTAACCTGGGGGGCTGGTTAACCTGGGGGAGGAAGCAGGGACTTCCTGCTGACAAGGTTTTGGGAGACATATTTAAGGAACATAGGAGACTGGTGACCCTATTACATTTAGAATTTGTGACGCAGGTCATATAGGTTACATTTGGGATGAAAAAAAGTGGGGCTTAAAAAACCTGAATTGTGTTTCCTAACCCCAATCTCCTTCCTTCTTACAACACAGCTCTGCCCACAAACTTCTCAAACTTCTCATTCAAAGCCAGCTCCTCTTTTGCATCCCACATCCAGCTTTTGGCCCAGATGTGCCTTAGTTTCCTCATTTCTCCCAAGTCTTCATGCAAAAACTCTGCTCCTTTCTACCTTTTCCTTTACTTCTTTCCTATTCTCCAGGACCAGTTCTCTTTTTCCTTCTGGTCTTCCCAAAGAATGACTTGCAAATTGCAAATTTAGAAACCAAACTCTTGTGGTTGCTGAAAAGATCTGCAGAAATAATTCCGCAGGTATTCCAATTTTGCAGAAAAGGGAACTCACAGTGGCTGGAATCCATTCAGAGCCGATTTGTAGCACTAGTTTCCCAAACCATAACTCTCTTCTGATCGCCTACTAAGATATCCACTGAAACCCTTGAGGAACTGGAAGGATGTAAATTTTAACTGTATCACAAGGATATAAATTTGAAATATCAGTCCAATAAGATATACATACGTAAGTTGAATGTTTGGTTGGTTGACTATTTATTTATGATATGTGTATATAATATATACGTTAAACACAGTGAGTTTAGAACCCAGTAGATATTTAACCCACTTTCCAAGTCTCAATAAAATTTTTGGTAAGATTACTGTGAATTTCAGAAATAATACTAATAACTTTGAAATTGCTTAATTTTTATTAGAAGAAATGAAGCCTCATCTAGCATGATAGTATTTGTCATGAAGGCATAAAATTACATGAATAGAAGACAAAAGTGAATTTTAAATATCTTATTTTAAATAGGATAAGAAGTCAACATACTTAAATATTTTCTGTACACATTATTACCCATATTATTCAAAGCATGGGGCAAAAGGATTAATTTTTAAATTAAATGGATAGTTTCAATATGCTAAATAAATAATGAACCCAATTAAATACACACTTGCTTAAGTTTATCCCTTGTATTAGAATTTTTCTTTTGGAATTCAAAATGATATCCAGTTTCTGCTGAATCCAATTTAAAAAATCATATTGTTGACTTTTGGTATTGAAGAGCTATTTTATCATGAGTTTTATATTAAAATGTTTTATATTGAAATAGAAACAAAAATAAATGAACATAGTAAGATCATTAAATATCTGCATTAATGAATATCACATATTTTAAAGTAAAAATACTTTAAAAGGTATTTCTTAAAGACACTAGGGATGAATTTCCCTGCACCTTCATTAATGGCAACAAAGCCCCTTATTTGCAAATATAAGAGTTCAAAAAATAGAGGTTTTGGAGTAATTTTTATCACATACTTTAAAATACTCTTGCCCTCATAAGCAGTTATTTATGACCAACATGCACATGTACATTTCAGTCTCCTATCATTAAACCTTGCTTGAGACATGCATGTGCTTTTCAGTCTTGGAGACAACTAGAAAGGCTCCCCAGACTAAACCGAGAGACTTGGATTTGTCCATTTATTCTGCACAGTTTCTTTCTCTTGAGCGGAATAAACAGCATCATTACAAAAAATTTCTAGAAAACATCAAAGAAATGTGGTTCTTCCTTCACTCCTGAAATGAGGCATGAATTGTTGGACTGTATAAGAATGAGTAGGGTGAGTGCAGTGCTGTTCATGACCCAAAGGGTAAGGGAAAGAATTTAGGGGTGTTACCAACCGAACTGTGTCTCCCGCTAAATTCATATGTTGAAGCTCTACCCGCCAATGATTGTATTGAAGATAGAGCCTTCATGGAGATAATGTTAAATGAGGTCATAAGGATAGGGCTCTAATCCGGTAGGATTGGTGTCCTTATAAGAAGAGAAAGAGACTACAAATGTGCATGGAAATAGCGAGAAGGCAGTTGTCTGCAGCCAAGGAGAGAGGCCTCACCAGAAACCAACCCTGCAGACATCGTGATCTCAGACTTCCAGCCTCCAGAACTGTGGGAAAGTGAATGTCTGTTGTTTAAGCTACCCAGTCTGGGATACCCTGTTATTAGCCCCAGCAGACTAATGCAAGGGTGTCCTTCCATTTACTAGTTCATCCCTTTCTGCGTTTCTGCCATACTTCCAACCCCATCCCACTGGATATTCAAGGTCCTCTTGCTACAGCCTGTCTCTCCATGGCATCCACTGATCCCCTGTAATTCCAACCTGCTCTCCTGACTCCAGACATTTATGATATTCCACTCATAAAAATATACTGATCCTACATCTCAAACCCTGAGAAACTTGCCAAATAAGTGACTGGTTTGCCTAATTTTTAGTTACTAAAACTTGCAAAGATGTTCACGAACATGTAGCAACAAATAACTAATAAGCCATGAAGTTCTGAACACCTTTCATGTTCTCCTTTGAGAAGAGTGTCTATGTGTGTTCCATTACAATTATGTCACCCCGCTATCACCCTGGCCACAACCAATTAGAAGAGGGCTGGTCCTGAGCAAAAGGCGGCTAGCAATGGGACAGCCTATCATGCTGCCGATGAAAGAATTTTACTGGAGAGGACACTCCTCAATTGATAATGACTAAATAAGCCAATCAGATTGTGGTTCTATGAAAGTTCAAATGCAACACACAGAGAAAATCTCAGTAAGCAGAGTGGGGAAAGATACAGAGAGAGGTGACAGTAGGCACAAAGTATAAGTAGCAGCAGTCATGAGATAAAAAGGAGAAGAGAGAAAGAAGCGACTGGTAGAAGCAGAAGAAGTGGATGGAGAAGTCAAGAGAGAAGCTGCTTAAGAGACCACAAGAGTGACACTGAGATATGACACTTTTTAGTTCTCCAAGAGGCCCCATCCCCCAATTCTTGTGGGATTCACATAGTACAATAGAAGAGTGGTTAAGAGCATTGGGCTTGGGAACAGACATGGGTTATGCCCCCAGCTGCCCAAATAATTCAACCATGTACTTAAACTCTCTGTGACTCAGTTTCCCTGGTAAAAAGAGGGCAATAAAGTACCCCCGTCATGGGATTGCTATGAGGATTCAGTGACATATTGCTTGTAAACTCCTTACTGTATTGCTTATATATAGTAAAAGCTTAATAAATTTTAGCTATTATTATTATTATAAACTGTGTATACTTATAATAAGCTCCCACCTGATGAAGTAAATGAAGTGTGGATCTATTCCTTGCAACGTGAAAGACACTAACACATAGTTATTATGACATAATGAATAACCTCTCTCTAAAAGACACTTACATTTTGCAGAGGTTTGGTGGGAATTAAGGTGTATAATTTCTAATACTCAACTGCTTATTTTTGCCCTAACAAAGAGGAGACGTGTGTGGAGAAGTTCAGGATTCCCCAAAGTAATCTGGCTAAATGGTAAGAAGTCTCATAGGCAAATCCTAGTATGGGTAATGCCAGTTAAACTCACTAGTACTTCTTATTTTCTCCTCCTAAGGTTGGGCATTCACTAAGGGGGCCAATTTTCAGGGAAGTAGACATTTCTCATAGGACCAGGTTTCAAAGAGAAATTATGGTCTGAGTAGTAAGGTCTCCTCAAACTCTTTCAAAGAAATCAGTAGAATTAACTAGAACTACTTAATAGCAAAGATGAAAATTCAAATTCCATTCAAATGAACTTGATGGGCTAGTTCATGTGGCTCAAACAGTTGAGGGAAGAGTTTTGGGAATCAAAACCTTGGAACAGGAAATGGGACCCATAGGACTCTCTTTCCATAGGTTTTCTTTTTTTTTTTTAATATAAATTTTTATTTAGAATTAAAGCAAATACTTCAGCATCACAAAAATAGTATAAAACTTCGAGAAATATACCACTAGTTTGGAGTGAGCATTTACTTGCCCAATTACAACATGCAGACAAACACAGAAAACATGAGCAAGCCTGACATTTCCATCCCCAGAGCAGCAGTTGGTTACACCACCCCGGACAAAGAGTGACATTGTCAGGGACTGAGGTCAAGGGCTCCAGCAGTGGTGAAGTAGAAGGGATGTAGACGTGCATTGCCCCCACTCCTCCTCACCCAAAGACTCTTTCTCGAATGTGTAGGCCGCGAAGTATAGATACAGAGATAGATATATAGATACAGATACAGATATAAGTATGTATGTGTGTATATATACATACATAACCTATCGGTAATGTTTCTCTGGAGAACCCTGACTAATACAGAAGGAGTTATCAGCCCAGTAGTCATTTTCTTCTGAATTCTGAATCTGGAGCTCCTCCTCCTTTCCTCAATCTCATAATTAAACATTCTATTCAAATGAGAGGTACTTGCTGGGGAAATGCCACATTAGAGCCCAGCCTGACAGACTTAACCATGAACTCCACTAGAAGTTGAGCATCTACTCTCCATTGCTTTTTAAGCTTTTTCTTTGAGAATCCAAGCCATCTTTCAGTGACACCTAACTCCCTGGTGTGACTCAGGCAGTGAATGGTCCATGGAACGTCATGTGAAGCTCCCTACAGCAGGGTACTTTTTGCTTTAAAATTGGCACCATTGTCTGATAGGATATGGTCAGTGAAACCAATATAAAACCCAGTCCAACTAACAGTCCTTGAATACGATTTCCGCATCTGTAGTGCACACGGGATTGGCAGTGTCACACTCAAAAGGATTCAAACGCAGTCCAGACGCAGTGGTAAGCTTGAGAAAAGGGTGCAGCACCAAGTCTGGTACATCTGCCTGTGAAATCCAGCGATCCTCTTTCTACTCTACTGTCATAGCTGGCACCCTGGGCACATTTCCAAACATTCTCAGCCTCATATGCTGGTGTAAAGTCATGGAAAGCTTTAGGCTGCTTTGTGGCAACATGGACAACATATATTACAACCGGAGCCCCATGAAGGCAAGGAGGCTCTGATGACATGGATGCAAGCATCTGCAGAAAGCATTAACATAGATGCCACTCTATTCCAGGCCATTCTTTTTTTAAAAATTAATTAATTAATAAATTACTTTATTTATTTATTTATATTTTTGGCTGTGTTGGGTCTTCGTTGCTGCATGCGGGCTTTCTCTAGTTGTGGCGAGCGGGGGCTACTCTTCGTTGAGGTGTGCGGGCTTCTCATTGCAGTGACTTCTCTTGTTGCGGAGCATGGGCTCTAGGCACGTGGGCTTCAGTAGTTGTGGTTCGCGGGCTCTAGAGTGCAGGCTCAGTAGTTGTGGCTCACGGGCTTAGTTGCTCCGCGGCATGTGGGATCTTCCAAGACCAGGGCTTAAACCCGTGTCCCCTACATTGGCAGGCTGATTCTTAACCACTGTGCCACCAGGAAAGTCCCCAGGCCATTCTTATGTACAAGAAACTCCATAACCATCATGATATTGTTTGTGCAGTTCATTAATCTGGGAACTGCTCAGCCGGGTGATTCTGGCCCAGGGCGTCCCATGAGGCTGTGGCCGAGATGTCACCAGGACCACAGTCATCAGAAGTGACTGGAGCTGAAAGATCTGCTTCCAAGGTGGTGCAGTCACAGGCTAGGAAGGTGGTGCTTGTAGCTCATGGGAGGCCTCAGTTTCTTCCCACACGGGCCTCTCCAGAGGCTGCCTGAGTGTCCTCATGACTCTCTGGATGACTTCTCCTTGTGCCAGGTGCCTTGGGAAACAAAGATGAATTCGACATCGATTTTGACCCCAAGGAGCAGACAGTCTTGAGACAGTCTGAAGTCACCAAACTGTGACTTTCCTGCTTGAGCTTCTTTCCCTCTGGAAGACAATACATGGTCTCAAGATATTGCCTTTGAGGTTAGACCTTTCTTCTCTAAGTCTCCCCAGTACTTAAAAGGACTACAGTCAGTCAGGGCACCGTTCACCCAGCTCACGGCAATGGCGGGAGCCCAGTCTCCGGCGAAGCTTTGTGGAAGAGATGGGCTTGGAAGGATGAGGAGGATCTAAAACATTGTTGAGGGCGAACGGAAAGAGGGGCGTGGGGCGGGGGGGCAGGAGATCTGCCGCCATCCACGCCACAAAATGATATACTCTCCAGAGGTTTTCAAACTCTCACGGGCTTCATTTCCTCCTACTTTGTTTACCCATTGTGGCGCTTTCCAGCAACAATTAATCAAATTGTCACGTGTCCGCCCATGACATGGTCTGGACAGGAATTTTAGATAGTGGGGGAAGAGGAGTTTCTACAAAGGTATATAGTCCAGACAGAAAACCTGTGTTTACTATAGTAATTCGCCGGAGATCCCACAGCTAGTAAGAAGCAGAGACTTGAACCAAAGCCTTTGAACTCCAAATCTCATGCTCTTTCTTGAATCATACTGATACTGATTACTGCGTTCTTTTGTTTTCCAGTCATAGAAAGTAATAATTATGATAGCAGTGGTTATGCTTCCTTGTTTGAAACATAGTAGACATTCTCTACAGGTTGAATTACTTTACTCTTTCTGTCAAGAATTTCCAACCTTGAGCACTTCCTACTGTTTGATCCTGCATGATGATTCCCTCCGATGAGTGTCAGAGTATATATAATGATGCATTGTTAGGTCTTTGTTTTTAGTCTCTCAAGCATGGAAATGAGCTTAGGTTTGCACTTCCCTATTAAATCCTACTGCACATCAACTACTCTCTCCCTTGTTCCCAGCTCCATGCATTCAAGTAGGAGCAAACAACTTATTCTGGTCATGGGCTATGAGTAGAAATGAAACATGTCACTTCTAGGTCAGAGCAGGAAGAGTAAGTGTGAGTTCTCATGGACTCATTCTTCCTGTCATGATGGCTTTCCAAATGATGGGACTTCCCTAAGTCTGACTTTGAGGAGCAGAGCCCTTCAATCTCCCCTGCATCCCATCTGCCTGTCAACCAGCACTGAACCTCCAGCATGAGAAATAAGATTTTGTTGTATGAAGACTCTGAGATCTTTGGATTTACTTATCATTGAAGCATAGCCTACCATCTCCTGGAAGTGAAGTGCTGTATTAAAAAATAAATTGTGTAGTGTTGACTTAATGGTTGGCAATATGTGGTTAGGAGTCTGATATCAAAGGTAAGGAACATAATCCGTGTTATGCAGTAGTAAAACATTTGGCAAAACTGTCACCTGCAATAACTTAGTAAGTTTGCATATTTAAAGAACTCAAATTTCTAGGGGAAAGTGAGTGAAAAACAAAGTGTTTGTGGTAGAATGTCTTGGTTATTATTTGTTGTGTCTTACAAGATAGTAAAGAGAAAAAGAAAAGGATGACTGGTTTTATAAGTAGAAATACAAGGAAATAGAGACTTCTAGAAATCCAACACTTCACCATGTTGGAATAGCTGATTGAGTTTTACTCCCAAAGAAAGAGTTAAAATTAAGAAAGAATTTGAGGAAAAGTCCATTAAAACAGATATTTTTGGCAAGAATCAGATTAAGGATGTTACTTCATGGTTACTTAAAACCTCTCAATGGTTTAGACTTTTTCCAGAAAAAGATCAGGTAAAGGATCTGGCTTTACCACTTACTACTCCAGAGAGGCTCAAATATACTGAGAGGTAACAAATACATTGAGGGGGTAAAAAAGCAAATAAATATAGCAGATCTGAAGTCTATGTCTCCAAAGAACTATACTGTGGATATTATAATATGAAACCGATTAAGCCAGACAGACAATGCACCTCTAAAGTATTCAGAGAATACTTTCAAAAAACCTATGAACTTGGAATAAAAAATTCATGAGCCTTAGAGAACTGAAATAACTTGTGTGCCCCCCTCGTTCCCCTATGGAAGGTAATGGGCTGAAAGACTGTATCCCCTAAGGAGGTTGAAGTATATATCTTTCAAAATATTGTAAAGGATGCCTCATCTTGTTTGCAACCACTTGTTCACACCTGCTTTACATGCAAAATTGACTAGATGTGAACTTAAAGCTTTTCCATGTCACTCCAAAGGAAATGGGATACTTTGATGAGCATATGGTCACCTTGTCCAGGACAGATTAGAATACAATGATCTACGAACACTCCAGCTTAACGATGCAACACTGAATGTTGTAACCTTGAATCAATGGAATGTGAGGTATATCGATACCACCCAGGTCCCAGTTGGAAGATACACCCAACCTGCCACAGCAGTGATGGAGCAACCTGTGACATTGGTTCCATGAATCTCTCCAAGAACCCTCAAAATGACAACAAGCAGAAGATATCTGGTAGTGGTCAAGACAGAGAAAAACTGACCAATTCAGAGATACAGTTTGTAAACCACTTTACCACCTTTTTAGCTTGCTTACTCATTTAGACTTTGGGGGAAATAAATGCTGGAATTTATAAATGTTTAACTATGTGGTTGTGTGGTTTCTTGAGTGCATACTGCTACTCAAAGAACTGGATGTTTGCTGTGACCCAAGTGAAATAGAAATTGAAACTAAAATTGGAAATTCAATTTCAACTAAGGGCATATTCTGTAATTCCCATTTTGGATGCGGCCAAGGTGTATAATGGAAAAAACAGCAATCTTTCAGATGTGGTGCCAGGGGTCACAGAGAACAAAGGAATAAGAAGCTTTTCCCAGAGACCAGAGTAAGACTCTAATCAAAAAAACCCTCTAACCCCCAGTGCAGGAGGTCTTGGCCACACCCGTTCAGTGTGATTTCAGAATTACTGGGCTCAGTGACTGCCAGGGATTCTCCCATCCTTCCCTTTCTAAACGGGAGTGTTTGTTGTGGTTACCCTGTCCCTCTCTTACTGTTATATGTTGGGTATGTTGGGAGATAGGTTGCAAATAATTTGCATTTTAATACATCTTTAGGACAGAGGATCACATCTGGATAAGACAACTCCATAAAACCTAGAGATCTGAAACCTGGAGCTAGATGTAGTGAATAAATTAATCTTTGGAGATGGGTTGAGTATGTTCTATGTGTGTTAAGACATTCTTGGTAACCACAAGGGTAGACTGCTGTATAAATATTGACTGCTCATCAAATATCCCTGTGCTTGTACACATTTCCCAGCTCCCTTTTATACAGGCAGGGCCATGTGACTTGTTCTGGCCAATGGGCTGTGAGCAGAAAAGATGTGTGTTACTTCCAAGCAGGTCTAAGGTCTCCACACATTGTTCTTCCCTGCTGTGCCAATTCCTCACCTGGCCCTTAGGTGACCAGATGGAACACAGCCCCCAAACAAGTGTAAACAAGGAGGAAGACACTGGTGTGGGAAGCCACTGGCAGTGCAGAGTTAATTTGTTCTTTCAGCATTACCTAGCCTATCCTGACTAATACAAACTCTAAAACTTCAACACTGGCCTGCATATTAGATAGTAAAAATATCAGTGACAGTCTCTTATAATAATAAATTGAGGGCTTCCCTGGTGGTGCAGTGGTTAAGTATCCGCCTGCCAATACAGGAGACATGGGTTCGAGCCCTGGTCCGGGAAGATCCCACATGCCGCGGAGCAACTAAGTCCATGCGCCACAACTACTGAGCCTGCGCTCTAGAGCCCGCGAGCCACAACTACTGAAACCCGTGTGCCTAGAGCCCGTGTTCCGCAACAAGAGAAGCCAACGCAATGAGACGCCCGCGCACCGCAACGAAGAGCAGCCCCTGCTCGCCGTAACTACAGAAAGCCCGTATGCAGCAACAAAGACCCAGTGCAGCCATAAATAAATAAATAAATAAATTGATAAAAATAAATAAATAAATAAATAAATTGAGATGTACGTTACAAAACATACATAAGGAGAATGAATTATCCTTATGGCTAAGTAAAATATTTTTACTTTTGCAATTTGACCTTAGTCTTTATACATTACCCAGTCCTTAAACATCCAGTTGTCTAGAAATGTGCTATTTTACCACTGTAATATCATCCTAACATCTCTCTTATAAATATCGAGATCTCTCTGGGTATTATCCCATCTGTCTGGACTCTTAGACTTTAGTGCACTCCCACATGGATACAACCTTCATCGGTCACTAGCCAACCACAGAAAGCACCTTCCCGTCAACCAAACCTAGACCACAGCAAATCCAACATTAACAGGGTCCTTTAAGGCAGTATGGAAATGAGTAACTGACTTAGGAATGTCAGGCACGAGGTCAGGGACCAGGAAAGATGCTTGTGAGCAGATGAGCAGACTGCACTTGAACCCTTGGCACTGGCTACTTATACACAAAGGGGATGTGGAGGAGCCCTGCAAACAAATACGTAGGCGGCTGAGAAATACAAGAAGCTGAAATGGAGGGTAAGTAGAGTGTGCCAAGTAGCAGAACAATCTCAATCAGGGTGAGGAAAGAAAAGAAACCCATCACAGAAGCCTCTGCTTAGCAGTTACCAAGCAAAGGCTCTGAGCAAAGATAATCTGGATCCTGGAAACAAAAAGATCCAACACAGTGAAGACACATCTACTCAGTAAAGGGCAGTTGTTCTTACACAGAAATTTTAAGCGGTGTAGAATGGTATTATGATAAACAATGCAAGGGTAACATCCTTAAATACAAAGTGAAATGGTATACTTTCACTGGCACTTTGGGAAGAAGTAAATCTTGTAATATAGTGAACATATCTGTTCTAATCATAAATAAAAGAGAGGTTTTTAAAAAAAAACTATTTTTTTCACTCTGATCAGTGCAAGTAAATTTTAAAACTGTTTTTTTTAAACTTTCAGAATATAAGACTATATTTCTGGCAGCCAGTAGCTTTTGTGGTTACTCTGCCCACCTCTGTAGGTCCTATCACTCAATCAGGCAGGAGCACTCTGGGTTTATGTCTCAGCCTCATATAAGTGGGGAGAGTTTTCTTCTATAAAGATTTCTCGGGAAGGAGAGTACGCACACAACACGCACACACACATATGATTTTTGTTTCTACAAATACAAATAAAACTTGGCTAGGTTATCACTGATGTCATTCAAAAGTCACAACTGACGGTGGGAAAAAAAACTGAAAGAGAACAGAAGCTGAGCAAAGGTAGCCAAATTCATCTGAAACTTTGAAAAAGTCTTTTTATATCATAGGCTAATGAAACACTTACGTCTTGGTCTTGGTTTATATTTCTATTAGTGGTTATAAAATTGATGAAAGGAGGAAGAGAAGCAGAATAATTAACATTAACATCTCAGAAGAAAGGAAAGCCTACAAAGCTTTTAAAGGGATCGTGATCAAGAAGAAGTGAACAGTATTAGACTGCAGATTAATCAGAGAAAACTTTTTTCTCCTAAAAAGTTCCCATTTAGTGCTACTTTGCAAGTCATGCCCATGATTAGTTATACTTTTGAAGATGTCCCTTTAAGCTGATATGTGATCGAAACTCAGCAGCAACCTCAGGTCGTTTTGGTGTACTATACCTTTTTGGATAACTTTTTATATGAAATTCATAGCTTTATAAAATGTTTTAAAACATATCGGTATGTGGGGGGTTATGTCATTCATTCATTCATTCGTTCATTCATTTTTCTATTTCTCAAATATTTATTGAACTTCTATGACATTCAGGCATTCTTCTAGGTGATTGGGAAGAAGTCCTGAACAGAAGAGACAAATTTTCTACCACGTGGCACTTACATTCTATTGGAGAGAGAGATAATATACAGATAAGTAAATAAACACATAATGCTATGTCAGAGTTGGAAGAATTCTGACAATTTTAAAGGCTCCGTGAAATATACGATAAAAAGGTTGCATTAAAATATTTAATGTTTCTTTTTATTAGTAAATATGAAAACTTTATAATGGGCGGTACTGTATCTGCTATCTTGCTTTTTCTTCACTTACCATTTTGTGAGCATGTTTCTTTGTCTATAGTAGTCTTCAAAAATATGTTTTTAATAGCTGCAAATATTATAGGCTATATACAAAAATGTGATTCTTTCATTATTTTTGACAGTTTCTATGGTCCTAAATTAAATTTATGTACATAAATCCTTATCTGCATATCTGATTATATCCCTAGGATAAGGTGTATAAAGTGGAATTATTGGGTCTAACTGTATGTATATTATGACTCAATGTATGTTGCAAAATAGATTTATAGAAAGGTTACACTTCTTCATCGTTATCTCAACAACATGAGATATTAAGTAGATTTAAACCCTCAGCCAAAATCCACTATTTTAAATTACGTATCTCTGTACAGGAAAGGTTGATTTAAAAAAAAATAGGTTTATAATGCATTCACCTTTCTTTAGTGAATTCTTTGTCATGTGCTTGTCCTTGTTTTTTTTTTCTCCCTTGGGCTGATAGTGTATTTCTTTTGATATATGAGATATTTTATGTATGAAACATATATTTGTTGCAATTTTTTCCAAGTGGTCATTTATATTTACATTGTTAATGACATTTTTACATTCAAAAGTATTCTTATGCACTCAAACTTATTGCCCTTTTTTCTTTATGATTGCTTCTATTCCTCCGGTGCTTAGAAAGCCTTCCCTATGCTGAAATCAGTAAACATATTTCTTATGTTCTTCTAGTTGTTTTTCTAAATTTTATTTTACTTTCTTATTTAGCTCTTTAATCTAGGTGGAATTAATTTGGTACGATGGGGCTTTAATTTGAGCTTTTTCCAAATCGTTCATTTTCTTACCACCATTTGTTAATGAAATAATCCATCCTTTCCCCTATAGGTCTGTGATACTTTCTCATCTGTTAAATTTACACACACACACACACACACACACACACACACACGAGTCTTGTTTCAGCGCTTGCATTAATCTGTTTAAAAGGTTTTGTTTTTAAGGTTTGTGTCTGTCGGGGGGTAATGGTAAGTAAATACTTTTTGTCCCAGATGTTACAAAATTACAATAATTCTTAGTATTGTCTTGACGGAACCGGGGGAAACCAACGTTGCGGAGGCATTTAGGACCCAGGGGAAAGCCAGGCTCCATTTAGAAGGACAGAGTCTCGGGCGCACACGCCTCCTACCAAAATCACAGCCCCTAAGAGCCAGGGCTCTCATTCACAGCTTTCTAGAGAAATCTGAGCCCGAACCTGCCAGAATAGGGGATCTCACCCACTCAGCTCAGCACCGAGGACACCTGCAGAAACACATTCCCAAAGCAAGGCTGGGCGGCCGTGTGAAGGTATTTGTTGCCTTTTTTCTCCCTTCTATATTTGCAGCGCCTCCCCGCCTTTCTCCGCTCTTGTGATGCCATGGCTGCGGCGTTTCAGCACTTCGGTGCGTGGACAGCTCCCATCTGCAATCCCTGCTCACTCCATCCCTCTCGCACCCCACTCTCCACCGCCTCCGTGGTCCATCCTCCCCCGCGGCGCCCGCTCAGCCTGCGCTCCTTACACCATCAGCCCCCCATCTCCACCATCACCGTCATGATCTCCACCATCACCAGCGCCGTAACTACAGTCAACACAACTGTGCCTTGTCACTTAAACAAAGCCGCAGGTCCGCAGGATAGAGGAAAAGAGCCCAAGTTTTCAGGCATAGAAAGGAAAGTTCAGGTGGGCTACACCCCTGAAAACAAAGAGAGACGTCTGCCTGAGAGAACGGGAAAGTGAAGACAGTAGAGACAGACCCTGGGCAGGGGGACAGATGGGGCACTTGCCAGACACCAGCAGTTAGCCAGCTGCCTTTCAGCAGATTAGGGACTGTTTAGTTCAGGAAATTAACATGGCCTGCGGTATAGTATTATTCCGGTGAAATAGCTGTATAAACTCAATCCATGTTTCTGGTTTTCCAGCGGAGAATCACCAGGAAGCGGGGCGGGGGGGTGGTGACTGATGACTCATATTCACCCACATGCTGGTTTTCCTTCCTAAGCGTTTATTGCAGAAACTCTGGAATTAAGTTTTTTACTGAAATGTTTTGTAAAACAGAGACCCCAAAGGTTAACTCTGTGGCCAGAATGAAAATTAAAATGATCATGATGATAATAACCTAACAAATGGGGCTCTCTTTGGAAAGTGTTATTTGTCCAAATGTCTCTTCCTGTCTACTTATTTAATTTCAATTTTCCAATCTAAAACCTCTCTTTGAAGCAGAGAAGATAGATCCCTTGCCCAAATGGCCAAAGTAGTAATGATATTCAGAGCAGATGGCCTGGCTTTGTTCATCCTAGTCAAGGACTGACTCGGATTTTGAAGGCGAGATTTCTGTGTGCTTTCTCAGTAATCAGGCGATAACACCATCTTCCTATAATAGTAAAGGGTAATAGAGTGAAAAAAAAATGGAAAAGGCATTTTATGTAACTGTTCTACCAGGTTCTGCTTTTAGAGTGCTAAGATTTTCTATCTCAGCTGAAAGGAAGTTAGGGTCTTCAAATATCTTAAAGGTCCAAACACAAGTCATAGCACCTCTTTGATTTAGCCAGGACCATCTGTTTTATAAGAGCTAACAAACCTCAGAAAATAAGTGCCCGAGCCTGTCATAAATAAAAATCTTTTCGTGGGTACTCATTTAATCAATTGTTACGAAACAGCAAAATGCTGGGTTTTTTTTAGCAAATTGTTTTTCATAAAATCAACATCTTTATTAAAAATGAGATGGATTATAATTTCATATGGGAATAATGTCAGTCACATGTAACAACCAAGTTTAAACCAAAGCACAGAAAAGGTTGATTAAAAAATCCCCGTTGTACATTTATTCTGCCTCTTTAAAGAGAAAGAGAAGCAAGTTTTGTCTAAATCAGCTTGCTCATTATCAGAGGCATTGTCAAAAAAAAAAAACAGTCACAAACAAGGATCTGCTGGAAGAAGTTCTGAGGAAAAATTCACATCAAATACTCTTCTTGAATGAGGAATAGTAGTATTTTGTCAAAAGTTATTTACTGCTATGAATTAATTCTATCTGCATCTAAAATTCACTCACTTTTGAATTCAAACCAAGAAAACTAGTGAAAATATCTGGTGAAATGGATTTTAGAGAGGAAGGAAATCTGGTCATCTATATATTGTCCTTAGATTGGTAATATCCACAGTAAACTGGACTTCTCAAGTCCCCAAGCAACCAGATTCTTAAAACTCCCTTATCTGTCTGCAAAGAATGGTTCAGCCCAGACAATTTTTTAAAATGTACATATTGCCAGTTCTAGCTGCTTGAACCAGAAACTCGGGCCAGGAATGTAGTGCCTTCAATGCTACTTCTTCCTGTGCCTGATACAATTTCCTGTGGCTGGGGAAATTTCAAAACAATGCTGCTTCCATGAGATTTACAGGCATCTGTCTCAGAAGCAATGCTTTTCTTTGACTAAGATATTATACTGAGCTTATTAATTTTTCTAAAGTGCCACTATCCTGGCTTCCCCTTTTGTTTTTTCTATTAAGGGGTATTTTGCTTTTTTCATATTTTCAATAACAGAAATTTCTCATTTTTATGATGGATTTAAAGGTGAACAGAAAACACATTTTCCAGCAGAGTGGCATCATAACACTTTTGTAGACATGTTCCCAGAGAGGTGCATCCTTTAGAATCGTGGAGTATAAAGCTGGAAGGTCATTCATTTCCCAAATGGGGGAATCTAGAACTCCAGAATTGGTGGTGTCTTTTCACTTCTGCAGGTTTCACAAAAGGACACCTTAGTAACCCTGAGAAGCCTATTCACGATTTCACACATTTCCCCAGCAGAGGCATCCTTAGTAAATGGATCCAGGTTGACTTGGATCTTCTCTGCTTTCCCATTAAATGGTGACCCAGAGGACGAAACACAGCAGAACGGGTATACAAAGTATGAAGTTTGGCCACATGCAGTCAGCCCAGAAATACCCCTTAAGCTAAGCGCGATCTTTTCCCCATTACATCTTTCTCCCAAATTTTTATTGTTTTGATTATTGTTCATTTTATCCAGTTGTTTATTTACTAGACTAAATTTCAGGAGAAGATCCACAGTATTACTCTAAGACTGTAGCCTCCAATGTCAGCCCCAAGTGTACATTTCTCTAGAGAAAACTGTGGTTATTTTTCAATCCAATTTTTCTTAGCTTAATGGAAGTTTACCTTCTTTGGCTTGATTCTTCATGGATGTAGAAATCAACTGGTCACTCTCTTCTCCATAAAAAAGCTTTCATTTATTCAGTTAATAAGTTCATTATTCTCCACTATTTCTGCTGATGCCCACAACCCCTGATCATCTTGTCTCTGGCCGGGTAATCCTATTCTCCCCCTTTACGGACCTGTTATCACATGAAAGTTTCTGTGTGGGGGGTAATTCTCTGTGAGCTTTCTTCTTCCTGACTTCTGAGCCAGTAGGGTTTTCCCCATATGTGTTTGAGATGATCCACTCTTGTCTTCTGGACCCTTTTAGCCACACCTCCAATTTGTAGGTATTGTTCAGACCACTCTCTCCATCTCCTCTCCTTAGAATAACATCATGTCAGTTCAGCCTGTATAATTGCTCAAATGTCTTACGTAAAGTTCCACACCTGTATGTGTGTCAAGTACACAGTGTATTCAGTATTCACTAGTTTGTAGTTTTGGAGGGAGTAAGCGAGAATCCGTGGGCCTGGAAATGGCACTTGGGAACTCCAATCCCAGGCTCTATAAATAAAAGCCATCTAGTCTTATGTGTGGACAAAATAAATCAAACTAAACATGTAAGATTTTTCTCTTTCCTTTTCTCTCTCCCTCTCTCTTGCTTTCACTTGCTTCCTTCCTCCTTCCTTCCTTCAGTGCTTTTGGTTGGTATATAGGGCATACTAGCATGTTTGAGAACAATTAATGAGGTGATCTTTTATGAGTGTCAGTTCTCCAAAAGGAAGGGTCAATGCTCCAAAAGCACACTGGGAGTGCTTTTACTCTCCTCTTGGACAAAGTAGCACTGCTGTCGCAGACAGAGTGAGCTTTGAATTCAGGGGTAATTAACCTACCTTCTCAAGCCCTTTGATTATCAATCCTTTAGGTCAGTGCTGCTCAAACATTAATGTGCATCCAAATTGACTGGGGATTCTGTGAACCACTCAGCACGTCTGGGTGGGTCCTGACGTCTGTGGTCCTAACAAGCTCCATGAGCTGCCGATGCCGCTGACCCGTGGACCATACTTTGAGAAGCAACAGCAAAGAACAAATTCCTTCTTTTTTTTTTTTTTTTAACATGCCCACCTTTATGTCTGATTATTAAATAATGGCATTCACACTAAAACAAAGCAAAAACCACCCCAAGTTCTGAGGCAATAAGAGCTCAAAAATCATAGCTCTAGTTGAGGAGAAAGTTATGCAAATAGCCCCTTTCCTCCCACCTCTGCTGCCTTTCATTTTCACCAGGCAGTTTTCTTAATTCTGATTCCTGCTGCTTTCATAGTCTTCCAGATCACACCCAGAAAAAGAGTCCTAGTCACATAGATACGCGGGGAAAAACACTGAGTGGAAAAGGGGGACCAGTGGGTTTAATGGCTATCTTTGAGTGAGCCCTGCCTTTCTTACATTCCTCCAGTTCTTCCTCCTCAAAAAGAGTCTGAGAGAAATACCTTCTTCCAAGTGTTTTTGTTTTCCTTCCCTTCTCATTGATACTCCTAAGAAGCACAATGAATCTGTCTTTAAAACTGGGGCATTGACTGCCAATGACTTCTTATGGGGATAGTTTAATGGCATAGAAAAACATTCCAGTTTAATTTTCTATGTCTCAATGATTTTTCCCCTAGAGACTTTCTTTATTTAAAATACAGTGAAGTGTAAGGTAACCACTGCTTCAATTACAAACTTTTCTACCTAACACAGTTAGGAGGCCAAAAACTCCCATGCCTTCCTTACAAGTTGTCTTTCCCTTTAACTCCTTGCATTATTTGCCCCAAAGCAAACTAAAAGGACAAACATTTTATAGATTGTTCTGGAACAGGACACAATCCTTTGTCAAGAAAGTTCACTTCATCTGAGTCCCAGCCTATTCTAATTCTGATCTGGCATCTATTTTGGGTAGAAGTTCTCAGTGTCTCTACTGTGATAGAAGTCATTCTAATTTACTTTTAATCTTCCTTAAGAGCAAGAACAAATGGGGGCAGATGACTGTGTGTTGAGTTGCTATTTTAAAGGGAGCCAAGGGGGTCTATACAACGAATGTTTATGTGGCAAGGGTAAGCCCTGGGCTACTACTGAGCTAAAGGCAACAGAAAGTTGACCATGAGCCAGGGGCTAAATTCTGGCCACACTACACTTTCAGATGATTAAAGGTTTCCCCTTTATCCTTCTAGACTACTCTCCCTGCCCCGGGTATAGATAGCTCATATCTGCAAGTTGGCTAATGTTTGATAGAAAGTCAGTGGATTGGAGTTCAATTTGTTACTCACAAGGCTTATGTTCCCTTGCCAGTACTTATGCAGAGAAGTTCTACAAAGCATAATGGTCAATCTCAAATTCATCACTTGGAAATAAGTTTCCTTTCTGGTCAGCACCATAGAATATCGTAATCAACTGACCTCTGAGATTTAAATAGAGGCTCCACTGGCACTAAGGGAGCATATCATCTTTCAGGAAAGATTTCAAATAGAATTGTACTTAAAAAAAGATTTTTGCTCACTGTGACTTTTGATTTTGGTTTTGATATATCAGCAGCATCTATTTTTATTTCATTCAGTGTAAAAATCCCTTTCAGCACTCCTAGGGGGAAATACATATTCAGTTAAAAAATTAGAAGTGAGATTTTAGAAAGGTGAAGAGCCATAAGGGTTAACCTAATTCAATATACATTTAAAATTTTGAAACACACCTTTCACACTTACTGATGGCTGAGGTAGTTGATTAGACTTTCATGTGGAAAGTTTTATCACTGAGATTCATTCTTCATCTTTTTCTTATAAAAGAAACCCATGAAACAAATATAGGTACAGTTTCTCATTTTGTATTTGTATTAATTTAAATTTATATGTATTTAAAATTGTTCTCTGTATTATCAAGAACATTCAGAAGCAATAAATATTTGAGGTATTGTTCATTAGTTATTGATGTTCTTATGTTTCAAACAATATTTAGGATTTATAGATTTCATCTTTCTGGTCATGACAACAATATACTCTTCCCTCCCAAATTTGGCCAATTTTACATCTCTTAAATGTTCTTCCTTAGGATTGATGGGGTGTAGGTCTGTGCTTGCTGTGTGAGTGAGTCTGAGAGCACTGATACCCAGGCTGGTAAAGAGAAAGCACCTATTCTGAGAGGCAGGGTAGGGCAATGGACAGAACACAGGCTTTGAGTCAGGCAGGTTTGGGTATGAATCTTTGTTCTTCCAGCTATACTTAATCTATCTAAATCTCAGATTTATCCTTTTATCTAATAAGTAATAACCTAGCTTTAAAGGTTAGTGTGGAGATTAGACTATATAATACCAAAGCCCGAGGCACGTAACAAGTAGTCAACAAATACTTGTTTGTTTTTTCCCTCATTTTTCACACTAGCTCATTACCTGACTTAATGCCTGGTGCTTAGCTGTTCTAGGCTTCAACATCCTTTTATCTACCTGGAGACAACAGAAGTATGATATCAACAAGAATATTACAGTAAATGTAAACTGGAGCTTTTCATTTTCAAAGCACTTTTACCTACATTATTTCACATGATTCTCAGCATCTCCCAGGGAATTATCTTTATTCTACCTATTGCAGAATCATTGTAATGATGAAAAAAGATAATTGATGTAAAATGCTTTGAAATAATAATACACATATGTACATATTTGTAGATAAGACATGGTTATTATTATTCTGATTGCTATCATTATATTTAATGTGTGTTTCTAAGGATAATGAAATAAATGAGAATAATAGATTATAAAATAACCAAAATAGATTTCATTTGAATTATTATACTTTCTGAAATGATTTTTCCACCTAGACTCCTTGGTTCATAAAGACTAGGGTATGTGTCTATAAGTGTGTGTGTGCAAATACACTTTCTTAAGATTGAATTCTGTATGAGGAAATACACAAATATGTATTTTTTCTAATGGAAATTTGAGATGAAGTATGAATCTGGAATCTATGGATGCCATGATTTCAAATATCATGATATGCAGACTCTTCTTTCCTCCCCCTCATACAAAAATACCACTACCTAAATTTCTAGTTCATTAGAAAAAGCATGGATTAGAAATGGAAGTAAGCTTCTACCCTGGGCTCCCCAGAGAGCGTAGTGAGTTACTTTTCATGTATTTGAAACAATCTCTAAATAAATAATCATTTAGGACCCAACCAGCAGTGGAAGAGAGAGTTTCCAAAGCTCATAGGAATCTGCCTAAAGTGCCCTTTTGGGTTATCAAGCACATTTCAATGCCCAGGCTATGCTTGGAACTCTACTAGGCATGCCAAAATATCAGTCCTTCAAACAGAATGGCAGGGCCTCTGATTTGTTATTTTAGCCACAGGAAAATACGTAAAGGCAGAGCAAAAATCAATGAAAGCCGGAAAAGTCATAGATAGGTAGATTTTGAATAGTTCCTGTCATCCGCTGATGAAATATGAGGACAAGATGGTAACTGGACATTTGTAAGGTATGGTGTTAGGCCACCTAAATGTCTGTTAACCCCTTAGGCACGTTTAGGCTTATAGAATAGTGAATCCGGAAGGAATTTTAGGGAAGGAGAGTGAGGTTCTGACAGGGATGGTAACTTGCTGAAAGTCACATAGGTCTTAAGTGGTAAATACTAGAACCTCTCTGCTACATATAGGAAGAAATAGCACAGTCATAAAGAACATGGGACAGCAGAAATATTCCTTAAGCTTAAACCCATTTCTGACTCTTGGTAACTGCGTAACCTAGGGAAAGTCATTTACCACCTCCTGTGCCTGTTTCCTCAACTGAAAAATGGGGACAATAATATACTCATCTCATATAGTTGTTCTAAGGATTAAATAATATACTATATAAAAAAGAGAGTATGCAAGTGCCTGGGACATAATAAGCACAGTTATAATAAATAATAAATTGAAGCAATTCTTATTACCACCAGGACAGAAACCGCTCCTACTTCTTCAGGTGATACCTAGTCCAATGTATCCTTTACACTTGTTTGACCAATTCAGAAAAGTTGAATGAGAACCAAATCCTTCATGTGAACAAAAAAAATTGCAATTGAAAATGCTACATCTGGAGAACATTCTTGTATAGCATAGCATTTTTAGTGCCTTAAATCTTATCAATTGAAGCTGTTATTTTTAGTAGCAGTCTATTCAGACTTCTGAAATGAAGGATTTGCCTTTAATGGAAAATGTCTATTTCATCCTAAGTATGAAACCCAGTGACCCTGGCTTGGGTATCCTCCCCAGCAGCTTCCACTGTATGCTGAGCACAGAACAAAGATATAGATTGAAACAAATTTATTTCAGAGATTATAGATTGGAGGCATAACTATGTGTGGAAGTGGGCCATGAAAAATGCAACCTCAACTCTCCCCTTGAACTCATAGTAATTTATCTTGGAAACACTGTTGAGCTCCCTGAACTGCAAGAGAAGTAACTTGCTCCCAGCAGCTTTAAATATTCTGCCAGGGACGAGCCTTTGCTATGCCTTGTGCTCTGAGCACGCTGTGTCATGGCTGGAACCATGACTATCACCCAGCAGGCTTCAAAGAGGCAATGATCGGAAGTACAGTGTGCATAGGCTAACTTCTTCTAGGAAAATAATACTTTGTAGATGAGGAAGGAAATGAAAAGGCAGCTGCCACACCCTCATTTAAGGAAAACAGTCCTACAGGTACCCAAACAGAAGGGGAAAGCACTTACTTGTTAAAACAACATTTTGACGACTTTATTAATTGGTTCTATATGTACGTAGATATACGGCACCTACTCAGTGTAGGCACAGTTCCAGGCACTGAGAATAGGCAGAGAACACAACATAGGGGCTCTGCTCATGGCGCGGACCCTCTGTGTGCCAGGCACTGTACTGGGGATACGCAGATGAGTCAGAGCCAGGTAATTAATGAGATTCTGTGCAACGAGTTCAGAGTGAGAAGGGAGAGAGGAACTTGGCAATAAAATGTGGTGTGGTCAGGGCTGGCGGGCTACCTGTGACCTCTGAAGGTGAGGGAGGGTTCCTGGAGAAAATGATCTCCAAGATGACTCCTGAAGGGGAAAGAGGAGTTAATCAGTGGTTTTTCTAGACAGAGGGAGCATCTTTTGCCAAGGCCCAGAGAAGAGAGAAGAAACTACAAGTGTCTCGGTGTGTCTGCATGGCTGGAGGGTGAATCTGGAGAGACAGATAGGGACCAGATGATGAAGAGTCTTGGAAACCACGTCACAGAGTTTTATATTTCATCCTAGGACAACTGGAAGCTATTGATTGCTGTCAATCAAGGAGTGACATGAGCAGATTTCAATTGTAGTACAGAGAATGAACAAGAAAAGGGCAAGGTTGGCCACAAGGGCACCATAGGGAGAATGTTGCAGAACTAAACAGATGAGTGGAGACGCGGTCTAAACAAAGACAGTGAAAATGGATGGAAAGCACAGGGAAGATTTAAGAAATATTACGGAAGTGATTGCCTGGATGTGGGCGGTAAGGGAGAAGGTGGAATAATAGTTGACTCCCAGGCTTCTAGCGTGGGAAACTATACAGAGATGATGTCAGTCAGTAAGAGATGGAGGAGGATGAGGGGATTCAGGATGAGCAACTATGATTAGCTCAGTGTTGAACATACTGAGTGTGTGGTGTCTAGGGGACATCTAAGTGGGGGTGACCAGTAAGCAACTGGAATGTGTACGTAAGCCTGAAGACCAGGAGAGAGCTATGGACTGAAGTTATCCACATGCAGGTGGTTAAGCCACGGTTGGATCCTGGAAAATAGCATATGAAGTGGTGAGCACAGAAGAAGATGGAGCAGGAATGGACAGAGGTTAGGAGAAAAATAGGGTGTATGGAATCACAGAAAAGAGTGGGAAAATGGGAGAGTCTTAAGAAGGATGAAGTCATCAATATCAAATGCTGATGGGGTCGCCCATAATAGGTTACCAAAATTTGTCTATTGGAGGTGGCAACAGAAAGGTCATTCACTAGTAGAGTGATCATCTGTCTGGGTTTGCTTGGAAATGTCCCCATGTATGCCTGTTGTTGAGCATTATTGTTATTAGTGACCCCTGGTGTCTAAATTTGGATAATAAATTATACAATCATCCTGGTCATTGGTTGGTGAGAGCAATCAAAGATAGACTGCAATGGGTGTAGAGATGAATTTTGAAGGGGTGTGATGAGGCTAATAGAGAGGGAATTTTAAAATCAGATGGATGTCGAACTAGACGGATTTTAAAGATTCTTCCAATCCTGGGACTAGTGCATAGCACTGTTTTCCTTTACTATTCTAAGTCCTTAAGAATCAGTGAGAATCAAGACTCTGTTATACTTCTTATTTTCACACATTACAGAGCTAAATGCTACTTTCTTACAAATTACTTTACAAAGCCAGCATTTTGTAAATAAAATTTTTTACTATTCTATATTCATTCTTGAAAATGAATACTAGTTACCTGAACTGATCTTCATCTCCTCCATATCACAAAGGCAATATAAAGCAGAAATGTGTGAGGTGATTGTCTCCCTGAAGAAATTACTGCTAGTCCTAAATTAAGTAAAAGAATCATTTTTGTCTTTAAAATTATTTTGTATGATATGGCATTAATAATTAGGTTGGTACTGAGCCTGCGCGTCTGGAGCCTGTGCTCCGCAACAAGAGAGGCCGTGATAGTGAGAGGCCCGTGCACCGCGATGAAGAGTGGCCCCCGCTCGCCGCAACTGGAGAGAGCCCTCACGCAGAAATGAAGACCCAACACAGCCAAAAATAAATAAATAAATAAATAACTTAGCATAAAAAAAAAATTAGGTTGGAAGTAAATATTCTGCCTCTTATTGCATATACTGTTTGATCTAGGAAAGCTAGGGAAAAAATGCATGCCTGCAAGTTTTTCTACACCTAATATGTTCTGACTTTTAGAACTTCTAAGTTAGACCAAACCAATGTCTGAGAGAGCTTAAACACTTATATTTAAAATGAGAAAGATGCAAATAATATGAGCATTTGTCTGTATAACATTTAGGTAGAAAAATCCAAGGGGATTAAAATACTCAATCATTTAGTATGATAATCTCTAGTTGCATCCATGTTGCTGCAAATGGCATTATTTCATTCTTTTCTATGGCTGAGTAGTATTCCATTGTATATAAGTACCACATCTTCTTTATCCATTCATTTGTCGATGGACATTTAGACTGTTTCCATGTCTTGGCTATTGTGAATAGTGCTACTATGAACACAGGGGTGCATGTATCTTTTTGAATTATAGTTTTGTCTGGATATATGCCCAGGATTGGGATTGCAAGTCAGAAAGAGAAAGACAAATACCATATGATATTACTTATATGTGGAATCTAAAATATGACACAAATGAACCTATCTGTGAAACAAATAGAATCAGGGACATAGAGAATAAACTGGTGGTTGCCAAGGGGGAGGAGGGTGGGCGAGGGTAGGATTGGGAGTGTGGGATTAGCAGATGCAAACTAGTATATATAGCATGGAAAAACAATAAGGTCTTACTGTAGAGCACAGGGAACTATATTCCATATCCTGTGATACACCATAATGGAAAGGAATATGAAAAAGACTATGTATATATGTGTGATGGAGTCACTTTGCTGTACAGTAGTAATTACCACTACATTATAATTCAACCATACTTCAATAAAAAATAAATTATAAATAAATAAATTTATTTCTCCAAGGGAAAAACAAAACAAACAAAAAACAATCATTATCATAAGTAAAATAATATTTCAGGACAACAGAAAAGTTATACGAAAAAATGACTTTTAAGTCCGTATGGATATTGGGTTAGGTAGGGAGACAACCGAGAGTTTCAAGTCCCTTTGCCTTTATTTTTTTTTAAAATAAATTTATTTATTATTTATTTATATTTTTGGCTGTGTTGGGTCTTTGTTGTGGTGCACGGGCTTCTCATTGTCGTGGCTTTGCTTGTTGTGGAGCACAGGCTCTAGGCACACGGGCTTCAGCAGTTGTGGCACGCGGGCTCAGTAGTTGTGGTGCACGGGCTTAGTTGCTCCACGGCATGTGGGATCTTCCCGGGCCAGGGCTCAAACCCGTGTCCCCTGCATTGGCCAGGTAGATTCTTAACCACTGAGCCACCAGGGAAGTCCTCAAGTCCCTTTGCCTTTAGCAGAATAGTAAAACCACTTGTAAATGTCCGCACATGAGACCCTTTCTCACTGCTGTTGAATTTGATTACTGAAGGTCAAGCTTCCAGCCATAAGCCTGTCCTTCCCTCCCTGCTCCAGTTCATTGAGTTTAGTTTTGAGTAATTAGGTACTGTGGGGTGAAAATAGGGTGACTTTTAAAAGTCCCTTTTTATTGTTAAGCTGCAAATGGCTGCCTTTAAAACAGGTGGAGGAGGGCGTATTTCTGTGAAAGAAACTGTTCTTTTTTTTTATTACACTATACTAGGTGTGCTTTATTTATTTATTAATGGCTGTGTTGGATCTTCGTTTCTGTGCGAGGGCTCTCCCCAGTTGTGGCAAGCGGGGGCCACTCTTCATTGCGGTGTGCGGGCCTCTCACTATCACGGCCTCTCTTGTTGCGGAGCACACGCTCCAGACGCGCAGGCTCAGTAATTGTGGCTCACGGGCCCATTTGCTCCGTGGCATGTGGGATCTTCCCAGACCAGGGCTCGAACCCGTGTCTCCTGCATTGGCAGGCAGATTCTCAACCACTGCGCCACCAGGGAAGCCCAAGAAACTGTTTGAGAAAAGAAGCTAATGGGAGGTCATAATGTCTCTGGATAGAAGGCCTGTGAATAGCCCCATAAAGCAGGCGGTAACAGGGGAGGATTTTTCTCTCTTCTTGGGTAATTCATAAAAAAGCAATCTATTACTAATCTGACCATACACTATCATGTTAACTAGTCAACGTAACTAAAAACTTCCTAAACGTATTGCAAATACTTGCATATTACACACTGAAGTTGTCAATAATAAAATTATGCCAAATATCCTCTTTTAAAGAAAATATACCCTTTATTCTTCGAATCAGATCTGCAGCATAATATACTGCTTTTCTGAGTTCCAATTAACTTACCCAGACTTTCTTTGTATCATCTCTGTTTGTTTCTCTTGTGTGCATTTGTTTTGCAGTAAGCAATGGCCTCGGTTTTGCTTCTCTTTGGGATGGCCGCCACCACATAGGACCTGAATGTCCTACTGCTTTCCAGGAACAGAAAGAAGACCCTCTATTTGTCTGTTTCAGTGGCAGCTTGGTAGTAAAAAAACTGTTGAATGGGCCACAATTTCAGCAGACCATCACGTGAATGGGACCAGTCTCTTTTCTTCCCAAATATCAGAAATTAAGCACTTGGAAAGGAGATTTGGTCAAGATGACCCATTTACAGGCTGGACTCAGCCCAGAGACTATAGAGAAAGCTCGCCTAGAACTGAATGAAAACCCAGATGTTTTGCACCAGGATATTCAGCAAGTCAGGGACATGATCATCACCAGGCCTGACATTGGATTTTTACGCACAGATGATGCCTTCATCCTGAGATTTCTCCGAGCCAGGAAGTTTCACCAAGCAGATGCCTTTAGACTCCTGGCCCAGTACTTCCAGTACCGCCAGCTAAACCTGGACATGTTCAAAAACTTCAAGGCTGATGATCCTGGCATTAAGAGGGCCCTCATCGATGGGTTCCCTGGAGTGCTGGAAAACCGCGATCACTATGGCAGGAAGATTCTTCTGCTGTTTGCAGCCAATTGGGACCAGAGTAGGTAAATGTAGATAGTGTCTTTATTTGTTTTTTCTTTTTCATAAGCATTGTCACTGCATGTTTGAGGCTGTATGCCTTTACAGATAATGGGCTCTTATTTAAAAGTATATATTCTACACGTCCACAAAGAGAATTTTAAGGCCACAGGTCTTTTAACTGTCATCAATAGGTGATTACAGATCCACAGCAATGTTTTGGAACAAAAGAATCACAGTTTTAGAATTGTAAGAGACCTCAGAAGTTATTCTATTCATCAAAGTGGGTCATTTATTTTAATAAAATTGAAATCTGGTCTGCTAGAAGAACCATATATTCTGTCTTTAGGGTTCTCATCTTTAACAACAACAACAAAAATGGATTCAGTAGATGGCTTTAAGTCAAGTGTTTTTAACACATGAACTAATTTCTTGGATCTTCTCCAAGACTTTAATATCTGACCTTTCTTCTGCATGCCAGACCTTCCCATCCAAATGCCTGCCAGCCATTTCTCCCGGAAAGTCCTATAAAGAACCGCAAACTCAACATGTCCCAACTGAGCGCAGCATCTTTCCCACTCTCCCCGCTCTTCCATCCATCCAGTCTCTCGAGCCAGAAACCTGGGTGTCTTCCCGGACTGCTCCTTGCCCTTGCTCCTCACATCCAATTAAATGCCAAGTCCTACCCCTTTCTTCTTTTTTTAAAAAAATTATTTATTTATTTATTTATTTATGGCTGTGTTGGGTCTTCGTTTCTGTGCGAGGGCTTTCTCTAGTTGTGGCAAGCGGGGGCCACTCTTCATCGTGGTGCACGGGCCTCTCACTGTCGCGGCCTCTCTTGTTGCGGAGCACAGGCTCCAGACGCGCAGGCTCAGCAGTTGTGGCTCACGGGCCTAGTTGCTCCGCGGCATGTGGGATCTTCCCAGACAAGGGCTCGAATCCATGTCCCCTGCATTGGCAGGCAGATTCTCAACCACTGCGCCACCAGGGAAGCCCTACCCCTTCCTTCTTAAAACCACCTCAAATCTCTTCACTCTCTTTGCCCCCATGGCTACTGCCCTAGCGTAACTTCTCATTATTTCTCACCTGCATCGCTGAGACAGCCTCCTGACTGGAGTCCCTGCCTCCGGTCTAGTCTCCTCTGAGCCATTCTAGTCTTTACCATCATCAGGGTAACCCGTCCAAAATTCTGTTACGTCGCTCCCCTCATTAAAATTCTTCAGTGACCTGCAAGGTCTTCAAAGTAAAGCAAAGCTCTTTATGATCCACCTTCTGCATCTCCTGCTCGTTCTTCACCCTCTGCCCTTTTCCATGTTCTCTGGTCCCGCTGGTTGGAAGTGTAAGCCTTGTCTTAAATAGCTGAGGTTTCAACATGCCTCCAAGCCTCTGGACTTGCCCCACCAGCTACTTAAAGGAGGGATCAACCACGTCTTATGCCAAGTCCAACCATCTTGGACATAACCTGCCTACTGACTCACACCTATCTCTATGGTTCTTCGGGAAGGTCATCTTTATCTACCTTCCATCCCAACCTGTTTCAGTGAGGTGCCTTCCTCTGCTCACATATTTCCGTTAAAGTATTTACAGTTGGAGTATAAGAACCACTGTTATTTTAGTTAATATTTTTGAAAACATAATGTGTACCTTAAGGTACACATAATGTGTACCTTAGCACATACTCTGCTAAGCATTTATATGTACATATATTTTCTCATTTAATCCACTCAAGAACTTTGCATGATTGGTGTTCCTAGGATCCCTATTTTACGTTTGATGACACGAGGTCTTGAGAAGTTAAGTAACTCATTCAATGTCACACAACCAGTGAAATACAGAGTGGGGTTGACTTGAGAGCAAGTTATCTTAACCTGGCTTTACTGTAATTGCATGTTTGCTTGTGTGTTCTTTCTTAGCCCTCCTCCCAAGACTGCAGGTTCCTTGAGAGCAGGAGACTGTGACTTTTTCATGTTTATCTCTTGGGGATATGGTCCAATAGGCAATAAATGTTGAATGCAAAAGAATGCATGAATTAATCTCCAAAACTTCACCTGTGGCTTGAGCTCTCACAGGGGGATCATATTGAAATTATGGTATTTGGGGAAACACAGGTTTAACTTTAAAAATATACCAAAGATTAATACATTGCAGTTTCTGGTCTATTGTACATACTCAAGTATCAATCACTATAATTATTAAATAAATTTCCTAATTAAAAAAAATACCAAAGAGCCCCACTCCCAAATATAATTAAAAGGAATTTCTAGGGCGCCCCTTTAGTGCCTCATATGACTACTCCTCCCCCTAAAAATGATGATTAGTATGGGACACCTTAGTGACCACTGGCTGTTTTCTGGCTGGTAAACTGGAATAAAGCGATCTAACCCTGAAAAGGTATTTGAATGTTTTAACACTATCAGTCTGGAGATTGTTCAGGTCTGCACCTAGGCCTGGGCTGCCCTGCCATGTCTCTGTTCTGTTCTTCCATAAGCATTAAGGATGAGCCTCTTGTTACAATGCTCTGCTGATGAGAAAGATTTCCAGGTCTTTACATTCACCCATATATCATTCACTCAACAAACATGTGACAAGAGTAGACTTTGTGCCAGGGCTTGTGCTAAGGCACAAGGACATGATGAACGCGATGAAAATCAATGTCCCTCCAGCAAACAACCCCTTGGGCCACCCACTGTCCAGTTATGGTGCAAACACATAGACAGCTAACTCCCATCTACCACAGGAGAATTCCTTTTGAGATGTAAACCATCAACACAGGACATGAGTCTTAAACTAGAGGGAACAGCTGTCTTCTCGAAAAGGGCACATGAACATTTTGGATTTCGAAACAGAAAAATTTGATGATTCAGGAGAATGATCCTGCTGACTTCATTTGTGCTTAGTTGAACGTGTTGGAGAACTTGTATCTGCTAAGACAGATGATGCATAGAACACCAGTAAGCGATGATTTACACATGAGGAGATAAATCATCATGAAATATCTTGTTTTGTATTAGTCTTTGGTCTGTATGTACCTCAAAATGTGTTAAGAAGCAAGAAGAAACAAGTATTTAAGGGAATAATTCAAATCTTTATGATTAAGATAACCTTGAAAGAGTTACTTCACGTCTCTGTTCCTCAGTTTCCTCAGGTGTAAAATAAAAAGCTTGAACTAGGTAATCCCTGAGATATCTTCTAGCTCTAATGGCTCATGAATGTGAAGCTCTTTCAGCCTGATCCTATGGATGGAGAGGGACTTTAAAATTCACTTTATAGGCTCCTGATTCACTAGGTTCTTTGAAGTAATCCCTCTCTTCTCTCACACACACATACACAACAAACACACACCACACACACACACACACACACACACACACACAATATCTCTTTCTTCCACCCCTCCTACCCCTCCCAAAGCTGCGTCTACTTGAGGCAGTTTGTTTCAAATTGTAGAATACTATTTGTTCCAAACCATTTTGGCTTTAACAAGAAGGTGAATGATAAGGCTATCTTACTGATAGCCAAAGATGATTAGAAACAAACAAACCTCAGTTTGAACCTGGATACTGTCATGTGATTTACTGGTTATATGATCTGGGACAAGCAACCTCTTGACGGTTATTTAATAATGTAGTTGGGAGGACTGAATGAAACAAGGCATTTAAGGTACACAGCGCATTGCTTGGCCCATGGTAAACAATTAATGTTAGCTTCTAGTATTATCACAAACACTATTAAACCTCCCACTACAAATATAATAGAGCACAGATGATAAATAAGTTAAAAATAGAGACAGGAGTACAATATTTGAAAACAGAAGTGGGCTGACGAGTGTGATCTGCCCCTTGCCCATCCTCAGCACTTGTTAGCTTTCTCCCCAGACATGTTCCCTGTCACACAGACCTAGCCTAATGGAACCCCGAAGGGCTGAAGAGTTAGCACAGCTTTGCAAAATGATTACTGGACTCTCGTGGGGAGCCTGAGATGACTGGAAAGTGATTTGAACGTCTCATATGAAAGGTTTACTGAGATTAAAATGGCTATTAATATTTATTAAAACGATATAAATCTCATTCATCTAGACGCAGACAGCCTGAGCAAGAGCCCAGAATAGTGAGTGATGAGAAGTGCTACCCTCCAGGGGCATGTGCAGGGTTAGGTGTGCCCACAGAACACAGGGGTCTCGGAGCACAAACTGGCCTCCTCAGCCGACTTCTGTCTTTCCTGAGGCTGCCGGGCTGAACCGAAACGACTTAGATTAAATCAGCACCCACCTACTCATTCATACAATGAAGCCAGCACCTCCAGGGTCAGCAGAGTGTACATTTCAGCTCAGCAGCCTGGTGTGTAACGGAAACCTAAGGAAACACTCTTGCTCAATGCGCCTTTTGATCTTTTTCACCTTAATTCATAACAACATTGGCAAGAATCCCCAACTTGCCCCTAAGATCTGATAAAAAAAGACATCTATTTCTTGTTTCTTTCTGAGTTGAATACTTGCAGGGGGCCACACAGCCTGATTTGCCCAGGAATGCCCTTCCCACGAAGGGGAAAATGTGAGCACAGAAGAACTCGTCTATTTTTTTCTGGATTTTGCTCAGTTAACAAAAGAGCTAAAATTGGTCAGGTTATTTTACTTTCTGGAGCCTCAATTTTATCAAATGGAAATGGGTCTAATATCTGGCATATGGAGCTGTTGCAAGGATTAACCCCAATTACTCTAGTTGATGGTGTCCAAGGGGCAGAATAGGATAGTGATTAAATGCACAAACTCTGAAGCCAGATGGCCAGCTTCAAATTCCAGCGGCCTCCTAACCAGCTATATGATCCTGAGCAAGTTGTTTAAATTCTTATTATCTTCAGTTTCTCACCTGTAAAGTGGGGATGACCATGATCATAGATTAGCACTAGTCAATAAATGGCAGTTGTTTCTTAAGAAAAAAAACTCAAAGCAGGCAAATATCTAGGATATCAAGTCACAAGATGTTGTTTCTAAGGGCAGCAGAATTTGATGCCATTACTAACTTTCCTCCTCCTGAAAAGTATAGACAATACAGCTAAGACCCCAAGCCACCGTGCTCCAAAGTCCTCCACGGTAGCTCAGTTGCGGCTGGCAGGCTCTGAGAAGTCACCTGGTCTTAGTGTCCCTACCTATTATGTTTACTATAGTCTCAGGATGTCAGAAAAGCATCGGGGGGGCAGGCCAGGTAATAAAAGCCCCACAATAGACTACAATAGTATCCGTTGGTGCCATGTGTAGACCAGCTGGTCCCCAAGTACTTTAATGGGGGAAAAACAATTGGAAAGGCATTGTGAATCAAAATATATAAAATTACACTGGACATTCTTTTGTCAGTGTATTGTTTGTTTCCCACAACTGAAAGCTCAAAAATCAGCAGCCAGGTGGAAAATTAGTTGAAAAGTTGGTTCTTTGAGGAGGCTGAGGTATTATTCTAAGGAAGAGCCACGTTAGGGTAATTTAGTAGAGAGAAAAGGCAGCTGATGAACAGCTTGATTACTACCTTCGAGTATATAGAGTTATTATAAGAAGGCAATGAATCCTGTAGGCTCTCTTTCCCCAAAATACAGAACCAGGGACAAAAGATTTGCACTGAAGCACAGCCATCTGGATTGAAGATCAGGCACCCTGAGCCACGACTTCAGCCCCAGGGCTGGGACAAGGGTGAGGGGTTGGTGCATTTGCTTGGGATGCAAAATTGAAGGGGGCACCAAAACACTCATTAATCAAAGTAAATAATATTGTCATAAAACATTTTTTAGAATCAAAATTAACGCAAACAAAAATTCCTGATGAACAGAATATCAAAATTTTCAAGAAGGCAGGATAAGAATTATTGATTTTTCCTTGTGCTTTGCGTTCCAATATGGCTCAGCACAGCATTGCTCAGGCCAATCAGATTTCTCAAGGGAAGAGCCTTAAGTTGGTTCCTAGTCAGTTATATTACAGCGCATAATTCTGTACCTCCATACTCTATACAGCTGTTAGGACCTTATGGTTCCCAAGCATTTCCATGTACATTTTCTGATTTGATGCTCATAACCATTTGAGGAGTTTCAGTATCACTAAGTTACAAATAACAAAGAAGAGGTTTGGGGAGGAGAGGATACTTTCTAATCAAGGAGCATTATGACTCATCAATGGAAAAACTTAGACTCAAGGCTTCCAATTCCAAGCTCATTCCAAAGACACTTGGAGCTGACTGCTCAGCTCCTGAGTGATTAGATATTTCAAAATATCCATGGAGCTTCTGAAAGGCTGTAAGTGGATTTCCTGGTGGTAGACAAGGGTGTAGATGAAGACAATGACCACAGTGGAGAGGATCTAAGATTTAAGAGCAGAGATTCTCAAAAGAAGCACAACTGGCATTTGAAGCTGCTTGGTTCTTAATGTGCAGGACTGTGTCCAGCATTGGGAATGTCCAGCATCCCCTCTCCCAGGTACCGTCATCACCTGAACGACCACCTTCATATTTCCAAAGCCCTTAGCGGAGCTAGAAGCCACTGTGAGAACCCCTGATGGGGCGTGTCTAAAAACGTCCTAACACTGATGTCAATAACACCCTTTGTGAATTGCCTTTGTGCCAAGTGTTTGATACATATAATTTCTAATTCCTACCATAGTCCTGCAAGGATCTAGGTTATGTGTGTAGGTAATCTATAAAAGAGATGAAATGCTTCTCTTGTCTGTCTGAATAGAAAGACTATGCTTTCCCACGAAACCCTAGCTATGGTCTCATTCCTACCCTGAACTCAAAGCTTCCAGAGCTTCTTACAATCAAAATCTGAATCACTGGTGTGTTGCTAAGTGGCAAAGCAGCCCTGGGGTCCAAATGCAAGATTTTTCACAGCCTCCTTTCAGCCCCCTCTCCTAGCCAAGAAGCCCAGGGCGGCTCGGTGTAAACAACAAAGCCATTCCTCGTGAGTTCCAATGGGGCTCAGACAGTGAAGGAAGAGCATTACAAGTTGGGTGCACCGGAAGTTGAGATGAATCTGGAGGCTCAATGGGGAGGGCCCGTCTAGTCCCTAATAAGAGCGGGAAGAAAGGGAGTGGAGAGGGACCCATCACTTCAGTTTGAGCAAATAAGAAAGTGGGTGGGGAGCCGAACAATAGACAAGACTTGCTAGTCTTTTTTTAACTACGTGATCAGTATTTTATTAAATGCAGTAGCATTAGTAACACTTGAAAAATAACAGTATACATAGGAGCTGGGCCTGTAATGTATTCAGGCTGCAGAAAATACTCGGGCACGTGTGCATTTTCTGGACTCCTCCTGAGATGGTACTTATGAGAATTGGGCCCATAGGTTAGGGACCAGTGATTCAGAGTATGGTTCAATCCCAGCTTTACCACTTGTGAGCTATGTGACTTTGGGTGATGTAGCTCTTTCAGTTTTCGGCTTTCTCAAATGGGACCTGGCAGTAACCCTAGCTAAGGTTGCTGTGAGGCTCCGAGATAATACAGGCAAAGCACTTGGCGGAGTCTTTGACACACCGTTAGCGTTCAGTGCAGGGAGACAAGTATTGTTACCACTTTATAGTGTAATTATCTACTGTAAGACTTGCTATTGTGTAGCGGGATGAATCCAAGCTTCACTTGTTCCTCCATGTACTCCAGAGACGTGCTGAACAGTTACAGTTGGCCAGCTCTGGGCGAGTTCCTGAAGGTCCAAAGGAGCTCCGCATCCCAGAATGGCATCTCACACAAGCACCGCCCCCGCCCCCCCCCCCCAGTCCCTCCAGGTGTGAAACGACAGGAAGATGAATGATACTAGGGTAACTTGACCTTCCTGCTGTCACAATTCTGAAAGCAAGGACACTGCACTGCCATGTTTACTTTGTAATGAAGAAATCAACCGAGAATCTATGTGCTCTTAGGCAGCAGGCGCTTTTCCACTCACCACTTTGTTCTGGACAGGTGTTCAGCTGCTCCTCGTCCCCTCATGCCAGACGTAATGGATCTAATGGATATGCTGGCGACCCAGCTCCTTCAGACGTCACCGGTTATTGCTGAGCCGCGGCAGCCTCCAAAGGGCTGGCGTGGCCTGCGTCCCGACAGCACGGTGGTGGGAGATGCGCATTAAGTGGGTTTTCTCTTCTGAGTCAAACCCCGAGCTAGTAGGTGGGATGTAAGTCTTCAAACTACAAATAAGCCACTTGATGGAGGTTCACCTTTAGCTTTTGCAAGAGCATAAAAGAGCTTTTTACAAGCAGCAGGGGGTCTACACCTCGTTCAGTTTTACTGCCCTAAGTATAAGAACTTGTGAACGAAGGGACCAGATTTCTAAAATGTCAGTGCTGAATGCTGGGTAGCCAAGTCAGGTGGACTTTGTGCTTCTCACCAGGGCCATGAGGCAACCCTCCTCCCCAGTCCCAGGCCCTATCGAGGCAGGTTTAGGAAAAGGTCTAGCTGTCTGTTCTTCCTACAGAAACATTCCCAGCATCGTTCTGGGAGTCATCAGTTTTCCAATTGTTGTGACCTTGGCAATGAGCAAAGTAGAACCGAAGAGAAGGAGAGTATTACAACCACAAAATCAGACAGTGTTGAGTGCTTACCTTGCGGCAGGCAGTAATGCTTTTAGGTAGTCACTATTCATATCCTTATTTTGCAGGTGATGAGATTGAGACTCAGAGAGGTTAGGTGACCCATCCAAGATCACACAGCTGGTAAATGGCTAAAACGAGCTGGATCTCAGACCTAACTCCATAGTTCAAATACTGTTCTGTATAGTTCACCACTAGAACCCATTTGCCAAACTTGGGAGCCATTCGATCAGACACTCAGGAGGGCTCTCAGCAAGGTATGAGTGAGCAAGCCTCTCTCGGTCACTCGAGGTCCCAAAGACTTGAAAAGGCTCTCATAGCTTAACAGGGAAATCCTGTTGCCACGTACTCCAATCTCATAGAAACCTGGCAAATCAAATGTTGAAGATCCTGTCCAATCTCAACCCTAATTATTTGGCCATAATAAGAGTGACAACAGAAACAACTTTGATTTTTTAAAAATCCCAGCCCAACAAAGGAATCTGGATATTGCTTGGAATATGTCACAGAAAGTGGTCCTAGTATGAGCGTGATCTAAGATAGTGATCGAAAGCGTCATCTTTGCCTACCTGTTCCTTCCACTAAGATGAGTCGGCTTTCAGTTGGCAAACAGAACCCCAGCTCCACAGCTTACCAGCTCTGTGACCTTGGCGAGATACATAACTCCTCTAACCTTCGGTTTCCTCACTGTCTGGGAATAATTGTGTGTCCTTGGTAGAGCTGTGAGGGTTAAATGAGGTACTAGGTAGGAAAGGGTCTGACACAGACAGCCATGTCCTTTCTTCCATCATTCAGGTGGTTTTCCCACGTTGATCTAATGTAAAATGCCCAAGATATAATTTCTCATTCGGTTTAAAGACCTTATAAAACGGACTACATCTCTGTTACGTGCTTCTAAAAAGCTGGCGACTGATGCGGAAATGAAGCTCGAAGAGTTTACTCTGCTTCCTCAACCTGCTGGAGGAGTGTATGGCTCGCCACGTGGGTTAGTCAAATAGTTCCTCAAATATTTCTTCTAAATCCCCTTCTTCCTCCATAAGAACTCCTTGTCAGACATTCCTCAGCACTCACACTCTAATTCTGCTTAGTCTAGGGCTCAGCTGCTTTCTGCCCACTGTCAACATCCCCTTCGATTGAGCTCAGGTCCTTGAAAGCATGCCCGTTAGAAGCGTCTCCCATGCGGATTGAATGGAAGGCAGAGCAGTGGGGTCTCTGCTCTGAGATAACACGGCAGTGCACGTTCCTGCCTAGCCCCTCAGGGAGCTGTCAGACGTCACACGGCTCCTGCAACATTGTTATGAAGGCCGGGCAGGTTTGCAGCAGGAGGCGACCATCAGAAGCAGGAGAGCAAGCTTTCACTGACAGCATATCTTTCCAGGCCTCCTGCTCCTCGCAAATGCTCACTTCTAAACCCAGGAGTTTAAGACATGACACTCGTTACTGTGTAGATAAGGAAGTCTCTTCTGATGCCTAGAAATTCGAGGGTCTAAGAATAAATTCCTCCTTCCTGGAGCGTGGCCTGGATAAAGCAGCCAGCCCAGAGCTTTGCTCACTTACTCAACTTGAAATCCTGCTCCAGTGGGGGGCACAGCCTGGGTCTGCTCTTTAAAAGGCCAGCGGCAGTAAAAGAGGGCACGGAGAAAGGGCGTTTTTAATCACGGTGCTGTCTGTGTGCTGCGTTCACTGTGAGATTTTCTCAAGGGCGTAGCTGACTTCCTGAACGAGTGCATTGCGAGCTATGGGGCCTTTTCTCGTATGACCTGAAGCTCTTCTGGGCTGTTCGCTGCTTTCCCCAGTTCTCAAGCAGCCGGGAAGCATCTTTTGATCCCTTTACAAGAAGCACACTGTAGAGCTTCTAAGGAAACCCCCCAGTGCCTGAGCCCTGAACCTCAGGCCTAGGACCAGCTCCCAGCTCTCCTGCCCTTATATGGTTCCTAGATAATCGCTCCTGAACGGTGATATACGGAACCTTAAGTAGCTGCTGGGGATGACGAAATGCCTACACTTCGCTGAGCTTGTAAATCAAGCTCAGAAGCCATTTACTGTGAGTCCTATAAAGCAGTAGAAGTTATTGCTACTATACTGAGAAACATAGCATCAGACAGGAAAATAAAGAGAAGGTAAATTTTGTTGTGAGGGTTTTAAAGTGATGTGTTGTTTTTTCTTTGCAAGTTCTCTTTTTGTTTCTCATCATTTTTCTCTTCTCTTTGCCTCTATTTCTTCCCCATCTCTAATACTCCCTGCTGAGTGTCTCCAAATCTAATTTCAAACATGGCACTCCTGCAAGTAACACCCAGTGTCTTCCCGGCTGAGAGTGTGCTGATATCAGTAATGCTTCCCAGGCACTGGGCATCTCCTGTGCCACGTTGTTAATTTAATCCTCCCGACAATTTGTGAAGGAGAATTATTATCTTCATTTTAAATAGAAGGTGTTTAATCTGGACAAAATCACAAGACTGGTTGGTGGTTTGATTCTGAGTATTTCTCTTTCTCCTTCTTCATGATACCTGGTTATGTCTGGGGTCTGCTTCCGGGGATTGTGTCACCTCATCTCTGATTGCTCACAATTTATTACAAATTCCCTGCCCAGGAATCCTTAAGGGCTCCCTAACAAAACTGATTCAGTCTCTTTGCCACACATTTTGCCATAGAAAACCTTAAGAACTTGGCATTAGTTTCCTTATCCAAAGGACATCTTCCACCTGAGGAAGCCACCTCTCCCCCTTCCCCCCTCCTCACTCACTGAAGCTCTTTCCCACCTTTGCTTACCTAGCTCCTACTATTTAGTTTTCGTTCCCATAATGAGGTGAGCATGGGCCCTACAGGAGCACAGACAAGAGGCACCTAACCCACTGGGAAGCTGGGGCCTCGGAGAAATTTTCCTGAAGGCATTATCTGACTTGACGGAGAAGGAAGACTGAGCAGGCAGAGGGGAGGAATGTGAGGGGGGCCGTTTGAGACAAAAAGACCACACAGCGCAGGGATCCGGGGAAGAGAGAGCTAGCCTTGCTGGAAGAGCCTCAGTTGGTTCCATTGAGCGTAGACTGTAAGGGCTCACGTGGAGAGAGAGGAGGCTGGGGAGGTAAGCAGAGGGCAGGACTGAAAGGCCTCGCTTGCCACAAGGAACTTGGGCTTTATGCTTGAGGCCAGATCAAGCCCTACTCCTCTTTCAAAGCTCTCCTCCACACTAAGAAGCTTTGTCCATGGCTGGGACAGCACTGCTCTCTTCCTCTGTTCTTCCCTGAATGCCTGTCACACTCATCTTCTTTACTGCACACTTCTCCATGCTTCAGGAAGCTTCTGGAGGCAGGACGCTGTGTCTTTTTCTCCTTGGTATCCACAGGTACAGAGTAGTGCCCAACAGCGTCCTCTTGACTGGCGGGGAGAAGTTTGGAACCATGGAAAGTCCAGAGGGGAGAAGCTCTCTGGAGACTCTTCCCAATGACAACATTCTTGTTAAGGGGACCAGAGTTGTGTGCAGTTGAACTTGAGAATGAAGGAGGAAGAGATGAGGGTGCTCTGTCTACCGCCGGCCCAGCGATTCTCAGCGTGACATAATGGGGACAGAGAACGTCCTAGAAGCAGCAGGAGCAACCAGGATGTGGGACGGGAGTCACTACTGCGGGCTCTGTGGTGCCTCCATCCGCTGTGTGATGAGCTCAGGTGCCAATTTCCTCACCTAATAAGGATGTGGAAGTAGATGGCTTGCATTGTGTTCCCTCGATCCTTACGTTCTGTATTCCGTGCGTGTCGCTGTGCATAAGACCGAGTTGAGAGAAGGTTTCGTGTTATAGAAGCGTGCATTGTTCAGGGTGCTTCCTTCCCTGCAGAGCTCAGGGAGCGGAAACCCGACTCCCCGCCTCATTCTTTGCGAAGGGCGCCTTATTTCTACTCCGGATCCTCTTCACCCTGACAGGTTTGTGTGGATGATATTGATCACACATTTCCTCATGAGTTTCTGATGAGTTAATCCATCATATAATTTTATAGCATGCATATTGGTTAGTAGATCACACCACCGCAGCTAGAGTATTTCAGTTTGATATTTGATCTGTGAAACCCCCCAGAATAATACCGCAATGCCTCATTTACCTTATAGCGTAAGGGAAGAGGGTATCCCATCCAGAGAAGCTAAATCTTCAGACAGTTGAGGGTTGCTTTTTAGAAGCCAATTTTAAAATTTTATTTTATGCAGTTGTGTATTTTTTTTTAAAAAAAAACCACCTTAGAATGCATTATGTACTTCCTACCCTTGTCAAATATAGCGTTAATACTTTTTTTAAATGACAAATGTTGACAACAGTAAATAGAAGTTATCGTGCCCTGGGCTGTGAAATAACTATCGTGATGAGGATTCTTGGAACATATGGGCTTTGTTCCCATGCTACATGGTCCATACTGCCACGCTATGTGCACTTTCTAATTCTTTTGTTTGTTTTGTTGTGTTTTGAGTACCTCTTTCTCCTCTTAGCTATTAATTGGCTATTGTTAGCGGGCTTGCTTCAAAACCCTTTCTCCTAATTTTCTGCGGATTAGGAAGCCAGAAAACTGAGCTTGTTGAATTGTATGCTTTGGGTGAAGATCTATGGGGAATCCCAAGAAATAATGTAAATGAGCTGTAGCAGTGCATGAATTTTATGGCATCTCCTCTGTATGCTCAGAAATATAGTTCTGCCTAACGCACCAGCAGGCAGGGCATGAAGCACCTTCTGATGCAGATTCTGTTTGGAACTGTGCAAAATGGAAAACCTGGGCAGTTTTTCTTCCAAGGTTTTTCCAATCTTGGATTCACATACTACACCCCCCTCTGACTTGTGTGTCTTTCTTCTCTATAATATTTGCCCAGCCTAACAGAAAAGGACCTATGTTTTCATTTACACTTGGACTAAACCTGTTTTTACCAAAGTGGTGACTATCCTTTATATTTTTATGTTTAGATTTTTCTAGCTACTAAATGCAAGCTTTTGTCTCTCATCAAGAATATATTGGGCAACATAAAGTAGCTTAGCTCTCTGTTTATCTTTTACTACATCCCGTGTCTTTCCTGAATACCTACTCTAAGGCAGTGGGGATCCAAAGAGCGTTGTCCCTGGGCCCACTCCCTTTGGTCCCCTCACTTGAGCTGCCACCCCCTTCTCATGTGTCATATGACCCTGACCCCACCACCATGACCAAAATACAATTTTTATATTTATAGATTTAAATTTATACTGCTTTGGTCTGTTCACCCAGGGATGGGGACAGGAACACGGACACTGGCAAGCATCATGAGCTCATAGACACCTTAGCCGGGGAGAAACGTGGGAGATGCCTTCTTCCTTGTTTTCCACAGTGGTCTAAGTAATTGCAGCTGCTGGGTAAGTGAGACACATTTACCCGGCTCATTCTGAACCTGAGGGCAGAGACTTTTGGTCTACGTTTGGCTACTGGGAATCTGTGAATCTCCTGAAATTTTAGACACATGTGCATTTGGTATAGAAGGTACCCAGCTTCCACCAGATTCTCAAGAGGCTCACAGCCAAAAGTTGTTTAAGAACCCCACATTCGATGTACTGGTTTCTCTGTGCATACAGTTCTGCGATGCCCCGGGGAGCAAACACCCTGCTTGGATAGTATTACAGAAGGGCTGCCAAATGGGCCTGTTGCTCTATCCTAAACATGAAGGGCTGTGTGACTGTAAAAGGAAGCATGACTGTTATACGTGAAATAGACAAACACCAAGGATCCACTGCAGAGCACAGGGAACTATATTCAATATCTTGCAATAACCTATGACGGAACAGGATCTGAAAAAGTTATACACACACATATATATATATACATATGCATATGTATATATATAAAACTGGAAAATAAAAAGAGTAAGCATTGATGATAACCATGACAATAGAGAAAGTGTTAGGACATTGGAAATCATCCACAATCCCCCCACTGAGCTATTACCACTTTTTACACTGAGAATTGAAGTATATTTTGCACACATAGACACACACACACACACACACACACACACACACACACAATGAGGCTTATACTGGATAGCAGGATAGCACTATGATATAGAGCTCAAGAGCTGTGGCTGGACTGCCTGAGTGTGAGTCAGAGCTCCACCACATACTAGCTGCCTGAGCCTGGACAAATCACTTAAACACTCTGGGTCTCAATTTAATCACCCATAAAATGAGCATAGTAACAGTATCAACCTTAAAGAGTTGTAATGAGAATGAAAATAGTTAATACAAATAAAGGCTAAGAAAAATGACTGACCCATACTTAGCACTCAATAAATGTCAACTATTTTTTATTGATCTGCTTTTTTCAATTCAGTAAATTTTTTAACTGAAGAATAGTTAATTTATAATACTATATTGGTTTTGGGTGTACAGCATAGTGATTCAATATTTTTATAGATTATACTCCATTTAAAGTTATTACAAAATAATGGCTATATTTCCCTGTGCTGTACAATGTGTCCTTTTTTGCATATCTATTTTATACATAGTAGTTTGTATCTCTTAATCCCCTACACCTATCTTGTCCCTCCCCCCTTCCTTCTCCCCACTGGTAACCACTAGTTTGTTTATTAATCTGCTTTTTTTTTCAGTTAAAATTATATCATGGTTATTTTATTAGTTTACTAAGCATGTGTTAAGCACAAAATTATGAGTGGATAGTTTAAAACTCAATTAATGCTGAGCATTAGGCTATTTTCAATTTTTGACCAGTATAAATAATGGCATAATGAACATCTTTCTATATAAATATTTCTCTACATCTTTGGTTTTCCCCCCTTAGGATAAATTCCAAGAAGCTGAATTAGTGAGCAATGAAAACTCATATGGCTCTTGTACATATATAGTTAAATTGCTTTCCAGAAATAAGTTTCCAGTCTCTATTCCCCCCAGGAGTCTACGAGAGCACTCCTCTCTCCTTGCTGTACAATGCAATGTGTTGTTATGCATCCTGTCATCAAAGCACGGCTTTCTGTTGGTCTGATCAAGTTTTATTGTTTCTTGCTTTTCCCCACTTCCACCCTTTGGGTTTGGAAGATATCTGCTTCTATTATTTTACATGTTATTCTCCAAATTTTAATATGGATGCTTTACCAGCAGATTTTGCTAAAAAGTTCGAGGTCAATCTCTCTACTCTTATCCAGAATAAAGAAAAAAGAATGCTCTAACTTCTCTCTGAACTTCCCCATATTTAAAATCACTGCTATCTATTGTTTTAGTCCTACCATGTATTCAACCCCAGAGTTATTGTTATTGTTGTTATCACTTGACAATTAATGCCTGTTCAAATTTTCCAAGGTGTTTTACCAATTTCTTTGCTCATTGTTGAATCTTTTTTTAAAAAATTAATTTATTTATTTTTGGCTGCGTTGGGTCTTCGTTGCTGCACGTGGGCTTTCTCTAGTTGAGGTGAGTGGGGGCTACTCTTCATTGTGGTGCGTGGGCTTCTCATTGTGGTGGCTTCTCTTGTTGTGGAGCACGGGCTCTAGGGCTCGTGGGCTTCAGTAGTTGTGGCACCCGGGCTCAATAGTTGTGGCTCATGGGCTCTAGAGCGCAGTCTCAGTAGTTGTGGCACACCGGCTTAGTTGCCCTGTGGCATGTGGGATCTCCTGGGACCGGGTCTCGAACTCGTGTCCCCTGCATTATCAGGCAGATTCTTAACCACTGCACCACCAGGGAAGCCCTCATTGTTGAATCTTGCACATGACTCTTTGTGAATTTATTTCCTTCTTGCTGAAGTGAGTAGCTGCAGCTAGTAAACTCTCTTAGCCACCTTTGTATGTTTGAAAATGTAATTTCTTCTTTACTCTTAAATAATATTTTAACTGGGTATATGGATCTAGATTAAATATTGTTTTCCCTAAACACTTTGAAGATATTAATTAATTGCATTTTGGTTGCCTTAAAAAAGTGTATTGTCAATCTGATGTTTCTTCATAGGTATCTTTTTTTCTCTCTGGTGTCTGTTTTATGCCAAAACCATACTGTCTTGATTATGATAGCTCTGTAATATTAGTTTGAAACCAGGAAGTGTGATGCCTCCAGTTTTGTTCTTTTCACTTACAATTTCTTTGGCTATTCGGGGTCTTTTGTGATTCCTTACAAACTGTAGGATTGTTTGTTCTCGTTCTGTGAAAAATGCCATTGGAATTTTGTTAGAGATTGCATTGAATCTGTAGACTGGGTAGTGCTTTGGTAGTGTGGACATTTTAAAAACATTACTCTAATCCATGAACAGAATATCTTTCCATTTATTTGTGTCTTCTTCAATTTCTTTCATCTTTTATATTCCAGTGCACAAATATTTCACCTCCTTAGTTAAATTTATTCCTGTGTTTGTTTGTTTTTTTTGCTGCTACTGTAAATGGGATTGTTTTTTAATTTCTCTTTCTGATAGTTCATTGTTAGTGTATAGAAATGCAACTGATTTTTGCATATGGAGTTTGTATCCTGCAAATTTACTGAATTCGTTTATTCGTTCTAACAGGTTTTTGGTGGAGCCTTTAATATATATAGTATCATATCATCTGTAAACAGAGACTCTGTCTCCTCCTACCCTTACCATGGACTTAGATGAAAGCCCCATTCCATGTCATGCCCAACGATAAGCAGGCAGAATTTTCTTTATTCCTGTTACAACTATGACTTCTCATTTTCCAGTGCCTCATTTTATATGGGGAGACAGTTCTAGTTTTAGTCCCAGGGCCTTGATCTCCATCTCATCACCACGGAAGCATTCGAACGTCAGCCCCTAAGAGCTAGCTCTGGTTCACTTGCTCCAGAAGGCTTCAATCCGTCATCCCTCTGATGACTCCTGCTTCCTTTGTGACCCGTGGAGATTTTGCTTTCTTACTTTTGACTTCAGCTATGAATTAACAGTTTAAAATGACATTTATCCCACATTTCTGTTTGGGGGAAGGTTTCTGCTTTCTGGTACCAGCCTATTCTACCATCTTAAGTAGAATTTCTAATATATAAATATTTGTATATTTACCTTATATTTATTCACCTTACTTAAATTTCTATTTTCTTGGTTCTCAAGCATACAGTCACATATTCTAAAAATGTGAATATGTGTAAACAAGTTCTCAATTTTCATCAACAAGTTTTATCTCTTTATTTTTGCCTATGTATTCTGTCATAGATTGAGAGCAATGTGTCAAATTCTTTCAATATAATTGTATCTTTATCAGGCTCTCTATGACTTTGCTTCCTTGTAAGTACTGTGTTTTTCATTTTATCTTCAGCATTGATTATAGCTATTGTGTGTAAACATACATGTTGTTTTTCCTTTTTAATTATTTTATACAGACAAAAGCTGCCTCTAGAGCTCTTCTTTTGGAGTTATCTTTTCTGCTTTTTGTCACCTAAATTGTTCTAAGCTTCTCTGTGTTATTTTGTTTTAGATGTGTTGCTTATACTTTACAATTGTTGTGGAGGGTGGTGTTACTGTTTAATGCTTTTTATTTTTGCTATTTCTGTACCTGCTTTTTTGGTTTGTTCATTTTTGCTACATACATTTACTTTTATTTGCTAATTTTCTGGCAAAATTTAAAAAAAATAAGTTTTGTGCTTTCAGTTTTAATTAAAATTAATTAATTAAATTAATTTAAATCAATTTAGATTTTTGAAAGACAATCTTGGAATGGTGTTAAATCAACTCTTAATTTATTAAGTAATAAACTAGTACGTTTGAAAACCATCTGCTGTGGAAGAAAAGAAATGTAATACTGTTTCCTTTTATACTCCACCACTCTAATCCTAGTTTTCCTTCAGAACTCTGTGGTTATGGAAGCCATAATTTGGTTTCTATTATCTTAGAAATACAAGTGACCATTTAATTCACTTAAAAATAGCTTTTAGTAATTACTTTTATGACCATTTAAAACACACATTCAGATTCATCTCTGCATCTTACTCATTTTTCTGCCCAATGCCTGTCCATCTACCAAGATTTCTCCATTCTGGACTTGTTTTTATATGTGCTTCACTGCCCTGGCATTTTCCAGCAGCTTATTCAGGAAGACTGCCCTGATGGTAGAATTCTGCGTGTTGAAGTAGCTGAGGACGTGCTCTTGTTTCTCAGAGGCTTTATTCTCCAGAGTTCTGTAATGGTTTGCTAGCTTGATTTCTAGCACTTTGACCTACTAAGTAGTCTGAGAACAACCTGAAACTTTTGTGGATGTTTCTTCTGGGTGATTTTTTTCTTCTGGATTTTTATAAAAATCCTACTCCTCTTCCTCTTCTTCCTTTCAGATACTGAAAAATTCCTCCTTGTTAGCTATCATCCTGACATTTTTTTTCTTGAAACAGTGTACACTGTTTTCTAATTAGAGTGTTTCTTTGTGTTAGGAAATAGTTCCTGTGTTGCTGCAGTTGATTCCTCTCTTGTTGTTTCTTATTAATCAGTAGTGTTGTGCAAAGTCCATGCAATTTCTCCTACTACAGTGACCACTCTTCACGCCAGCTTCTTGAAGTTCCATAGATGCAATACTCACCGGGATTTTTTGAAAAAGACAAAAATTTTTAAATATTTTATTTAATATTTTAAAATTATGAGAAATTTAAAAATATTTCCTCTTGTTTCTTGCTGCATCTGTCCTTTTCTTGAGACAGACCACTCTGTACTTTAGGTGAGTGGCTGCCAAGTGGCAAAACCTTGAGTTTCTTTGATGCTGTTTGGTCTAGCTGAAAGTGTTTATTGGGCACCATTTAAAAATCTTTGTGAGGTTTAGCAAAGGACCAACAGGCACAGTCTTGATTTGGTCTCTATTTTGAAGCCATTTCTTACACTGAGAATTGTTTGCTAGTGGGAGAGACTGAGAATATGAAATAATTTTATTTTCCAACTCAACAAATCCTGGGCCTTTCATACTTAAGAGTTCCTTCTTTAGTTCATCTCTCCTTTGACATAATTTATCATACATGACCAAAAAGTGCCAACTGACACTTTCAACTTTTTGCCGTATTCACAAGTTCTTTCGGTACATTTTCTGTGCTCTACATTACCCCAGAAAACGGTCTTGCAAATGTTCCATCACCCATAACACAAACTGGTTTTCTCCAGTCTTTAATAGCAGTTTCCTCACTGTTCTTCCAGCCTTTGCTAACAACAGTTTCACTGCCTTTCAGCCTTCACCTGCAACCCAGAACTAAAACCAGTGCCACGTGTTTTAAGTTTTTGGTACAGCACAACTCCATTTCCCGGTATCAATTTGGGTCTACTGTCTATTATTGCATAGCAAACTGTACCAAAATTTAGTGTCTTAAAACAACAATGATATATTATTTCTCATGATCCTGTGGTTTGACTGTGTAGTTCTTTGCTGGTTTTGCCTGGGTTCACTTACCTGCCTGCATTCAGCTGTAGGGTCAGCTGTGAATTGGGTTCAGTTGTGACAGCTGGAAAGCCGGACCTGTCTCCAAGTAGTCTTTCATCTTGGGCTTCTATAGTGGTTACAGGGTTCTAAGAGAGAAAGGGCAAAAGTTACAAGGTCTCTTGAGACCTAGACCCTGGAACTTACATGTTACTTCTCCACATTCTATTTGTCAAAGTAAGTCACGTGACCAGCCTGGTTTGAAGAGGTACAGAAAGAGACTCTTATCTCTGGTTTAGGGGTACAGCCCAGTCACATTACAAATGGAGCTGTCTCCTGAGATGGGAGGTCTTTGTGACCATTGAATAATGTATCACAGAAGCCAGGTCCTGTTAACTTTTATATTCTTTGCAGTACCAAGCATATCATCTAACATAAATAAGCGCTATAATAGATATTTGTTGAAGTGAAGGAGGAAGAAGAATTGAGGTTAGTAATTCCAAATCTGATGTTCTTTTTAAAATAGACTTGGCATTCAGATACTTTCAAAGGTATTTTTTTCCCCGATGATTTAGAAGGATTTCACTCCACATAATAAATGTGGCCAGAAAAATGCTGATTTTTATCTTTTAATACTTGAAATCCCTAAGAGCATGTTCAGTTAACGGATTTTCGATTTGACAACTCTCATGAATACAATAGTCAGGCTATCATAAAAAAGTGAGCTAAAGGAGATCTCTTTGTTCTGGAGGCAAGAACAATTCACACACATGAATATATGCCACCATGTATGTCTGTGTAGAGGAAACTATTAGCTGGAGAGAGTATGAGAAATTCAAAGAGAGCCCTTCAAGGAAGAAATCCAATTTTTTCTCTTTAGTTAAAAAAAGGGGGGGTGGGGCAGGACGAAGAAGCATCGTTTCTATATATTGCAATAAATTTCATCTTGAAATAATCAAAGGAACTTTAAACCCCGGCAAGTTAAAATATGGTAAAAGTTGAGCATAAACACGTACTAACAGCACAGTTAGTGTTTTTGTTGTCATGATAACGCTCTATTGTTTAAAATCTGAGCCTTGTTTTACATTTCTGCTTATTAATGGATAGAACAGAAAATTTCCAATCACTTTTAGAATTATTTGTAATATAAATATTTTATCTTTTTAAAGTTAAAACTATGTATTACCTACTTTCTCAGAGCATTGCATTTAGTTGTTCCTCAAGATTTAAACTGAATTAAAGCACATCGAACTTGTAGTTCCAATTCCAACTATGACTTAAAAAGTTTCAACTTTTCTGTACGATTTTATTCCTATGTGCACACTGGAAAGAAATATTTTTCAGATACTTGTGAAGGCATTTTTCTCTTCCTCATTTTTAAAAAATTTTTTATTTTATACTGGAACATAGTTGATTAACAATGTGTTAGTTTCAGGTGTACAGCAAAGTGGTTCAGTTGTACATGTACATGTATCTATTCTTTTTCAAATTCTTTTCCCCTTTAGGTTATTACAGAATATTGAGCAGAGTTCCCTGTGCTATACAGTAGGTCCTTGTTGGTTATTATTTTAAATATAGCAGTGTGTACATGTCAATCCCAAACTCCCAATCTATCTCCCCCCGGCTTCCCTCCTGGTAACCATAAGTTCATTCTCTAAGTCTGTGGGTCTGTTTCTGTTTTGTAAATAAGTTCATTTGTATAATTTTTTTTAGATTCCACATATACGTGATATCATATGATATTTGCCTTTCTCTGACTGCCTTCACTTAGGATGATAATATCCCGGTCCACCCATGTTGCTGCAAATGGCATTATTTTATTTTTTTATTTTTTTTAATGGCTGAGTAATATTCCATCATGTATATGTACCACATCTTCTTTATCCATTCATCTGTTGATGGACATTTAGGTTGCTTACATGTCTTAGCTGTTGTAAACAGCACTGCAATGAACACTGGGGTGCATGTATCCTTTCAAACCATGTTTTTCTCTGGATATATGCCCAGGAGTGGGATTGCAGGATCAAGTGGTGGTAGCTCTATTTTTAGTTTTTGAAGGAACCTCCATACTGTTCTCCATAGAGGCTGCACCAATTTACATTCCCACCAACAGTGTAGGAAGGTTCCCTTTTCTCCACACCCTCTCCAGCATTTATTGTTTGTAGATTTTTGATGATGGCCATTCTGACAGGTGTGAGGTGATACCTAATTTTAGCTTTGATTTGCATTTCTCTAGTAATTAGCAAAGTTGAGCATCTTTTCATGTGCCTCTTGGCCATCTGTATGTCTTCTCTGGAGAAATGTCTATTTAGGTCTCTGCCCATTTTTTTCTCCTCCTCATTTAAAGGGGTGTCACAACATAGTCAGATCACCTACACCTAAGTGTCCTTCCCTGCTCCTGGGTCAGGATTAGATTCAGTGGCCTCCCCCCAACCATCATCTTTTATTAGTAGCATAGGATTCTCCTTCTCTAAACACACACGGTGCCAACCCTATCTTGATCAATCTACACAGATGCAATAATATCCACCATGTGCCTGGCACTATGATTCTAAGAAGGGAAAAAGACAAGTCGCTGTTCTCAAGATATGTGTCGTTTAATTGAGAAAATAATATTTATGTAAATAACCATAATCTCGGTAATAATAACAGCAGCTACCGTGTTTTGCACACCTGCTCCTTGACAGGTACTTTACATACATTATCTCCATTCTTCCAAAGACATTTCTAATTACACATTATGCCCAGATTGCAGGTGGGGAAACAGGCTCCGGGAGTTCTGTGAACTTGCCCAGTACCACTGCCGTAAGTAAGTAGATGAAGCAGGAATTCTAACTCGAATTCAGTGTCAAAGGCCATGCTCTTTCTGGGTGACCTTCTAATCCAGGGAAGAGTTGGATCGGGACACCTGGCAGAAAATCTTAAAAGTGCCCCAAATGAGGGTACAGGACCTCAGCTAACAGTGAACAGGAGAGAAATTATTGTTGTCTTTCCTAATAGGGCCCATTTGTGGCTTATGTGGAGATGGAGCTTGAATTGGAAGGTGAGGGTCGACTTGGACACACAGGTTGGTCAGGGTTATCGTGGGCAAGTTAGAGCCATGTCAGGTGGGCAGGCTGTCCTGTCCCTTCAGCATAAGTTGCCTGTTATCCCCTTCAACCTTGTCCTGGCCAATCTCACTCTTTTCTAAAAATCGCCTTCTTTATCTCCATGCAAGAACTGTCTTTTCTTCCTTCATTCATCAGAAAAATCCATTACTTCCTTAAAGCATCTTTCAGACTGCAGAGTCCCTGAAGCCTCAGAAGTCCTCCAGCATGCGAGTTCATTTCTAATCTGCCTTAGATGGATTTCTATGTGTCTCTCATTTGTGTTTTCATGTTTTTTCCCCCTTATGTGGTTGTCTCTCAGCAGGAGGTAAGTCTTCAGGTAACAGAGATTTGTCTTTGGTTATTAACTCCCCTCCCTCCTCACCCTGAACTCTATTTACCCTGAACATTTGCTAACTCAGAGGCATATTATGAGGAATAAGTTAAGGCAATAAAATAAATGAATGACAAATCCATGAAAGCTTTGCAGAATAGTGCACTGTGTCTAAAATGGAATTTTCAATATTATGTCTGCAAGTTGGACCTGTACATTCTTTTCCTTTTTCTTTTATTTTTTTCTATTCCAAAAACATTTTGAGTTCCCCCCGTTTGATGTTTCTATATTTTCTCTTCATTTTTTCTCATTCATTTTCCCCCAGTATTTCCTTCTAATTATCTTCTTTTTAAATTTAGTTTTGATTTTGTCAAAGTAATAATGTAACCCTCTTTTTCAATTTAATTTTGATTTTATCAAAAGCCAAATTATAATAGCCTTTGAACAGTAGGCAGCATCTCCTTACTTCTCATTATCTCTGTCTCTAATTCCCTTGTACAGAGACAAATGTTTTCAATCATTTTGACTGTATCTTCTGGTATTTACTTGCAAATTTTCAAGTGACATGCATAAATTGCTATTTGTTTATCATTTTGGTTTAAGTTACTATTTAGTGATTCTGCTAAGAGAGTTTAGTGATTCTGCTAAGAGAGTTTAACCCCAACTTGCACATCATTTTCCCCTCTTCCCAACTTCTTAAAATCGTGAAAACACAATTTGGGACTAAATCAATACTTACTGTTTATATTTTTATAACTATATAAATCATATTCATAGCTGACCACATTTAAAAAATGATTATATTTTAAATGTTTTTTAACAGTGAAAAACTATGATGACATTTCCTTCCTTATACAACATTTTGTTATCCCTTAGGTTAGTAATTGCTTTTATAAGAGATTACTTGATGTTCTGTGCATCCAGTACTGCCCTTTGCCCTTGGCCATGAGCCTTAGACTGTGGCTTTCCTCCATCCTCGCCCCTCTATGTCATGGGATCCCCTGGCCAAGGGAGCCAAGGGGACAGGGACATGACCACCTGGACGCTGTGCCCCTCTGCCCTCGTAGATCTGGCTTCTGAACCTCTGGACTCCAGAACTCTCTGCCCAGATGGTCCCAAGTGCCCTTTCAGGTCCTCCCTGCCAAGGCAGATGTTCTTACTGTGTGCACGCTCCAAGGCCAAGGACTGATGGAGGTGCAGGTGTGTAGCATCCACAGGTGTGTGCAAGACCCCTCATGGTAAAGGAAGGGGCTGGGTCTTTTTCATTTACTCAGTTGAACACTCCATGAGCCCTTCAATCTGAAAAATTCATGTGCTTAAGTCCAGGGAAACTTTCTTACTTTATCATCACTTTTTGTTGTTAAATCCCCTTCTCCTTTTTCTCTAATTTTTATTTTTGTAACTCCTGTTATGTGAATGGTTGATTTACAGGAGTTAACGTCTAACTGTTTTACTCTTTTCTTCCACTTTCTAAATTTGTTTTTTGTTGTTTTATTTTTTTAAGACTTTATTGATGCGACGTTCTTACCCTTCTCTGCATTTTTCACACATGATATCACACCCTTCCTTGCTAAGAGTACGCTTAGGTTGTGTTGTTAATAATATCTTACGCTTTTCCGCCACAGATGCAATATTTTCATCTCTCCGATAATATTAATTATAATCCTCCTTCTTGCATACGCTTATCTTCTCTAAGTTAATTTGTTTCCTTACTTGTCCTTGATCCTTGGCTAAGTCATTCTTAAGAGTGGAGGCACTAAACACCTGTTTGGAAGTTCAGCCTGCATGGGAGGGCCCTGTGAGCTCCATGGCGGCATGACAAGGTAGTCAGCTGACTTTTTCCATGGAGGACTCCCAACTGTCAGTATCTGTAGGTCTTTTTTTCCCGCTCGGTCCAGCAGCCCCAGAGAGAAGTCCCCCCAATCTCCTGATCAGGGGTGAGTGGTACCAGCTCTCTGGGCGCTGGGTGTGCGGAAGGAGGACAAGTGCTTTTGCAGTTTCAGAAATAGACTTTCAGTGAACCCCCTACTTGGCCCGTGGCCCAGCCCCAGCTGGACACAGCATCCAGGAGCCTCTCTGTTCCAACTTCCGGAGAGTAAACTGTCCTTTTGCTGAGTGGGGTCTAGTATCTAACTGCTCCTTTAAACGCGTTCCAAGAACTCCCCTGGTTTGAGCCACCTGCCCCATCCTTCAGAGGAGACTTATCTCCCGAGCATTTCCAGGAGTCCATGGTGCAAAATCGACTTGCGTCTTGCTGGCTTCCTTCCTCTGGTCTGTTAGGTCAGCAGCTACTTGACCATCTGCTTCCCAGCTTCCAAAATTTGATAATATCTCTCATCTGCCATCATCTCTCCATAGGTTCTCTTTGTTCCCAAGGTTTACTCATTTTTTAAAAATTCTTTTGCTCTTATGTAAATAAGGTCTTAAGTGGAGAAGAAATAAAATCATATGCTCAATCTGCCATGTTTAACTGGAAGCTGTAACAGGTTTCTTTCATTTTCTTCATATATTTTCTTTTTATTTTCCTGCAAGGATATTACAATGTTAACATTTAAAATACCTAAGAGTTTTTTAGTCCATGCATTTTTATATGCATTTACTGATTATGTTTTTTATTACACTGCTTAGGAAGCAAAAAAGTTTTGAAATACCCTTTGAATTAGGGCAAGAATAAAGATATGGCAAAATTTGAAAGTTTAATAAGGTGCATATCTAGTGACAAATAGGTAAAGCATCATAGTAGGAAGTAATTATAATCGGAAAACTCCTTTAGAAATTAAAGCCCAATCATCTAGTTGTGATACTTGACAGAGTCCTGTAAAGATCTCAAAGGTAAGAAAAGGTACTGACTTAACAGTACTTGACTAACTGGAGCTTGCAAGAAAAATAAAATAGAAAGGAAATTTTAGGATTAATTATTCATCAGAAACCTTAAGTTTCAAAACTAGCAAAAGCAACAACAGCTTAAAAAGTTTACCAAGTGCTTACTGTGTGAGAATAAATATATGGTCAAATAAAAAACAAATCTGGACTTAGTAAAGAGAGACTTCACTCAAAAAAGATTATTGCAAAGGGAGGAAATAATTTTTTTTTACAGTTCAGGATTTAAATAAGTTTAAGTTATTTAAGTTACTTGTTTTAAATTGCACAACGCTGAAGCCAGTCTAAAAAAAGATTTAAACACAACCCCCTGCAAGGTAACTCAATGAGTTGCTTTTTATTTAAAAAAATTTTTTTAAACAGAAAAAAAAAAAAAAACCCCAACAGATCACAATCTACACCATGCAGGCACCCTGCCCAGTAAGCGGAAGCCATGGGAGAAGGTAGCAAGAGGAGCTGGGACGGGCAGCAAGAATCTGCAGAAGGAGCTTCTGCTCACAGATGACGTGCAGTGTAGAAACATCCTGAGTTCCCTTGGGTCCCCCTATTGTAGCAGGGGAAGGGAGACTGCTCTGAACATAAGGAAGATTGCAATAGGGAGACCACTCTGCACCTGAAACTATCACAACATTGTTAACCAACTATACTCCAATATAAAATAAAAAGTTAAAAAAAAAAATAAAACCACACTTTAATAAAAAAAAAAAAAGCAATAGGGAGACTACTCTCAACATAAGATCTGTGAGTGTCTCACGGGTTAAGGAGAAAGAGTTTTCTTTTCTGGGGAGGAATAAACAAGGCTAGAAAGATCTGGATGTGGGAAGTGGGATGAAAGGATGGCCAGATGGAGAGGAGATCAGAGAATGTTTTATCTTGAGACCAGGTGAGGATGAACCAACCTTCAGGGTCCAGGGAAAGGAGAGAATTTTAACCAGATTTGGTTAACAAGCATTTTGCTCCTTTGATCAGTGGGGACCAACAGTTCAGCTAATCATTTATGAGGCAAAGAATGGGGAGCTAGGGAGTCTGTGTCTGTCACAGGTCAACAAGGGAGGGAGCATCTGTGTGAGTCTGATCTAAGTCATGTGGGCAGGGTGCTTCTTTCCAGTCAGCCCTTTTTTCCTGGAGCACAAAGGGTGGGGAGATTGCTTAACCTTTGCTGTTTTCCAGGATCACAGAAATTGGATAAATTTCAACATCATCAATATAAATAAGCAAGATGGCTACCCCTGAAAAATTAAGTGGCTAATGAAGGGGATAACTGAGTAAAATAATTCCATAAAGTGTAGTAAGTGCTGTCTGTGATAAATAAATATGTTGGTTGCCATGGCAATGCAAAGGAGAGCCACCTCACGTGGGGGGGGGGGTGCGGGCAGACAGCGATGGCTGCGCGGGATCTTAACGAATGACCAGGATCTATCCAGGTGGAGAGAAGGGCATCAGCTCTGAACCAGGAAATATCAGCAAAGATCACAAAGGCAAATGTACTTTGTGAACTTCATGCAGCAAAGCTTATGTCCAAGTGCACTAGGAAAAGTAGTCTTTTCTGGCTGATGAGAGATTTTTCTCCTCCTTAGGAGATCAAATAATAACAAAACAGAAGTCTATCACTCACAGACGGAAATGTGTGTCTCAAATTGGGTTAAAGCCTGGAAATTCTCAAGGATGAATGTATGGTGAGACTTTATACTCTGAAGAGAAGCTTGAGTGGTGTCACAGCACCTGCTGGGAGCAGCTCTGGGTCTGGTTGTGGGTCCCCGACCCAGGCTGGCAGCTCAGAGTGGGAAAGAGGGTCCAGCAGGTGTGGAGAAGCCCCGGCCCACCTGCTTGTATTCCTCACTAAAATTGTTAAGCCAATTTTCTTCAGAGTAGGAGTCTATTTGTAAATATGTAGTAAAAACCTAGGTAACACGTATAAATTATCTAGAGTTTATTTTACAGTTTAAGGCTTTGGTTGTCTCTCAGCATCAAACTTCACATTCTAAAAAGTGTCAAACTTCTGCTTTACTCTTTTTGAAAAGGAGACTGCAACAAAAGCAGATTTTTTTCTCTTTTGCTCCAAACACAGAGTAGAGCCTTTAGGGGATCAGATATCCAAGCGTCCTGGGATGGCATGCCTTTCCCTGGAGGGGACTCACCCAACAGGCACACCAAGTGTGGTGGATAAAGGGACTTTTTGGGGGGGAGGTGTTTAAGGGGTCAGAGGCCAGGGTCAGGGCACAGATGGACGCTGTCTGAAAGGAGAGGTACAGCCCCTCGGAGTAGGGTCAGTGAGGAGAACAAGAGGGTGGGCCGGGGCTTCTCCACACCTGCTGGACCCTCTTTCCCACTCTGAGCTGTCAGCCTGGGTCGGACACCCACAGCCAGACCCAGAGCTGCTCCCAGCAGGTGCTGTGACACCACTCAAGCTTCCCTTCAGAGTATAAAGTCTCACCATACTGTTCATCCTTGGGAATTTCCAGGCTTTAACCCAACTTGAGACTTGTATTTCCCTCTGTGAGTAACAGGGTTCTGTTTTGTTATTATTTGATCTTTCTAGCCTTCACTGTAACTTCTAAAATGCTGTAGCACTTATAACAAGAGGGAAACAAATATATTTTTTTCAAAATCGGAGGGTAGTAAAACAAAACATGTCCTAAATTCAGAGGCAGGAGCCAGTCTTAAAGTGTTTCATTGGCTTTAAGTTTGGCATCATGCCTTCTGCTGCAGGAAGAGTCCTCACTGCACAGAGAACAGAGACAACTGGACAGGCAGAAAGGCAGATGCCCTAGGCATTGTCTCTAAGGTACTAGGACCTCTGTTTAGGATGCCAGATATCTTTATATTTGAGCAATTAAGAACAGGCCTGTGGCTGTTCACCTATGGGCAGTTATCAGCCCTGGGTGAGGTCTTGAAGTGGTCCAGCCAGAGCCAGACCTGTGTCCTGTGTCCAAGGAAGGTCACTGGGCCACATGTCCTTCACAGGATATTAACTGAGGGGCCCGGAACCCAAATATTTGGCCTGTGTCTCATCAGCAACAGGTATTCAGGAGAGCATACCTCAGGCAAGTTGATGAAGTGTTGGAAGGAAGGAAGGAAGGAAGGAAGGAAGGAAGGAAGGAAGGGGGGAAGGAAGGAAGGGGGGGAAGGAAGAGAAAGAAAGAAAGAAAGAAAGAAAGAAAGAAGGAAAGAAAGAAAGGAAGGAAGGAAGGAAGGAAGGAAGGAAAGGGGGAAGGGGAAAGAAAGAACGAAAGAAAAAGAAAGAAAGAAAGGAAGGAAGGAAGGAAGGGGGGAAGGGGAAAAGAAAGAAAGAAAGAAAAGAAAGAAAGAAAGAAAGAAAGAAAGGAAGGAAGGAAGGAAGGAAGGGGGGAAGGGGGAAAGGAAGGAAGAAAGGGGGGAAGGGGGAAAGAAAGAAAGAAAGAGAAAGAAAGGAAGAAAGGAAGGAAAGAAGGAAGAAAGGGGAAAGAAAGAAAGAAAGAAAGAAAGAAAAGAAAGAAAGAGAGAGAAAGAAAGAAAGAAAGAGAGAAGGAGGGAGGGAGAAAGAAAGAATAGGAACTCTCCTAATTTTCTAGAAGTGCTGGGTACATTTCTAATTGGATGAATTTCAATATCGTATTGTTGAAAGCAAATGGAAATTTTGTTTCTGAATAATCTCTCTTTTTTAACTGTTTCAATAATTTTTAAACTCTGGGGTAGAATATTTTCAGGTTGGCAGTTTAGGGGATGGGAAGACACTTCGTAGTTCCTGGTTTTTGCTTTGTTCTGCTTTGTAACCAGGTGTCCGTTCTGTCAGCTCAGCGCAAACATCACAGGCAGGATAGAGGCACTGAAGACAATGGCCTTCTCTTAAAGGTACTGTGGATACAAACATATACCTTTAAAATGCAGAGAAGAATAAGTTAGGCCTAGCAGTAAACAATAGACAACATTTCTTCTTGAAAACATTTCTTCTTCGGCTTGTTGATGGTATTAGCGTTTGTCATTCTAGCCACTACAGCAGAATGAATTCTATTCCACACGTTGAGAAGTCCATCGTTCTGTTTAGAGGGAAACGGGTCTGCAAATTGTGCTGGAACTAAAACTGGATGGAGGCGTGAAGCTGTTAAAGATAACGGAGCTGTGTTAAAACCCACAAATGAATGGAGGGGCCTCTGGCCTGCTGCCCCGCTCTCACTGTGCTCCGTGGGCCATTTTCCACACATACAATGTGTTCACAGCTGGCTGTCCGGTCTCTTTTGGGGCCTTCGTGAATATGCATGTCCCAAATCACAGGCCTGGCCCCCAGGCTGGGAACTGCCCCCTGTGCCTGTATCCTCCAGCATCTCTCAGGAGGGTCCCTCATCAATTCTGCACCCACCATCTGGTATTGTTGAGCGGCCAGCTCTCCAGGCGCTGTGTGCCTCTGTGAATTACAACCCGGGCGGATTTGTTTTGAGCGTCACTCAGATGAATTTTTCCCTGGGGTTTAGAATTTTGTTTCAGACAAAAACGTATACACGGGAGACAGTCTGGCAGTATTTTCCAACTTTTAAGGCTGGAGGCGAAAGCCAAGGTTGTACCAGCAGGTTGGGATAAAGCTACCAGAATCTAATTGATGGCTTTGAAGGGCATTTTAAGAAGACGGGTGTGAACGCTCCTGAGTGAAAACAGCTGCTGTTTCCTCTCTTTGAATGGATGCTGAACTCACCGCCATTTCCTGGAGGGCTTTTAATGTTTAGCATCTGAAGAATGGCGGATTCAAAGAGTCATGAAAATGTGTCAGTTGGCTTTCCAGCGGAAAGCGATAGAATTTCTAACCTTCAGCTACCCACCTCGGAAAACCCCAGATTCCTGAGAGGTGTTTGCAGGGACAGTGCTAGGTGGTGGTTTGCCCCAAATCTCTCTGTTCGCTCCAGTGGGGAACTGGGCTGCACCTGCTCTTCTCTCCTTGGAGCGTCCAGCGGGCTCCCCTTCTTAGTACCCTCCTCCTCATACCCACGTCTCATCCTGGCTCCACTGTGCCCCTTGTAGAGGGGGAAGAACTCTCCTCCCCAACCAGAGGGAGCTCAGGGCCCTTCTAATTGCATCACTGGCCTGGTGGGAGGAGAGGGAAAAGAGAGCAGAGCGGAGCCCTGCGGAGAGGAGAGGGCTCTGCCTTGGACTCAGCAGGAAGAGGTCTTAGTTCCTCTGTGACTTGGCCAGTGGAGTTTGATGTCAGCATGTATTGCCAATTCCCACCCTACACAAAGCTCCCTGAGCTACCTGTCTGCCTTGCTTGGCATCCTGCTCACCACTGCATTTGTCACGCCAGATCTACTGCTTGGTTTTCCTCTTGGTCTCTCCCTGAACGGTGAGCTTGAAAACCAAAGCTGTGCTGCCTTCATTTCTGTTGCCCCTGCATCTGGCATAGTGCAAGGCACACAGAATTCAGTTACCCTTTGCTAAAAAAATGAGTGATATTTTGTGCATCTTTTCAAAGTTAATTCTGTCACCAAAATCCTATGAATTTGGCACTCTCATTTTGATTATACAGACAAGGAACTTGAGTCTCAGAGAAATTAAAAAACAGTAACAAACTTGGCCAAGTCAAGCTGGTTAAGTTCAGATGCAACATTCCTACCCTGCTGTCTGGCTCCAGAGCTCCCACCATTAACCACTGTGGCCACAAGGGGACCATCCCGAGTACAGTGCAAGCTTAATCTCTCCTTAAGTCAGCAGGACCAGCCGGGGCACGGCGCTCAGCACACTGTGGTAGGGCTAGACCCCCTCTCCAGGAAACGAGCAGCCGAGCTCTGCCGGATAAGCTCTGTCTCCTCTATGACCCCGTAGCAACCTGCTCAACCCCCTGCCCCCACTTCTGGCATCTCGCAGTACAGACTGGAGTATGTGCAAGCTGGCCTTCTGTCTCAGCTGTTCTAGAATTGAGCACCGGGCCATAGACATGGGTGCTCCGTAAATGAATGAATGAATGAATATCCAATAGGATCTGAGACACTCTTCCCCTTGTTGAAGGAACCAGCTCTAATTTTTTCCTTGGTTCCAATATTTGCCTTGACTTTTTAGCTGTAAGACATACTTCTTTGGTAAGCATTTTTTCCTCCTGCTTATTAAACTGAGGTTTTGCAAAAGGCATACCATTTGGGGTCTGAACTACCTAAGAAAAAGTGCTATCCTAGAGAGAGTGAGAAAGTACCATATGGAATGGATATGGAAAATTACATCCATGTGACCCACTGTTACCAAAGGCAAATGTGTATTTTGTTGGCTCAGAGAAGCTCGTCTGCTGCTGTGTAGAGTCTCTTTAGTGGTAGTTTTCTAAACTATCATATTGAAGGTTTTTAATAAAAACAAGTCCCTTTATTAACCTACATTAAAGAGTGCATTGCTACAGAAGAGCAATGCACCTGCCAGCATAACCACGAGAGCCAAGATGAAGCGAGTTCAACTTTGTTTCTCATGACCACGTGACCTGTACACTTATCAACCACATCTTCCTCTATTACAGTTCTTGTAATTGTATTTTTCCCATTATTGACAATTACCTTTATGAAAATTACTTATAAAATCCCCTTTGCATTTTAATTTTTATTCTAAAAGCACAGACTAGGCTGACGTTGCATTGTTCAAGACCCTCATACAAGTGCTCCACACTAGATGCTTTCACAGGCTGAGGGTCGTTCAGAAAGATCACAGAGCATGTGGGACGCCCTCTTCTAAAAGCAAGGGGTGCGCAGGGTTCAGAAGCAATGCTTGTAGCCCCGGGTGAGAAGGAAACTCTTCAGTACATTTGGAGGGCTAGACGTTCTCTAGAATACTGTGCCAGCTCTTTTCTCTCTTCCTGGTTAGTTGCTTCTGGGTGTGTGTCTGGCTTGATGGCATGTGCAGATATTTTTCAGCTGTTACAGGAAAAGAACAGGTCTTTCAAAGGCCCAGCCTTGACTAAAACAGAATGGAAGTAGAAAATGGGAAAAGGAGGAAAAGAAGAGAGACAGAAGGAAAGGAAGAGGTAGAGAAGAAGAAAAGTGAGTGAAGAGCCTTGTTCCTGAGCTGGGGAGGGCTGTGGATGGTGGCAGCAGGTGCTGAAGAAATTGGATCTGGAGGCTGGCAGGGTCACCGGGGGCAGGGCCGGGGAGGGCCCTGAGCTTGGGTTGTAGGGCAGGTATTTCAGGAAACTCAGCCAAAATCAGCTCAAGAGTGACTGACTCCACTGCCCTAAACCCATATCCATTCTTGGTTATTTTAGACAATGAAGAGAGAGCACACTTAACTCTGTGGTGATATACTTCATAAAAAAGCACATTGGTCCAATGGCTTAAGGTAAAATTGTGTCCATCAAATCTTAAGGAACATTTATTTAAAAATGAAAGAACTTCCAATGTACCTGCATAGGGCATTTTGCTGAAGTTATGGAATAACTTATGGAAGTTAAGTATGGAATGGAACTCAGTCTGTGTTTCTTAACTCAGGCTACCTGGGACCTGCCCCCAGATGATTATATCAGAGTCTCTGGGCATGGGGCAAGGCCATCAGTATTTTGGAAAAACTCCCCAGCAGTGAAGGCAGGGCTGAAACCACTGCCCTAAGCAGTCTCCGCATGGACATGTAGAGGACACAGATGAGCAAACTAAATAGTCAAAGAAAAATCAAGGATGGGAGTCTTTCAGAGACCCTTAAAGCCTGTGTGAATATGCCTGTGCTCACTAAGATATAATAGGACTCCTACCAAACACTAATGATAACCTTTTATATGCCTCTAATTAGTAAAAAGGCAGCATGCAATTAATTTCCATTTGTCATCCCTTTCTCACTAGCAAACCTTCAAGATTTTGCTCCCCTGAGGTTTCCTTGTAAACCGGGAAGCAGGTATTTCTCCCAGGTAATTTATTCATTTGACAAACCTTGAGTTCCTGCCCTGAACAAGGCACAGTGTCATGAGCATGACAGATGTCAGTCCTGTACTCACGGGGCTTCTGTTCTAATGGCAGAAACAGTTGTGAAACAGTTTATCACACGAATAATATTCCATCTAATTTTTTAAGCACAAGTGTGGTACATGTTCAGGAGAGAAGAATGGGATTCTAAGAAAAGGAAAGCAAGGGCCCCTGATCTGCTCTGGGGCAGATATTTGGAAGGAGATCTGAAAGAGCCAAGGTTAGCATCCCATATCAACAGCAGAGTCTGTGCAAATGTCCTCAGGTGGTAAAAGGTATAGTATATTCAGGGAACTTAAGAAGGCTAGTCAGCGGGAGAGTTACAGCTTGGGTGGAGAGTGGTATTCACTCCTATAGTGGTGCTTTCTTCTCTTGTTTAAATGTACGCACACTTGGAGTTGTTGCACAAGTAACTCCAAGGGGGCACAGGTCACAAAAGGGGGCTGCAGCAGCACCAAGAATGAGCCCCAACTTACATGCACTGATGTGGAGCAGGGGCGAGATAAAGCCACGCAGAGGCTGGTAGGTCATCCTGAGACACAGCAGGAGGAGGCCATTGAGAGTTTTAAGGAAAGGATCGGTAGAATAAGGTTTGTCTCTTAAAAAGATTTCCTCTGCCTGTTGGGCTGAGAACGGATTAGAGGGTGGTAAGAGTGAAAGCAGCAGAGGCCGGTTCCAAGGCTATTTCCTGCAGAGATGAAGGTGACTGGAGGAGCAAGGTGGTGGTGGAGATAAGGTGACCTGGACAGACGGCAAAGTTACTGGGAGGTGAAATCAATAGGGTTCTGTGACTGCCTGGGAATGAGTGAGAGGCAGGGGAGAAGGCTGGGGTCAAGGGTGCTTCTCAGATTTCCGCATGTGAACCTGTGTCTGGGATAGCGCCTGAGACAGGAAGCAATACAGAGACGGAACTGGGGTTGTCAGATGGCTCAGAACACAGGCCAGGAAGTTTTTTGTTCTTTCTGTTTGATCCCCCATCTGAGCGCTCAGAACCTTCTTGATCTGCCACTTGGAGTCAGTAAAAAACAATTTGAAATGATTTGCAATTCTAGTGTACTTGATTCCAAACTCCCAAACGTTTCTCGTTTGAAAATTCCAAAGAGAAAAAAATATAAATACAGAATTAGCCTCCATACATTAAAGTTTCACAGGGCAGGAATCACCAGTTGGTGAAGGATCAGTCTAAGTAGTTACATCAAGCACTTCCTGGCCTTCTAGCACTTTCCAAACACAACACAGGTGTGCACTACACTGCCTGCGTCTTTTAAGCCCCATCCAAATAATCCCTGAACGGCATCACTGAGGCACCTGGTCTCTTTGCCATGCAAGAAGTGTTGTAAGAAAGGTTTAATTTTGCCTGCTGCATAGATTAATAAGTCTGTGAGGGTATTCAATGAACTAAAACGCATTAACTGTGGCTCCTCTCTACTCACCCTCCTCCTGAGTGTTTCTGACCGTGCAGGAGAATCGGGGGTCCCACGGGGGTCACTGCTTACTTCATTTACCAGAGTTCTGGTTAGCACCTTGCACTCGGTGCGTTTTCTTCACTTCTTCTATTCCCCAAGTGAGCTATTTCTCTTGCAAGCCTGTGTACCGTGGCATTATCTGATGTTGTACTGCAACATACTTTTCTCCTTATTGTTAAGCACGGTGATAATGCATTGCAAGAGGGAACCATTTCAATAAACCATTAGAAGACTTTTGGTTCCTGAATGGTAGTTTTTATTACTCTGAAGATAAGCTAATGGTGTAATCTACCGTCTTGTTTAAAGTACACACACATTCAAACAATCGTCAGGCCCCAGACAGCTTAGAAAATGCATATTCTTCTCCTCCCCCTTATATCACTATGTTTTTGTTTATATGAATTGAAATCAAAGGTAAAGCAAAAATGAGCAAAGCAATTACCATGTTTAGCAGAGGAAATGAAGCTGCAGGGAAGCCTTTAGTTAACTGTGTGATTCCCTGTCACCCACATGGTCGTGATGGTAGCAGAGTTACAGGGGCATCTGGCCCTTTCTTATGAAGGCTTCCTCACTTCTCTCTGCTTGTGCAGCTGAATAGAGATGGTGGGCTGCTTGCCTGGTGGGCTGCTGTGGGGGGCTGATGGAGATTTCTAGAAAAGTTTGGGATGCATGAGGAAGTTGGTAGGGGATAAATGCATGTCCTCATCTGTCCCAGAAAGATGTAATTGGCACCATGGCTTGTCCTAGTAAGTCACGTTATGGGGTATATGCTGAATCTTGTCCTTCCTCTCTACTTGCTCAGGTCTGGACTCCTCCAAGGAATCCCACATTGTCAGGGCATCCCAGGAAGGTCTAAATCAAATAGGGTCTTCTCCATGAGGCCTTCACCCCATATTGAACAATCTCCCTTCCCCATAAAGGGGTGTAAGGGAGCTACCCTGGGCTCAGCAGGAGGTTCTGGGGCTGTGGGGTGTTCTCAGGCTACTTTAGCTCCAGTCCAAGTGTTATTCACAAAGATGTTTACGGAATGACTTCTCGATACCAGGCACTGCTCTAGGCTCTGAGGATACAGCAGTGAGCAAAATGCACGGGGATGCTAGCCTTGTAGAGCTTCTATTCTAGAGGCTGCCTAACTGTGAGGTCCTGGCAAATACACAGCGCTGAGGCTCTGGTTTTCCTGAGTAGGGGAGGCGAGGCGGCCAAGAGCCCAGCTGAGCCCCTTCATGGAAACCATCATCTGAGCAGAGCTGGTGTGTCTGGAAATGATGCCACTCTGAGAGCAAGGCCTGACAATTTTCACTGTGTTTTCCTTTGATACACAAAAGAAAACTCCAGGTTACAGAGAAAGACAGATGCATACAAACGCACAAAACATAACTTCAGATTAAGAATCCCTGCTCTGGGAAGAAAAAGCCTTAAAAACCAGTCTCTTCTGACTTCTCTTCCAGACAAAATGATATAGATGGGCTTCTCTTTGCTCCTCTACACTAACCATAGCTATAATCCCTGGAAATAGCACTGAAGACAACCAGACAACCTTGCTGGAAGGTGGCAAGGAGAAGGTAAACCAGTTTAAGACCCCAGGACTGGAAAACAGCATAGCCCTGGGGTATCTTACATCCTTACCCACGGAAGAAAGTGACCCAGGGTCAATGTTTCCTGGCATCCAACTTAGCAACAGAAGGCAGCCCAGGTGGCCTCATTTCTCCCCCCGGGATCTAACAATACTCTCTCCAGTGACATAAGGTGAGCTGTGCATCATGAAAAAATAGAAAGTCTCAGCAAAAGAATAGAAGTTATAAAAAAGAACCAAGTGGAAATTATGGAACTGAAAAATATAATAAAAGAAAATTTAAAAACTTTGCTGGATAGTCTCAATAGTAGAATGGAGAAAAAGGATAGAGTCAGTGAACTTGAGGACAGATAAATAGAATTTAGCCAATCTCAACAGATAGAAGATAGACTGAAAAAAATTGAACAGAGACTCAGGGATCTGGGGGACAATATCATAAAATCATATATTTGTATGATCAGAGTTCCAGAGGGAGAGAAGAGAGTGGTCTGAAAGAGTATTTGAAGAACGATGACTGAAAACTTCCTAAATTTGGTGAAAAATACAAATCTACAGATCCAATAAGCTAAATGAATTTCAAACAGAATAAAACAAATTGAGACACATCATTATAAAATATTTGTAAACTAAAGACAAAGAAAAAATCTTGAAAGCAGACAGAGACCCATTACATATATAGGAACACTAATTCAAGTGACAGTGGATTTTTCATCTGACCATGGAGGGAGAAGGAAGAAGCATGGCATTTTTCCACTGCTGAAATAAGACAGAAACAGAAGGACAACCAGAAAATCTTCAAAAGCATGGAAATTAAACAGCACATTTCTAAATAACCCATGGGTCAAAGACGAAGTTTGAAAGGAAATTTTAAAAAGTATATACGGGGCTTCCCTGGTGGCGCAGTGGTTGAGAATCTGCCTGCTAATGCAGGGGACACGGGTTCGAGCCCTGGTCTGGGAAGATCCCACATGCCACGGAGCAGCTGGGCCTGTGAGCCACAACTACTGAGCCTGCGCGTCTGGAGCCTGTGCCCCACAACGGGAGGGGCCGCGATAGTGAAAGGCCCGCGCACCGCGATGAAGAGCGGTCCCCGCACCGCGATGAAGAGTGGCCCCCACTTGCCGTAACCAGAGAAAGCCCTCGCACGAACCGAAGACCCAACACAGCCAAAAATAAATAAATAAATAAATAAAGTAGCTATAAAATTAAAAAAAAAAAAGTATATACAATTAAATGAAAATGAAAAGACAATGCATCCACATATGTGGAATGCAGATAAAACAGTGCTGAGAGTGTTAACTTATAGCATGAGATGCTGCTATTAGACATAACGAAAGAGCTCAAATCATAAACCTAAATTTAAGCCTTAAGAAACTAGAACAGAGAAGAATGAAATAAACCCAAAGCAGTCAGAAAAAGGTAATAATAAAGAATGGAAATCCTTGAAATTGAAAGTAGGAAAATAAAGAGAAAATCAATGCAAAAAGTTGGTTCTTCCAAAAAAAATCAATAAAAATTATAAACCTCTAGCAAGACTGACAAAAATTTTAAAAAGAGAAGACACAAATCACCAATATCAGGAATGAAATGGTGATATCACTACAGATCCTACAGCCTTAAAAAAGGAAATAAAGGACTACTATGAACAACTTTATTCTCATAAATTCAACAACTTAGAAAAAATGGAGCAATTCCTCCAAAACTACAAAGTAACAAAACTCAATCAATATGAAATAGATAATCTGAATAGCCCCGTAACCTTTAAAGTAATTGAATTCGTAATTAAAATTCTCCTGAAAAAGAGTCCTCCAGGTCCAGATGGTTCCACTGGAGAATTTTACCTAACATTTAAAGAATAATTAACACCAAGTTTACATAATCTCTTCCAGAAAAAAGAAAAGGAGGAACCATTTCCCAATTCATTTTATGAGGCCAATATTACCCTGATGCAAAACCAGATCACCAAGGACTTCCCTGGTGGCACAGTGGTTAAGAATCCGCCTGCCAATGCAGGGGACACGGGTTCTATCCCTGGTCTGGGAAGATCCCACATGCCACGGAGCAAGTAAGCATGTGCGCCACAACTACTGAGCCTGCGCTCTAGAGCCCGTGAGCCACAACTACTGAGCCCGTGCGCTGCAACTACTGAAGCCCGCGCGCCTAGAGCCCGTGCTCCGCAACAAGAGAAGCCACCGCAATAAGAAGCCCGCGCACCGCAACGAAGAGTAGCCCCCGCTCGCCGCAACTAGAGAAAGCCTGCGCAGCAGCGAAGACCCAACGCAGCCGAAAATACATATAAATATAAATAAATTAATTTTTAAAAAAACCAGACCAAGACAGTAGAGAAAAGGAAAACTATAGATTAATACCTTTCACGAACTTAGAATCAAAAATCATCAAAAAATTTATCAAACTGAATCCCATGATATATAGAATTATACACAATGACTAAGCAGGATTTATTCCAAATATACAAGGCTAGTTCAACAATCAAAATTCAATCAGTACAATTCACCACATCAACAAGCTGAAGAAGAAAAATCCTACTATTATATCAATTGACACAGAAAAAGCTTTGACGAAGTTCAGTACTCATTTATGATTATTTTAGTCTTAAGAAAACTCAGCAATTTAGGAATAAAGGGGAATTACTTCAACTTGGTAAAGAGCATCTACAGAAAACCTACAGCTAACATTATACTTAAGGGTAAAAGACTGAATGCTTTCCCCCTAAGACTGGAAATAAGGCAACAATGTCCACTCTCACCACTTTTATTTAATACAGTATTGGAAGTTCTAGCCACTAAAATAAGAGATATGAGATACCACTACACACCTATCAGAATGGCTAAAATAAAAACAGTGACAACATCAAATACTGGGAAGAAGAAAGAGAAACTGACTCATCAATATTGCTAGTGGGAACCTAAAACAGCAGAGCATTTCTGGAAAACAGTTTGACAGTTCTTTTTTAAAAAACTATGCATGCAATTACCATACAACCCAGAAATTAGACTCATGGGCATTAGTCTCAGAGAAATAAAACTGATATTCACATAAAAGCCTATACACAAATGCTCAGAGCAGCTTTATCTGCAATAGCCAAAAACTAGAATCAGCTCAGATATCCTTCAAAAGGTTTAACAAACAGTGGCAAATCTATACCATTGAATATTACTCAGAAATAAAAGGAATAAGCTATAAATGCAGCCACTTGGATGAAACTCCAGGTAGTTATGCTGAATGAAGAAAGAGAGTCCCCAAAGGTTATACACCATAATGTTCCATTTATTATAATACTTCCGAAGTGACAAAATTTTAGAAACAAAGGACAGTTTAGTGGTTGCCACGGTTTAGGGAGGAATGATCAGGGCAGCACGTAGGGCCCTGGCTGTGATGCGTCTGTCCAGCATCTTGACTGAGATGATGAACGCACCAACCTATATGTCTGATAAAACTGCACAGAACTAAATGCATATATATAGACACACACACACACACAAATGACTAAAACGGCATGTGAGTCTACAATTATCTCAACTGAAAAAATGTTCACTTCCTCCCTCTTCTTCATAAAGTTGTTCCCACCCCCTCGATACCAGTAAGTCCATCTTGGCACCAGTTTCTGCTGAGCTTCTGTGTAGTGTTTGACTCTTTCTCAGTAAGAGCACTTGCGGCACCCCTCAGTAGGTCAGAATCGGCAATGAATTCAAGCCTATTCGCACATCATCCTACAAAACAGTCTCTCCAGAAATATCTAACCGGAATCTCACCAAGCCTGTGGACCTCCTTCCAGTTTAAAAAGAACAAATTAAATGGCATAACGAGAAAACAAAAGTGTAGGACATTCTACAGGACAAGTAACATGGAGATCATTTTAAAATATTGACGTATGGGACTTCCCACTTGCTTTTAGCTGCCCACACACATACGCATATGATAGATAAAGCAACTATGCCAAATGTTGACAATTGTTGGATCAAATGATGGGTGTATTACTGTGGTATTCTTTCTACTTTTTTGTTTGCCAGGACATTTTCTTAGTAAAAAGTTGGTGGAAAACAAACCCCGCTGGCCACGTGGGGATGGCATGGTCTTTCAGGTGCCTTCCCACTGTGATACTCAAACACTGAAGTTCAAATCTTGGCACCGATATTTGTTAGCTGTGTCTTCTGGGCCTCGTTTTTTTCCTCATGTATAAAGATGAAGGCTTTGGAACAGTTCTAAAATTCTGTATATCTTAAGGTCAGCAGAGAAGTTGATTCTAAATCTCTCAATAATCCATTCACATCATGAACAATCCTTATTGCCAGCACATTTTTTCTTTCAACATGAATCTTTCAAACAGTAATTTAAGAAATTTCTCTCTTCTTCTGGATCCAACAAAGAGACAAGGAAGGAGAGAAAGTATTCTTTAAATATTTGAAGAATGTTCTTTGTTCGCCCATCACCTACCTCCCTTCTGAAGCTAGGCATTTCTAGCAAGTCAAATCAATATACCATTATATTGTATACCATGTGCAAGCCTCTTTAGCCTTTCTGTTATCAAGATTTAGTCATATTTGACTTTCTTCTGGATCTTCTTCCAAAGCCTGTCAGGCCAAGTTTTAGCCAATTTGCTCCTATTACTCTGAGCTGCCCGACCAGTATGTCTTATCCAAGGATAAGTCCCAAATTTGATCAGAATTCCAGGCGTGACACCATCATTCCCCTTCCAGGATATAAAGCTGAACATGATTATGAAGATTTGTGCCAACAGGTGTGTTTGCCCGTAAAGCCCAGCTTCAGGAGCAGAGAACTGAAAACCCATCTCCCCTCTCAAGGTCTGAGTATCCCAGGAGAGAGGCTGCCCGAGTAATGCAGGAAGAACAATGCAATGGAAGTGATCTAAAAGCTATGAGCTTAGGGTACACTGGGCATGTGGATTTTAGTGTCCATCCTAACAAACAGAAGAACTTATGAGTCATTTTCTTTTGTAGTTGCTCTTAATAAAATGTACATTTTTGTTTGTTTTCTTTAAGCATAGTTTTAGATTCACAGTATAATGGAGAGGAAAGTACAGAGATTTCTTCCCATATACCCCCTGCTCCCATACATGTAGCCTCTCAATTATCAACATCTCTCATCAGAATGGTATGTTTGTTACAACTGATGAACCTACATTGACACATCATAATCACCCAAAGTCCATAGTTAACATTATGGTTCATTCTTGGTGTTGTACATTCTATGGGTTTGGACAAATATATAATGAAAGGTATCCATCATTATATTATTATAAAGATTATTAATTATCTGAGCTAGATCTGGATAACTTGCTGCAACTTCTACACCAGCACTTGCTGCTTCACCTTGCACTTTGATGTTAAGGACATGGCTTCTTTCCTTAAACTTCATAAACCAGCCTCTGCTAGCTTCAAACTTTTCTTCTGCAGCTTTCTCACCTCTCTCAGCCTTCACAGAATTGAAGAAAGCTGAGGCCTTGCTCTGGCTTAGGCTTTGGCTTAAGGGAATGTTGTGGCTGGTTTGACCTTCTAACCAGACCCCTAAAACTTTCTCCATATCAGCCATTAGGCTGTTCCTTTTTTTTTTTTTTTTTAATCATTCATATGTTCACTAGAGTAGCACTTTTAATTTTCTCCAAGAACATTTCCTTTGCATTGGCAACTTAGCTAACTGGTGTAACAGGCCAAATTTTTGGCCTGTCTTGGCTTTCAACATGCCTTCCTCACTAAGCTTAATTATATCTAGCTTTTGATTTAAAGTGAGAGACATACGACTCTTACTTGAGCACTTAGAAGCCATTGTTTGGTTATTGGTTATTGACCTAATTTCAATATCGTTGTGTCTCAAGGAACAGGGAGGCCCGAGGAGAGAGAGACAGACAGACAGTGGAAGAGCCACTCAGTGGAGCAGTCAGAACACAGACTTTTATCCATTAAGTTATTATATGGGTGCGATTTGTGGTGCCCTAGAACAATGAAAATAGTAACATTACAGATCACTGATCACAGATCACCATAACACATATAGTAATAATGAAAACGCTTGAAATATTGTGAGAATTACCAAAAGACACAGAGATACAAAGTGAGCAAATGTTGTTGGAAAAACGGCACTGATAGACGTGCTTGGTGCAGCGTTGCCACAAACCTTCTATTTGCAAAAAACGCAGTGTCCATGAAGTGCAATAAAGCAAAGTTCAATAACATGAGGTCTGCCTATATTGCGTATATACAGGCATATAGGGGGTCAAGACTATTGTAATAGGAGAGAGTGTTTGACAAGGGACAAGTGGAGATTTATAGCTGATGGGCAGGGAGAGGGAGTGGATGGAAAATTCCTAAGAGGAATTTGGTTAGGTGCCAAGGATGGGGGGGCGGGGAGAAACTTGGTTTAAGATATTAAAGGTGGGGAGATTCTCAATATTCTCAAATTTCTCAATATTGTCAATATTCTCAAATCCTGGCTTAGCAGGATTTTTTTCACGAAAACTGGGCTCTGCAGGCCAAGGATGTGGACCAAGGAGGAGGCCTGGATGAAGAAAACACTCAGAGGAGCCCGACTCAAGTTTGGTCAAGGTGGGGCTTTTTGTCAATACTCTGCCACTTCCTGTGGCAGGAAAGTCTTCCTAACAAAGTAGCATTTGACTCAAGGCTTGAAGAGTGAGAAAGAGCCTGGTGAGGAGAAGGGAAAGAAGAGTCTAGGCACAGAGGAAGGAAGTGCAAGAGAAGCAGCAAGAAATTCTGGATTCCACACACTGCGCAGCCTCCCACTGAGCCAGCATTTCTTCCTTTGGATGTTCTGTGAGTCTCAGGGCTGTGACAGGCACACTAGACCCAGGGGTCAGGAACCCTGTTACGACTGTGCAATCAACCGCTCATGAGGTTGCACTGAGCATCTCTGGATCTGACCTTCGCCATTTAAGATAAAGAAGTTCCTGGCATTGGGGGCGGGGATCTTATTCTGGGGCCTGTACTGCACATTGCAGGATATTTAGCATCAATGGCCTCTGCTCAATAAATGCTGGCAGCATTCTCCAAATACTGTAAAAACCAGCAATGACTCCCTCCCATACACATAACCAGATGCCCCCCAAACTGGGGAGGGAGTGATCCTACCTTCTGCTGAAAATCACCTTGTAATCACCAAGATTCCTTGTAGCTCTCTATTGCTTCATTCTATTTGAATTGTAAATCCATTCTGGAAGAAGCAACCTCATCTTAATCCATTCTCCCTCCCTCCAAGCTTCCCCAGAGTCCAGAGAATTCAGTGGGTGGGTAAGTACCATCCCATATTCCTGAATGTGGGTGAAAGAGACAGAAGATTCCAGCTCTTTCCTCTGGGAATGTTCTTACGAGCCAGAACTAGAAATACCCTCCTTGCGCCTTGACTAATAGAAGAGGAATGGGTAATAACCCACCAGTTTGTAGCAGATGAGGATCAAAGCAAGAGGGAAATTTTGAGATAAAACTTTCCTGAGCCTGAGCATTTAAATTTTTTCCTCTTTGGAAATTAAACTGCTGATCTTTCTAAGTCGTCCTTTACAATCTCTGAGATTTTGTTAGGATAAATATAGGCAATGAAATCCTCCTACAGCAAAATTCCAAGTCCTAAAATGTTGTATTTTCTCTTTGTGTGAGAAATATATTTAAAATATATAAATTGTGCCTCTATACATATGTAATACATTTTCCAAATTCTGTTCTGCTATTCAGAGTAGGATATTTTGGACTTATGTTGAAGATAAATGTATGTTGATGTTTTACAGTATCTCCTGCAGTGCAGCTACTGTTAAGTGGCAGCAATAAATAATAACCACTGGCTCTAATTGCTTAGAGAATTGCCAAGTGATAATCTGTGATGTAATTAAGTAAAAGAAACCAATGTTGTCTTTAACCACCTCCATAAAATGATTCCCTACAGAGGCATCTGACCTTCCATAAGTAAAGTTACCTTAAGGGGCAAAATTAACCCTCTAAGCACACTCCCTCAGCTAGGAAAAGTCAACCAAACCCTGCGTTGGTTTTGTTGTTGTTGTTAAATGAACTATGTAGAGCCTATGTTTGTTTTTTTATGAACGTTTCAAGAGTTACCTTTTGTTTTGATTCTGATTCCCAATATAAGCAGGGCAAAAATATGAGCTTGTGTTTTGACTGGGGGTCCGTAAGTGAGTTCATGGGAGCTTCCAGGCCACTGGTTTGGGAGGAGGGTGCAGGGAGAGGGCATTGCCACTCTTTCATCTCCATAACCCACCACCTGAATTGGGCTGGGTTGGGGCCCAGGGAATGTGCATGTGGAACCTCTTCTAGGAGAATTCTAGAAATTCCCACATCTCTATTCTGACATGTCTGGTCCTGCCAGCGAACTATTATAGGCAGAGCACTCAAGGTCCAACCTGTCTTCTGAAACCTCCAAAGGGGATTTTTCTGCTGAAGTGAAGCACATGTTCAGTTCTGGAAGAAAAGTACGTGGGGTTTGCAAAAGGCTTGTTCCTTCTGGGCATGAAATATATTTATCTTAGTTTCAGAAGGATGATCAAACTGCTTGTCATTATTGCAATTTGTGAACCATCACAAGCATTATAGGAGTTGATCAAGACCAAAAAGTCCTCCTGTCAGACTAGCCTCAGTGGTGCCAAAGCTCAGAGACAGTATAAACAGTGGTAAGGGGCTTCCTGAGCCTGATAGCTGTGATGGTCATGGGAGCCTTAGATCTTTCTCTCTCTGAGAATCCAATAACCTTGAGGTGTCTTGAGGAAGATGAAACAGCTAAAGAGTGATAGCCAGATAGAGGATGCCTATCTGGAAACCAGCCAACAAGTTGTATTTCTATCAGAGTAGATTATAAAGTTCTCCTGAATATGTTATCTATGAAAATAAGCTTTTTCTTTCCATTATGTAATGATTTCCTTGTGGCTCTCTCCTTTTAATCATGCATACATTTGATTGCTTGCTGCTGTTTAAGTAGCTTATGATTAAGAAGGCTAGACTTTTCAAAAGGAGAAAGGATAAACCAACTTTGAAAACTTCAATCAGATTGCAGACTCTCTGAATTCATTCAGTCTCTATTAAAGCTTCTGATGTGAATTACCCATATTTTTCAGGGTTGAGACTCCTAGTTACAGGCAACTAATTTTAGAGCCTTGGGACTTCTCTTGGTTTTAAGATCTTGTTATCCTGCCAGAATACATTGATCTCTTCGTTAAGTACAGAGGTTTGGAATGGGAGATGGGCAATTTTATGAATTAATTAAAATTATGAGATGCTGCATACTTCCAACTCAAGTCACAGGTATGCCTTCCATGAAAGGTAACATCTATAGAGTTGTTTTGCTAATGCACTATTTAGTTCAAACTGTCTTGCATACAGTTTGCGATTTCAGAAAGGAATCTCTTGATTCCAAGAGTGACTGCAGCCTATCACTCAGAGGGAAGGACCTCAGGAGGGGAAAATCATTCAAAGCAGTGTAGTACCATGGGATGTATGTTTTCCTAAAATGCCTCCTCATCTTATTGTCCAATGTCTTATCCTGAAAGTGATTTTATGGCTATAAGAGCCAGACAGACTTAGCGGAAAGAATATTCCATTTCAAGCCGTGGCTAGTACACTACCATGAACTCCACGCAAGATCTATAAACATCAATTGAATTCCATTGTAAGTAAGAGTAATGTGGCCATTCATATTCATTCACCTATGTCAGAGGAGATCTTGCTGTTTGTGACCCCACTTAGGCTGGTATGATCATAGCTCCGTGTCTAGTCTTAAGTGCTTTTTTTGCATTCTTGAGACTCTTCCTAGTTTGTACTTTTCTGAAGCTCCTCAGCCAGAGTTACCAGAATAGATAAGCATGAAATTAATTTGCCATAGTCACTTAGTAATAGATGGAATGCCCATAGCTCACTTCCATCAGGGTGTTTTCTTCTATGGCTGCCGCTCCCTATAGACCCTGGCCCAATCCCCATCCAGAGGGCTAATGAAATAAACCTCTTCCTTGCTTGCATTTCGGCTGTCTTAAAGTGGTGTTTTGGGACCAGTTCTTTCCCAATGGGCTAAGAATCTTGTGTTATACCAGCCTTCCTATCTGTAGACATCCATCTAGCATTTAACTGTTCTAGATTGTAATCTTCTTACTGCCCACACTAACCTTATGTGAACACAGCCACGGCCCTCTCCTAAACCAAAATTAATCCTTTTTTTAAAATAAATTTATTTATTTTATGTATTTATTTTTGGCTGTGTTGGGCCTTCGTTGCTGAGTGTGGGCTTTCTCTAGTTGCGGTGAGTGGGGGCTACTCTTTGTTGCGGCGCACGGGCTTCTCATTGCGGTGGCTTCCCTTGTGGAGCACGGGCTCTAGGCACGCGGGCTCAGTAGTTGTGGCTCATGGGCTTAGTAGTTGTGGCTCGCGGGCTCTAGAGCGCACGCTCAGTAGTTGTGGTGCATGGGCTTAGTTGCTCCTCGGCATGTGGGATGTTCCCAGACCAGGGATAGAACCTGTGTCCCCTGCATTGGCAGGCGGATTCTTAACAACTGCACCACCAGGGAAGTCTCCCAAATTAATCTTAAAGCCTGGTTTTCTTTCCAATTCTTGTATACATGGTACTTAGTAGCATATTATTTTATAAATATGAGCCATGATGGAAAAAGGGCTTAAGGACGTACATCTGCCATCACTGCTCCTATCAATGAGCATAAGAGGCACTGAAGAGGAAGAAAATTTACCCACTGGTGCTCCCAGAGTGGGTTTTGTCTATTTTCAGTGTTTCACAGCTTCCAACAGGTTGGTTTAACATGTTTGCCTTCATTCTTTTACTAAGAATCATTTATTCAGCATCTACTATGTAAAGGTACTGGTGGTTTACAGGGATTCAAAGACAAATACTACACACTTCCAGCCCTGATGGAGCTCATAGTCTAGGTTAGAGAGGCACGTGGTCCCTTCTTGCAAAGAGAACAGGAAATATTCTCTTCTGCAGACATGGCTTCTACTTAGGGTGACAGTTCATCACTTGAGTGGCAGGAACGCAGACCCCCCCAACCATGCACTTCTAGGCACCCCCTTGACAGCCCCGAAGTCAACTCATATTAATAACTAATATTAATATTGTGCGTTGCTGTCCTGGGTGCTGATTCTTACCGTGTAAGAACTAGATACAACTCTAGCACCTCTAACTCACTTCCTACCCAGCAGAGTTCCTTTTGTCCTTAAGAGTACCTCTGACCTTCTCTCTTTACATCCACATCTAATCTGTAACTAAGTCCTGGGTACTGTCCCTCATAGTTCTTCTCATCTCTCTATCATTTCCATTCAGCTCTCACTTACTGTATTGCAATGGCCTCCTCTTAATTGGGCTCTGTGTCTCCGGTCTCCTAACTCCAATCCACATAATCCCTGTTACCAGTTCAAATCTTCCTAAAGCATAATTGCTGTTGCTCCCTTACTCTGCATAAACAGCCAGTAGTTATCCCAGCAAGCAGGATGAAGATGGATCACAATTCTAACCTTATTTCTACATTCCTTTACACTTGTCCCAATGGCACTGGCAAACTTGCCATTGCTCCCAATACAATAGTCTCTACACTCTCAGAACTTACTGTTTATGTGGCTCCTTCCGCCCTTTTCCTTCTACGTCCAGCATCCAAAGCTTCCCATTCTTCACAGCCCAGCTGAAGATGTTCTGAAACCTCCCAGCCATGGGTGACCTTGCCTTATAACTCCCAAACACTCTGCAATTCCTATTACTTTCCACCTGATATCATGTTCACTTACGTAATAATGAAAACCAACATGACCATCAACTCATTCTATGGATAGAACAAGTCAGTTGCTCTATGACTTTGTGTATATTAGCTCATGTTATCATTACCAGGGAGGTAGGTGCTATGATCCTCTTTCTACAGATGAGGAAACTAAACCACAGAGAGATAAAACTCACTTGCTAAGTTTACACAGAACAGCTGAGATTTGAATCAGAGTCTGCTAACTCCAAACCCTATGCTTTCAATGACTATGCTTCACTGCCTCCCATGTATGTATTTTTTAATGTCTTCTACTGGTTTCCATCTACTAGCAGAAAAGTAAAAAATATCCTTTTATCTTATGTGTCTTCCACAAAGTAAAATTTTGTCGTATCTTTGAATAAATGCCTTCCTGATTCCTCATCTGGTTCTAGGTACTTCAAAACTTTTAAAATAAAACATTGAGTGATGATAAATTTCATTAACTGTTTAAATGAGCAGATAGAAGCATTTGATGTTAATTTCATTCTCTTCAATTCTTGGGAGAATTTAGAAGCACTTGGATGAAATGTAATAAAATATTGGTTTTATTTATTCAAACCATCTTCTCATTTAAAATAAAAAAGCCTGAATGGAGGCAACCCTAAAGGATGAATTCATTGTTTGTGTACACACACACACACACACACACACACACACACAAAATGATTTATACACTTGCTCACCAGAGAAACACAAACAAGGAAAAACCCTGGCAAATTGGACTTTGAAAACTTTAGTTTCAGTTTCATTTTTAATGGTGGATATGAATACTTTGCATTCTTGTGTCTATATCCTGAGATGGATAGGCCTGTCAGCATTGGTCTAAAGAAACAGTCTCTTATCTTCATACTTTACTTGAGTGAGAGAACACTGTCTTCACCATTTACATCACTATTTTCTCTCTACTAGTTCAAAAGCAGGGCCCTGTTCTTAGACAAGAACATTACCCTTTATGGTCTGTCCTCCATAAGCAAATGCTTGAGTTGGAGGTGAGTTGGGGCTCCCTCCCTCCCTTTCCCCTTTTTTCTTCCTTTCTTTCTTTCCTCCTTCCTTCCTTTCCTTCTCTTTCTTTCTTTTCCTTTTTCTTTCCTTTCTTTTCTTTCTTTCCTTCCTTCCTCTCTCTCTCTTTCTTTCTTCTCTCTTTTTCTCTTCCTCCTTCCTTTCTTCCCTGCTTTCTCTTTCCTTTTCTTTCTTTTTTTTTTTTAATTTTATTTATTTATTTATTTATTTTTGGCTGTGTTGGATCTTCGTTTCTGTGCGAGGGCTTTCTCTAGTTGCGGCGAGCGGGGGCCACTCTTCATCGCGGTGCGCGGGCCTCTCACTATCGAGGCCTCTCTTGTTGCGGAGCACAGGCTCCAGACGCGCAGGCTCAGTAATTGTGGCTCACGGGCCTAGTTGCTCCGCGGCATGTGGGATCTTCCCAGACCAGGGCACGAACCCGTGTCTCCTGCATTGGCAGGCAGATTCTCAACCACTGCGCCACCAGGGAAGCCCTCCTTTTCTTTCTTACTCCTCTTAATCATATGAGCTTCATCAAACCATATGAGGCAGAGTTAAATCCCAGGCTTCTGTTCTCTGGGAGTCCACCGCTGCTAAGAACAGTAATGAACTAATTGACTTTCCAGCTAACATTCAGGGTAATACATTTAAGATTAAGGTCTTGCAAATATTAATTCTGCCACAGCAAAGCTAAACATTTTTGTTAGCATTTTCCTTGACCTAATAGTATCTGAACACAATTATTTTTTTTACTTTTCCTTGATTACCTCATTGAGAAATATAGATTTGTTTTCCTAGATGCATAATGACACACAGAGACCATCCAGCTGAAACCTGATTCACATACAAATTATTAGAACCCATTTAGGAAAATATATCACCTGAATTCCCATTCCAAACCACTTACCAAAGACCCTCAGCCCTAGAAGAGGAGAAAATAGGTTCATCTGGACAGAACACAGTGTAGTTTTGCACATTTCCTATTGTCCTGCTGCCATCACCACCATGAAAGCAGTGTAACCAAGAGGGGTATCTCTATATTCCATGCAAGTACAAATACTGCCTCCTATCCTATTGGGAGGAACTTTCCAATTCACAAAGCTCCTTCGCACATGTAATTTTGCATAACCCTGCAACAGCCCTCTACATGGAGAAACAGGAAATCACCCCACGTTGGACTTCAGTCTTCTATACAGAGTTGCATGCTTGTTGAGTGGCAGAGCCAGGATGTCAAGCCCTTGAGTATAGGCTCTTTTGCCACTTTATTAAGAGGGTTCTTGCCATGTCTAGAGGCCAAAATGCATCAGAAGAGTTGCAGAAGGAGCACATATTCCTCTCCATGTTGGCTTAGGCAACGTTATGAGAAAAGGGGCAAAGTAGGAACTGTGAAAGTCATGCTGTGGTTATTTTAGTAATTAACTTTGAAAGAAATTCCAAATGGGATGAAGAGATAAAGAAGCATACTCAGATAAAGAATGTTTCTGCACCTGCTGTAAATAGATATTGGTGGCAAACCATCTGCACAACTAGTTTGTGGTTTAAGGAGGACCCTAAAAATCTCCAAGCAACAGTCGTAAACACAATGATATTGATTGTAAAGTGAAGAGGTTTCAAGAACTGGCCAAAAGAGCTTTAACTACTAATATTAACAGACTTCTTGCTGTTATATGCAGAAGAATTAGCATAGAAATATGCACTGTGATTTCAGAATTAACTAAGAGGCTTCCAGGAAGCCAGGAAGTAAGGAATTCAAGCTAACGATCAGCTAAGGTATAGGGGGTGGTCACACCCCTCAACAGGGTTAAGCCTCATGACTTGAGACCCATTCCATTCAACTTTTTGCTGCCCAACTTTCTAGTTCTTCTAGAAAAGTGAAGTATTCAAACATTTGGAACCTATAGTGAATTCCAAAATTATTTTACTTTTCTCCTGGGATCACCCCGTAAGTATAATACTTCATTCATTGCAAATGCCTACCCATCAGTAAGGTTCTGGTCTTGAAAATGCATAAAATAGTTTTCAGGTTTCCAAGAGTCAATGTTTCTTTCTTGGGAGTGAATACAAGTGGATATGTGATGGAAGAGGTGCTATCTCTCATTTACAGAGGAGTAAAATGGCGGTAGCAATTAAGTGATTTGCTAAAGATCTTCATAATCAATGATGTCTGTCTTCACTATTCAACGAAAAGGGCTATCTCAAAATTCTCCAAAGATCTACTTGTTGTCAAATACAATAGCCCTCTCTTCTCCCTTATTCTCCTTCATCTTTCTGTTGCATTTGACTTGGTTAACTACCTTCTGGTATTGGGTAGCTATTAATTTATAACAAACCATCCCCAAACTCAATGGCTTAAAAAAGCAATCATTTACTGTTGCTCACACATCTGTGGGGCAGCTAGAGTTTATCTAGGCTGGGGTCAGCTGGGTGGCTCTGCTTCTTTCAAAGATCTGCTAGCTGGCTGGCTGGGGAGTCATCCTTCTCTTCAGTCTAGCAGTCTAGCTGTGGCATATTCTTTTCCATGGCAACGGCAGAAAGCAAGAGAACAAGTAACATCTGAGGTCTCTAAGAGCTAGGCCCCGAATTGGTACACTGTCATTTCAGTCACATACCATCAGTTAAAGCAAGTCACATGGCCAAAGGGCAAGACATACACTCTCATCAATGAGGTCAACACATAGCTACTGTGTGGATGCTCAGATAAGTGAAGAATTGGGGTCAGTAATGCAATCTATCATATCCTTCTTGAAACACTATCCACCCTTTTAAAAAACACATTACTATCATGATTCTCTCACTTCTTATTTCCTTAACCTTTCTTCCTTCAACCTCAGAACTGTATGTAAGCTTTACATAAGGCTTAGCTTTTCTAAGTTTCCTCATTCTCTCCATGTGTGTATTCTTCCTAAGAAAGCTTATCCAGGATCAGACGCTCTAATTCCCTAATGGTCATTTGTAGTTTACCATTGGGCATTTCCATATTTTCCTTTGGAATTGCCTAAGCTCACAATCTTCGGTCTCACGCTCCACTTAAATCAATGTTTCTTCCCAATACAAAGCTGTATCTCTAAAAAAGACTTGGGTCTTTAGATCATATTTGCTATGAATGCAAAAACAAAACTCAAAGCCCTAGTGAAAACTTACCCTACATTAATAGGAATTTGACATCTCTAAAATTTAGAAGAGAATATATGTAAAAGAAAATGATGAGAACATTATTAAAAACCACATTCTATGAGAAATGGTTAAAGTTACTAATATATATATATTTTTTTATCTAGAGATTATATAGGGCGTCATGTCCACCATGTTTAGATAATTTCGTGTGTGGTATAGGAAGACCTGAGGTTCTCTTCTTTGTAGCAGAACTATACTCAGTGGGTGGGTTTGGGGGAGGAAAAGTTTTGCTTGATATAAGGAAGACATTTTTAGTAAGAAGAACTGTACAGAAACAGAATGGGCTAATATCTGTATTTTTCACGTGTCACTCCTCTTTCCTGAAATGTCTTACTCTTTTTCCCACTTATCCAAAATCCTATTTACCCTTCAAGGCTTAGCCCAAGCTTTCATTCCTCTGTAAGCTCTTCCTGATTACTCAAATTTTATCGATCCCTTTCAACTCATTTTGCTAATCTCCTACCCCACCCCAACTAAATTAAGGGCTCTTTGAAAGTAGAAATATGACATACTATTCTATAACTTCAAGTATTAAACAGAGCTCTGAGCTTATAACAGCCATTCAGTAAATTCTTACTGTTTTTTTGTTTGTTTTGTTTTTGTTCTATTGAAGTATAGATGATTTACAATATTGTGTTAGTTTCGGTAGTACAGCATAGTGATACGGTTTTAGGTTTTTTTGCAGATTACATTCCATTATAGGTTATTACAAGATATTGAGTATAATTCTTTGTGCTGTACAGTAAATCCTTGATGTGAATCTATTTTTTTTTAATTGTTTTCTGAGTCCTTTTTATGTCTTACAAAAGTAACGCACTAATACAATAGTTACTAGTGCTGTCCAGCAAATATTTCTGGTTTTCCTCTGGGGCGTGTTGGGCATTGCGATTCCCCACTCCCTTAAAGGTAGGTGTGGCCATGTGACTTGCTTTGACCAATAAAATGAGAGAAGCAACCTGGGTCACTTCAAGGTGGGAACTTCAAGGGCCTGTGTGCAATTTCCACTTCTTTCTTTCCTTGCTGCTGCCCGGCAGCCTGCAACACTCCACGTGGTGGTGGCTGCGTAAGCCTGGGTCCATGAGTGAAGATGATGAGAACAGGCCCCCAGCTTACCCTCAATGGACACGGAGCCTGAAGGAGAAAGAAACTTTTGGGACAGCCCTCCATGAACTGCAGCCTTAATAAGAAATAAACCTTTGTTGTTTTAAGCCACTGAGACCTGGAGTTTGTTACCATAGCATAATTAGCTTGTTAGAAAAATCCTTCAACAAATATTTATGTGCCAAGGTACTGTCAGTATAGCTGGGACCGAGAAAGCCATCAATAAGCCACCAAGCCCCGCTTATCAGAGAGCCATTTCCTAGCAGTGAAGATAACCATTAAATAATGTATTGTACAATTCACCATTCAATTGTAAAAGTGTGGAGAAGCACAGGGCCCTGAAGAGTGTGTACAGCAAATGATCTAATTTGGCGCGGAGTGGGTCAGGGAGACTTCTCTTGGAGGATATAAGGCTGGGATCTAAAGTCTGACAGGAGTTACCTGGGCGAAAGGGAGAGCAGTGTTCCAGGCAGAGGGAAAGCAGGAGCAAAATCCCTGAGGCAGAAGGGAGCTTGAGCAGCAGGGATGCCGAGAACAGGCCAGAGAATTGCTGGGAGGCAGGGAGGCAGGGGCCTGACCACGCAGGGGCTTTGGGTCACGGTGGGAAGTTTGGTCGTATCCCACGAGCGACGGGGTAGCCACGGTTCGTAGCAGAAGAATAATGTGAGCTTAACTGTATTTTTAAAGAGCAGTGGCTAACACGGGATTTGTGGGTGGTAAGAAATGTCAGGCGGGGAGAAAATCAGTCCCTAGTTGGCCCTGACCCGCAAGACAAAACACGGACGCAGCCCCCAAACCCAGCAGCGGTGGCTCTACCTGAAAGTGGGCCCAGCCGCCAGGAGCCTCAGGCCACTGCCGTGACCCTGTTGCAAGCAGGCGGCGTCTCGGGCTGTCGCGGCTCAGGGACACGCTGCATCCTCCCACCACCAGGGGGCGATGAGGAGACGAGGGCTACAGCCTGTCGGGCGGGGGGCAGACCGGGATTCTGACACCAGCAGGCTTTGGTTTGTGCGCCACGAAAGCCCCCGTCCCTCCCTTCTACATTTACTCTCATTTCCTATTTGGTGTATCTCCTGAGACCAAGAGGACCCCTTGTCCAACAGATCATGGTCCGTGTTCCCATTCCCCATCCTCTCTGACATCTCTGCAGCGTGCAGCCCCACAGACTCCCTTTCTTCCAGGTTTCCTCTCCCTTCTCGTTCTCCGACTCCATCTGTAACAGTTCCTCTTCTTCCTTCTGCTCCTAAATCAAAGGAGGCGGTCCGCAAGGTTCCCAACTCGCTGCTCCTTTCTTACCTCCGCACTATCCTGACAAGCTCTCGGTCCCAACCACGCGCTTGCACTGAAGTTGCAAACGTCTAAACCTACACCTCTGGCCAGCCGCTCTCTTCTGAGCCCTGGTCCCCAAATCCCAAGTGCCTGCAGGGCATCTCCCTGAGTTTCCCACGCCACCTCACGTCCCCAGGGAGGTGGTCTGATTCACCTAGCTCATGTTTTACAGCCAGGTGACCAACCCTGGTGCAATCACGGAGGGTGGGAGGTAGTGGGTGGGAAGGGGGCGAAAGAGGTAGAGAGCACAGCCAACGTGGGGAGGCAAGGGGAAACATACAACATACAAATAGAGACAACAGGAAGAGGAGAAGTAAAACAGATATAAAAGTACAGGCAGAGCTAGAAGGAGAGCCAGGAGCAACAGTGTCAAAGAAGCCCAGACAGAAGAGTCTTGAGAAGAAGGGAGTGGACGCAAACAGGCTTTGGCAATTACCAAATTCCATCCATTCAAAGGCACTTTCCCCACCCCACCCCACATTTGAACAGAGTGTGTCATACAACTGGAGGCATTTCATTGTTAATTGGTGGTGAGTCTCCCACCCCCCCGCTGCCGCCTCGTTCTTAGTTGTACAGAAAATGATAGTATGGTTTGCAATCCTTGGAATTTTAGAATTAATGGAACAATGACATTTATCAAGCAATTTCACTGGAGCAGTGGAGGCAGAAGTGTGAATGTAGTGGGTTGAAAAGAGGACATTCCACAAACGATGTGAATCTATTTTATGTATAGTAATTTGTATCTGTTAATCCCATATTTAATCACATATTTTCTGATTTCCAATCTAGAGTCATTAGATTTGGTTATAATTTGAATCAGATTGAAATGCTCAGGAATTTGATCATTTCATCTGGTTTCACAAGATGATACAGCTTCTGATAGTAATGATAGTCTGAAGGAAGTAACAGATCTTGCCATCACTTGACATCCACAGAATTTAGAGATCCTTTAAGATCTTAAATTTTTAGCTCAAATAATTTGCTGGGAGAATTAGCAAAATATGCCATCATTTCTTCATGTCTGAAAATTATTTAAAACAAAAATCAACTTGTGACTGGGAATATATGATGTGGAAGAACACATACAACACTAGAGAACTGTCACTCTAGTTTGTATTCAGGTCTACCTGTTGTCATAGTTACTGTTGTACTCCAAGCGATTTCCTTCCTGAATCACACTCTGCAAACCTTCAATGAAAATAAGCTATTCTTCTTGCTTTATTTTTCTCTATTCATGAATTGCGGCTAAAAAATAGCATCAATTGCACAGTTGTTTTTACACTTTGAGCAAGATTTTAACCATACAAAAGAAATAAGAGGTTTAATCAAAACAAGTGCCTCTGATGAAGGTCTTACCTCATTTTTTCAGCAATATTCATTAAGTAACTAGATACTGGGGCCACAACTATGATTATGGTCCAGGAGGGAGAGACAAGTAAGGGATGCATTTCAATGAAATGCAATCAGGTCTGTGGTGGAAGCAGAGACTAGAGACCCAAGGAAACACAAAAGAGAGACACCTTGTAAAGTCTGGGGTTCTGGTGCAGTCAGATCAAAGGGAGGTTCCATCCTGTGATTCTCAAAGCATTGTTCCTGTGAAGTTTAGCAAATGTATTTTCCGTCACTTTGGGTACAGGACACTGGTGTTAACCTGCAGGCTGGGCTCATGGAGCAGAGGAGTGAGGCGGCCAGTGCTTCACACACAAAGTCCTATCACCTGCTAATATTCATGCACAGCCTCTCCTTTCTGCTTTGGCTGCAGGAACTCCTTCACAGACATCCTCCGGGCCATCCTGCTGTCATTGGAAGTCCTTATTGAAGATCCGGAGCTTCAGATAAATGGTTTCATTTTAATTATAGACTGGAGTAATTTTTCCTTCAAACAAGCCTCCAAACTGACACCATCAATCCTCAAACTGGCCATTGAAGGGTTGCAGGTATGTTCAATGAATGTACCATACGAGATAGTATGCGACTGTGTGCTCTTTTCTTATTGCAACCCAAGTAATGTTCGTCTTTGAGAATGGAAAAAGAAAATTTCGATAGAATCCACCTGTGAATACTCCGTATTTTTACCCCAGCCTGAGTTGAGATGATTTTTTTAAAAAAATTAGCCTCCATTTTCATTAACAACTCTAAACTACTGTCACCACGGGCACAAATTACCTACCGTTGCGATTATGAATAAAGCTTGGAGATGTTTAGCCAAATCCATGTGAGAGTTCACACAAATTAAAACTAGAAAACATCTACTTTATGAGTGTGCCCTTATATTGCAGTGGCATGGAAGCTTTCCAGGGTTTCTGGAAGCATCTTTGCACAAGAAAATATACCCGGTGGGTCCTCGCTTCTCTGAAGGCAACGTGCTGAGGTGTTTGTACTAACGTAAATCATTTCAGGGCAAAGGAAGCATATGGAACTCCACTTCCTGTTTGTATGACCAGTTGTCAGGACTTCGGGGAAGGGGTTTTTGTGCTGTGTAGAGGTTAGGGTAGTCAGTACCTGGGGTCCCTTCTACTTTTAAGGACCGGTGATTCCATGAAAAGTAGCAAACTCAGAGCTAAGCAATGCTGCTTAGCTTCCTGGTGATGCATTATCATTGTACAAAAGAAAAGGCATCGTTCAGGAAGATTCAGAATCAGCATAGATAAAACTCAAGTCCATTCTTCATTTTGCAGGAAGATTGACACCCAACAGACGGCAGTTACATGCAGCTACATAGATCACAAACTATTTGTTAATGCTCAGATCAAGCAGCCAGTACTCAAGCTCTTCAAGGTACAAGACTGGGAAACCCATTTCAATCACCCATCATACTCCAGTGTGATGAGTAATTGATGGGCCTGTTTCTTAAACTGTGGCTGATTCACATGTGGCTCCCAGGAAACATACAGCACTCACAGGGCCTCTGATAGACTCATGTGTATTGAATGGGACTTACTTTGTTGAAAGGGTTTCCTATTTCAGAAGAGGAACAGGTACACACTGTTCCAAGAATGCCACATTATCCTGGGGAGCTACATCACACAGTGTATCGGGGGCACATTTTAAAATTTGCTTTTGCATTTCTAGACTACAGAATATCCTGCCTTGCCTTAAAAATATCTCAATCATAGACTTGTTTGTCCTTTACTGTCGATCACTTTCTCTTAGCTCTCTTTTTCTCCAGCGTCCTCTCATCTAAGCCTCTGAACATCTGATCTTTCTCTCCTTAAAGCTTTTATCAAAGGGAGATTTAAAGTAAGCTGCGAGGTTTATTTCATTCCCTATAATTATGCTGGCCATATCTCCAGGATTTTCTGTGGTGTAGTACAAGCTTCATGTAATTTTATCTTTCTAAAAAGAGATAATTCATTACATGTGTAAGTAGCTGTGATTCAAATTCTATGTATTTATAAGATTTTTCATAAATCAGGAAGAAAAATGTACTTTTTCCAACCCTGTGTTCCAATTTTTATTTCTGGAAATGTGTGGATTATATAACATGTCCCCTGCCAACTTCTCTAGGCTAATGTGGGTCTTACTGAGTTAATGCATGTGAATGTGTTTTAAAACATAAAGCTGTACATAAGTTTGTAATATATTTTTACAAGAAATACTAGATGACTTTTTGTGGGGCAAAGCCAGTCCTATCTGGGCCTTCTCTCTTCATGTACCAGGGTCCGGGTTGAACTCCACAACATCCTATAGCTCTGGTTAAAGAATAGCGTCTACTGGGTGAAGGGGAGATGCATGGGGTCAGGGTCAGAGTGGAGAAAAAGTACTTCATCCCATCATCTCACAGAGCAATGGCCTGGACCTCTCTGTTGCTAAACAAGGTAAACTCCCTTGACTGTGGGAAAGCATCAGGCCTATCAGGCTGTCTGGATTGGGATGCAGCTTTTTCTATGAATTCTGCCTGCCCAGACCCTGAAGACCTAAGAACTCTTAAAAAGGTACAGACCCTCCTGCCAGGAGAAGGAAGCCAGTGATCCTAGAAGAAGCTGAGCTTGGATGCAGATCCTCTGTCTGGGATATGGGCTCCCTGTCCTAACGAGCTTGTTGGCTTGGTTCTTGCCCTACAGTGGGTGATCAGCTCTGGCCAGCCACTGGCAACTTCTCGCTCCAGGCTATCCTCTCTCAGGCTTTGTGGGAATTCAGACACCATGGTCACCTCTCTACAAGCTCTCCCAGGGACCTTTTATCACTGCAGGGATTGTTTCCATCCACAGTGTAACCATTAACCGCTCTGGCATTTCAAAAAAGTCCTAACTGATACTAGCAGAATTCATGTCTTTGTGGTCACATTGTGGTACAAGGAAGATCCCATAGAGGTCTCCACTTGTCAGCCATGAAAGTTCAAGATAAATTTCATAACACCACTGACATGGGTAAAGGCCATGGACTTTACTGGAGAAAAGGAAAGGGTCAGATAGAGTTGAGAAGTCACTGCTGTTCTTTTTTCCTCTGCACCATCAGAGAGGCCCAAGGAGGTTCGAGTGTCCTGTAGACATGCAGGAGATTGCAGGGGAGGGAGACCCTATGTCCAGTGAAGGGAACTTGCTTTCTCTGCTGTCCTGCCTTTTGTGGGGTATGTGTGAGAAAGTAACCTGGCACGGGGGTACTAATCAGACTACTCTTGTGCTAGGCCATCTGGTTTGGGGTTTCAGCTGTTCATAGGCGTTATCTAGGATTACCTGCTGATCAACTCCTAGAGAATCTGGGGCCCTGAAATACGGCAACCCCCTCAACACACACAGATAGTACAATACCTCCTGTAGGAGAAGGGGGTGGGGTGTTCAGGTTGTGAGAATTTAGAATCATTTTTGTTCAGTCCTTCGCCTGCATCACAACCCAGTTTCAAAACCCTGAGTTTTAGCTCTATTACCGCTGTTCTTAGTTCTCCATAAAGAAAGTTGTTCAGTGAGACCCTCAATTACTAATTGTTCCAGATTGGGTTCTCTGAGGAGCAGATTCTGACACAGAGATTAACATGCAGGAGATTCATTAGGGAATGCTCTTGGGGTCAGCACCCGCAGAAGGGAAGCTACGAAGAATGGTTGGCGGCAGGAGAAGTTAAGCTGGGATTCAATCATTTCCAATGAAAGCTTCAGGTGTTCTGAAACTGAGATGACACTTCAGAGTTGTCCCTGACTGGAGCCAAGGGACTGGACCTTTATATTCCCACATTGTTCAGTAACTGAGTGCAGGCTGTCCTGAGAAGTGGTTGTGAGTTTGGGCAAAGCAGCTCTCTTCAGCCTGGGGCTCCAGAGGGCACTATTATCTGAGAATTTTCTCCTGGTAGCACCTCAAGCAGCTGGGAAATAAATACTCAGTCCTAAAGGGGGCCTGGCAGCATATCAGAATATCTACCACAATAAGCAAAAGACATTTGCAATACCCTGTAATGTAATGTCGAGAAGCTTCCTTTATTTTGAATCTGGATGTTTAACTGCTTTTTTTCTTGGTTATATACAGTCCCGATTATCCCCAAGTGGAGGTGATACCATGTAATATAGAGGTGATGGGCACTGGGCTAGCAACTTGGTGACAGTCTTCTGTTTGGGTCTACCAGTTGTATTTTAATGCTTTAAAAGGCAATTATAAGTTAGTAGAAGGAAGGAAATAATAAAGATTAGAGCAGAAATAAATGAAAAAGAGACCAAAAAGAATTTTAAAAACCAATGAAACTAAAGGCTGGTTTTTTTTAAAGATAAAGAAAATTGATAAACCCTTAACCAGACTCATAAAGAAAAACAGAGAGAGACCAAATAAGTAAAATTAGAAATGAAAGAGAAGAAATTACAACAGATATTACAGAAATACAAACAATCATAAGAGAACTCTATGAACAGTTATACACCAACAAATTGGACAATCTAGAAGAAATGATTAAATTCCTAGAATGATACAATCTTTCAAGACTGAATCAGGAAGAAATGGAAAACTGAACAGACTGATTACTAGTAATGAAATTGAATCATTGATCAAAAAACTCCCAACAAGCAAAAGTCCAGGACCAGACAGCTTCACAGGGGAATTCTACCAAATATTTAAAGAAGAGTTAACATCTATCCTCCTCAAACTATTCCAGAAAGTTGAAGAGGAGGGAACACCTCCAAACTCATTCTACAAGGCCAGCATTACCAAAACCAGACAAAGACACTACAAGGAAAGAAAATCAGAGGCCAATATCCCTGATAAACATAGATGCAAAAATCAACAAAAATATTGGCAAATTGAATTCAACAACACATTAAAAGGATCATACATCCTGATCAAGTGGGATTTATTCCAGGGATGCAAGGATGGTTCAATATCCACAAATCAATCAATGTGATACACCACATTAACAAAACAAAGGATAAAAATTATGTGATCATCTTAACAGATGCAGAAAAAGCATTTGACAAAATTCATCATTCATTCATGATAAAAACTCTCAACAAAGTTGGTACAGAGGGAACGCACCTCAACATAATAAAGCGCATTTATGACAAACCCACAGCTAACATTATTTTCCAACAATGAAAAGTTGGAAGCTTTTTCTCTAAGATCAGAAACAAGACAAGCATGCCAACTCTCACCACTTCTATTTAACATAAGTTTTGGAAGCCCTAGCCAGAGCAATTAGACAAGGAAAAGCAATAAAAGGCATCCAAATTGGAAGGAAGTAAAACTGTCATTATTTGCAGATCACATGATACTATATATAAAAAACCTGAAAGACTCCACCAAAAAACTATTAGAACAAATAAATAAGCTCTGTAAATTTACAGGATACAAAATTAATATACAGAAGTCTGTTGCATATCTATACACTAATAATGGGCTATTAGAAAGAGAAAGCAAGAATACAATCCCATTTACAATCAAATTTTTAAAGAATAAAATACCTAGAAATAAATTTAACCAAGGAGGTGAAAGACCTGTATACTGAAAACTATAAAACATTTAAGGAAAGAAATTGAAGAAGATGTGAATAAAAGGAAAGATATTCCAGGCTCATGGATTGGAAGAATTAATATTGTTAAAATATTCATACTACCCAAAGCAATGTGCAGATTCAACACAATCCTAATCAAAATATTTATGGCGTTTTTTACAGAACAAAAAATGATCCTAAAATTTGTATGGAATCACAAAAGGTTCTGAATAGCCAAAGCAATCTTGAGAAAGAACAAAGCTGGAAGTATCATGCTCCCTGAGTTCAAACTATACTACAAAGCTACAGTAATCAAAAGAGTATGGTACTGGCATGAAAACAGACACAGAGATCAAATGAACAAAATAAAGAGCCCAGAAATAAATCCATGCACATATGGTCAATTGATCTATGACAAGGGAGACAAGAATATACAATGGGAAAAGATGGTTTCTTCAATAAGTGAGGTTGAGAAAACTGGACAGCTATATGTAAAAGAGTAAAACTAGAACATTTTCTCACACCATATACAAAAATAAACTCAGAATGGATTAAAGACTTAAATGTAAGACTAAAACCTATAAAAATCCTAGAAGAAAACATAGGCATTATGCTCTTTGACATTGATCTTTGCAATATTTTTATGGATTTGTCTCCTCAGACATGAGCAACAAACACATACACAAATGCGAGCACATCAAACTAAAAAGCTTTTGCACAGCAAAGGAAACCATTAATAAAATAAAAAAGCAACTTACTGAATGGGAGAAAATATTTGCAAATGCTATGTCCAATAAGGGGTTAATATCCAAAATAGATAAAGAATGCATATAACTCAACATAAAAAAAATCCAGTTAAAAAATTGGTAGAGGACCTAAATAGGTACTTTTCCAAAGAAGACACAGAGATGGCCAACAGGCACATGAAAAGATGCTCCACATTGTCCATCATCAAGGAAATGCAAGTCAAAACCACAAGGAGGTATCACTTGACACTGTCAGAATGGCTATCATTGAAAAGAGAAGAAATAACAAGTGTTAGCAAGGATGTGGAGAAAAGTACACTGCTTGTGGTAATGTAAATTGGTACTACGGAAAACAGTACGGAGGTTCTTCAAAAAATTTAAAATAGAACTACCACATGATCCAGCAATTCCATTCCTGGGTATTTATCTGAAGAAAACAAAAACACTAATTTGAAAAGACACATGTACCTCAATGTTCATAACAGCATTATTTACAAGAGCCATGATATGGAAGCAACCTAAGTGCCCGTCAACAGATGAATGGATAAAGAAGACACGGTAAATATACACAATCGAATATTGCTCAGCCATAAAAAAGAATGAAATCTTGCCATTTTTGACAACACAGATGGACCTGGAAGGTATTATGCTTAGGGAAATAAAGAAGACAGAGAAAGACTGTATGTTTTCACTTATATGTGCAATCTGAAAAACGAAGCAAATGAACAAACATAAAACAGAAACAGACTTACAGATATAGAGAACAAACCAGTGGTTACCTGAGGGAAGAGGGTCAGGGAGGGGTAAAATAGGTGAAGGGGATTAAGACATACAACCTACCAGTTATAAAAAAATAAGATGCAGGGATACTATATACAGCAAGGTAATATAGTTGATATTTTACAATAACTTCATATGGTGTATAATTCATAAAAATATCTAATCACTATGTTATACACCTAAAACTAATATAATACTGTAAGTCAACTATACTTCAATAAAAATCTTTTAAAAATAAAATAAAAGACAATTATATATATCCAACTAATCTTTGACAAAGGAGCAAAGGCACTACAGTGAAGCAAAGATAGTCTTTTTAACCAATGGTGCTACAATAATCAGACATCCACATGCAAAAAAACAAATCTAGACACAGACACAGGAGATGTAGGAGAAAGTCTATGTGACCTTGGTTATGGTGATGACTTTTTAGATACAACACCAGAGGCACAATCCAGGAAAGAAATAATTGATAAGCTGAACTTCATTAAGATTAAAGACTTTTGCTCTGCAAAAGACAATGAATGATGACCAGAGGTTGTGGGCAGGGAAGGATGAACAGGTGCAGCACAAAGGATGATACTATAATGATTGATACTTGTTGTTATACATTTGTCCAAACTCATAGAGTGTACAACACCAAGAGTGAACCATAATGTAAACTATGGACTTCGGGTGATTATGATGTGTCAATGTAGGTTCATCAGTTGTAACAAAGGTACACCTCAGGTGGGGACTGCTGATAATGAGGGAGTATTATACGTGTGTGGGAGCAGGGGATATATGGGAAATCCCTGTCCCTTCCCTTCAATTTTGCTGTGAACCTAAAACTGCTCTAAAAAATAAAGCCTTAGTGAAGAAAAGGGCAATTATACTGCCTCTGACAACAGTCATCAAAAAAAATGGCATGTGCATAGAACTTTGGTTATGTATTTCACAGGCTGAATTAATGAGTTATAATAATAATAATGTACAAGACTGCTCTTTAAGGGGTCATCAGATTTTTTTACATCAAAAGTTACCTTGCATCAGCCAGTCATGAAATTCTAATAGTGTATATAGTATATATTCCTCCTTTAGAACAATGGGGTATGTCATTGTTTAGAATATTAAGTTGTCCCAGATACATAAATATTCTGTGAATATTACTTCAAAAAACTTTAGTTAAAAATACTAATTTTGAGAATGCCTAGAAGTCACTTTCTCTCAGTCTGTTTCATTTCTTAAATGTGGTCAATAATGTCTAAAAGAGCCCTTATATGTGTTCATTACAACTTGTTTAAATTTTAATCAAACAAAGTAATATTTATGCCACCATTTTAATATAGCAAAGCACTATTCTCAATTCTGCTGGGGAATTCTGGCAGAATAAGCAGCATGCTGAAGTCCTGTTCTTGAGTTTTGCACTGTTTCCAAAATCAATTTTTGGAATTATTTCTTGTAAATCACTGCCACCCAACCATTACGATCAGCACACAGCATTTATCAACGTTCAGCCAACCCAGATACTTAAAGAATTTACTGTGCCGAAGTGTTTCACTTAGGAAGAGCTATAGCCTTTTGTCCCATAGGCTATTTACAAAATATTTGATTCCCTAAGGACCCAGATGTTTGTTAAGGGTTTAGAGAAGCTTACTTTTCACTCACCAGAGGAGATCTAGGAAGCACTCTTTTTGTTTTTTTCTCATTTCTGTGCTTATGTCATTTTCTTCTGGCCAATCAGACACTTAATCAGTTCATTAACTCTTCGTTCCAGTTTAAGGTTTACTGTGTGACTTTTGTTGTCATTTTTGTTAAAAATGGTTTTATAATATTTATATCAACTTTGATTTAAACTCTCCCAACAGCTTTGAGCCAGTCTAGTGTGAAAGGAGGTTCATTGCTTTTCCAACCCTTAACCCAAAGGTGGGAGGGGATCGCGGGCAAGGCTCAGAGGCTCAGGCAGCTGGGAATCATCCATCTCCTGGGCGTCCCTTTTCATTAAACTGTTTCCAACCTTCATCCGTTCTCTCTAGCCTCCTTTCCACATCCTACTCCTTCCCACATTCTGATTTTCCATCTCTTTTCCAAAACATACAATATGTTCACTTGCCCTTGGGGAATCCAAAGTGCTCTATTCACTTGAAAGACTGGAACAGTAAAACGTCCGTCAAGTCACTGGGAAACATGACAGTTCCTGAGGGTAAATGAATGACTGGTGTGGTGAGAAATTTGTAAAGGCTGGTTGGGCAGATGCCTTTCGAGTTAGTAGTAGATTCACACCAAATCAACAGTCTATGACTCAGACAGGCAGACATACTGACTTGTGGTGTATTCATTCAAAAGAAAAGGTGAGTCTGGTATTCTTCTAAACCAGACGACAGCAGAGAACAAAGCAACCTGGCTTCCTGAAGCTACATTCTAGGGTTTTATTATGCAGTGTAGTCCACAAACCAGCAATCTCAACATCACCAGGAGCTGGTTAGAAATGCAGACTCTCAGGCCCTACCCCAAACCTACTGAATCAATCTGCATTTCAAGTTCTCCAGGTGATGTGTACTCACATTAAAGTTGGAGAAGCACTGCTCTAATAGATGGCATTGCGGTATAACACGATGGATCGCAGCTGTAAGTACACAGACTCGCCGGAGGACTTGCTACAACACACACGGCGGGACCCCACTCCCAGTTTCTGATTCTGTAGATCTGGAGAAGAGCCCGTGAGTTTGCCCTTCCAAAACGTTCCCAGGTGATGCTGCTGCCGCCTTGGTGTAGGTGAGAGCAGAGTCCAACTATGTGGGCTTCAGTCCTGGCTCTGCCACTTTAAGACCTCAGTCAAGTCATTTAACTCTTTCAGTTCTGGTTTTGTTGTCTGTAAAAATGTGGTCTCAAAACAGTACTACCTCATTTTATGGTAGAAATTAAATAGTGCATGAAAAGCGCCCAGGCCATAGTCAGTGCTCACTGAAAGGTAGAATGTTATTGAAAGAATGAAGAGGCCAGCCCTTATCTGTGGGCTCCTGTGGCTCTAATTCACGAATTTAAATGAAATTGCTCTCCATTGCCTCAGCTCTAAAGTTTGACCTCCCCAGCCTGTTCACCGGCCCCAAACAAGGGAGCTACCTTCTCACCTCAGTTAATGACTTGGGTCCAGCTTGGTGTCACTTGTTCAGACTGTGGCACTTGAGGGGTTTTTTCTGTTTATGTGTTGTGATCCTTTTAATTATCACCAAAGAGTCCACTCCCAAAGCCTTTGTAGCTGAGTGATTAATGGGGTCAAAATTCACCTCTTTCATCCTGGAGGACTCTTTTAAGCAGTAACATTTACAGTCTTTGATGCTTACAGTTTTCTTGTATTAAAGAATATTAGATACAAACAGATTGAAGGAAAAGGATATTTGTATATATTTTGCCAAGAAGGTTCTTAATTCATTCTGAACACTCCAGGGGTGCCTGAAGAACACTTTCTCTCTAAACAAACTACTTTCTCAGGCCACAAAGCTGTAATTCTGAGTTTGCAGTAGTGCAATATGTTATTATAGAAATATTAGAGGAATAAAATATCCCTTTTAATGCTCTACCTTGTTAAGTATCAATTAAACTCAGGAAGACAATTAGAGGTAATGACACTCTGGTGATCCAGATGGCAGACAGGATGGCCCATTTAAAACAGTTCCAATTATATAGGTCTATCTCTGGCATATTTTTGATAACTGGTTTTTCTGGACTCTCATGCATTATAGACCTAGCCAATGCTCAGATTCATCCATTCAAGAAACAGTTACTAAGACTTGACTTTGAATCAGCCACAAAAGTAAACAGAGGCAGTCCCTGCTCTCAACAAGTCATCATTCAGAGTAGAGGCAGATCCATAAACAAATGATGAAAACAGTGTTGCATGTGCAGGAAGGGTCATAGGTACCAGGTTAATACAATCCCAATCCAGGCAGGAGGAGTTAGGAATGGCCTCCTGGGTGAGGCCACACCTCAGCTGATTCTTAGCAGATGACTGTGGAATAGCTAAATGAAGGTAGGGTGGGAGAAATTTCAGGTAGAGGAGATATTATGGGCAAAAATACAGAGGCAAGACATCACTCACTAAGAGAGAGAAGCAGAATTAATTTCATAATCCTGGCGTGCACAAGGGCCAGGCAAGGAGCTTGTATGCCCCTGTGGCATGCTAAGGAGCTTGGTCTCTTTCTGCAGACGTTGGGGGCCACTGAACATACTGAAGCAGGATGACACCACAGATTGATATTTCATCCGGGATCAATTCCGTAGGTATGAGCAGGGAAGATTCAAAGGCAGGGGAACCGAATAGAAGACAACTGCAATCATTCAAGTAAGACATTACCAAAGGCGAAATTAGGAGTGATAAAAGGATTCAATAACTACACAGGAAGTAAAGCAAAGCAGTGCTTGGTGGTTGGATGCTTGAGAATGGACAGCGTTAGAGGAGGAGTCGAGGATGAAGCTGGGTGTGCAGCTCCGGTGAAGGGTGGAGGTGGTGCCGACACATGAGACGGTGCAGACAGGAGTGGGCAGGTGGGGGGAGAGAATGAGTGTTGGACATGTTGAGCTTAAGATGCCATGGGGTATTTAACTGTTTGCATTAAGTATAAGCTGAGGGGAGAGGTCTGGGCTGGATCTATAGAGTTGGTGGTATTTGAAATCATAGGAAAGGAAAGATCATTTGGAGAAAAACTATGGAGTGAAGCCAGTGACTGAGAAAAAGAACCCAAGCGAAGAGCAACAAAAATGAACAAGTTAGATGAGGAGGAGCCCACAAAAGAGAAAGGGCAGGTTGAGAAGAAGGAGGAGCTCATTCATCAAGAAACTAAAAGGATGGGCCTTCAAGGAGGGAAACTACTTCAGTGTAGCCGTGGGAATGGCATCTAGAAAGCTCTGGTTTGAGGAGGGCGGTGGAGAAACGGAGATAACTCTATCAAGAAGAATGTCCCACAGACCCGGGGGGGGGGGGTGGGTGGACTGAGGAGAGGGAGCAGGAAGATGGTACTGGAAGGAGTATGCCACCTTACTTTTCCACTGGACAAGATTTTTCAGCAGAGGAATATATTAAGGGGCTTCACACAGCTGTGGAAGATCGGTCCTGACAAAGAATTGACCTCTGTGAATTGTTTAGTTCCAGGTTGATATTCTTCAGCACGCCAAAGATGAGATGTCTGTACTGACTTCATTTTCAGACAGGTTTTTTTCATATTCTTGACAGGAGCGAGGGGATTGAGGGTGCTCTAGATAGATCAGATTATGAGCCCACCCAAGATGCTAAACCCAAGCCACACAGACTAAGAATGTTGGAGGGGTGCCCCCCCAAAGATGGTGGGAAATGACAAAAAATTTCACTTAGAAACATAAGGTAGAAATCAGAGGGAAGTTTTCTTGCAATCCTCTACTTGCTATCCAATGTAGCAACTAGGAATTAGGAAGTCGAGTTTTATTTCTGTTTGGCAACTGTAATTCCATGGATAACCTTGGGAAAATGGCATAACACCTATAGACCTAAGATTATTCATCAGCAAAACCCAATGGGGATTGGACTAGAGCAGTGGTTCTCAAACTTCATCACGCACCAAAATCACTGGAGCGTTTGTTAAAGTTCTGATTACAGGGTCCCAACCCTGGAGTGTCTGATTCAGTAGGTCGGGATGGGGTGAGGGCGTGTTTGGGTAGGTGAGTGAGAATTAGCATTTCCAAAAAGTCACCAGGTGATGTGATGTGCTGGTCCAGGGACAACTCTTGACAACACTGGACTAGATAATTCTTACAATCCTTTTAACCACCCAATGCTACAAATTTATAACTTTACCTTCATGGATATAGCCTTAGTGCTTATGTCAGGGACGGAAAATAGGCTTGCCCTCCCACACCAAATCTAAACAATTCGAATGCAGCTCAGGCGAAAAAGAATGCTGGCACTGATTGGTGATGGTTCCTTTCACTGTGGATAGTGAATGTCAAGCCTGCCACATTCCCTGACCTGGATATTCTAGCTAAACTGTTTGGGGGACAGTCTAGTGTTCATGGTACAAGAAATAAGGAGAATAACCATAGGGTGAGACAAACATCTCAAAGAAGCTCATAGTTTCTACTCTAGGTTAAAAATAATCAAACCTGGTGATGATGATGATGATGGCGGTCAGTGATGATGGTAGTGATGATGGTACCTATTGTTAGTCTGGCACTTAAAGCACTTGCACACAGTGCCTTATTTGATCCTCCCAACAGCACTTGGTAATAAGCAGAGCAGGAGAGTAAAACATCATCACTTCAAAATAAAAACGCGGGAAAGACTGATTGGAACAATCGGTGAAGCATCAATTCTGAATAAGATTTTAGTTACCTTGGAGACCAACTAAAGACCCCAGACTTTTGTTGTGTCCCACCAAGAGAGAAGGTGGACCTTGTGAGAATAAATAGGTGATAGTGTAGTCTCCACTTACACCAAAGGAAAGCATTTGTTGCTAAGAAACCAATAAGAATTGTTAACTCTTTTTAGCCCAAAGATAATTTTTCAAAGTGTAGTATTTTGTTTTTATACTTAGAATAAACTTTTTTTTAACATCTTTATTGGAGTATAATTGCTTTACAATGGTGTGTTAGTTTCTGCTTTATAACAAAGTGAATCAGTTATACATATACATATGTTCCCACATCTCCTCCCTCTTGCATCTCCCTGCCTCCCACCCTCCCTATCCCACCCCTCTAGGTGGTCAAAGCACAGAGCTGATCTCCCTGTGCTATGCGGTTGCTTCCCACTAGCTATCTATTTTACGTTTGGTAGTGTATATATGTCCATGCCACTCTCTCACTTTGTCACATCTTACCCTTCCCTCTCCCCATATCCTCAAGTCCTTTCTCTAGTAGGTCTGTGTCTTTATTCCCATCTTGCCACTAGGTTCTTCATGACCTTTTTTTTTTTCCCCTTAGATTCCATATATATGTGTTAGCATAATGTATTTGTTTTTCTCTTTTTGACTTACTTCACTCTGTATGACAGACTCTAACTCCATCCACCTGACTACAAATAACTCAATTTCGTTTCTTTTTATGGCTGAGTAATATTCCATTGTATATATGTGCCACGTCTTCTTTATCCATTCATCCGATGATGGACACTTAGGTTGCTTCCATGATCTGGCTATTGTAAACAGAGCTGCAATGAACATTTTGGTACATGACTCTTTTTGAATTATGGTTTTCTCAGGGTATATGCCCAGTAGTGGGATTGCTGGGTCGTATAGTAGTTCTATTTTTAGTTTTTTAAGGAACCTCCATACTGTTCTCCATAGTGGCTGTATCAATTTACATTCCCACCAACAGTGCAAGGGGGTTCCCTTTTCTCCACACCCTCTCCAGCATTTATTGCTTGTAGATTTTTTGATGATGGCCATTCTGACTGGTGTGAGGTGATACCTCATTGTAGTTTTGATTTGCATATCTCTAATGATTAGTGATGTTGAGCATCCTTTCATGTGTTTGTTGGTGATCTGTACATCTTCTTTGGAGAAATGTCTATTTAGGTCTTCTGCCCATTTTTGGATTGGGTGGTTTGTTTTTTTGATATTGAGCTGCATGAGCTGCTTGTATATTTTGGAGATTAATCCTTTGTCAGTTGTTTCGTTTGCAAATATTTTCTCCCATTCTGAGGGTTGTCTTTTCTTCTTGTTTATGGTTTCCTTTGCTGTGCAAAAGCTGTTAAGTTTCATTAGGTCCCATTTGTTTATTTTTGTTTTTACTTCCATTTCTCTAGGAGCTGGGTCAAAAAGGATCTTGCTGTGATTTTTGTCATAGAGTGTTCTGCCTATGTTTTCCTCTAAGAGTTTGATAGTGTCTGGCCTTACATTTAGGTCTTTAATCCATTTTGAGTTTATTTTTTTATATGGTGTTAGGGAGTGTTCTAATTTCATACTTTTACATGTACCTGTCCAGTTTTCCCAGCACCACTTATTGAAGAGGCTGTCTTTTCTCCACTGTATATGCTTGCCTCCTTTATCAAAGATAAGGTGATAATTTATTTATTTAATTTATTTATTTTTGGCTGTGTTGGGTCTTCATTGCTGCACGCAGGCTTTCTCTAGTTGCGGCGAGCAGGGGCTACTCTTTGGTGCAGTGCGTGGGCTTCTCATTGCGGTGGCTTCTCTTGTTGCAGAGCACGGGCTCTAGGCATGTGGACTTCAGTAGCTGTGACGCACAGGCTCAGCAATTGTGGCTCGTGGGCTCTAGAGCACAGGCTCAGTAGTTGTGGTGCACGGGCTCTAGAGCGCAGGCTCAGTAGTTGTGGCGCACGGGCTTAGTTGCTCCTAGGCATGTGGGATCTTCCTGGACCAGGGATCGAACCCATGTCCCCTGCATTGGCAGCTGGATTCTTGGACTTTTTTTTTTTTTTTTTTTTTTTTTTTTAATGTGGGATCTTCCCGGACCAGGGCTCGAACCCATGTCCCCTGCATTAGCAGGTGGATTCTCAACCACTGCGCCACCAGGGAAGCCCGGCAGCTGGATTCTTAACCACTGTGCCACCAGGGAAGTCCCAATAAACTTTTTATTGATATGTTAATATACATCCAGAGAACTACCCAAGCTGTAAGTGTGCAGCCAAGTGAGTTTTCAGAAAATGAAAACATTTAAGTAACCAAACGCAGATTAAGAAAAAGAATACTGCCAGTTACCCAGAGGCGTCTCCTTCCCCCTCCCAGTAGCTGACTCCCAAAGGTAGCTACTATCCTGACTTCCCACACGGTAGATTAGTTTTGCTAGAGTACAGTTTGATTTACAGAAAAAAGAAGTGACCTACCCGCTGTGTCCAGGTGTTCCCGAGTCAATCATTCTTTTGTGGCATCACAACACTTGGTGTACTATCTGCTTGTACTTTTTTCATCAAAGATCTAAACTATTAATGTCTATGTTTGGAATTTAATAAATAAGATTATTCTTGGAAAATACCGAGGCTAAGAAATGCAGTAGCACATTGTCCTTGTGGAATTTAACTATATGACAATTGTATCTCATAGAATACAGAATATGTAGCATCAAATAAGTGTTACAAAATAGCTACATTAAGAGAATCTCTCTAACTTTCCCTTAGAGCCCATTTATTTTCTTAATTTGGCCATGTAGTTTCCAAACTTACCACATATTAGAAGTCTGTGAAAGAATTTGGTTGAGGGGCTAATTCACATTGCCATATAGACTATATCAAGAAATAACAGTTGTCAGCCAGGGAAGAAACACAAATAAGATAAAAATTTTACTATTGAAACTAGAGAGCACCATGATTGAGGTTGTTTCGCATAGAGCTTAATGTACCTGAGACCACTGTACACCATGGAGCAGATATGATGTACACAGCCGTGATCCTGAGCTATCAAAAAGAGCCTTAGTCACATTCAATAAGCATTACTAAAGACACCATGGAAATGTATAAACAGTACAGAGATTTTCATCTAAAACAGTAATAATGTGATATAGAAAATTTTACAGCTTAAGAGACAAATCCTTAGTCACTTGTATAACATAGGAATCCCAGAAATTATTATTTGGACTTTAGAGAAGTTTTATTATATAGTGAAAATAGTTTCCACATTGCCAAGACAGAGCTCTTTATTTTCTATTTTTTTTGGCCACATCATGTGGCACATGGGATCTTAGTTCCCTGACCGGCGATCGAACCCACGCCCCCTGCAGTGGAAGCGCCGAGTCTTAACCGCTGGACCGGCAGGGAATTCCCATGGCTGGAGCTCTTTAAAAGTCTGTCTAGGGCTTCCCTGGTGGCGCAGTGGTTGAGAATCTGCCTGCCAATGCAGGGGACACGGGTTCGAGCCCTGGTCTGGGAAGATCCCACATGCCGCGGAGCGACTAGGCCCGTAAGCCACAACTACTGAGCCTGCGCGTCTGGAGCCTGTGCCCCGCAACAAGAGAGGCCGCGGTAGTGAGAGGCCCGCGCACTGTGATGAAGAGTGGCCCCCGCTCGCCACAACTAGAGAAAGCCCTCGCACAGAAACGAAGACCCAACACAGCCATAAATAAAATAAATAAATAAATAAATAAATAAATAAAAATAATAATAAATTAAAAAAAAAAGTCTGTCTAATAGACTCCCTGAAATGGAAGAACAATAAATGTCCTCAGCACCTCCAGCTGTTGAAATCTGTCACATTCCCTAAACTCAACTTCCACTCCCAAACCCCACTCTTGGGGGTTCATTATACATGTTCAGTATAAAAAAATCTTTAAAAAATATTGGTGATACTGGTAAATAAAAATAAGAAAATGCAAATTACACACAACCCTATACAGAAATAAACCTTTTAAACCTGGGCATCTGGTCTTTTCACTTTACAGTACACAGTGAACAGTATTCTAGCTCTTTATTTTACCTCAACCATCATTTATAATGACTGCATAGTATTCCATTGTTTAGTTATATGATAATGTATTAACCAATTCCCAATTGCTGAATGTTTAGATTGTTCTCAATTTTTTCAGTATTATGTAAATTCCTGACATGAATGTCCTTTTACTAAATTTTTGGCCACATGAACTACTGCCTTAGGATTAATTTCTAGAGGTGAAATGAATCTTGAAGATGCTCTACAGAAGGTTTTTTTGTTTTTGTTTTTAATATTCATCAGCATTGTATGAAAGGGTCTGCTTCTGAACCAAAATCAGCACTGGGTATTAAAAATAAGTCTTGGTCTATTTGTAACCTCCCCACTATGCCTCCACCACACGGCCCCTTTTTGCTTTAATCTGCTTTGATTACTTTGACTTCTACTGAGCTGGAACATTTTCCCATATGTTTATTAGACATTTTTTATTATCTTTTTTGTGTATCACTTGTTAATGTACTTCAACCATTTTTCAGTTGAGGTTTTTAAATTTTGTTTTATGTCTAATTTTGTAAGAGATTTTTATTACCTAAGGAAATTAACATTTTCTCACATCACAAACATTTTTCCATAATTTGCATCTACAATGACTAATGTTTATTTTTGCTCTTCTTGTTTAAAGCAGTTTAAGACGTTTATATGATCAAGTCTGTTAAGTGGCCTTTGCTAGGGCTTAGAAAGTCTTTTCTTTCCCAAATGTTATATAAAATTCGTATTTCCTTCTAGACTTAGATTTTTTTTTAATTTAACATTTTTATCTATCAGAATTTACATTTGAAAAGGTGTGGAGAAAGGGATTTTTTTTTTTTTTTTTAAAGTTTTACTTGATTTTATTTATTTATTTATTTATCTTTGGCTGTGTTGGGTCTTCGGTTCGTGCGAGGGCCCTCTCCAGTTGCGGCAAGCGGGGGCCACTCTTCATCGCGGTGCGGGGACCGCTCTTCATCGCGGTGCGCGGGCCTTTCTCTATCGCGGCCCCTCCCGTCGCGGGGCACAGGCTCCAGACGCGCAGGCTCAGCAATTGTGGCTCACGGGCCCAGCTGCTCCGTGGCATGTGGGATCCTCCCAGACCAGGGCTCGAACCCGTGTCCCCTGCATTAGCAGGCAGATTCTCAACCACTGCGCCACCAGGGAAGCCCGAGAAAGGGATTTAACTTAATTTTTTTCTAGGTATTTTGATTAGTCTTAATCCCAGTTATTGAATAATGCCTCCTGAAATGCATTTTAGCAGATGGATAAATCAGTGATGAGGAAATATTAAGGAGAGTGATGGCAGAGCCAGTTATTCATTTAATACTTTCTGTTAAAAATTTGAGCTAGTTTTTGATAAGTATGGGTAACATGAATTGGCAAAGGCTGGAAGAGGAGATTCACTTCAATTCAACAACTATTTATTCAACTTTTCATGCGCCAGAATTCCAAGCAGGCATAGGTAGAGGGACCAGCTGGTCATGCCCCCAGGACGGGACAAAGATTAGCTTGGTGTTTCTTCCATTCCACATGGGCGAAAAGGAAAAATGAGGTGTGTTGGCCAGGCACAGGGCAATTGTTGTTGAGCACAAAAGCTGGACTGAAGGCTTTGAAAAGTATCTTTCACCGCTAAGGAACTCTAAAAATACAGTCATAAACATGGTTTCTCCTGCTTCAATAATATTAGAGTGGAGTTTAGGAATTTCAAGATGTTTGATGGAGAGTATTAATAATGTGAAAAAAATTAAATGATTAAGTTAATTCCAGCTCAACTGAAATGTCATTAATTGAGAGGAGTAATCCCTGATGCCTTAATCCAGAGACTCATTAAGGATTTGGAAGAAATTACAAATAACTTGTTCCATTAACTGAATGAGGTTTTAATTAAGATATTCTTAGAAAAACAAGAGGACAGGGTAACGTTAAAGTGCATTTTCAGACTTTGGAAGGGGGAACTCAGTTCTGAAAGAGATCTAGAGAAGAGAAGACCTGACTCAGAAGTTGCGACAGACATAAAGCCTGAGAACATTCTGAAATATTTTTCTCTGGTCAGAGCACAGTATTGTTGAGTACTTTGGTACAAAGTTCTATTTCTTGATTATTTTTGTGTTTTCTTTTCCCTATAGATACTCACATTTCTTCATATTTGCAAAAAATTGAATGTCTTAATTACAACACCTTCCATACTTCCATAAGAAAGTCAGCTACATATAATAGTTCAATGTATAGAGAAAATAACCAACTGAGTATAAACTAATATCCAATATTTAAGAGCAACCATAAGCGGCTCTATTCTACTCATCCAAGTTTATTTACCAGTGCTGCCCAAAACTACCCCCCCTTTCCTGCACCACTTGACTAATTTGCTCCCTGATCACAGATGAATTATAAAATTCCCCTCTCTCCATTCCCATTCCCCCTGGTACCTCAGCTTGTAATGCTGCCAATCCCCCTACCCTTTCACCTCTTAACAATCCTCTCCATCTTTTATGATTAGTATGATATCACGTCGCTAGATCAAACCTTACTTCCTCTGTGAAGATTTTCTCCAGATTTTCTAATTCCTGATGAACGTTTCTTCCCCTAAAAACATAGTTTCTTCTAGACCACTGAATTTTAGATCTAAAAGAGAACCTGGGAATGGTATTGAGCAGTAGGTCTCAATATTTAGCATGCTTCAGAATCTACAGGAAAGTTTAAAAAAAATACTGAACCTCTCTACAAAGTTTCTGATTTCCATAGGCCTGGGGTAGTAAGATCTGAGAATCTGCATTTCTACCAAGTTCACAGATAATGCTGATATTGCTGATATGCTCCTTTTTGAGAATCACTACTATAGCATACCTTCTTTTTTGCTTTTTTGTTTTTTTTTTTTTAGATTCCACATATAAGAGAGAACATACAGAGACAGGATTCGCCTTTTTCTGTCTGACTTGTTTCACTTAGCATAACGCCCTCGAGGTTTATCCATGTTGCTGCAAATGAAAATATTTCCCTCTTTTTATGGCTGAATAATTTTCCATTGTGGTGTGTGTGTGTGTGTGTGTGTGTATATACACCACAATTTCTTTATCCATTTATTCGTTGATGGACACTTGGGTTATTTCCGTATCTTGGCTATTGTAAATAGTACTGTAATGAACATGGGGGTACATATATCATTTTGAGTTAGTGTATATCGATCTATCTATATATATCTATCTATATATAGTTGATATATATATATATATAGTATGTGTATGTGTATATATGTGTGTGTGTGTGTGTGTGTGTATAATTGATTCTCAATTCCAATTCCAAATGATTTTACCTCAATATTTTTCACATTTCCATCTTCTTCTTTCCATCTCCAGAGCTGCCACTTCAATTTGGAACCTCATCAGTTCTCTCCCAAAAGACAGAACAGTTTTTTAAATTGTTCTTCCTGCTTTGTTCTAGGCTTGCTTTGATTCTTCTAAAGGTTCCATATTGTCTTCCTAAAAGTCACATCTGTCTTGTAATATACACCATTTCCTTTTGTCTTAATTTAAATAAATATTTGTCATGATAAGTTGAAAAAATAAAAATTTACTTGAGCTTATTGGAAAATTTCAAAAATATGAAGAAGAAAATAAAAGTCAACCATAACTCTTCAGTCCAGACAGAACCACAATTCACATTTTGGTGTTTTTCCTTTTCACCTTTTAGTGAGATATAACTCACATACCATATAATTTACTCATTTAAAGGGTACATTTAGTGGGTTTAGTATATTCACAGAGTTGTGTAATCATCACCACAATCTAATTTTAGAACATTTTTATCACCCCCTCCCCCAGAATCCCATACCCATTACCAGTCACTCCTCATTAATCACTTCCTCCACTCGTTCCAGAGCTGTAGGTAACTACTAATCTACATTCTGTCTGGATAGATCTGCCAATTCTGGATGCTTTATATGAATGGAATCATACAATATGGGATCCTTTGTGACTGGCTTCTTTCACTTAGCATAATGTTTTCAAGACTTATCTATTCTGTAGTGTCTATCAGTACTTCATTCCTTTTTATTGCTGAATAATATTCCATTGCATGTCTACCCCCTTTTTTTTTTTTCCATTTATCAGTTGCTGGCCATTTGAGTTCTTCCCACTGTTGACGATTATGAATTATCTTGCTATGAACATTCATGTACACATTTTTTCCAAAGTGGCTGCATCATTTATATTCCTCCCAGCAATGTATGACAGTCCCAATTTCTCCACTCCTTGCCAACCCTAGTTATTCTCTTTTTTTAAAGTTATATCCATATTCATTGGTGTGAAGCAGTATCTCATTGTGGTTTTGCTTTGCATTTCCGTAATGACTATTGATATTGAGGATCTTTTCTTGTGCTTATTGGCCATTTGTATACCCTTTTGGAGAATTGTCTATTCAAATCCTTTGCCAATTTTTTATTCGGTAATTTGTCTTCTTATTATTGGCTTGTAACACACATATATATTCTGGATACAATTCCCTTATCTGATATATCATTTGCAAATGCTTTTTTCCCATTTAGTAAGTTGTGTTTTTACTTTATTGATAGAATCCTATGAAGCATGAAAGTTTTTAATTTTGATAAAGTCCAATTTGTCTTTTTTTTCTTTTCTTTTCTTGTGTGTACTTTTGGTATCATAGCAAAAAAAAAAAAAAAAAACTTGTGTAACCCAAGGTCATGAAAATTCACTCCTATATTTTTTGGGGGTGTCTGTGATTCACTTTGAGTTAATTTTTGTGTATAGTTTGAGGTAGGGTTCCAACTTCAATCTTTTGCATGAAGATATCCACTTGTTCCAGCATCATTTGTTCAAGACTACTCTTTCCCCATTAAATGGTATTGCTTCCCTGTTTGAAATCAATTGACCCTTAATATATAGATTTCTTTCTGGGTCCTTAATTTTACTCCACTGATCCATATATCTATACTATGCTGGTATAACGTTGTCTTGATTATTGTAGCTTTGAAATAAGTTTTAAATTGTGAAATGTGAGTCATCCAACTTTATTCTTCTTTTTCAAGACTGTTTTGGCTATCCTAGGTCCCTTGCATTTTCACATGAATTTCAGGATCTGCTTGTCGATTTTTGGGAAAAAAAAAATGGAACTGGGATTTTGATAGGGACTGAACTGAATCTCTAGACCTGTTTGGGGAATTCTGTCATCATTATAATATTGTTTTCTAATACATTAACATGAGATGTCTTCCCATTTACCTAGATATTTAGGTTCTTGCAAAAATATTTTATAGTTTTTGTTATACAAGCCTTGCACTTCTTTTGTTAAATTTATCTCTAGGTATTTTATTCTTTTTCATAATATTTTAAATGAAATTAATTTTTCATTGCTAGTATATTGAAATATAATTAATTTTTGTATATTAATCTTGTATCTTACAACCTTGCTGAACTCATTTATTAGTTCTAGTAGTTTTTAAAACCGGATTCCTTAGGATTATTTATATACTAGATCATGTCAACTGAAAACAGATAGTTTTACTGTTTTTCCCATCTGATGACTTTTCTTTCTTGCTTAATTGCTCTGGCTACAATCTCTAGTACAATATCGAATAGAGGTGGTAAGAATAGACATCCTTGTCTTGCTCCTGGTCTTATGGGAAAAGCATTCAGTCTTTCATCATTAGGTATAAAGTTAGTGGCATGTTTTGTAGATGCCCTGTATCAGGTTGAGGAAATTTCTATTCCTAGTTTTGTCAGTCAATAACCATCTCCTTTTAAAATCCTTCAGTAGATCCCTATTTCCTATCAGATCAAGTTCATGCTCCACAGTCTGTGACTGAAGATCCTCCTGGAGCGTCCCCTGCTTACTTCTCCAGCCACATCTCTGGATACTCCCTCTGCACCTCCTTTTCCAATCTCATCTCCAAAACGTTGAGCTCTACCTATTGTAAACTGTATGTAGTTCCTAACATTCCATGTTACCTTATGTCTCTTTGTTTTATCTTCTGCCTTATCCCTACTCTTTAGTTCCTAATTATACTTCAAGACACAGCTCAAGTACCACTAATTGCAAAAAGATATCAATTAACTAGATCTGGTTTAGGTGCCCTTCCTCTATATTCTTACAACACACTGCACATATTCCTATGCTAGAGTTCACATACTATTCTGCACTGTTGATTTAAGTTCCTGCCTCTCCAAGGAGGATAAATTTCTTATAGTCAGGGGCCATATCTTAACCATCTTTCATCCTCAGTGCCTGGAACTCACTCAGTAATTTGATGGACAGATGAATGGATGGATGTTGAGATTTACGTCACTTTTTAATATTGAGCATACATAAATGAATAAAAAGACTCACACAGTCCTAAAGTTCTTAGCAGCCATAAAAAGCAAGAGACCTTAAAGGTAAATGGAGTTGTTCCAGGGCCCATGGACTATAAATGCAGGAAAATATGGATGGCAAATAAATAGACAAGTCAAGCAAAAAAAAAAAAAGTGTTGAGTTTACAGACCTTGTCTCAATTACTGGAAACAATGGTCTCTAGGAAACACCTTCCTACGGACCCTTATGCCCCATTTCTCCCACTGCTCAACAACAATATCCACCACTAGTTATTATACATTCCATTCAACTCAAAAAATACAGTAGACTATATCAATATATCAATCTACCATGTTCATGCACAAAAGAAGTAAGAGTTGTAGCCTCTGACTTTAATAAAAGCAGGTTTCACCAAATGGTTAACGCTCACACACAAGATTCAGTGAGACATTAAAGCAGTCAATAATTAAATGTTAAAATGGGTAGTGCAGACAACAGCATTTCAGTGGAGAGAGACTCATTCACTCACGATTATTGATTGTGCGCTAGCACTATGCTAGGTACTGGGTTGGATGTTAAATATATAACGTTGAATAATTCAGAATCTGTGTGTTCAAGGAATTTATAGTCTAGTGAGGAAGTAATGCAAGTTAACATATAACTTATATTTATTCATTCAGCAAATACCATCACAGATATTATTCTAGGGGTGCTCATGATACAGCAATGAATTAAAAAGACCAAAATCTCCGCCCAGATAGAGCAAACATTCTAGTTGGGAGAGGAAGACAATAAGCAGGTAGATAAATTATATAGTATGATAAAAAATAAATACTATGGAAAAACAGATTAGGGTGATTAAGACTACTGGGGCATAGATGAGAATGAGGTGCAATTTAGAGTCCTTGTGATTGGCCTCATCAAGAAGGTGACACTGGAGCTAAGACTTGAAGGAGGTGAGGCTGTTAACCACACAGCTACTGAGGGAAGGATGCTCCAGGCGGAGGGAGCAGGCAAGCCAGCGCCCTGAGGTGGGAGTGGCTGCAGTGTTCACAGAGCAGCAAGAAAGCTCTGAGGTTAAGTGACGAAGAGCAGTTGTAGGAGATGAGGTCAGAGAGGTTGGGGTGCCCTATGGGCCTTGGAAGGACTAGTCTTAGTACAATGAGGGACAACTGGAGGTCTTTGAGCAGAAGAGTGATGCAATCAAATTTTTAAACAGATTACTCTGGCTGCTTGTGAAGAGTAGACTGACAGTACACGAGCAGATGCAGGGAAACAGGCTGGGAGATGACTGGCATCATTTAGGCTTGAGATTTTTCTAGTGTCTGAGACCAGAGTGAAAACAGTAGAGGTGGTGGGAAGATAACCAGACTCCAGATATATTTTAAGTTAGAGCCACCAGAATTGGATGTATGAGTTTTGAAACAGAGAGGATTCGAAGATGAATTCAGGGTTTCGGTGAGGGCTAACACCTAGGAGAATGGAGAGGAGGGCAGCGACTTCAGGTGAATCCAATCGGGGATGGGGTCAGGGAGCTCAGAAGTTCAGTTTTGTACACTGGAAGCTTGAAACCTTCCAAGTGGAGATTCATGTTGGCAGCTGGATATGTAAGTCCCAAAGCAGAGATGAGCAGAGGATTCTATGGGAACGTGTAGGAAGGGCACCCATATGAGGCTTCCTGAGGAAATGACAAACACTGCCTCTCGAAAGGAGGCTGGTGTGATCCAGAAGGCTTCAGGGAGTGAAACAGGCATCGAACAATAGGAAAAAACTGGCTACAGAGAGAGTAGGAAGAGAACTCCAGACATAGGAAATATCTAAGCAAGATCCTTGGAACAGGAACAAGCATGGTGAGTTTGTGCGAGTGAGCAGAGCCCTGCCTGGGGTGAGGAGTTCTTACTGGAAACACTGGAGCATAAACATGGACCAGATTTGGGGGCACCTTGAAGACTAGGCTCCTTGTCTAGAAAATCAGCCCTGGCCCCCTGATCAGCTTCGGGTTCCCTCCCCAACCAGTGTTCACATTTCCATCTCAGCACCATCCCAGGGTATCCTAAGAGTCTGTTTACTTTTCTCTTGGCCTCCCTAGACTGTAAGTTCCTTGAGAGCAAAGACCTTATATGTTGATTTTTATCTACCGCAATGATTCATTAGTGGAATTTTAATGTTTTTTCAAAGAGTGAATTGTATTTGATACACACACCTCCTTATCATATTTTCATTTCAATGCCTATGGGGGATTTTAATTAAAAGAGAAATCTTTGTCTTTACTGAATAGGTGAAAGATCCATTACAATTAGACTACCTTGTAAGAGGTAACAGAAAGATTTCAGAAAACAGGATTTTTCAAAATAGCAACTATCAACTGGAAACTTGAAGGCAAAGAACACAGGTCAGGTTGTTATGAATTAATTAAAGAGAGGGAAACGGTGGTGGATTTGCAGTAAGGGCATTTGTCTAGGCTACTTGCATACCTTATAAGGATGAAAGAACTAACATGCTAACTGTACCTGATAATGAGAACTTTGGCATCTGATACTCATCCCTTCAGAGACCTGTCAGAAGAGCCCTGGGCTCAGCCTGCCCAAAAGAGACCCGGACAGCTATCTTTTGCAGGGGAGGAGATTCAATGTCAAGCTCAATCTCCAGCCCTGGCGAAAAGAGTAGGATGCACTATCATGTGTGGCTTAAACCAGCCAGTTACCACGATCTAGGGGTTGGCCACCAGGACCAAATAGCAGCTCTGCTCAACACGCGCTAAGGGGAAATGGTTGCTGCTTGAGCCACCAACTGGGTATGCTGGAATGTCACAAAGAACTCTCCAGGGGCAGGGAATATAAGCACTAATTCATCTAAAAATATTACTGTGTTAATTACTGTCCTAGCCCTGCTTCTAGCCCTGACTCTTCTGACTTAAAAATACTATCACTTGTTATCCTTGAAATGACAGGATTGCTTTGTTCATTTAGGAGAAAGTATCTGCTAAAGCCCCAAATCTGAATATCCATGGTTTGCCTTTCAGTTGTTCTTTCACAAAAAAAGGGTGTTCCATGTAAAAAGAAGCTAGTTCAGTTCGCAAATCAAACGATGACACAGGGCATTTCCTCAAGACAACCGTTATGCCTCAGTGCCCAGCAGAAGTACTCCACCTGTACTGCCCAGTTCTCACACAGAACATTAAAACCATTTGTATTCAAGGGTCGAGACTTAATAAAGTTACTGGTTTTTACTACTTTACCAAGGATACCCTTAAGTGGAACTGACACATATTTTTCTCCTGGTGCTGGCAATGTGGAAGACCATGGGTTCTAGTACAATTTGGTGCCACTCTCTTGATTCCTGTTGCATCATTGGTGCAAACAGCAACACAGTGAAAGAGGCAAATAATCTTAATACGATTATGAAAATAATTTTGACCTTGTGGTCCCCCTAAAACGGTCTCAAGGATCCCTGCAGGATGGCAGACCACAACTTAAGAACTGCGGCTGTCTACAAATCCTTGAAATTCTTGGGTCAAAGGCTATAAATATTTTAAGGTGCCTGATACGTATTAGAAATTGCCTTTCAGACATGATCCACCAATTTGCATTTCCCTCTGTAAGGTACGGAAGTCCATTTTATCAAGGCTAACCCTCTATGAAATTAAAGCTCCTATGTCCTCTTTACAGGTAAGATAAAGAGTCCAAATTTTAACTCATAGCTCTGTGTGTCTGAGGGGAAAGAGTAATTTCTCTTCAATTTCTGTTACTTCTCCCAACTCAGATATCTCAACCATGGAATACATTGCTCACGTGAACTCCAAAACATCTTCCAAAACAATATCTGTTACAACAGATCCATGAGTTTAGAGAAGGAAATAATGATAAAAAAATAAGTGTATGGCCCATTACTTTCCCTTCTCTGTGCTCCAAGAAAATGCTTTTTTTCAGTAATTCACTACACAGAGACTAGTAATCAGTTGTGTTTCAGCTCCTTTGATCTGAAATGTGATTTTTAGGCATGTGTTCATTAAAAAAAATTTAAGGCTAAAAGAGTTAACGTATAATCCTCAGAATGGAAGAGAACCTAGGATAGTTCCTAATTAACTGACTGATTACATGCAGTTTGACATATAATTCTTTCCAGATAAGATCATCCTAATCAAAAATTCTCCAAAAGATTCTGTAGTTTTAAGGATTTTACAGTATATTGAACATCATTATTACTTGTGATAAATTTAATAAAATAAGATTTATCTTGGACCCAGATCAAAAGGATTTGGTTTCCCAAGGTCCCGTGTCACAATGTGCACTGCATCACACAGAACAGCCCACAAGAGTTGTGCCTCAAAGGCTGAGTGGTTGGCAGAAAACTCCAGAGAACATTTAATTGGTCCCCAACATATGAAGAATACCCAGAACTATGTCTAGACACCCAATACATGTTTGTGTTCCTTTCCAAAACCTGGCTCACTATCTGTAATTTTAGCTCATTAGAAAAGGACATATGTTGGAGAAGGAAAATACTTCTTCTAAAAAAGGATTTAAACCTCATTAAAAAGCACAGATATTATTTGTATTTTTAAATGTAACTAGGTATGTCTCCAGGACTATTAATATTATAAATGTAGCCTTGTGGTTAGGATTTACTAAACCAACACATCAATTAACTCTAGTTGTTTATACAATTTAAAAATCTATCTTCACACTGATAAAAATGGCATTTGAAATTGGAATAAAGCACCTAAAGAAATATTGTATTGTTGATGACAAAGAATTCTGTGCAATTGATTTTTAAATCAGTTATTGGAGGAAAAATAAATTCAGTTTAGCACAAGTTCCATTGATTCTCAAGAAAAATTATGTGTATAACAAATAACTCTTCTGAGAGTCAAATAAGCCTTTTAAGTTAAATAAGCTTTTTAGTGCACTTTGGGCCTTCTTAACCAATACTAAAATTATAAAAGAAAGCTGGTTTTTTAAATCAGAATTTCTGAGATATCAGTAATTGTCCTAAGTGTGATAAAAAACAGTGATGACTGAACAAGTAAGGGTCAATCTGGAGTATTTTCTTTGCCCGATTGAGTGTTTTAAAAGGCAATGCCCATGTCTAAGAAGAGTTTACTTGAATTTATTCATTCCCTGAATAAGAATTTGCTAATTTCATTTGCTAGGTTTTATGTACAAAACCCAATTAGACGTGGACTCTAATCCTTCATTTATTCATTGACCAAATATTTATGGAGGTCCTATTATGTGTCAGACCCCGTTCTAGGCACAAGAATATGTGGGAGGGCAAGACAGATCAGGTCCCTGCTCTTCTGGAATCTGCAGTCTATTGGGTGGTGGAGAGAAGAGGGTTAATAAATGATAAAAAAGTAAACAAGTGAGTAAAAAAGACCATTTCAGACAGTGATTAGTGCTATCAAGAAGGTAAAACTAGAGGACGTGATAGAATAATGGTTGGTGCGGGAGAGGTGAGGAGCTTACACCTAAATGACACAGAGAAGAAAGTCATTCAAAGATCTGGGACAGTAATTTCTAGGCAGAGGACACAGCAAGTGCAAAGGCCTTTAGGAGAGTTTTTTAAAAATCGGATTGGGAAGACAGGCAAGTGGAAGCTTTCTCCTTCCTGCAACTCCACACCTCACCTCCTCCAGGTGCGCTCCACACCATGTTAGAACCTGACTCTCATCTCTAGACCTAGAAATCGACCCACCAGACCAGGACACTGTCAGGGTTTCGTACACCTACAGCAAGTCACAGACTTTATCTACATAGATGCATTGAGGAATTGTTATAGTTTGCATGGAAGCATTATAAAATCAAACTATATATAAACCACTGTTTATAACTGAGGAAAATAAGCTCGGGCATGTAAGTGCAAATACCTGGGATCCTGGTGCTATTCATCTCAATGAGAGACACTGCCTTTACTTCAGTCACTCTTGGGCTGAAACATGACTGCTGTAGATCTACTTGGGTGTCGTTAGCAGGTTGACAGCAGTGATCTATAGAGGAAAACAGTGCATTAAGAACAGCTGACGCCTCGGAGACAGATATCCAGAGTTAATGGGAAACGGTGGTCTCCATATTGTTGACAGAACACCTCAAATCCTCAGGCCACTCATCAGCGCAGTTATTTATCTTCTCCAAGTCAAAGGAAGAAACATGTCAGGCTTAAAAGCCCTTACGGGAACAGAAAACAAAAGAGGAGACAGAGTAATTTGTAAGAAGCAGTTTTGAGTTTTGTTTTGGTTTTCATTAAGAGGACTGTTTCAGTGATACTATCAAAATCAGACATATTTCAATATGACTGACACATAATATATATGTTTTGAATAGGCAATCCATTCACACTGCATACAAATCAAACAATATAAAGGGGTATTCATCAAATGTTTCTACTTCATTCCTATCCTTCATTTCCACAAGGGTAACTTCTTTTCTTAGTTTCTTGTGTCTTTGTTTTTTGTGTAACAGAAATAGAAGTATATTTTCCCCTTTTTATTCAAATATTCCATCTCTATACAGTATTACCCATCTTGCTTTATTATTTATACACTATGTCTTGAGGATTTCAACATATCATTTCATAGAAAGGACATCTTTCCATATCAGCACATAGAGAACTTTATTTTTATTTTCTTTTTACATGTTCAGAGTATTCTATTATATGGATGTACCACAGTTTGCTAAACACAGTTCTTTATTAGTGGATATTTGGTTTAATTCCAATCTTTTGCTATTACAACCAATGCAGCAAGGAACAAGTTTGTACATACAGTATTCTGCACATGTACAATTATATCTGCAAGATAAATTCCCAGAAGTAGGATTTTTGTATAAGTTAAAAATTATCCACTTGTAATTTGGGTAAAGAGTCAGAAATATCCCTCCATGGGGGATGCACTACAATATCCACTATCATCAGTCATTATGAGAACACCTATTATCCGAGGCCTTGCCAAGGCCAGAATGTATTTTCAACCTTTTGGATTTCTGACAGACTGACAGAATGAAAAATGTTGTCTCAGTGAAATATTAATTTGCATTTCTCTATGACTGAGGTGGAGAATCTTTTCATATGTTTAAGTGGAATTTGTCTTTCCTTTTCTGTTAATTTTCTGTTCATAGCCTTTTCCCATTTTCTCTATTATGTTGTTGGTTTTATCAATTTACATTAGGGAGATTAGCTCTTTGTCATATGAATTGCAAATATTTCTCATAGTTTTCTTTCAGTTATCTTTTGATTTTACTTGCAGGATTTTTTGCTTTGTTTTGTTTTTGCTAGATAAGAGCATTTTTTAAATTATAGTATTTATCAATTTTGTATGGTTTCTGGATTTTCTCCTAAAATTTCATGGCTTCTTTTTATTTTGCATTTACATTTTTACAGCTTATCCTAGTGCACAGTGTGGGTTTCTGCTGTTGTTTTCCTAGAAGGCTGTCTGGTTCCAACACAATTTATGGACACATTTATTTCCACCCTTCTGATTATACTTGCCACTTCATCATACGCCATATATACTTGGGTCTCTTCATGCATAAATACTACACCGTTTTAACTACTGAGGCTTAAAAATAAGTTTTAATATCCAGTAGATTTAGCTCCTTTGAGAAATTCTACTCAGTATAAAGGTATCGGCTGTGAAAAGAAATAGATCTGATTCTCCGAAGCTGACTGTATGATTTCTTGGTTCAGAAGCCACGTGGCCTCCCTGAGAGCAGCCTCCTTCACTCTGCTTCTACTCTCTGCACACCTGCCCCACATCCCCCCATCAGATTTACCCTTAAAGCTGCTGTTTGTGGGCACAAAGAACTGTTTTCTCCTCCGTCCTCTGTGCTTTTATTTGTAAGATGGTAAATGCAGTGCTTTTGAAAGCTTTCAGATGTGCGGGGACTTATACCTGCCCTCCAGGTTGTTGGATCCAGATCCTAAAAGTTGTTCTGGGGAGCAGATAATCATTAACTTTTTATAGATGGATTAGAGAAATGTAGGCTTCCAAGAATATATTTTGGAGATAGAGACATACATCAAGCGGTTCAGGCAGAAAGGAAAAGGGGGGCGGGGGACAGGGAAGAGAAAAGAAAATGAATTGGAAAAAAAAGTGCTTTTCAGGCTGCAGAGCTTGCTGCACTTGGAATCCCAGAGCAGCGCCGCCCAGGGACCGCCGTGTCCCGACCTGACACCTGCAGAGACAGGAGGGAACGGGCCGCCTCTCCGCCCTTCCGGAGCCGGGGAGTCAGAGTCAGAGACACAGACAGAGACAGACAGGTCGAACCTGAAGGAAGCACATTTAACAGTTCTCACCGTTGGGGCGCAGCTCCAGGGCCTCGGGGACCGCCCTTCGCCGGAAGCCATGGAGGGAGCAGGGCCCACGTTCGGCGCGCAGGGGGCGGGGCCGAGGAGGGCGGGACGCAGGCGCAGTCCGGGTGGGAAGGCGGAGCCTCCGGGGCCCACCGACTGCGTCCTCCCGCTGCTCTGCCGCCCAGGGCCGCCCCTCGCGCGCTCACACACAAACACACACACTCACACACACACTTCACTCACACACACTCCTTCTTACACCCACACACACTCCACTAACACTCCACTCACACACTCACACACACACTCCTTCTTACACTCACACTCACACTCCACTCACACTCACACCCGTCACACACTCCTTTCACACTCACACCCCTTCACACCCTCACACTTCACACCCCTCTCACACCCTGACACTCCCTCGCACACTCATTCTCCCCCTCACACAGACACCCCGTCATACACTCACACGCTGCCCCTCACACACTAGCACCGCCTTCACACACTCACGCACACTCACACACTCACCCCTTCACAGACTCGCCCCCTCGCTCACTCACTCACTCTCACTCCTCCTCCTTCAGTGTCCTCGTTCAAACTCGCTCCCATCCACTCTCCCTTTCTCTTCCAAGTCTTTCCCACTTTGCTCAGGATTATAGCCCTTTGCGGGCAGGAATGAGAAGCAGCCTGCCTGACCCCAGGGCTGAGCGCAGCTCTGTCCGGGCTCTGTCCTTATCCGAGAAAAACAGAGCCACGTGTTTCCCTGCCCCTCAGCCAACGTGTGTGGGCCCCGGAGGAAGCAGCTGTGCGTCCAGGAAGGCGCAGCCCCCGCAGGGCCCTCATTGCGCACCACCCGCTCCCACGCTTGTTAGCAAAGGGGACACGGCGTGCTCTGTGGCTCATACCACACTGGGTCCCGGGGGTAAAAGCCGGAAAAGACAAAGCGCTACCCTCAGAGAAAGTGGTGGTTTGGTGGGGATGGGAATAGGTAAACCAGTAACTGAGACAGAACACACGTTTCAAGTTATTTCTAATTTTAAAATCGTATTTAAAAAGCACACACATACTATGAGACATGCCATGAAAGCCGTGGAAATACCGTGAAGATTTAGAAAAGCAAACGACCACACGTGCTGAGGGGTCTCAGTGGAGGTTTTGTGAGAAGGAGGATTGACGGGGCCTTGGTGAATCGGGAGGAACTTTCACGGAAGCCCTGAGCTGGCATCTGCCCGGGGTTGTAAGAATGAATTACTGGTGGGGATGGTGCTGAGAGGCGATCGTGGTATCGTGATGAGTGGAACTTACTTGTGCAAAGCCCAAGTGTCCTCAGGGACAGTGGTGTCCCAATTCCTCCAGCACCGCCAGGCTGCGTAGCTCTGGGGCCAGCCGAACCCTTTGCGCGAGGAACCCTGGGGCCAGTGTGGCCAAGACTGGGCCACACAAAACGGGGTGCAGAACTAAGGCTCAGACCTGGGTCTGAGTTATTGTTCAGAGGGCCTTGAATGTCACTGAAGGAGTTAAGACCTAGTTTAGGAAGTTCGAAATTTCCCTAGGCTTTTCTAGACCTTTCTGTCAGAATTATATATAGTCTCTAAATTGCAACTCTTTATTCTCCTTTAATTGGACCTTTTTTTATTCCCCACTAATAACAGATACCTATTACTTCCTCTTGGGTTTTTGCCCTTCTGATTTACATTCAGAAGGTTTTGTGTATTTTTGGAATTAATATTTTGATTTAGTTTATGTGTAAATAAGGCCTTGATGCTTCAAGGCTATGGCAAACAATTTGTCATTTTGCCGTGACCCTTGAATTCGTGGTGCTGCAAGGCTGGCAGTGTGGCGTGTCACTTAACCATGAGCAGGCTGGCTCAGCCCAGGGTCGACTTCCCAACCCCTCTGAGTTCTGTTTGAAACTCCTGGTCAAAGATTTATTTTATGGGGCAAATTACATGCTACAGCAACATTCACAAAATGCAAAGGATATACAGTTAACCCTTGAACAGCACAGGTTTGAATTACAAGGGACCACTTATTCTCGGCTTTTTTTTCAATAGTAAATACTAAACTGCTACAGGACTGGAGTTGGTTGAACCCCTGAATTCGGAACCGCCCATCTGGAGGAACCTCGGATATGGAGAGCGAACTACAAATTATACCAGATTTTCTACTGCGTGGAAGGTTGACGCCCCTAACCCTCGCGTTGTTCAAAGTTCAACTGTACTCCATTAATATTGCAATAGAATTGCTTTTGGCTACTCATAGCTAATATGTGTCTCCTTGATCACAAATACATACTTGGAGGGAGTGATTAATGATGCCAGTAATGTAATTGCCATTCTGAACATGGAACTTACGGGAAACTTCATTTCTAATTTTGAATAACTGATGAGTAACTTAACCCTGGGGGGACCTAGTCAATCAGCAAACACTGAGCACGCTGTGCTAGGCCACCAGAAAATAATAATAATATAACATAACGTAAAATGAGAGGGTACAGGGGAGAAAAAGAAATAAATCTGGGTTCCTGCCCCAAAGTGGCTCGCAGTTTTGTAGGAATGATCGATATATAAACTGATACAAAGAAGAGTGAGAAGTATGAAAATAAGGGTGTTCCCAAGATGTTACGGAGCTCTGAGAAAGAAATGCCTAACCTGGGAGTTCATGCAATTAGGCAAAGAAGGCCCCGTGACTGAAGTGGGATCTGCAGGGGACTTTAAACAATAAATAGGTTATAAAAGGCAATGAAGAAAAACAGCACTCTCAAGCTTCATTTGGAATTTATCAGAAAACTTATTTTTCATATTTTCCATTCTTTTTTTTTTCTCCTGGGATATTTTTATGACATGAAATGGAGAACAGAATGAGACTTTTTTTTAATTGAAGTATAGTTGATTTACTGTTAGTTTCAAGAATGAGACATTTTTAACAAACAAAGATGTGATTGTGAACCTCCAGCTCTCAGAATTGTTTTCCAAGAGACAGAGCAAAGGCCTCTTCCTTGGCCGGGGCGGTGGATGGGGTCTGAGGCTTCCAGATTGATGTAAGGAACCAGCTCCTACCTTTACCATCGCTGTCACCAGCCCACAGTCAAGTGAGAAAAGCTGTGGGAGAAAGAAGCTACAGAGGAAAGGAAAGCGCAACACCATCATTAAGGTGCTGAGAGTTGATCCGATTTAAACTGAGCCTGTCTGTGCGGGAAAACAGACAGGCAGCTTCCTGCAGGCCGGTCGAACGAGGGGTCAAATGCAGCTCGCCCTCACAGCACCTGCCTCTGCTTTAGTTCTCCCAGCCAGGGACAATCCGCCTGCTTATCAGGCAGTTTATTAACATATTTCATAATTCATGAGGTTTAACTTATTTTCTATACCCCACGGGCTTAGTTGCTCCGCGGCATGTGGGAGCTTCCCGGACCAGGGATCAAACCGTGTTCCCTGCATTGGCAGGCGGATTTTTAACCACTGCGCCACCAGGGAAGTCCCTGCTAGGCGATTCTTTTTTTTTTTTTTTTTAATTTATTTATTTATTATTTATTTTTGGCTGTGTTGGGTCTTCGTTTCTGTGCGAGGGCTTTCTCTAGTTGCGGAGAGCGGGGGCCACTCTTCATCGCGATGCGCGGGCCTCTCACTGTCGCGGCCTCTCTTGTTGCGGAGCACAGGCTCCAGACGCGCAGGCTCAGTAGTTGTGGCTCACGGGCCTAGTTGCTCTGCAGCATGTGGGAGCTTCCCAGACCACGGATCACACCATGTTCCCTGCGTTAGCAGGCGGATTCTTAACCACTGCGCCACCAGGGAAGTCCCTGCTAGGGGATTCTTAATTGTCTTTCAAATGGTGATGGCTAAGTCATTCCAGGATGTAGACCTTTATTCAAAGTCATCAGAATGATCAGTTGCTCATCAGGACTGTCTGGACCCCTGTGCACAGGAAGGCAGAGCTGCTGGGATGCCAGCAGAGCTACAGAATTCCAGGAACCAGAGGACTCAGCTCTCACAGAGCCGTCCATGGCTGCCAGTATACTGTCCATGCGGTTTGCTCTCCAGATATGCAAAGCCTTTCCAACAAGTGGCCACCAATCTTCATCGTCAAAGTGATGAAGCACACGAATTGTCATTAAGAAGGGGACAGACTAGCAGCCCCAAGATGGTGCACAAGATGATCCACCTACTCAGCCATAAAAAGAAACGAAACTGAGTTATTTGTAGTGAGGTGGATGGACCTAGAGTCTATCATTCAGAGTGAAGTCAGAAAGAGAAAAACAAATACCGTATGCTAACACATATATATGGAATGTAAAAAAAAAAAAAAAAAAAAGGGTTCTGAAGAACCTAGGGGCAGGACAGGAATAAAGATGCAGACGTAGAGAATGGACTTGAGGACACGGGGAGGGGGAATTGTAAGCTGGGATGAAGTGAGAGAGTGGCATGGACATATATACACTACCAAATGTAAAATAGATAGCTAGTGGGAAGCAGCCGCATAGCACAGGGAGATCAGCTCGGTGCTTTGTGACCACATAGAGGGGTGGGATAAGGAGGGTGGGAGGCAGATGCAAGAGGGAGGGGATATGGGGATATATGTATACGTATAGCTGATTCACTTTGTTATTCAGCAGAAACTAACACAACATTGTAAAGCAATTATACTCCAGTAAAGATGTTAAAAAAAAAAATGATCCACTGATGTATAGGAAGAAAAGTTTCTATTTTCTAACTTCATAGATTTTATCCACGCATTCAATTTATACATAAGTATACATTATCAAAAAGTTTGGAGACCCCTGAGCTAGACCCCGACGAGTACAAAATAAAGCCTGGCGAATCCCTTAACCTACTTCCTTGTGCCAGAGACTGGCTACTCTGCCCTGGGAGACATTTGATGACAGCTGGGAGCTCTTAGAGGGTCTCTGGACTTGGTAGAAGAAAAGTAAAAGAAGTTATGAAGAGCTTGGTGTATTCGACGTGGAGTCCGTCATCACAATCAGAGCCAACTGGTCTTCTGTTTATCCCTTCAGTCAAAATGTCTTATCCCTTAGTACAGAGAGTTTGACTTTGCTTCGGTGCACTGCCCGCAATCCTAACAAGTTGTGATGTGTTTGTTCTATGGAAAGGAAACAGCTGCTTGGGGCAGAAGTCTCACTGTCCTCTCAACCAGAAGGTTTGGAATGGAGCCTGGCTCTGTTTCTGGCCTTATCACTTGAGGAAAACCCTTGCTTTCCCCACATTCAATTTCTTCTCCCGTAAAAATGAGGTATTGCTAATCTCAGCTTCATAGGATTATTATTTTTCTGTTTTTTTAAGTGTAAAATTTTTACCTGATATCTCTTAAACTACAGAAGTACTGCATGCTTATTTTACATAACGAAACAAGTGCTAACAAAACGGTATGAAGGCAAAGATGATTTTCTCCCTTTCCCCCTCATGCCCTCCCTCCTGATACAGGCAAAACACGCAGCCCCAATGTATACCCTTCCACCTCTTTCTCCTTGCTCATGCAAACATAAATAAATAAAGAGGAATTTTTTTGTATTAAAATTTATTTATGACATATACATTATTCTGCAACAAGCTTTTTTCCCACTCTATATATTGTTTGCAGAAGCAAATGAAATCAGATTCATAAAAGAGCTTGGTAAACTGTAGTCACCACTCAGCTTCCTCTTCCTAACATCAATGAGAGGTAAACTGAGTGAAAGAATAGGTGAGTTTACTAAACACAAATGCAGTCAGTAATTTTGCTGCATAGAAATCAGAGTTGTCCCATCTGCCCAGCCTCGGTGGAAGCAGTATGAGGGCCCAGGGCCGGGGGAGAGGGGCACCAGGGCTGGGGAAGAGGGGCACCAGGGCCGGGGAAGAGGGGTACCAGGGCTACCTGATCGATGACTGCCCCCAGAACCAGGCACACTGCAGGTGACTGACCAATAAGAGTGGGATGACAATTTAGGAAGAATTGATGAATAGATTAATGAATTTAAAAAGGAACAAATGAAGGTACAAACAAGACTACAAATGAGGACCATTTCTTTAAGAAATGCTTTGGTGAAAATATGGAAGGAAATAATGAGGGAAAATAGGGAATTTTCTCCAAGAGATCTGAGGATGCCTCTGAATAAGCAATGGAAAAAATTTGGCTGACGCATTGAAGGCTGGTGGCCTCCAGGGACCTGTAATTGTTTCACCAGCCAAGGGAACTCCAAACCTGAACTGGAAATCAGGCTTCTCTTTTACCTTCTTACGTTAATATAGTTTAACATAATTCTTTGGAACTTCCTCGGGGAATCCTGCCCCTGGAAGTGGCTGGTTCCTGGAGTTAGATGCTTTAGTTTTACTCTTGATTGTTCTCTACATCCCCAAAGGCTTTTTCAGCGTAACTTCCTGATTCTGGATGCTCTGGACTTTGCGTGTTGAACTTGACTGCATATCTGCAAACCACCAGTTAAAGATGTACTGTCCAAAGGGACCAAGGCGGACTTCCGGAGTTTCTAAGAATAATTCCCTAAGCCCTTGACCCTTGCTGTTTACCTTAGTTATGCAAAATAAGCATGTTAAGGCTAGCTTAATAAGGTAACAAGCAACTAACCTATCTGTTATTTATGCAAATCTGTAACCTTCAAATCTGACTATTATTATTTAATATATTTCAATAACCTTCCTCCTTTTTATTTAATGGAATTTGTATTCAGTGTAGGAACTCTGGAGTTAGACTGCCTGGATTTAAGTCCTGCCTCCAAAGTATGGATCAGGGTTATAGATCATGGGGTAAATTAGTTAAACTCTCTGGGCCTCGATTTTCTCATCCTTAAAATGGAACTAATAGTATTATCTTTTACAGGGTTACTATGAGATTGAATTGACACTCTTATAAAAACCCATAGCAGAAGGTCTGGCACATGGTAAACACCCAATGGTTTAAAGAAAAGCTTTTAAAAATCTTTGTTATTATTTTAGGAATTATGTTTATTAATCATTCGTTTATTTTTATATTTCATACTCAAAAACATATGCAACTCAACGTATGTGAGTTGAGAAAAATAGAAATTAAACCTAGCATCAAACGAAAGATTGTTTTTGCTTGTTCGTTTGAGGTAGTGGATGTTTCGGTTGGGATGCATATTCTACTCCGAGGCAGACGCTCTGAAATGTTGAAAATAGCTTGCAGGACGCCTAGGATGACCCCCTCAGTAGACCCCAGGTGGGTGTCCCTGCTCCAGCCATGAACTGATGGATGCTTGGCTATGTCACCATGAGCATCCCTCTCTGTTTAACATCTGGGAAGGGGATATGGCGCTGAAGCAGCAAAGTAGGCAGGCAGTGCTCCATGGACTGAAGACCTGGACAAAGCAGTGCTGTACCGGAGCCGAGAAACTGCAGGGAAGCTCTGGGATGGTTCTTCCAAGGGTAGAGCAACCCTCCCCAGACAGGATAGCCCATAGCTGGTTGGTTCTGACGAAAGCAATTCTCACCACCGCTGGGTTGAATTTAGGGTGGTCCTGGCTTAGGCGAATCGTAACACCCGGGGACTACGAAAAGGCCTGACTTTTCTCCACCTCTGATCACAGAGCTGGAACCACTCCTAGGCGCTCAGCAGGCAGGCCCGTCTCTGGGAGACGCAGCATCCAGCAACACCAGCTGCCACAGGAGTTCTGGGCCACTGTAAGACCAGCCCCACAGCCCTCGGTCAGATCCTGCTTCTTTCTCTGCAAACAAGACAATACAGACGTTGTTGCTGGCTCTTTGTATTAGAAGTAAATTTTTTTGGTGAACTATGAAGAGACAGCCAGATGTTACTGTATTCCTCTGTGGTCCTGCTAGGATGCCTTCATTCTGGAGTGAAATGGGAGGATCCAGTGGGCTGCTTCCTGGGCAAGGATCTTACAGGGACGCTTCCTGCTGTGAACGCACACGGAAGCACCAGACCCGTAAATGAAAATGCTGGGCTTCAGCCAAGAAATAGTATTCAAATGAGAAAAGAGGATTTTCTTGCTTGGGAAATCGTGTGACTGGTTGGCTCTATCTCAGTGTTGAGAGTGTGCTTCTTTTTACCAGCTTTTTTAAAACCTATAAAAGCAAAGGAAACCTGCTTATCAATAGTATTCCTTAGTCTACCCTCATGAGTTAGTTGAAACAACAGGAGGCATTTAAGGAGGGAAAAGAGGTTTATTTACAGGGGGCAGAGATCAAAGAAGACAGAGGTAAAAGCATGCAAACTCACCTGACCTCCCAGCCCCATCTCAGGTGGGACATGCTCCGGCTGGTAATACTCCCTCAGGAGAGCTGGCAGTGGATGTGTGAGCAGCAGTGAGCCTTCTTGGAGGATGAAAGGGCTGCTACTGGTTCCAGTATCCACTGACCATTCTTAATGGGAAACTGTGAGGATAAAAGTGCATCTCAACAGGAATAAAGACGCAGACGTAGAGAATGGACTTGAGGACACAGGGAGGGGGAAGGGTAAGCTGGGACGAAGTGAGAGAGTGGCCTGGACATATAAACACTACCAAATGTAAAATAGATAGCTAGTGGGAAGCAGCCGCATAGCACAGGGAGATCAGCTCGGTGCTTTGTGACCACCTAGAGGGGTGGGATAGGGAGGATGGGAGGGAGACACAAGAGAGAGGAGATATGGGGATATAGGTATATGTATAGCTGATTCACTTTGTTATACAGCAGAAACTAACACACCATTGTAAAGCAATTATACTCCAATAAAGATGTTAAAAAAGAAAGTGCATCTCAAAGCATTACCAGAATGAGCAAAATGTGCCCTGCATTGTGTGGTCCCTCCTCCACCGGCCCTACCCTGCAGATGAGACCACCTCCCACGGGTCCCCTCCCCGCCCCCTCCTCTCCTAGGCTGTGGCATCAGGGCCAGGCGCTTATTTCTTTATTAACTTGTGTCACCCCAAAACTCATATGAGTAAGTGTCAAACTGCTGTAACTTGTGCCGAGTTACAGCTCTTTATTATGTAGTAGTACTAAAAATTAAAATATTCTTCAAGTCAGGCCATTGAGAAATTTTTCTAATTTGCAGAACACGTTAAACTAATGATGCTAATTAGCTTACTCAAAACAAACTCATCATGACTTTTACATCTTTTCTAGGGCAGGACCAGCATAGATAATATTCTATAGGGATTTCTCCCTGCAAGGGACACAGGCTTTCCTTTCTCACCTAATTATAAATATCTTCCAAAATGCAATCTGTGCGGTGTTATATAATTGTGCTTAAAAACGTCTTGCAATAAGGGGAAATGTGTCCTAAATCTAACCAAATATATATCAAAATATAAATGTACAGTTTTAAAACTGGGGAAAATTTATTGTGCTCCACGTTCTACAAGATGGGCATATGTGTACTGCCCACATGGATTTTATAAAGATTCTAAGTGTACTGTGAAGTCTGTTTATTGGCCACCAAACACATACACACAAGCAAAACCTAATATTTAATGATACAACGAGTAACAGCCATTTTCTTCGCCTGATTCAGATTAATGGAATATTTTTTCTTTTTTTTTAAAGAATGATTTTCTTATATAAGTTCCCTGAAAACACTATTCAGGGAGATTTCATCTGTGCCCCCTTGTCCTCTTGCCTCTTGATAGAATGATTACCTAACAGCTAGTAGACGCATCCAAATACATGTGCTGACTAAACAGCTACGTTTTTCAAATATTACCCGGAATGTTCCCTTTCCACTACCTAAGAGGAAACCATGTTTGACCAAAGTGTCTCTCAGGAGAGTGGACTGAACAAAGATGGAAATGTAATTTGAGCAATATCAAAGGATTAGAATGGTTAATTTGCAAATATGACAACATTGATTTTCTGTATGTAGCAAAGGCGTCTCATTTACAAACCAAGAGTAATCCGCAGAGACTTGGGAACATTCATCAACGATTTATAAGATTATTACATGAGACTCCAGGACACAGACCATCTCTGTCTATACTCAGACACAGACACACAGACACACAGACACACCACATAAAGCCATCCTGCATTATACACAGATATACCTGTTGAATTCTATATCACAATGGAGAGGACTAATTAGCAAATTCGTTAATGAGCTCCTGTTTTTTTCCCCAAAGTTGTCAGATGTAATAATTAATCTGTTTTCCTAAACTGTCTGCCATTATTATCTACATGAGTGCCTCTCAGTGAACACGGGGATTTCACAAAGGTTTTACTCTTCCTGCAGAGCCAAGACTCCAGGGCACCAAGGGTTGTGTGCAGAGCACAGAGATTTCCCTGACCAATGGCTGCATTGGGCATACAGTACCTCACAAAAGACTCACTCCTCATTTGTTTGTTCTATATCACCAGCAGCAAATAACCATAGACACAAATATATAGACACCAAAGTGGCTTGGACTAACCTCTAAAGTAAGATAATTAGCAGATAATTCATTTGTTCTCCCGCAGCAGTAGAAGCTTTCTTAATCAAGCAGTAGGTTACATAGATTTGCTTTTAATTACTTACAAAAAGGCACATGTTCTCCTACATCCACTAAAAGTCAAATATCACAAGTATTATACAATATGTATAAAATTGCTGCAGTTATTTGTTTTCTTGGATCTTTCCCCTATCAAACTGTGTCTCTCTCAAGGGAGGCTACCCAGTCACTTAGAGACACTGGCTGTGTCTCTAATACCTCCACCCAGACACAGTGGGTCTCGTTAGATTATAGATGGCAAAGAGCTGAAAGCACATATGAGTTACTCTGTAAGATGTGTGTGTTTTCTTTTTCAATTGGAACTGTTCACATAAAGGAAATGCACATGGAATGTATCCTGAAGATTAAATCCCTACGTTTTATGCAGTGGAAATGCACTTGCTATGAGCTCTTTATCCACGTGGATATTAAGAATATAGTTTAAAAATGACTACTTACATCTTGGCAAGGGGCTCCAGTCGTTTTTGATCATCCTTGTGCAGCTGATTCAACTCCTCAAACGTCCAGCTGAGCCTGTACGTAGCAGCAGCAGTTACATTAGCTTATGTGTGAGATCTAGCTCTTAAGGCCCAGCTACACAATCTGCCTGTGGTCAGCTGGGATTCCCCTTCCAGAAAGAAGTCTTGGTTATAAAATGGTGTTAACATTTCAGAAGGACTGAAGGGTTTAGATTAACACCTCAAACCTCATTCTTCTAATTTCCTCCCAATTATGACAGCAGTTATAACAATTTAGTGAGCAGAGGCTTGCCATGCCTCTCTCTTCACCTCTTTTCATTATATTCTTTGTTGCCTTCACAAGGCTGACCTTTCTTTAACTGAGTTCTTTGCTGTTCATCCTCAGGGAAGAGATAGCTACACTGGGAGGGGGTGATATAATTTTATTTCACCCAATATATCCAAAATAGTGTGATTTCAACATAAAATACAAATTTTAAACTATTAAGGAGATGGTTTAGAGTTTTAGTACTAGGTCTTCAAAATTTGGTGGGTATTTTGTACTGACACCACATCCCAATTTGGATAAGACACATTTCAACTGTTCAATAACCACGTGTTTCTAGAGGCACTGGACTGCCTATCAGCTATAGTTCGTTGAAGCTTACACTGGATGCCAGGTAGATAGAGAACTGATGGTAGTTCTGGGCCATAAATGTTAGAGGAAAGTCACTGTATCTAGGAAAGAATGTCCATTTTTCTGTTTGTAGAAGCATTAGGATTTGTGGTCAAGATGAACACAGTTCTGTTAGAGCTGTGTAACTCTCTCTTCCAATTTTCGTCTGAGAGAGCCCCAGGTCTTGCTGTAGAGGAAACAGATCTACACAGCCCGGGATGTGTGTATACACAAGGTATTAGAGAACTTCAAACCTTTCTGGTGCTCACTGATTCAGCCATTGATGAGACAGCTAGCTCTTCAGGATCCTAGAAAAATACTGCTACTCAGATTTCTTAATAAATGTTCATTGGATGAGAGACCAAATGAACCAATAACCCAACTACCAATTCTCTGATACACAGAATATTTGCAGCTCTCAGCTAATAAGCTCCTGCTCATTTGCATGCTAGTCTTCGGTTTAAAGTGCTTTCATATTTCAACAGAATAATTTTTTCTCTCTCATAAGGTCATAATTTTCATTGGATTACAAGTCTCCTTATGTTCAAGAATAAAACTAATTTATTACGCTATGCACAATGAGCTGTATTTGGATTCTCGAGTTATAATGCATTTCATCAAGACTGCATCTCAACTATGATTAAAAAAACCAGCTGTATTGAAATATAATTCACATACCACAAAATTAACCCCTTTTAAGTGCCCAATTCAGTGAGTTGTAGTTTATTCACAGAGCTGTCCAACCATCACCACTGTTTAATTTCAGAACATTTTCATCACCCTACATAGAAACTCTGTACCCAACGGCACTCACTACTCAGTACCCCTGCCCCCAAACCCCAATTAGCTTCATTTCAATTGGAAAAATCACCTTAAAGGCTGAATTGAATGTTTTTGTGATTAGAATAGACAGTGGACATTTTTGGTGTGGTGGTTTCTCTTATTCATTTGTTCTACAAATATTTATTGAATACTGTCTGGGGTATAAAAGAGGGAAGAGAGTAGACAGTTCTGCGTGTTAGATATGGTTCTTTTTTTAGATAAACTCAGAGTACACAGACTAGCTCTCTTTTCTGTGCTTGGCTGCTGAAAGATCTGATACAACTCCATTTTGCATGAAGTTAGAGTTTTAAGCTGGTAGAATACCATCATTTGGTATCTCTGGCCCTATAGAACTGTGAATACATTTTAACAAGTTTACTTAGAGTTAGAACCTGGCTCCAAACAGGAGACCACAGGATATAAGTGAAGAATTTTGGCTTGCTTCCATCTTACACTTTGCCTCGATTCTATTCTATTTCAGTGGAAAACCAACCAGGGTATAGCCCATGAACACCAATCCATCATTTCCTACACTCATCATCCTGACACACACTCCCTCTTCCTGGGGGTCCATAGTGCCACCTTAGTATACTCAATACATTCTTATGGGCATTAATTTCTGTCGCATGAATTCTTTGATGTAGGAAAGGCTTACCTGACAGTCAATTCCCACAATACCTAGCCACTTCTAGTTCGTGATTTTATTGCTTCCCTGTATGTTTGCTAATTGTGTTCTGTGTTTGTCTTATCTTCCTAAAGAGAAGGAGGTTGCCTTGAGAATAGAGACCAGTGTGTCCCTGTCCCACACCACCACTGTGTCCTGATGCTGTTAATACATGACAAACGATGGAATTGGTTTAGCTGTCAGGTAGAAAGCTGTGGGTTGAGCCACTGTTTCTACTGACTCCCATTTTATAATAGTTTAATGGAGAGCTGGGCCCCTGACAACTGGTATGGCTATGTCCCTGCATTTGGTTTTCAGCCCAGCACCCTCTTTCACTGGATGTGCCTTGTGTCTGAGCACCTGCTCTGCGTCTGGCTCTGGGCCAGGTGTCTGAAAGCAGCATCCCTCCTCTGTGCTCTCCTGTATCCTCATGTCCGTCATTGCGCGTACCCCATGGTACAACGCGGGCTGTGTTTTCTGTCTCCCTCCTTGGAGAGCATCTCATGGGCAGAGTGGAGTTTTACACAGAGCCTGGCGCACAGCAGGCTCTCAAATTAATTTTTGTCATGTGAATAAATAAATTAAAAGGCAGTTGTTAGCAGCGCTCTGACTAGCCAAAAAGACAGCACACACACACCTGAAACAATGAGAGACCAAGACAGTATCACTGAAAGGGTTAATTGTGCACAGCCGACAACGTGTAAACCGAATAAACTTTAGGTATCCATATCGTCTGGTATAAGTAAAACATGTTTGAAAAGTATAATCCAACCACTAAAACTCATTTTACAGTACATTAGATTTTTATCTGCATCTTTTAAAGAGCTTTAAAGGAGATGTAACTTACGTTCAACAACAACACTTCACGAAATCACCTTTCTTTGTCTGCCCATCTTCTTGTACTCCTTGCTTCTCTGCAGCCTCTCACCCCAGTCCCCAAGTCTCTCCCCTCACTCGATGGGCACCTACTTTGTAGGCATCTGCCCCTTGGCTTTTTCTCAGTGCCAGACTCAGCCTCTCTGGCTTCCTTGACTCCCTCTCTTTCACTCATTATCCCAAGTCTGCACTGCAGAGAAGAGCCTGGAACCAACCCACTGAGCAAGAGCATCCTTCCTTTCTCGCAGTGGGTGGAGGTGGCGAGAGCAGTAAAGAGGATTTCTATGGGTGAAGACTATGAATACTCCAGGAGTAATTTCGTCCCTGTTACAAGTGAAATAAGATTAAGAAATGGAGAGAATCTACCAGGGCTGGTAAAGAGTTGTCCTCCCCATTTGGGGACATGCCACTTGATGTTGTTGTGATGTAAATAGCAGCATGCTCACAGAAGTTGTTTATGACCACTTAACCTAAACTTGATGGGACATCTTGCCCCCTCACCAAACACAGAATATGAATCGCTCATCTCAGGAAGGGGTTCTCTGGTCGTCAAAATTCTCTTCGGTCCTTCCTACAGGAGTTTCAGCTCCCTGTTTCAACTCAATCTGTGGCCAGGGGTAAACAGAGGTCCTACCTGGACGGATCACACACATGTCTTCTGTGTTGATGTGCAGAGCTGAATTCACCAGGCTCCTCAAGCTAACTTGGCCCTGTGAGGGTTCAAGTCCATTTACCTGAGGAATCGAAGGACCCATTGCTTTGAAATTCCACAGTGTGAGTCTCCAACCCAGAGGCAAACATTCAGTAACATCATAACACAGCATCCATGTGTCGGTCAGGGTCCAGCCAGGAAAACAGAAACCACAATAAGTATTTAAAACAGAGGTTGGGCTTCCCTGGTGGCGCAGTGGTTGAGAATCTGCCTGCCAATGCAGGGGACACGGGTTCGAGCCCTGGTCTGGGAAGATTCCACATGCCGCGGAGCAACTGGGCCCGTGAGCCACAACTACTGAGCCTGCGCGTCTGGAGCCTGTGCTCCGCAACAAGAGAGGCCACGATAGTGAGAGGCCCGCGCACCGCGATGAAGAGTGGCCCCCGCTTGCCGCAACTAGAGAAAGCCCTCGCACAGAAACGAAGATCCAACACAACCAAAAAAAAAAAAAAAAAATTTAAAACAGAGGTAACTTAATTTAACACAGGGAATGGGGTACACCAATCTGAGAAGACAAACAGGGATGATGGGGCAAGCTGGAGATTAGCAGGAACAGGAAGCAGAGACCTACCTGAGGCTGAAAGACAAAGCGTTCCTGGGGCCCAGCGGCGGGACCCACAGAGGCCTGTCCCAAGGGAATAGGAGCCTGGAGGAGAGGCCACCCAAGCTAGAACCACGTGGGGGAAATGCCCTGGTTTCTCCCCCATCCCACCTACCTCCGAGTTCCCCGTTGGCTGAAAAGGAACCTGGGAGGGTGGCCTGGGTGCAGGGGCAGAAACCCTGCACTCTAGCTCAGGGAGGGGAGGGTGAGTGATGGACCTACCCTGGGGTAAACAGGCCCAGGACACACACAGTCCCCATGAGAGATCACTGACAAAAGCTGGGGAAAATAAGGATGCGACAGAAAGACAGACTTGGCACGCAGAAGCAGCCTGGTCACCTGGGCATGCCCACACCTACTGCCACGAGAGGGGACATGCGGGGCATATGCCGGTTGCCAGACACGGTGGATGACACGCTCTGATCCAGTGAAGCCTCACAATCGCCTGCAGAATTTTACCAGCAGCAAACTAGGCCCAGAGAGATGGAGCAACTTGCCCAAAGTTGTACTGCATGTAGCTTTGGAATCAGAGCTCACTGCAGGCGAGTTTCCATCCACCGTGCTACCCCTGAAACACAGTGCTGCGTTCTCAAAGGTGTCGATAAATACGTGCCTTTCGGCGACGCCATGAGAGGGACAGAGCTGGTGCTGAGGCAGGGAGAGCCGGCGCTCTTCCACCTTCCTTTGCAGGCTTCCTTCTCAGCTCTACGGTTATCCTCTGTCACCGGCCCTCACATCCACCCCTCCGCCCCCGTCACCACCCTCAGCGCACAGATGCACACAAACCTCGCATCCGTAAAAGCCCCAGATCTGCTCCCGGGCAATAACGGGAGAAAAACAACTGGAGCGTTACCCTGACAGTGGCGTCTTTATTTTACCAGGAGATCAGCTGTATGGCAGAGGCATGAGTCCTTAATGATGGATCTGCAGCTTGTAGAAGGGGGTGGGGATTTGCTCTCACCCCCGAGGTAACGCCCACATAAGTCACAGCTTGCTGACAAGGCTGACGTTGGAATTTTTTGCTGTTGTTGTAAATTTGAATTCATTTAGTCCTAAGTTTGGGAGGCCTCAATTATAAACACGGAAGAGAAAAGCCAAAAGATAGACATATACCAATTACGCACTGGGGTCTGTGGTGTGTGTGTATGTGTGTGTGTATAAGGGGAGAGAGAACAAAATAAGAATTTTTATCCTGAGTTAATAGTCAATTACAGAGCTAGAGTTAGTGGATAAAATGTTAACTAAAATTAAGTACAAAGGAGGAAACATTATAGCATCCTGAGTAAGATCCCTAGAGTCTTTTCCCTCAAGTAGAGGATTCCCATTTCTTAAGTCAGAAGTCCACAGAGGGGATGTGGCTAGGAGAGCAAATCTGAATATTGTGTGGATACAAAAAGACACATTCTTCCCCATGGAGCTAATTGAGACTGTCCCTGAAGATCAGATGATCCCTGAAGATATTATCCTGCAGATATGTGCATATGTATGATATCATTAAAAGAATTTTCTTGAAGACAATAGGTAATTCTGGAAGCTCTAATCTGAAATGGAATACCTTAATGATGTAATTTTCAATAAATATAGTGGTTTTGCTGGTATAAAATATAAAGTACTCATAAGAATTTGTGTTACTAATAAAAAACTGGAAAGCCATTTTCCCCAAGGTATTTTATAATGATGGAGGTAGAAAATACCTAATTTTATCAGGAATAATCTTCTCTCATTTGGCCCTTAAATTCCTGAAGATTCTCATAGCTGAGTTAAAAGCACAAGCGGTAGAACTTAGAATCTAACACGTCCTGTTGGTGAGTTGTTATCTCCTCTGGGATCATTTCTATCATTTTTAAAAGAACTGTCCCTGTAAGCTGCTGTGTCCATGATAGAAATTACTCAAGTATTTATAATGGTCAATATTCATTAGAGAACTGATTGGGATTTTTAAGTTGTACCCTTAGAATAGCACTTAGGCCACTGCAACATATAAATAAGTGTATAAAACTCCTGTAAAGTCTACCTAACTGCCAAAACTCTTTTGCAGATGTATTTATACATCATAAATATATGAAGGCATGAGATCTCTAAGATGCTTAAATCAAACATTAAATTTCATGGCATCATTTGGGTACTTGTGTTGGGATTTAGGGAGAATTTCCTTTGGATGGTGCAGTAAGTGGTTACAAGACAAAATAGGCCCCATTCCACATGGCAGACAGATGAGCTTAAAGAAGAAGTGTATGAGGTAGTTTTTCAAAGAAAGGGAAAAAAATTCCCCAAGATCAGTTATTTGCCCTCCACGTTCATGGTGTGTTTTTTGGTTTTTTCATCCAGAAAAGCAGCAACCATATCTAGGCAGTAAAAAGCAGTATTCTCTGCCTGTGTGAAAGGAGACTTGGGCTTTGTTCAGGTCCAGCCTGGCTCTTCTCTGGGATCCCAGGTCATAATGACCTGTCAGCCGTCTCCACAGGCCCTGCTACCGTTGGTGCCCCGCTCTCAAGGGGACACCAAATCAGTGCTTAACGTGGTCCTGTTTAAAGGCAAGATTCTGCTCTATCCTAACCTCAGACGAACGTAGGTACCATTTAAACTCTAATGGATGGCGTGGTTCTTTCCCCAGACCTGAGATCAAGTAATTGGGATGGAAATATAGATGGATGTCTCAGGAGGAGAGTCAGTTCTGTTCTTTGTTCCAGCAAGAAGTTGCAGGGTGTCTCTTTCTAAAGATCACGGGTAAGCTGGGTGAAATATGAATAATAACAGATTTTCAAGTGACTAAAGCACAGCTCAAACTTTAAAAAGAGATAAAGTAATATCTTGAAATCACATGTTTGCTCCCTATAACTATATGACTTTCATAGTAGATTTCTTTAAAATGGTATCTGACAATATTCAAACTGTCACACTGCCAACTCAAGTCTGACCGATCCGAGTACCTGAAGTACATTGTTTTCTGACTTACACAGAGAGGTGAGGAAGTTCAATATTTTCCCTTGTGGATTTTCTAGAATATTAGTTTTGGTTAATAGATAACCTCCCCCAAATGGATCTTATGATGTAAAACGCATAGGAAACAAAAGGTTAAACAAAGTTCAATTGGTTTCTTTGCTACCAGACCTTTTCAAAGGCTTTAATTAAATAGACCAACATGTTCTTTTACTTCCTAAGAGAAGGCCAAGAATGCAGTGTTTCACTTGGAATCCTCTTTTTGTACGAGGAGACCCTTCAGAATAATATTGTGCAGTACCTATTTTGGGAAATGCTAGCTTACATGGTCCCTTTCTGTGGAGGTGGTGAGAATGCTTCCACCACTGGCTTTTTGCTCCTGTTCCCTTTGCCCGAAATACAGCCCCATGCAGCCACGTGGCAGGCTTCCCGCACCACCTTGAGTCTTCACTCGGGGGCGACTTTCTCAGTGAGGCTTTCCCTGATCAACTTTTAAAAATTCAGGTCCCTTTCTCAACATTCGCTAGCCTTCTTCCCTATTTTCCAACGTGGCACCTTCCAGCTTTTTTCCCCCTCTACCTTTTGTTTACTATCTCTCCCTCCCTCCCAAATAGAGGGTAAGTTCCTTGAAGGCAGGGACCTTCCTATTGCCACACTCAGGGGACAGCTCTCAGCCTGCATTTTATTCAGCCTCTTATTTTATTCAGCACCATCGACTGCTCCATCCAAACTGTGAAAACACTGAGATAGTCTGAGAACGCTCCCTTCACTCAGCCTCCAGGACACTGTCCTCTTTCCCGGAGGCTGACTGGCCACCCTTCAGATATCTGTCCTGGATTCTTCTCATTATCTGTGCCTTTAAACATGGCAAAGCTGAGGGCTCAGTCCTGAGATCTCGTCTCTGCTCTAGCTTCACTCACAAAGCACGTGGATGCGAACACCGTCTACAAGCTGATAACTCCCAAGTCATTTCGGCAGCCCAGATGTCCCTACCCATCGTTGTAGTGGCCCAGCTCATCAGGGCAGGATAAGCTATGCTGAGTTTGGTTTTACTAAGAGAATGAAAGCTTACTTCTTACCTGCCGTCCTTGGTAGGCAGCTCCACTGAGCATGGATCTCTCCTCCAGCAAGTGGCTCATAGGCTGGGGCTCCTTGCATTCTGGGGCTCCCCCATCTTCCAGGGCAGCAGAGTTCTTCATTTCCAGCCATGTGGAAGAGAGAAAAAAAAAGCATGGGAGACTCACATCTATTTTGTTTGAGTCTGGAAGTGGTGAATCTTACTTCTACCTACAGTCTTACTTCTGCCTACGTTTCTTTCTCCAGAACTTGGTCGTATGCCTCATCTTGTAACATGGGGGCTGGGAAGTGTAGTTTAGCCAGGTTCCTGGACAGGGGAGAAGACCAGGGTACAGGTGAGCTCCACCAACTCCATTGCTAGGAGGAAGGAGCAGTACCACAAATACATTTCATGGCTTTGTCTTAATAGAATCCTCCCTGCTGTTTATTTTGGAGATGGGTTACTGCTAGCTTTTGATATGGAGAAGTGATGTATATCTAGTGATTAGAAAATAAACTGTGCTCAAATACAAGAAAATTGTCAGCTGACTCAAATCTCCTACAGAATGAGGCCATGTTAAAATGATTATATCTATGCTATAAAAGTACAAAGTTCCCTAATAAGGCAGGGCCAGTATTCAAGTTGATCTTTAAAACTTCCAGAGTGCTCATTAGGAATACTTGTTCATTCTGTTCTAGTAACAACTGTAACTCTTTAAATGACAGCACTTTCAAACCATGAGGACAGTCCTCTTGTAAATGTCATCTAAAGCGCTTGCAGCTAAAGCAAGATTAAGAAATTTTAACTTGGATTTGAGATTTATGCTTTGAAATGTTTATTGTTTTATCTCAATTAGTGAGCATATGCACCCTTAAAACCCTCATGAAGATGGTCGACAATCCAAATTTTGCTGACATATATAGAGTTTGTATGAACCTACAGTAGGAGATAAGAGCTTCAACTATAAGAACTGACAGGTCTGGATTCAACTTCATTCAGTCTCTTACTTGATGTGTGAACTTGAGCAAGTTTTTAACTACTCTAAGTAAGATTATGTTTCCTCATCTGTAAAATTGGGATATTATAGATACTATAACACATGTATTATACCTACATAAGATTGTCCTGGGTGTGATATGAGATAACATATATAAAATTTCCTGGTAGATACTAAGTGCCCAATTCTTAGCTATTAAATTACCTTTACTGACTTTAATGTTTTCTCTTAAATTATATCTATTAAGACTTTAACATGTTACTACACTTACTTATTACGAGCTTAGTTACAGACCAAAGATATTTTCGCGGTTAAAACTTTAACATTTGCCGGAAGGTTTGCTTCGAGTGACCTCTGTGTTCCTTTGACCGTGCTTCTTCCTCTAAGACACACCATGGTTTTGTGACTGTAAGGACTAAAGGGTGAAGCATGTCGTATCTTCCGGCATTGATTTCCTGTGCAAATCAGTGATTCAAGCAATCTGGATTTCTCCACTAATTGGCTTTTAAATAATGAGCAACAATCATCTATTTACCACATAAAGCCCCTGAGGGAAACTTGAAGATGAAGTACTGTGTACTTACCACAATGTATTTGCTATTTCATGGTCAACTAGAAGCCCTTTTATAGGTTACTGTGGTTAGAGAAGCAGGAGTGATTTTTCTGGCGAATTAAATTTTCTTTGCTTGAGCTCAGCTCTGATGACTCAGAGTGACCAGGCTGGATGGATTTGCAGTCTACCTCTTCTTTCCTCCCAACAGCGGTCACCTCCTTGAGGACAGTCACCTCCTTGGTCACCTTGCCTGGCCAGCAATGAGATTGCCAGAGCCCAGGAAGAATGCAGTTCTCCTATTTGGCGCTCTATTAAGTAGGAAGTAAAAAAAACAAACAAAAAACAGTTGGTTTTCTTGCTCTATAGACTTTCCTACCAGGTGTGAGGCAGATATCAGGGTAATCAAGATACCCTTTAAGTTTACAGTCACATTTTCTGTTGTCTCAGCAAAAATTTGACAGGCACGCACCATGAGATAGATGGTTTTTGATCTCTTTCCCTTCTGTCCTTCCTCCCTCCCTCCCTCCCTTCCTTTTTTGATCTCTTTCCCTCCCGTCCTTCCTCCTTCTTTCCTTTTAATTTTTTTAAAAAAATTTTTAAATAGAGATTATCTGTAAACTCATTCTTAGTAAACAGTGAGGCTAGGAAAAATTTAGGGTCTCCTGGTGACAAATAAACCCTTGAAGACTCTCCAACATAGTCACGTGTATTTATTAATCACCAAATCTTTGGATAGCTCTTTTATAGAAGGCTTTCTTATTTGGCCTCTGCAGCATGTTCAGCTTTCCCTGATCTCCACCTCCGGTTATCTATGCTGTTTATTAGCTCTGCTCTAAGAAACTACCATAAACCACAGAGGCTAAACTCTGATCTGTGTCTTTCTCTCAAACGAAGCATCGCAGTTTCCCTGTCTCTCCCACTGGACAGTGAACGGACTGGACACAGAAGTGCATGTCCTGTACCCCTGCACCCCTGCATTTCACTCATACGATGAGCTCAATAACTGCATGGTGAACTGTTGACCAGAATGGAATATGAAAAATATCATCAAGGAACATTGTTTAGGTTGTAGCCAGGCAAGATTCTGAGTTTGATCTGCTCGTCTGGACCGGTTTGACAGAAAGTCAGTTTTGCTTACTCTGTTTAGGAGAATTGCCAAGGCATTATAACAGTTCTAGGATCTGCAGATAAAAAAAAATTTCATCCTTTAGCATGCCCTGATCTGAACCTGCATAAAAAGCCCAAGCCCTTCCTACCCTCAAGAGAACACTGGGTTGGTACAGCTTCTCAGAAATCAATGATGCCTTCTAGGAGCGTATATCCAAAGAAAATCCATAGCCCGTAATCAGCTGGAGCTATCTCCCAGCGGCGTCCGAATAAGCATGCTCTTTTCTCTCTCATGCTTGCTACTGATGTATGTAAAGCATTTGGTGTGTATCTGTTATTGCATGAGCTCTCCATTTCCTTGCAAATAGGTGGATATGTGACTTTCACACTAATGAGTACCATGTGGTGTAATAGAAACCCATCACCATGAAATATAGCATTTTTAGAAGGCTCTCTTGCATCAGGGAAGCCCATTTATGCTGCTGAAAATGTTTTTAACTGTCTGCTTTGATGTGGGAAATGGGTGTCATTAGTAGGACATGAACCAAATCCTAACCTCATGCTTGTGTCCTCGTGTTGCCTTCAGACTTACATACATGCAGTTCGGTGAATGAATGGAGGCCTTCAACCAAGGTCCTGAAAGACACTCAGAGTCACCACAGGGAAGAAGGCAGACGGTCTAAAAGACAGCTCATGTACTCATCCTCTCTCTCTTTCCTTCTTTGCCTTTGGTTTTCAGAGGAATCTTAATAGATGGGGGGAGGGCATAGTATCTGTGAATTTGAGTGGTCCTGCTCCAGTTTCCACATAAGAGCAGTAGAAGAAGTGAGGAAGGATGGGAGTTAGAGACAGCCAGATTGAGCAGAGCTCCCCAAGCTTTGCCAGGCAATGTGATTTTGAGGTCAGGTGTGTCTTGAACCCTGTTGGAAGTATGTTTGCCTGCAGGCTTACAAACTTAGTGAATATCGCTAGTAAGTGCTTTATTATCCAGCAGGAAACTCGGCCAACTGCCACCAGTAACATCTGTAACTGATTGTCAAGGAAAGAGAGAGGAAATAGTTTTGGCTCTACCATGTTGCTCCTAAATCTTGATCAAACACAAGAAAAGGCAGCTGAGTGATGCTTGAATAGTGCCAGTGTGAAAATGAAGTGCAAATGTAGTGCCCATTTAAAAATGAAGGATATTTCTAATGGACTGCAAGAGTCACTTAATGCTGCCCAAGACTCCCAAAGAAAAGAGAGACAAGCCCCTTAGAATGTCCTGCAGTGTATCTTGTGCCTTACCATTTACCTTGGCATTCTTTGTCTAACACTTCACATAAGGCAGAAAAGATTAGCCTTAGGAAAGCTTCTACTATACTTAAAAAAATGGCTACTCCTATTGGGGAGTTTTGAAATATTCACAGTAATCATATGCTTTGATTTTATTTTCAGATAATTGTAGACTCACATGCAGTTGTAGGAGAAAATACAGAGCGATTCCGTACAACCTTTATTCAGCTTCCTCCACTGGTAGCATCTTGCAAAACTACAGAGCAAATAGCACAGCCAGAATATTGACATCAGCAGAGTCAAGTTACAGAACATCTTCATCACCACAAGGCTCTCTCTTGTTACCCATTTATCAGTCTCGCAGGGCGTTAACAGTTATCTTCTCCCTGGGTATTCCTTCTAGGGAGCTGACCTTGATTCTTTAATTAGCCTCAGTCCTAAGCCCAGGTACCTTGCACGGCTCTGAAAGAGTCATGCCATGTCCATGATGCTGTGACTTTGGTTCACCCTCTTATTTTCCACAATAAAGTCCCATCTCCAATACTCATTCCACAGTTACATTTCTGAACAATAGAATGTACAGTAGAACCTCTTCTATCTCCCTCTCTTTCCTAGTTGATTTATCCCACTCAACTGGCTTTCCCAATTTCTTAAAAAAATTTTTTTTCCCGCATGTTCGGACCTATTTCTTATTACCCCACCACTCTCTTGGTCACTGGCTCCTCCTTCATTCATTTTTTTTTTAACATCTTTATTGGAGTATAATTGCTTTACAATGGTGTGTTAGTTGCTGCTGTATAACAAAGTGAATCAGCTATACATATACATATATCCCCAGATCTCCTCCCTACTTTCTACACTCTCTGGTGTCAGATCTTTATTTTAATAACCCTTGAATGCTCTGATTTTTATCTGGTGTAGGAAAATAAGGCAGATGGATGAGAACAGCCTTCTCTGAGTATTCAGAGAGCAAAGAGGGGATCCTAGCTTCAGATTTTCAGGTCAATCATTGAGCCAGTATTCCATTTAGGAGGGATTTAGAGGTAGCACTCTTTGAATGTGGAGTTAGAATGCCTCGGGGACTAGTTTGGAAGATATGCTTGCTAGATTATCTAGTGTGAACATGTATTTGTGTGACTTGGGGGTTAGAGGAAGGATTGATTATAGCGATGTTAGCACTCCAAGCTACCTCTTTTGTCACCACTATTCCAAAGAAAAATATTAAAGAAGCATGACTGTAAATTTTAAAAAAGGACACCAAGGAACACAAACCTGACCTCAGCAGCTTAGGGCATGAGTAGAGCTCAGGTAGAGAAGGAGGGAGAAGGAATCAAAGTACCAGAAGGCCGTGGCGATGGCCATTTCTGCCAAGTGCTTTAAAGAATATAATCCAGTGTTTGTCCTGTAGTCGACACTCATAAGTATGTGCTGAAGTGAAGAGGTGCAAGGTCTGAACTGATTGTTCAGTGAGGAATTAAAGACAGTAAACCAGTCATTACATAAAGGCAATTTTCTGTTTTCCCCTCTCCTCTGTAAACTCTACCTTGTATTATTTGATACTGATTATTTGATATTATTTCACCAGTATCAAGCAGGCCATCAGTTGTCCAATGTAAAAACATCAAGTCCAATGTAAAAAAACATGATCCCATTTAGAAAGGAAAGAAGGAAGAAAAGGAGGGAATAAAGGAAATGAAGGGAAGGGAAGAAGGAAAGGAGAGCTTGGGTAATCATTAGTGCTGTTCACCGACACTTTTGGTCTTTTCTTTACCAGCCATGTGGTAGAATTATACTTCCTGACGCCCTAGAAGTCAGCCACGTGTTTGGCCTGTAAAATGTGACAGATGAAGCATGTCACTTCTGGCAGCCAACCTTAAGAGCTAAGGTGTGATTCCCCATGCTGTTTCCCTCAGCTGTGGCAGCGCTGTTCCAGACGGCGAGGCTACATCCCTGGCTGAGAGCAAGTCAAGCCCGGCTCCTGCCAACCCGGCAAGGACATTTTGTGTGAATGAGAAATAAATCTTCACATTTTTAAATGATAAAAAGCAGGGGTTGTGTGTTACTATAACATAACATAGCCTGTCCTGAATGATACAACGTAGTAAGTAACATAGTCTTTCGCAGTAGGATGGTAGGTGTTTTTTCTTTTCTTCTTTCTTATTTTTTTGTATTTTCTAATTTTTCAAATAATTTTTAAAATCAATTTTGTACTCTTCTAGAATGGGTATATTTTTTGTAATAAGGAAATAAATTAATTTAAAATAAACTAGGGAAAGCATAATTTTTATGTTTTGAATATGTTTATAATTCAAAATTAAATTATATTTTTATTGATAAATGCATGAAATACACACAAATTAATGCCGCTTTCTTGAACCTGGGGTATGTTTTTGGAGCATACTCTTTAGTCACCAAGAACTCTGAAAAACAAAATGTCACACTGTCATGGAATCAAGGTTTACCATCTTGAGATAGGTCTGCTCCAGCCCCTAAGAAATGCACCTTCGTGAGGGTGGTGGACTTCTTTGGGGTCCTGGGAGACATTTGTGTGACAGACAACTTCCCATTTATCTGTGGTTTGCTAATGAGATCAGGCAAAACGACCAAGAACGATGGGCATTGCTTAAAAGAGTGCTCTGTTTTCTAATTTTCCCTTCCCTCATCCTTCCCTTTGCACAATACACCCACCCACCCACCCACACACACACACACACACACACCCTGTAATTAATAATGCAGTCAGGCTCATTCGAGGATAACGGAACCATGTGTACATTGCCCTTATCACACAGGAGAGCCTTGTTACATGTGTTTATCTGCACATATTTGTTTGCCGACCTGAATGAGATCGATAAGATCCCATGCCTTCAAGATGGCAGACTCAAAGCCAGGGCCAAGCCACAGACAACTGATGGGTCTCAGCCCTGTGTTTTTTCTTTCAATCTCTTCTGACACAAATCGAAGACAGTGCCGCTGTCTTTGAGGACTGAGATTCCATAGACAAAAATTAGGAGTCTCTAGATATTTTGTAAAGGTTAATGTTTTCTTTGAGATTTTACCTAGTGCCTCTGCAGTATTATTTACAGGGTTTTCTTCCACTTGACCAACCTAGAAATATATTATATAATAGACTCTCAGTAGAAATAAAAAACCCTCTTATTGGTCCTATTGAAAAGGATAGTAAAGCCCTGGTTTACAGATAAACCCTTTGCTCTTTTTCTCCTTCTACAGCCCCAGAACCCACGTTTAGCATGTAAGACAATGAATTACAGTTATTTTTAGTTCTGGATAACAAGTTCAAAAGGCCCCAAAAGGGCTTAGGTTATTACTTAGTGCTCATTGCAAAGGAAAACCTTCTGGGAAAGGTCTTTTTTTTTAAGAAACCAAAGAATTTTTAGATCCCAAACTGTACCTGAAAGAGAAAAGAAAACCTTACTAAGAACTTCTACCTTTCTAAATTTACATTTGGAATAGTGAGAGATTATGACAAATGTGCAAATTGGTATAAACGGTCTCTCCACCCTTACTTGGTGGTTTCATTAAGTTTTTTAAAAAATAGAATAAACAAAAGAAAAAATACATACCCCTCAAAACAAAGACCTTTTACTGAAATTGTCTAGTTTAACCATCAAAATATTTAATTCCTTTGTACTCTGTGAAATGTCTAGATAGAGGCAAAATTATTGTTAAATTTTTTAAAGGTCGACCTTTAAGCACAGGTCCACGTACTTACACTGGAAACTAGGTCTCAATGTAGAAGGTGCCCATGGAGCCTATAGACTCAAAGTGTTCTGAAAAAAGTTAATAACCCTCATTCTTTGTGACTAAAAAAGACCCAGGCAGGGCATTTCATACATGGCAAGGAGCAGCTAGTGGCCTGAACTGTTAGCTCAGATAACCAGGCTCCTTCTGCTTTCATCCCATCTTGCTAACATTCTACAAAGATGTTTGTCGCAATGAAATTGATTGCCAGCACACTTGGCAATTCGAATTGCATTAGATGTTCCTTCTTTTTTCATGCCATTAACCACACGAATACAATCTTCGGAAGTCCTATATCAGGAACTCAGGACCTGGTGCTGTGGGACTAGCTCAGGTTTTATGGTCAAGGTCCCTTGTTCTGTGGACAAGCAGAGCAGCTTCTCAGCAAGTGTAAGCTTATGCCCTGAGCTGGATTCTAAAATTGAAAGCATTTTTAAAAATGCTCTTATTTCCTGATATTTACAAAATGTGTTCACCTGCAGAAAAGGAGGACCTCAATTAGGGGAATCAACTAGCCCATCAATGAGCAAATGTCTGTCCCTGGGACCTACTGTGTGGATCCCAGGCTGAAGTAAGGAGCCAGTTCTGAAATCTGTGAAAAGGAGCCACAGATGTTGGATGCTGTCAGACTTTGGAGGATTTCAGAGAGCTCCATCTCTGAAGAGCCTTTGAAATCCTTTTCCAACCCCTTCCTACCCAGAAAGTTGAGTTATTGCCATGATCACCCAGTGGAGAGGGCTGGAGCCGGAGAGCAGAGAATGAGGGTAAAGGGTAAAGAGAACCATCTTGTAGGGCTCATGGGAACTGAAGCCTTGGTGCCCTGACACTACGAAGAATCCCAGCTCCTTCACTATCTGGGCTGCAAATGCTCTGGTGTCATGTCAGAGGTCATACAATTGTGACTTGGAAAAGACAGGCCTGATGTATGATTTCTCAGCTGTGGAGCTACAGGGGAAGAGGGAAGCAAGGGGAACAGAGGAGACCGTAACAGCTGGGAAGTAAGCGTGTTTCCTGTCTCTCCCTCCGCTAGCTGGTGGGTGCTTCAGTCTGAGAGAAGAAGCAGGCTGCTCTAGGTGGCGGTCCTGCTGGGCCCGTCTAACCTGTGATGTACACTGACTGGTGTGCGTTTCTTTCTTTCCACCCAGGACAGCTTTCCTGCCCGCTTCGGAGGAGTCCATTTTGTCAACCAGCCCTGGTACATTCATGCCCTGTACACACTCATCAAGCCATTCCTTAAAGACAAGACCAGGAAACGGGTAATGAAAACAAAAACCCAAAGGGGGGATTCGGAGGCACAATTACGAAGCCTGTCCTCTCTCTCTCTCTCTCTCTCTCTCCCTCTCTCTGTATTTTTCATTGTGTTTTTTCCTGCTTTTCTGTAGTCCCTGAGCATTTGAGCCTCAGCTGGAGTTTGCAAATGGCCTGGATTTAATCAGTAATTTAGTAGAACTGAGTTATTTTAGAGTCCGGGTGACAAACCAAAGGAAACATTGAAGGCATGCAAATAGCAGATGCCCCTTTTACTGTAAATGCTTGTGGGAAATATGGGGTCAAGCAGCTTCCTGTTCATGGAATATTTTAAGAGCTAGCATTTTGTCCTGTGAATGTATTATTGCTACGAAGAATACTGATGATTTGTATTTTTCCCCATGGCTCTTGGGTCATAGCTGCCAGCTCCATCACCTTTGAGATTGGGAAAGCATTCTTCTTTGGAAATAATAGAGCTCATAGGAAGAAGGCTTTTAGAATCTTGATTGCATCAGCTGATGACATTTGGGAAGCCAGCCTCTTCCACCAGAGCTGGGTATTTTTTAATGGCATTCTGATTAGCTGAGAAACTGAACATTATTTAACCACTCGGAATCTCAGTTTCTTCATTTATAAAATGGAAAAACTAACACCCACATCACAGAGTGGTTGGAGTAATTTAATGAGACAAATAGCATAAAGCTATTCATGTAGTAGAGACTCCATGACACCAATTTCTCTTTCCCATTTAGCTCTCTTTTCTTGTAAGCTTTCCGATTTCAGCTATCACCTGGCTCAGGGACATCACTTCTTAAGGGAACCAGGGTCAGTCTTACAGCGCCTTACATAGGCCTCTATGCCCCAGGGACCCCGTGCTGGGGAAGAGCTCTGAGTATTCAGGGGGGGAATGATGATGTGAGGGACACCCTCCCATACACACTCTGCAGGTTTCCTAACTCCTAGACCTCAGATGCTTCCAGATCCTTAGGAAACACTGCAGTAGGGTATGGGATACGGGGTAATTCCGCTGTCCCCAAATGAGTGTGGAACTGGGAACTAGAATTCACCAGCCCCAAGAGGCAGAGACATTCTGGAACATTCTGCAATCTGTCTGGGGTTCACGACAGTGATAAGGGCAGAGAAGTGCCCTAGACTGTTCCCAATGTGGCTTCATGCTTCCCACTGGCTTCATTTTCTACTTAAGAAGGATCCAGTGGGAATTCCTCCCACAAAGCAATTGACATTTGTGCTGTGAAGGGGGTTGAAGGGGGTTTCTGGAGCTCTGGGTGCAGAACAGAATCTGACAGGTGGGGATTCCACCTCCTACCTGCTGAATTCCTCCACCCCACAGGACCCCCGGAGAGAGGGCCAGTTTCAACAGCGCTCCTTTTCCTCTAAGAACTGGAAGTGTTGCGTGGGTGGGTACCAGGGCCAGTATCTTGCTGCAGCTTTTCCATGCTTCAAATACTACAATTCCTCCAGTGAGACATTTTGCAAAAGCCAGAATATGTGAATTTCTTCAAAAAAATTCTTGTTAAAATTCAGTCATAGCCAACAATCCAGTGTCAGAAAATGTACATTGTTTTCTGAAGTGCTACAGTATTCTCGTGAAGAATTTTAACACTTAGCTTCTCGTCCCCTTCCTCTTTAAATGATGTCATTACATCACAAGTTAAAATCAGCACAACAGAACAAAGTAGCAAGTATTTATTATATACTTATATAGTACATTATAATAAACAGGCACACCTCGGAGATATCGCAGGTTCGGTTCCAGACCACTGCAAAAAAGCGAGTATTGTGATAAAGTAGTCTATTAAGTGTGCAGTAGCATTATGTCTAAAAAAATGTTCATACCTTACCTCTTGCACTGTTGGTGGGAATGTAAATTGATACAGCCACTATGGAGAACAGTATGGAGGTTCCTTAAAAAACTAAAAATAGAACTACCATATGACCCAGCAATCCCACTACTGGGCATATACCCTGAGAAAACCATAATTCAAAAAGAGTCATGTACCACAATGTTCATTGCAGCTCTATTTACAATAGCCAGGACATGGAAGCAACCTAAGTGTCCATCATCGGATGAATGGATAAAGAAGATGTGGCACATATATACAATGGAATATTACTCAGCCATAAAAAGAAACGAAATTGAGTTATTTGTAGTGAGGTGGATGGAGTTAGAGTCTGTCATACAGAGTGAAGTAAGTCAGAAAGAGAAAAACAAATACCGTATGCTAACACATATACATGGAATCTTAAAAAAAAAAAAAAGTTCTGAAGAACCTAGGGGCAGGACAGGAATAAAGACGCACACATAGAGAATGGACTTGAGGACACGGGGAGGGGGAAGGGTAAGCTGGGACGAAGTGAGAGAGTGGCATGGACATATATACACTACCAAATGTAAACTAGATAGCTAGTGGGAAGCAGCCGCATAGCACAGGGAGATCAGCTCGGTGCTTTGTGACCACCTAGAGGGGTGGGATGGGGAGGGTGGGAGGGAGATGCAAGAGGGAGGAGATATGGGGATATATGTATATGTATAACTTATTCACTTTGTTATACAGCAGAAGTTAACATACCATTGTAAAGCCATTATACTCCAATAAAGATGTTAAAAAAATTATTAAACAAATTCCTCATTAACAGTCAGAAACTTTACATGTTCTTTTTGTTCTCCTTGAACTTGTATTTCCATTATACTTCCCCCACCGAATCATAGCCTCATATAACATTTTTTTATACTGGAAAGCATTTTATCGATCACCCTGTTACATTTCTTTGCAACAAAAATATGTATATAAATTTAAATTACTCTTTGATTACCCATGACCCTAATGCTTTAAGTATCAAAAATTTTTCTTTTAAGTTGGGTAATCATTAAAATTGTTATTAATGCACAATTGTCCAAAACAACATAAATATATTATAAATGTTAATAATTATTAAATTTTAAAAGTAAAATTCTTATTTAAAAAAAGTTCATACCTTAATTAAAAATACAAAACAACAAAAAAAGTGTAATAGTTACATCGAAGATCACTGATCACAGATCACCATGACAAATATAATAATAATGAAAAAGTTTGAAATATTGAGAGAATTATCAAAATGTGACCCAGAGACACGAGGAGAGCAAACGCTGTTAGAAAAATGGCACCAATAGACTTGACGCCATGTGCTTGACGTAGGGTTGCCACAAACCTTCGATTTATAAAAAGCATAATATCCGTGAAGTGCAATAAAGCACAATAAACAAGGGATGCCTGTAGTATGTAGTATACAGCATAATGTAATACTTATATGGTATATTATTATACTATATGTAAGTATTTTAAAAATCACATTTACACTTCATCATGGTTAAGTATGGGGGGGTTGTGTAATTGATGGCCCTATATTTGAGTACAGTTTATGCGCATTGGGCCTGCAACATGAAGAAGTGTGGGAACCGATGTCATTATACAGATGCACTGTAGATAAACTCTCAGGAGTCAATTCCTAAATCTCCGGCAATGGTAATTATCAACTTGTGGCTTATCCACTTTATAGATTTGTTTGAAAGTGTTGTTATTTGGGGGTGTTTTCTCCCCTGCTTGACTAATTTCCATCACCATCTATCATATGCTTAGAAGATGCAAACTTGTTTGTTGAGGGTAGTATTGGCAAATCCAGACAAAAATAGAAAATCGTTGCAAAAATATCTCACGGTAAATTCTCAGGTCCCAGTTTTCAGTTCCACTGACTAAGAATGGACTGAGCTTTTTCCTTGTGCCCACACCACCCTGGGAGCTAGGAGAGTATTAAAAGAGAAAGAAGACACTGTCCCTTTTCCTGAGCATTCTTTTCTTGCTATGGGGAAGCAAGACATAAATGAACAAATCAGAAAAAACTAGAAGTCATCACACAATGAAGAGCAAATTTGGGGGAGAGGGGAGAACCAGAGTGGGCAGGTGCCACTGGGACAGACTGAGAAAGAAGTTGCCACTTGGTGTAGGCCTGGGAAGGATGGGGAGGGTTGAGGAGGGTCCGGAGGGTACTCGGGGGGAGAACATAGCAATGTGGAGATGTGTGTGAAGCAAGATTGGATGGTTTTGGATGGCCTGCATCCCTATTCTTCTCATCAGCAGGGATAATTAAGAGATGACCATATGTGTAAATTTGGGCCATGGCCAAATACTACCCAATTTGTTCATGAACTTCATTTTTAAGGACTATTAATTCAGGCCCTTTTCTGAGCAATAAATTAACATTTTATGCAGACTAAGCTACAGACACAAAATTGAATGCCTCTTTAAACCCCATGATCACCAGCAGTGCATCCACTTTGTCACTGCTAGACTGTGTATTAGATTAAATGCTTGGTCATATGTTTTGGATTTTTTTTCTTGCTAATTATTTTTTCTTTCCAGATTTTCCTGCACGGAAACAACTTAAACAGCCTCCACCAGCTAATACACCCTGAATTTTTGCCGTCTGAATTTGGAGGAACCCTTCCTCCTTATGACATGGGAACCTGGGCCCGGACGTTACTCGGTCCTGACTACAGCGATGAAAATGACTACACTCACACCTCCTATAATGCAATGCACGTGAGACACACGTCCTCCAACCTGGAGAGAGAGTGCTCACCCAAGCCGATGAAGAGGTAAGGCCTGGCTCAGCGGAGCCTCCCAGTTAGAGGTCAAGGGGCGTTTTGGATTTGGGCCTATTGTGGGTTAAGTAATTGAAGACCTTTACGGGCACAGAACTTGAATAAAATAAATTGCAGTACATTCTCAGCTGATTTCACCAGAACTGAACGTAAATGGGGCTTGGCTGTCCCAGAAATACAGTTGTCCCCATTGTATGAAAGAAGCAGTAAAAGGCTGGGACCCCACTCATGTCGTGATTACAGTCCTAGGCTCTAGGGAATCTGTTAACTCACACAGAATGAAGTGTGGGACCTTTGAGATACACTGAATGAAAAAGCAACCTGCTAGAAAATGTTTCTATCATTGATGCATTTGGAACCATTTATTGAGCATTTACTTGGCCACAGTCACTGATTAGGCACTGGGAGCACAAAAATGAATAAAGACATTGAAAACAAAAAACAAAAAAACTGAGAAGAAGGCCCTGGGAAAATCTGCCAAGTAAGACTTCTAGCAACCAATTTCTAATGCGAGTGATGTTTGAGCTGAGCTCTGAAGGATGAAAATCAGCAGCCCAAAAGGAGGAAAAGACAAGATAGACAGAGGCCTGGAGGCAGTGGAGGGATGGGATATTCTGGTGTGGTGTGGCAAATAGGCGTGCGAGGGTCAGGGGTGAGAGGGGAAATAATGTTCCAAAGATGGTCGGATGCAGGTGGGGAAGTACGCAGCATACTGTATTCAGTGCAGAGCCATGAAGGAGGGTTTCTTAAAAACTGATGTACAAATAATGTACGAAATGTATAAAAAGTAAAACTTTATTTTACTCCTTCAATCACTATTCCCCAATCCCAACCCCTCCCCAAAGGAGGGATCAGACCGGGGTGGACCCTTCCATTCTCTTTTCCATATATTACACACACCTATACACATCCAGAGAAAATATCTAATACCGGGTATTGTGTAGCCTAGTTTGATAGGGCTGCTGTAACAAAGTCCCATCGACTAGGACAGATTAGGTGCCTTAAATAATAGAAATTTATTTTCTCATATTTCTGGAGGCTAGAAGTCCAAGATCAAGGTGTCTGCAGGGTTGGTGCCTTCCGAGGCCTCTCTCCTTGGCTTGTAGATGGCCATCTCCCTTCTGTGTCTTCACATGGTCTCTTCATGCGTGTCTGTATCCTAATCTCCTCTTCTTATAAGGACACCAGCCATATTGGCTTAGGGCCCACCTCATTTTATCTTAATTAACCTCTTTAAAGACGCTATCTCCAAATGCAGTCACAGTCTGAGGTCCTAGGGGTTAGGACTTCAGCATGAATTTGAGGAGGGGGCACAGCTCATCTCATAACATGTCATTATGTAACATCTTTCCACGTCAGTAACTCTAGGTGCATCTTATGTTTTCGGTGCTGTGTAGTGTTCCAGAACATGAATATATCACAGTGTAGCCATTTCCCCGTTGATGGGCAGTTAGGTTTTTTCTGAGTTTCTTCTCTGTTCTAAATGGGGCTCAATGAACCTTTTGAACCTTTTTGATGTGCGTCCTTCATTCTCAGGAGAAACTTCCTCTGGGTAGACTTGGAGCCCTGAGGCTGCTGGGTCAGAGGACTGTGCATCTTAAATTTCAGTCCACACTGCCTAGATACCCTCCAAAATGACCCTACTCCTGAGAATCTCTCTCCCAGACCCGTGAAAAGTGCTTGATATTATCAGACTTCATTTTTTCTCTTGAGATATAATTGACATACAGCACTGTATAAATTCAAGGTATACAACGTAATGATTTGACTTACACACGTGATGAAATGATTATCACAATAAGTTTAGTGAACATCCATCACTTCATATAGATACAAAGTTAAAGAAATAGAAAAAATTTTTGTTCCTTGTAATGAGAACTCTTAAGATTTAAGATTTACTCTATTAACTTTCATGTATAACATAACAGCAGTTTAAATTATATTAATCATGTTGTACATACGTTACATCCCTAGTACTTATTTTTCTTATAACTGGAAGTTTGTACCTTTTGACCACCTTCATCCAATTTTCCCTCCCCCTACCCCCTGCCCCTGGTAACCATAAATCTGCTCTCCTTTTCTATGAGTTTGTTTGTTTTTATCTTTATTAGATTATGATTGCTTTACAATGTTGTGTTAGTTTCCGCTGCACAACAAACTGAATCAGCTCTGTGTATACCTATATCCCATCCCTTGTGGGCCTCCCTCCCACCCTCCCCATCCCACCCCTCTAGGAGGTCAGTTTTAACCATAATCCTGATGGTGGGACAACCGTACGTATTTTTGTTTTCATCTGTATTTTCCCACCAGACATAGTTAAGCACAGTTACAGTCTGGGGTTTGTAAGGATCGTGGAATTATCAGAGAAAAGGAGACTAAAAGCCATCAGCAGCTGATATGGGGGCTCAGGTGGGAAGATGAGGGCCAGAACTGATGACGAAGTGGTGGAAGAACAGCTGAATTCTGGAGATGTTTGGGGAAGGAGGAGTGTCACTGTCGAAGTCTCCTTTGGGTAGCTGGGCTCATGTTGATGTCCTGAACTGACCCAGTGTCCAGGAGGAGGAGAAGCTCTGCATTTCCTGCTCAGTCAGGATGACTACACTCAAATGTCTGGAAAACCTCTCTGCTGGGACGGGAGGGACCTGGAAATTCATTTACTCCCCAGGTTACTAGTCAACATTCTCTGGGAAGTGGCGGTCATGGTGGCTGAGAGGTTGGCTTTGTGCCTCTACAGGGAAGGGACTGACCTAGCGGCCCGCGTCCTGACCTACACTCAGCCCAGATGACAACACAGTAACAACTGTAATGACAACTCACACTATTGCCACTGTTCTGAGCCCTTTAGCTCATTAAACTCTTTAAATCCTCAGCACAACTGTATGAGAAAGGTACTGTCATTATTCTCATTTTACAAATGAGGAAACTGAGACGCAGAGAGGTTAAGCAGCTGCCCGAGCTCACACAGCTAGTAAATGGCCAAGCTGGGACTCAGACCCGGGCACGCTGGCTCCGTGCTCTGGGTTCGTGTCCTCTATAAGATAAGGCACGCCGCCTGCTTTTCCTTGTACTTTCTATCCTCAACTCCAGTGCCAGCCTTCTCTCTCCAACCCCTCCATGCACAGGAATAGTGACATGTCATGTGGCCTGTCCCTACGCTATCTCTTTCGGATACGGCCATCATACCTTCCTATATGTCTGAACTTCCAAAGTCAAGTGGCATGAAATAGGAATTTGCCACTCCTTCCCCAGATGATCAGTTACAGAGTTACACCTTTTTTGGGTGACTAGACACATCCTGACTCCAAGTTCCACTTCTGAATTAATGTTGAGGATCAGAGGAGGTGACACCCTCCCTTATCAGCCAGTGAATTCTGGAGGGTAAAGGCTTTGTCTAACTAACTCTTGTTCACCTCACTCCCTCCCCAAGAATCCAACTCCACGCCCGACACACAGCAGACACACAGCAGACATGCTCGTTGCATTTCAACGTTGAGTGAAAGCTACCACCTCCCAAACCCATCCTTGGTGCACTTGCCCCTTGCTTCAAACAAATTGTCAGCTCCCAGATGAAAAGAGCTAATTCTCCTGCTTTACCAAGACTCTCCTGGATCTTGCTTTGTAGGATCTTATAGGGGAGACAAGATGTCCGCACAAATAACTATATTTAGGTGCAGAATGGGAGAGCTACTGTGAAGGAGGTGTTAGACCTGCTGCAGTGCTCTGAGGAGGCATTCACTAATTTCAACCAGAAGACTCAGAGAAGTCTTCATGAAGGAAGGCAGAGCTGACCCAGGTTTTGGAGAAGGTAAAATATCAGAGTCAACATCCGGGACTCTGCCAGAGCAGCTAGCAATTGCATATGCCTCTCATTACCCCATCAGCCCTGCTGTCCTTGGCATCCTTGAGCCTTTGCTTGGGGACTTCAGGCAGCAGCAGGATGGGCAGCGACAACCTGGTCCCAGCAGTGACGCCAGCAAGGAGGGACCACTCCTGCTGTTGGGCTGTGCCTGCCGTCAGATGCCTCACAGACAGAGCTCCGTGATGAACGAGAAGGTTACAGGGACAGAACAGTCACCATTCAGAGCAGCTTTTGACCCGTAAGGACCCAGAGGGGATAAGAAAATTGGAAACAGAATTGGAGGAGACCTTGAAGGTCATCTCTTCCAGCTCCCCACCCCATATGGTAGCCTGTTCTCCAGCACAGCCTGTCAGGCAGCCCCAAGTTGCACCGTCCAGAGACGGGCAGGCAGCTCATGGGGCAGCGTGTGCCCTGCTGCATGGCTTCAGGACGTGCCTCTTTATTCTGAGCCAGGTGACCTGGGTCTGACCTCTGCACCAGCGCTGTCAATTCCAGCGGGTAGACGACGCCCATAGTCCTAATCCTGCCATAGTTTCCAACAGTCTTCAGACCCATTTGGAATCAAATGGGCTTTTGTGACTGTCCTTGGGACCTAATCACTTTTCATAATGTGTTTCAGGAGCACAAATTGCCTCAGTTCCAGGCAGCTCGGAACAATGCATTCTGGCATAGGCGCAGAGTAAAATCCAAGATGTGTGATGTTCTCGATGAATGAGTGGTTCTAACAGCGCTTTTTTTTTTTTCCAGGTAATTTTGGTTCAACCCTTGAGCACAGAAACTTAAAAAAATTATTAGTTAAAAAAAAAATTATTAGTTTAGTTGAAAATTTCTCTATACTACTTATTTCTATATTGATCAGTTCTTTGATATGATAATGCCTTTGTGGGCTGAGTGTGTGACATTTTCTGCTCTAATACTAGATGACCCTCAGTTTTGTATTTTTAACTTCTTGTTTCTGTTTTTTATTTTATTTGTTATAGTCTATGTCCTTGCTCTCAGGCCATTGGCTGTCACTTCCTGTTCTTGGGACTGTGTAGGTCTGAAGCACCCTACTTCCTCTTAATTTACTACTGGAATATGTTTAAGATCTGGAAAGTAGGTAGCCAACCTTTTTAATACTCTCCAACAAATAACAGTAAGTAGGCTTTGTATTAGGCTCTATCTAATTATTTGGCGGCGAATATGACAAAACTCCAACTGCATTGCTTTAAACAATAAGGAAAATGTATTATTTCACATAATGAGAAGTTACAAAGTAAGGTGGCTAGAGGAATGTTTATTCTAGTGGCTCAGTGGTTGCCACCAGAACCCAGGTCCTTACCCCTGCGTCCAGCACGAGTGGAGATTTCTGAGGCAGGAGTCCACCCTGATTCACAGGGGGAGGACAACACCCAAACCAAAGGAGCTTTTGCTGCCTGGAAGGAGGAGGGAATGGCTTGGATTGGGAACCGGCAGCCCCGCTTCAGTTTTGGGAGTGCAGGCCTGGAATTTCTGTCGCATGAAGCAAGTGCATGGTCTTTAAATCAGTATCACAGATTTTGTGACATCTCTTTCAGTTATTAGGATTGGTTTATTAATTGCTTTCTGGTTCTAGCCTATATCTCTGATAAAGTAATTAAAATGGCTATGGATATCATTAAAAAGGCACACCCATACACAATCTTGAAGTAACTACTGGTGGATTAGGAGCATTTTGGGAAAGGTTTTACTTTTTAAAATATATTTGTATGTATTATATGTGTATACATCTACACATATACTTGTACATATATGTATACTATATATTTGGTGTTTATGTACAAATGGATATATGTATATGTTGAAATGTATGCATACACACATATACATAAATTTTTTAAAAATTACTGGTGATAAATCCTATGTAAATTTTATACTAAGATCTTGATTCCAAGAAAGGAACTGAAGCCTCTCCCTAGAGGTGGAGCCGTGCTCGCGCAGAAGCGGGCGGTTTGGTACGGTGCCGCTCAGATCCGGCACTGAGAAGACAAGGTTTTCACCAGCCCCCCTGCAGCCCGGGAGAGACCACAAACTGCTCTCAGATGCATTGTTTCATGACTCCATTGGTTGCTCCCAATCTTAGTCAACCCTGATGGCAGCTATTGCCAATGGAGCTGATGATCTCAAAGAAATAAAGTGTCTTTCCCCGCATTTCTGGGCGAACGTTAAAGGGAGGCCTCTGAAAAGCCAGGCTTTGCGCCGTCTCTGAGCCCATCACTGAGGCAAGGCACGTGTGCATCTGAGTTTCCAGGCCTGGGCATGTGGTCACTCTGGTGGAGGGCAGGGTAAAATCCCGGGCTAAACCAGATTGTTATAGAAAGAGGAAGGGGTGCAGACCAGATCAAAACGGTGTGTTCCCTCCATACCAGAAGGGCAGGTGGTCTGTGCCAGGGCAGCCAGGGAGAGAAACAGTCTATTTTAGGCCATCCTCTATTGCTCTCTAGTAGGTTCCTCTTGTCTAAGCCACTGCAGACAGCTTCTGTTGGCAGGATAAACATCCTCCACAAAAATTGTATATAAAATACTAAAATTGCATATAAAATACATTTTATCATTCTCCTTATTATCAGGGACTTAGGAGATTTTAGAGCTGGAGGAGGTCCTTAGATGTCATCTGGAGATCATCAGATGTCCCCCACATGGTTGTGTGTGTGTGTGTGTATACACACACACACACACACACACACACACACACATATATATAGATGTTGCGTAATGAGAACACTGCATTTATTAAGTAATCACAAACTCATGTTGCCATGATGGAATCAGTGTTATTTACAAAACTCTCCTAAGATCTTTAATTTTAACAAAAACAAAGTTACTCGATGTTTAACTTAAATTTTAGTCTTATAGATGGTAAGTTTCCATTACATTTTGTGGACTATCAACCATAATGTAAAGATATCCACCCCATCCCCTTGCCCATTACTGCTTCAGTGGAATAGCTGGGAATCAAGCACAGCGTCCTAACTCTCAGTCTGAAGATTTTTGGTTCGGTCGCACTGCTAGCTTCTGCCGAAAGCATGGTATCTTGCCCATGGCAGGCACTCCATACATACTTAATATTTTTTAGTTAAAAAATATATAAGTACATGGTACACAGTTATGCTTTTTTTCCACTGGTACTAAGATTTTAAAAATATTTTTCTTCGTCTGATTATCATAGTCAAGGTCCTGAGAAGTCCTGCAGGGCAAAAAGCTGCATCACCAGAGCTGTTTCATCAGAGGGTGCTTTCTGAGTAGAGCAGCTGTTAACATCTTACAGTACACTCATCTCCCAGAGGCTAAGAGGATGGAAAACACTGCCCGGGTATTCGAAAGAGAAAGTCAGGGAGTTGATTTTAAGTTCATGGAACCCGGCTGAACTTTGACTCACAATTTCCATCCTCTTTGTTTCCTGGAGGTCCCCTCGCAAGCGCTCAGATACATCTGCCTTTTGATCTGGGCTCCATCTGGCATCCCTGCTATTCAAGGAAAGGGATGATGATGATGGTGAGGTTTTTAATGCACTATCTGGGATTCCAGTCTCATTCAGCTCATTCATTCTCCAAATAAACATTCGTGTCTCAGCCCTGGAAGAGGAACTCCTAGCCTGATGATGGTGGAGCCGTGGTTCCTTCTCAAAAGCCCGGAAATTACCGTAGGTAGAAAGGCACATTTTCTCTTTCCTTGTTCAGTGAGTGAGCTGAATGGGGCCTGATAGCTAAACCCAACCCGTGATGCAGGCGTACCAGCCACCGAATCAGACGGAGTCACTTTGAGGAAAAGCAGAGCCAAAGTGACTTTGAAGATTCACAGAGTGGTGGAGAAGCCTGGCCTTATCCATTCGATAGGTATTTAGGGAGAGCTCCTCTGTGCTGAGATCACAGGCCCCTGTACCTCATGGAATCAAAAGACCAGTGTGAGCAAAGCACCTCAAGGCAAAAAGTGGCAATATTGCAGCACCCATGTAGAAGAGCATACACGTAACATTTTAGTTATAAATTCTATACCGACTTTCTAAGTTGGCATGACATGGCAATGATTCTGCTGCCTTCAGTGTGTATTTACATGTAAAGATGTTTGTTCCCAGGATTATTTTTTTAGCTAGAGATAACACCATTCATTAGTCAAAACTGGCAATTTTTGTCATTTCCAGTAATTAGGGGGGTTTTGATGCAGTCTGATCATAGATAAAGTTTGGCTGAGTATATGCAATAACTCCTGTTTTTATTTATTTATTAAACCTTTAGAAGTTATTAGGAATCCAGAAAATTATTTGTAGAGGAAGAGGCCTTAAAGACCCGAGCTGCACCTTCACTCAAGCCAGTAAGGAGTGGCCCCAGCTTTCAGAGAAATGACCCACCTCATCCACCCTGTATACTGGGCGATCAGAGGGACCAATGCTTTGGGGTCTTGTCCAGCTACGCAGTGGAAGGACTGCTTTTGATCCCTTTGACAAAACGCCTTTGCCCCTATGTTCCCTAAAGTCCTCTCCTAGATCCCACATGGAAGAAGTAGGACGATGTCAAAAGACATTGTGAGCCATCCGCTTTTTTGGAGGGAGTGGGGAGAGGGTGAGGAAACGCTTGGATCGAGTTCAGATTTCTGAGCCAGAAGGAAATTTTTGGCCATGTTGTTCCCTTTGGGGTCCTGCCTGGGTGGTTAAAAAAAAAAAGTCGTTTTAACTGTTTTCAGCTGTCAATAGAATTGGCCATGACCTTGGTGACCTTTCAGCATGTCCTCCTCGTTTTATAGGGTGAATGTACGCGTTTGCTGGATAACCACTCATTTCCGGCAGAAGCAATACATCATCGTGAAATACAACCCATACGAAAAGAATGAGGGGTGGCAGTGTGGAAACAGGAGGACCCTTGTCTTCTAAGCAGTCGGGGCAAAAAAGGGCCCGTTTTACTGTGTGGCCCGGGAACAGATGTTCCATGTGGAGGTTACATTCAGTAAAATTACATAATGCGTCATTTCTTAATGAATGCTCCACAGTCCCTGCTGCCCTGTAAGTTGTCTTGTGACTGGTTTATAACTCAAACAGGATTGAACTTCATACTTTTGGGGTGTCACTCCTCTTCAGGCAGCTAATGCCTGCGATATCATCACTTCTAGAAGCAAAGAACTCATGGGAACGCCACACATGCCTGGTGTTTTCTGTGTGTTGTTGGATACTGAAGTGTTGCGTGGATGCTGACAGGAAAGGGTTAACATTTCTTAAAGAACCGAGAAGAAGAACTGCCTAGTCTCATCATTACTTGTGCATCCGGCTGAGATGGATGTCCTGCTTTTATACAACTTTCTTTGCTGGGGCAGAAATGGGGGTGGTGGTGCACCTCCTTGCAAATGCATCCTATAGAGCCATGCAACATTAGAATGGAAGAAAATCTACGATGATTTCAGTCCCTAAGAACATGAATGAGGCCAGATAAAATATGGGGGGGGCATGCCATGTTCTCCTCTTTTTTAATGAATGACATGACAGATTATGAGATAAAGAGTTCTAAGCTCCTGGCAAAGCCAGGGAGTAGGGTTGAATTAGAGGAAAATGAACAGACGTGGGTGTGACTGGGTGTAGTTTCAAGTGCAAAGTGTTTGGCTACTCGCAGTGTCTGTTCCGAAAAAGACTCCTGTTTGCTGAAGACTCACAGTCAGATGCAATTACTTGGAAAGGAAGATGTAGTCTAGGCAAGAAAAGCAAAGAAAGCTTATTTCTTGTGAACATATTGCTGTTGGTAAACAAACATTTTGCCTGATTCCAATAAAGCTGATGTTGTGTGTACCCAACATCTAGCCAGCAGTGGGTCTCTCGTATAAGTTTTAGTGATCGTATGGATGAAAACAAATATTTGACATGATACGTGATGAAAATCTCTTTGAAGTGTCATTCATAAAAACAATGCGCTGCTTGCATAGAGAATTTCAGCTCCTTTTCAGGTTTAGGCAAACCTTCTGTAGATCTTATTTGGGCTTAAATTATCCAAACTGCAGTGTTCGAGTTTTCATGTCAAGGCCATAAATGAGCATTGTTGAGCTTTCAGCATCTCATAGTAAACTCCTTCAGGGCCCCATTTGGGATGCAGCTGCCTGTGTCCCTGCGATGATGGCGATTGGCCCCGCTGGCCCGGCTTCGCTTTGCTTCACCGCTCTTCAAGACGGGCCTCAGGGGCTCCAGGCACATGTCACCGCATCCTAATCCCAGCCGCTTGCTTCAGCTTTGAGACTTTGAGGGAGTGTTTACAGTTCTTTTCTTCTCACTTGCCTTTTTTTCCCCCCAGTCTCCCCTTATGGGACTAGATGTGGGTTCTGGTCACTTCCTTCCACTGATTTTTCTAGTTATGTGATGTTAGGCACACGTGGAGTCTTGGCTTAGCCACGTGGAGTGTTGGCTTCCTCAACTCTAAAGTGGATATAACCTCAGGGGTCGCTGTCAGAGTCAGATGGCAGCAAGCGGAGACAGTAGCCGGGACGTCCTACAGAGGAACAGGATGATAAGTCGTAGCTTTCCTTCTTCTCCAGTGTGGTTCGTAAGGATTTCCATTTTTTTAGAGTTTTAACTTCTTTCCCGATGGAAGTTTCTCACTAACGATGGAAATTCCCAACTCCTTAAGAGAGAAGCAGGCAATGATTAGGTGTGGTGGCTTGAAGGGAGATGCCTTGAATTCCTAGTTAGAAGTCAGACTTACATTGGCCATTTCCCTCTTCTTTGCCTTAATGTGTGCAGAGGGCAGGAATTTTGTACCCTTGGAGCCCTGCACCCAGAACAGTCATGCACAGTGGGTGCTGGACACAGACGGCAAAGTCAAGGCGGGGGGAATTAGCGACACAGACCCCCTGCCTCTCTTCCTCTCTGTCTGCCAAGAAGGTCTAGTCTTCACATGAGCCCTGATTTTCCACTCACCAACCCGTCCTGGCGTAAGCCTGCCCTCTTGGGCTTGCAGAGCAGTTATATCCTTATTGGTCTTTATTAGTGTTACTCCTGCCTCTCTGTTCCTCTAATCTAACTTATTATCCATGGAATCTTAAGTGTAATCTTTAAAAATCATAATGATGCCACCCCTTTGCCCAACATCCTCTACAGACTTCCCACTAGTTCCCTGCATTGGATAAAGGCTGCTCCCCTTTATCACAGGCCCCTGCCACATTGGCTTCTGTCCACCGCCTCCATGGCCAGGCTTCTTCCTTCTCCAGGGCCTCCCTGCTCCGAGATGTTCTCCCCTGGCTCGTGGCTCACTCTTTCATCAGGGCTGGCTTCTCCATCCACAGCCCTGGAGGGAGTTCTTCACCCTCCCCGTCCCAAAGACCCCTCCCTTCCCACCCTGCTCTTCTCTGTCACTGCCCACTGTTTTCATTTTTTAATTTTTTTAAATATTTATTTATTTGGCTGCGCCGGGTCTTAGTTGCGGCATGTGGGGTCTTTAGTTGCGGCATGCGGGCTCTTAGTTGCGGCATGTGGGATCTAGTTCCCTGACCAGGGATTGAACCCAGGCCCCCTGCATTGGGAGCACAGAGCCTTAGCCACTGGACCACCAGGGAAGTCCCTGTTTTCTTCTTAATAGGGATCACAGTCCCATAATCACACATCTGTTAGCTTATGTATTCAATCTCCCTTCTATAGATTATATACCCTCTCAGGGCAGGGGCTGTGCTGTTTTATTCACCAATATGTACCCCGTGCCTCACAAATACCCTAGTATATAATAGATGCTCAATGCACATTTTCTGAAGAAGGAAGAAAGAGGGCAAGGAGAGAGGCAGGGAGAAAAAAGGAGAAGGGAAATAGGAAAGAAGGAAGGAAGGAATTGTATGACAGTAAATGCTGTTAGGAACAGAGGACTTTGTAGAGTGATGAGGTTAACAGTCAACCACTCATGATGGAATAAGACAGTATCATCGTCTTATTTGTAATCAATGTTTGATCAGAATTTGAAATTGTCTCTAAGGGTATCTATAACTAACTCCTTAGTCTGATTATTTCTCCTAGTTTCTGAATTTTCATTAACAATTAACTTTTATAATACTTATCTTTTTGAAAATTTTGTTCATTTATTCATTGAGCAAATATGTATTGAGGACCTACTAGACACCAAGACGTAGTACAAGATAGAGTCATTAAGAGACCAGGATCTACATCAGATTCTGTGGGTTCAAATTAGGAGCCATGTGACCTGAGTAGCTATCTCTCTGTGACCTTGGTTTCCTCTCTCCAAAGGGAAAAAACTATTAGACCTGCCTTATTACTGTGCTGTGAGGATGAAATGAAGTGTTAGCTGCTGAGGATAAAGTGGTTGGGAGGGCAGACCCTGCCCCTGCTCTCTGAGTCCCCAGTCTATGAAGGGAGACAGACTTTAAACACATCACTGTACAAACAGCTGGTTTATTCTCACCAGGACAAGCACTTTGACAATGACAATGTACCATGAGGTGCATCTTGAGGGTCCTAATCTGGTCTGGGAGAGGTGCTGGTCAGAAACGGCTTCCCTGAGGAAGTCATGCATAAACTGAGACTTGAGGGTTGAGAAAAAGTTTCCAGGTGAAAGGAGAAGCGTGGAATTGGGAGCAAACACCCTGCATTTGGAAGGAGCAGGGTGGTTCCTGGGATGACCGTGTTTTACCAATTATAAGATGTATTTTTTTAAATTAAAAATCTCTGACATCAGGACCTGTCTTACAATTGATGACATCTTAGTTTCAATGAAATACAGAATTAAAACGAAAACAAGAACAGAAAAGCCCAGAGAGGTTGGAGAGCAAAAAGTAAGACGAGAAGAGGTGTGTGGGGGGCATGCAAGACCACATAGGTCTTGAGAAGGCTGTTGACCTTTATCCCAAGAGCAAAGGAGAGTCATGGAAAGCTTTTAAGCAGGGGAGTGATATGAATATATGAGTTTATGAAAAGGTTCACTCAGCCTTTTGTGAGGAGTATGAATTGGAGTGAGGGATGGTACATGCACGGAGACTGTCTGGGGCTCCCGCAATAGTACAGGCAAGAGATGGGGTTAGTTGGACCGGGGCTGTGTGAGTGGAAGCAGAGAGAAGGTGGACTCAACGATATTTAGTGGGTAGAATCAACATGACCTGATGATAAAGTCATTATGGGGAACAGAGGGAAGAGATTTCAGGAATGACTGCAGGTCTCCGGCTTGGGTAACTTGCTGGAGAACATTTCTGTTTCCCAAGATAGGGAACTTGGAGGAGGAGCTGAGTGGGGAGAAGGTCAGTAGAGCAGACTATCCTATCCTTCCTGGAACTCTCACTCTAGCCCCTTGGCTTCAAGGAAACCACTTCTGGTTCACCTCCTACCACTCTGACGTTCACTCTGGAGCTCTCCTCGGTTCCCGTGGCTTGCATCCCTTTATGCCTTGGAGCCCCTAACTTATGTTCATTCTAGAATTCTCCTCTGAGCTTTAGAACCATATAAGCAGCTGCCTACGTGACTACTCTCACTGGATGCCACACAAGCCCTCACACTAACCGTGTCCAAAACTGAACACACAACCTTCTCCCCAATCTTGTTGGTTCTACCCAACTGAACACAGATCTGGATGCATTACTATAAAATCTGACTTTTGTGCTATTTTGAAAAGTTTAGTTGGAACCAAAGTATAAAACAGTGATCCAAATTGAATCACAGTAGTCGTTCATCTTGGTGGGGGAGCATCCTCACTAAAGGAACAAGACCCCCTTTCCCCAGGCCCTCTCTGTCACAGTGCCCTGATTCATTTGCTTCCCAGCACTTCTCACTTTCCAGAAGTTTCTCGTTCGCTTCCATCTTCCATGTTCATTGTCTGTGTCAGCCCCACTAGTCACGTGAACAAGGCTTCTCTGACTGGATCAGTCCTGTGGTCCAGCACTTACACCGATGCCCAGCTTTGAGACAGCACAATCCTTACTTTCCAAGGGTGTTTCCAACCTGTGTGTGAGCTGTTGACACTGAGTCTGGGCAACTCTCTGGAATGAGAGTATACAGAGCTGCCAGAGTGACAGGCGTTTTTATGTTAATCTGTATCTCTTTCATGTGAATACCTTGAAGGCAGAGATAGTTTCCCTTCCTTATTTAGCATATAGTACATGCTCAAAACTTTTTTTTTTAACATCTTTATTGAAGTATAATTGCTTTACAATGGTGTGTTAGTTTCTGCTTTGTAGCAAAGTGAATCAGCTATACAAATACATATATCCCCATATCTCCTCCCTCTTGCGTCTCCCTCCCACCCTCCCTATCCCACCCTTCTAGGTGGTCACAAAGCACCGACATGCTCAAAACTTTTGAAAAAATTTATTGTGTGATATGAACACGGACAAAATGTGAAGTGGGAAAGCAGGATTGCTCAACTTTGAATTTCCAAAATGTTTTCCTGCCCCTTGAAATATTTTCCAGATTTGAAGGCAGATTTTCCTAAACCGAGAGCTCTTCCTTAGTAATAAATGTGGCATTTCATGAGCTCTTCTGACGCTTTAAGATATTGCATCAATGAGTGAACAGAAGCAGGAATTTGGTTTGAATGAGCCACAACTGACAACTCCTTACAGCTCTTCTTGAGGTAGATGAAAGCAGATTTCCTTTTAGCAAACCTGGGATGGGAAGGTTTCTTACTGCCCCACAATTATTTAGCCAGGTAGTGACAGCTCCAGAGCAATGCTTTGAAAATTGTAATGTGCGTCCAAAGCACCGGGATCTTGTTAAAATGCAGATTCTGACTCAGTGGGTCTGGGGTGGGCCTGAGAATCTGCATTTCTCATCAGCTCCCAGGTGGTGCATGTGCTGCTAGTCTGGGGACCACACTTTAAGTGGCAAGGCCCTAGACTGGACTATTTCTCCACATGCCAGACTGGATACAGATGTTCCTGGACTTATTCCAAGGGTTGTTGAAAAATTGAGCCTTTCAGGTTTTGAGAATTTTTAAAAAATAGGTATGTTTAAAAATAGAGAGAGAATTTTAATAGATTAAAATTAATAAAAATAGACAGATTATTATCCCCATGCTATAGATCAAGTAGCTGAAGCCCACGGAGGTTAAATGATTTAGCCCAGATCACAGGGCTGGTAGGTGGCAAAATATTGTAAATTCAGTTCTCTTCATTCCAAGCCCAATGCTCTGTCTCCTTTATCACATCTGTTCTCACACTTTTGCGTATTCCTTCCTCCCTCCCTCCTTTCTTCCTTCTCTTTCCTTCCTTCCACTGGGGCTTATAGAGCACCTTTTCGGGGCATTTGCCTTTGCGCAAAGCACTGCAGCTGTCTTGGATGTCTGTTCCTGTTCCTGCCAGCCCGGATTGTACCCTGTCTTTAAGACACAGTTGAAAAGCAACTTACTCTGTCACACTTTCATGTACTGTGCTGTCCCCAAACCCCATTCTGAGTGGGGAGGCTACAGCTACTCTGGAAGAAAATTGATATTCAGGCTAATGTAGTGCTATCAAAGAAGATCCGTTAACGTCCTTTCATTTAGATCCATTTACGTCATCTGACTCAAAAACAGACTTACAGAAGGTAGTTTCTATCGAGAACCCTAGCCATCCTTTTCAAACTCAGGTGGCATGAGTCATCCTCATGGTCTCAGCTGGTGGCAGCTTCTGGCATTTCTCTACCTGCTTCAGAACACCATATTCTAGTTCTAGCAAAGGAACTCCACTGAGGCTGTGCACCACCCATTTCACAGGGAGAGGAATAATTAGGAAAAACTAGGGATGCTCTGAAAGTGCCCGGCGGCTCCTTGTGCCCGTCTAATTCTAGCGAAAGACGCGTGCATTCAAAGCAGGTGGCGCCAGCACCTGTAGCTGTTTGCTGTGTTGCTATTTTATTTATTATTTATTTATTTATTTATTTATTTATTTATTTATTTATATTTATTTATGGCTGTGTTGGGTCTTCGTTTCTGTGCGAGGGCTTTCTCTAGTTGCGGCAAGCGGGGGCCACTCTTCATCGCGGTGCACGGGCCTCTCACTATCGCGGCCTCTCCTGCTGCGGAGCACAGGCTCCAGACGCGCAGGCTCAGTAATTGTGGCTCACGGGCCTAGTCGCTCCGCGGCATGTGGGATCTTCCCAGACCAGGGCTCGAACCCGTGTCCCCTGCATTGGCAGGCATTTCTCAACCACTGCGCCACCAGGGAAGCCCCCTGTGTTGCTATTTTAAGATATGATTGGTAGTATAAAAAAACTCTCCAGAAATACCTGCATGTTGAAAATGTATTATTTGAACCATCCTCTGACCATCTCAGGACACCTGAATCCACATCAGAGTATCTGTAGCAATGCATTCTGTGTCTCAAAATTTTGGAAACCTGCACACACACAGAATGTGAGCTCATGGCAAGGACAGTCATCTGGTTCAGCTACAGACTGGCCCTAAGACATCTGCAGACCTCACTCTGCTGCCTGGGGTTCCTCGGAAGGGTTTGAACATAACACACGCTAATTGTGACCTTGAATGCTCTCATCCTCAGGTGCACTAGGGCGACTCTGCCTAAAGGAATGCTTTGGGAAATTGCTCGGTAGAATTAAGAATATTTTTATAACTAAATAATCCTCTTCTCTATATCTATTTTCTAAATTTGCATTCTTTTCTTTGGTTTTCTTCAAGAGGGCAGGCAAGGGCTGCCTCTGTTATCAGACAGACTATCAGCTGTTCATACTCAGAAGATCATATTCAGAGAAGTGTTGGTAAAATGATGTCTTTCCAATTGAAATAATTTCTCCTTGAAAGAGCTCCAAGCACTTTATTGTATCTTTTATCTCTCATAGCCCTCTAGAGAATGTGGTAATATCCTGTCCTCATTGTACCGGTGAAAAACTGTGAGTTAATATGACAGGAATGCATTGTTTCATAAAGAGCAATAAACCGGTTTGCAAATAAATTAAGTGGAACGTCCAATTGCAGCTGCCAGTTTCCACCATGGCCTTTCTTGGTCTTTCCTTTCATTCCTTCCTCCTCATCTCCAAGTTCCTGGCCTGATTTGTCTTCTGGCAGCTAAGCTCTGTTCTCAGATAATCTTATCTGCTCCCTTTCTCCATCCTAATCGACTTTCCATGTTGGCTGATTCCAGTTCTGTAGAGCTGTTCCCAGGTATTTGGGTGAATGCTGTACATTTAAAAGAAAGGATCTTGTAGTGTTATTAAATTCTTTGCTGGTCATTACAGATGAAGATACGATTGTACAACATGTAATTATTAGAACACTTTTTTTTTTCCTGAATGAAGTTCTGCTATTTTCTTTTCTGATTTCATCACTGTGCCCAAAATAAAGTTTTAATACATAATAGATGATTTTGTTAACCACTGGCTTCATCGATGCCAACAGAAGAAATGCTTCTCTGAGAACTTGAATATTAACAGTTCTGGATATATGTTAATATCCTTTGGTTTCTTACCAAGTTTTAGGTATTTCTTGTACAGTATAGCATAGTGTTTAAGAACGTGGGTTATAGAGTCATATTTGGGTTCAGATTCTAGTTCCACAACTAACTGTGGGAACTTGAGCAAATTAATTAACTTTTCCAAGGCTCAGTTTCCTGATCTGCAAAGCAGAATTAACAATACTCACCTCAGTGGAGAAAAGGGAACCTTCCTACACTGTTGGTGGGAATGTAAGTTGGTGGAGCCTCTATGGCTATACCGGAGGTTCCTTAAAAAACTAAAAATAGAGTTACCATATGATCCAGCAGTCCCACTTCTGTGCATATATCTGGAGAAAACTCTAATTTGAAAAGATACATGCACCCCAATGTTCAAAGAAGCACTATTTACAATAGCGAAGACCTGAAGCAACCTAAATGTCCATCAACAGATGAATGGATAAAGAAGATGTAGTATATATACACAATGGAATACTACTCAGCCATAAAAAAGAATGAAATAACGTAATTTGCAGCAACATGAATGGACCTAGAGATTATGATACTAAGTGAAGTAAGTCAGACAGAGACAGACAAATATCATATGGTATCACTTATATGTGGAATGTAAAATATGACACAAATGGATTTATTTACAAAACAGAAATAGACTCACAGACATAGAAAACAAACTTATGGTTACCAAAGGGGAAAGGACTGGGGGTTGGGATAAATTAGGAGGCTGAGATTAACATATACACACTACTATATATAAAATAGATAACCAACAAGGACCTACTGTATAGCACAGGAAGATATGATCAATATTTTGTAGTAACCTATAAGGGAAAAGAATCTGAAAAAGAATATATATATCTATATATATAGATATATAGAGATATATATAGATATAGATATAGATATATATATAGATATATACTGAATCACTGTGCTGTACACCTGAAACTAACACAACATTGTAAATCAACTATATTTCAAAAACAAACCAATATTCACCTCAGAAAATTATTGTGAGGTTTAAATAAAGATAATGCAGGCTAAATAATTAGTACAGAACCTGGCATGAAATAAGTACTCAATAAATGGCATGGTTGTTATTGTTGCTGGCCATGATGAGATGATGACAATAATTATAATGACCAGCCTTGGGGATGGGAAACTCTCCTGTAGGTGATAACTCTAAAAATATCCAATTAAAGTGTGTGTTGAAATCTTCCTTTCCAAAACATTCTGAAACTGATTTCAGATGTGACAAGCAAGATTTGCTGAGTGCCACCTGGAATTTTTCTGCACACTGGAAAACCCTTGGTGGCTCCAGGTCAGATGGGAGCTACTCTGCAGCAGGAAACTGTGACCTGCGGACACGTAGCAATAACTTACTTTAAATAAACTAAAACGCTTTACAATGACACAGGAAAATAGTTATTAAGTAGCACCTGGCAGCTCTGAATTCAATATTTAGAAGCTTACGGAAATAAAAATATTTTTAAAAGGTAAATCTTTTTGACTCATGAAATCTAAATGTATTGGGCATACACAAACTTCAGGAAAGGCTTTCCAGGCCCGGCTAAATTTTGTCATTTTTAGTATTGTTATGCTTTTCTAGAAGGAGGTAAAAACAAATGCTGAGATAGAGAGGAACTTGGACTATCTGAGCAAATCAGCTTAAAGTCTGAATTGTAGAACTTTGAAAAATGAAGTCTACTTATTTTCAAGAACTAATGGGTGATTTAACCCAGTCTCGTAGACTTCATGAAATCCTGGGGTTAAAAATAGCACTTTGTCTGAGATCATTTTACAGTTGAAAAATGTGGGATCACAGAAGCCAAGTGAGGTGCTCCGTGGAGTCCTAGTTAGTGACAGCAAGTTAGTGACAGGGGCGATGAGAAGAGGCACGGAACTCCCAGCCTAGTTCTCTTCCATCAGCTCAGCTCTCCAAGGACCCTTACAATGAACAGCAAAAAACATCTGTAGTGGTAACACAAAGTTAATATTAATTTTGCTATATGTTCAGAAAGAACTTATTTCTTTCACTTCAAGTAGGTTAAATTTCTTCCTAAAGTTTTTTCCTATTATTTATTCATTCAGAGATAAAATAATGGTATGTGTTCACCCTCATCTAAAGGATAACAAATTAATGGAATCTAGACTGATGAAGTTTCTTTCTATTTAGAATTCAAGCAACGACGGTGATACTCAGAAAGCAGCTCTCATGTCACCTGGGGCTTTGTGTGTGTCAATGTGAGGATTAAATGAGTTAACACATGGAAAATAACACAGCACAGTGAATATTGGCAATGACAGATCATAATGTTGTTGCTGTGGTCCTTTGGGATGACTGTGAATTTCTAAATGAGGATTAGTATATTACTCTGGCTTAGCCACAAGTGTGATGGAGGGAGTGACGTCTTAAATAACATTGCTGTCCAATGGAAATATAATGTGAGCCATACATGGAATTTTAAGTTGTCTTGGAGCCACGTGACAAAAGTAAAGAGAAACAAGTGAAATTAATTTTAATGTTTTAACCCCATGTATACAAAATTATAATTTCAATATAATTTTAAAAGTATTAGTGAGATATTTTACATTCTTTTTTTTCCATACTGTCTTTGAAATCCCATGTATACATTATCTTTATAGCCCATCTCAACTCAGACCGGCCCAGTTTCAAGTCCTCAATGGCCACATGTGGTTAGGGCTCTGTGTTGGACAGAGCTGCTCTAGTCCTAGGTACATGTGAGCCCAATTTCATCCTTTCTGAAAGTGCATGCATTTTCTCTTGGCTCTTTCCTCCTTGCTATAAGATCGGTACCCATCATGGTTAAATAGAAATACGTTATACATTTAAACTTGAGTTATAGTGCAATAGGCAAGACCTGAATTGAATGTCTGGCTCACTCTAAAAATAGTTCGCTTAAAAAGCAATAGAATATTTATTTTTCTTGGATTGGTATCTTTATATTTCAGTAAGTCGTGGCTAACTATATTGTCAAAGTAGAGGGAGGTTTATTTTTTATTTCTTTACTTTGATAGAGAAAAGCTTTGCTGACATGAAAAATACTTAGGTTTACCTTTTGTTAAAGTGCTTTGTTGATTTATGATTCATGATTTATTTACTAGTTCAGTAAATATTAATTGTTTCATGTTGCCTGAAAGTATGATTCTAATACTGAACAGTTTGGTAGCTGGACAGAAGAATACATGTCTTACAACCATAACTTAAGGCTCCTTATCAAGGACATTATCAAAGGCGTTATAGTAGAAGGAAACCCCGTATTGCTTAACATAGTAGAAAACAATTACAAATAGATGTGCTGAAAGCTACATAAATAATTGTTAATCAGATGGGAACTTCTGTGTTACTTCTGAAAATTATAGGATATAAAGTAAAATAATAATGTTAGCTTTCATGTGGAACTGTCGCATCACTTATTTTGAAATTTTAAAATATTAGTCTGGATCCATTCTCAAATCTTAGTCTGCATTTAGTGTCAGGTTACCTGACACATCAAGCAGGACACACAATTTTCTCTTGTAAGTTTAATCATGAGGCTATGGGAACTTGGAGTTGAATTCATGCTTTGTGACTCAATGTGTAAATGAACTAAATATTCCAGGCCTTAATTTTCTTATCGGCAAATGCGGAAGAATAACAAGAGCTAAAAATGTAGGAGCACATACACCAAGCTGACACTGGGCTAGACACCTTACTTGCTGTAATTCATCTAATTCTCATTACCCCCATGTCCCATGATGTGGGCACTATCCTATTTCCATTTTACACATGAGGGGGTCGAATTTGCCCAAGATCACAAAGCCAGCAGTGGAGCCATCATTCAAGCCCAGGAAGGAGCTCCTGAGGGAACTGCCTTGATAATTGAACTTACAGGGAGAAATAGAGGTTAAACAGAATTACTTAAAGGCATCTTTTAAAATATCTTTAAACCGCCCCCCCCCACTCTTTCTGTTTAGTTCTTATACAGGTTCACTAAGACATTAGGCAGTTCTGCACTATTCCACAAAACCAAGCTCATCACTAACTTTAAGAAATAAAACCAGAAGTATGGAATACTTCCTGATGAAGTGACGAGGTTGGTCCCTGGAAAAGAAATGGGGAGGACCTGAGTTGAATGAGAGTTTGATTAAATTGCCTCTGAGGCTCCTTACAGCCCTGGCCTTCAGTGACTCTTGGTGAATGTCTGGGGTTGAAGGGTGGAGTTCCTGTGCCCTTATTTGGGGTCCACAAAGCCCAAGCCAGGCAATGGCAGTTCATTAGTAAGAAGAATATGTGGTGATAGCTGTTGAGATAAGGTAGTTAAATGAAGTTCTGCAAATAAACCTCTGACTGAGAACAGAACTCTTAGTTCAACTGTAAGTCTATGCAGAATGGACTAGCTCATGGTGAACATTTTCCATCTTTATCTTGTTCTTTTTGGACTAGCTCATGGTGAACATTTTCCGTCTTTATCTTGTTCTTTTTGGAATTTAATTGCCTTTGGAATCAGTAAAAATTAAACCATGGCTATTGATGTTTGAAGACAAGCAGTGGAGAAAGTTCCAAATTTTGGAGAGGAAAAGGGGAAGGTAGAAAGAAGAAAGGTAGAGGGAATGGGGTGGGGGGAGAGAGAGAGAGAGAGAGAGAGACAGAGAGAGAGAGAGAGAGAGAGAGGAGATATAATAGCAGGAAAACAAAATGTGGCTATCAAGGCAAGAATGAAGCCTTTGTTAGGGTAGTCTGCTATACCACTGAGATAATGATGGCTGAGATAGCTCAAATAACTCCCCTGCTTGCCCTTGGGGTTAAGCTGGCTTTCAGTGTTGGAAAGAGGACCCAAGAGAAAAGTCTGAAGTGTTTATTTTAGCAGAAGTGTTAATCTTCTTGGGAGAAGGCAAAGCCACCAAATGGAGGGATTACCACTGAGCGTGATCTGGGCAACAAAGTCGCAAGGCAAGTGGCACCTCCAGTTAATGCACAATTCCTGAGCCCTCTGTTTACAAGTGCTGGTGACATTTCTATCAGTGAGCAGTGGATCGGTCTTCCCAGAGAGTACTGTGACTCAGCTATATGGACTGAGGGCAAGACTTAAGAAGGGTGTTTCTCTTTGCTTTATTTATACTAGATTTTGAAAACAGCAACATATGTTTTCTGTTTTTCCCGTGAATTTCAAACACTTCATAATGAGTGTGTTCCTTATATCAAACGTTCATTGTGTGACCAGGTAAATGGAATTACGTCATGCTGAAAGTAGAGAGGCTATGGTCTCCTCCTCATCAGGGAAAAAGCAAACAAGGGGAAAAAATGGTATGTTTGGTTCCTCACGCTCAGGGCCTCAGAACTGTTCAATTGCTACTCACCACTCACCCAAGACAAACAGTTTATTGGCTGAGATAACAAAACTAGCATTCTGTGTCCCTGCTGTCAGTGTGGGTATTAAAAAATTCCAAATAGATCCAAATTTGATGCCAAGTGGAGGGAAGAGTCACCTGAATAAGGACTGTGAATGATGTCACTGTGTGAATGAAACCTTTTCCTTCCTTCCTTTCCTTCTACAGCTAATGCCTCCCCTCCCCCAAATGCCCTGTTCTCAGGGTGCCTATCACAGTAATCCCATACTTATCTGTGCGTTTATGACTGGGTAACTGAAGCAATATTTCCACTGAAGAATGAGGGGTTCTGAACATTTTCCCACAGTCCCTGGCATATAGCAGAAGACATTCACAAGCATTTCTTACCATGAGTGTGTGGAAATCAGTGATTGTTGATTGAAAGTTCAATATCTGAGAATTTGTTGATTTTTTTTTTTCCCATAGTGGCTCCCAAAATAGGGGAAGGGAAAGTTTGGAAACAAATCCAATACTCGTGAAAATCACAGACAATAATTTGGATGGATAACAAATTTCTAGATCCAAAAGGATAGAGATACAGTGGTAATATGAGCCAAATTAAAAAAGATGAAATACTCAACCACGCACTTTCAAGATGGGGGAGAAACGACTTAACAGCAGCATGTGTAAATATAGCTAAGATTTCCCTCGGCTTTATTACGTGAGTGCCAGAAAGGTTAACGCAATTTTAGGTGCATTTTCTATGCTTCAATAGAAGCATACAAAAAAAAGAAGAAGAAAAAAGGAAGCAATAATTTCATTCCATTTTGAGGTGACATCCTGAGGGCAACCAGTTGATGAAGAGATGCAGGAGAGTGGTAATTTTAGAAACCTTGGCTCAAGAGGAATTTGGTTAGTTTTAGTGCGGGCAGAGAGAGGGCTGGAGAGCACTAGAGAAATACTTAAAGGGCTGTTATGTGGACCAGATGGATTACACATACACTGGTAGCTCCAGCAGACGGAACCAGAAGCAGCATATAGAACTTGCAGAAAGACAGGTTTTAGTTCAGTGTAAGAAAGAACTTTCTAGCAGAGCTCCTCCTCTAGGAGCATGGAGGAGTAGATTTCTTAAGTCAGATATATTCAACAAGAGGCTGCGTGGCCCCTGACTGAATATTTCCTAGTGGGTTAATCTAGTGGGTCGCCAAGGTCCCTTCTAACTCTGTGGCTGTGATTCTCTTGCCATGTTGTAAAACAAAGCCAACTGGCATGAAAGTAGAGGAATACAGTTCAATAATAAAGGACCGGCCTTGACTATCCTTCATCTTCACCAGGGCCTGAAGGGCAAAGCAGTTAGGCAGCTGTCCAAGGTGCTGGATGGAGTGGCCTGTGTGGGCAGTTCTACTCCTCTGTTTTTCAGTTTGTTTTAATGCCTTCTGGGTTTTCAGCTTTTCTTCTTCTTATATAAATCTATTACCCCCCCAAGCGTGTGTGCGTGCACACACACACACACACACACACCAGGCCTTAGTTAAAATCAAAGAGAGAAATATGTAGGCAAGGTGTAAAAGAGCTGAACTACACTGCTACCTGGGGCTTCTCTGCCCTGTCCCAGGAGCAAACGAATCCATTTCATTTTCAAAGGTTAGACTTGGTACCTAAAGTTGGACTGTTTGAAGAGATTGACATTTAGAGTAGCTAAAAATCTCTGCAGTGTTAGGTAGACCCAGGAACACTGTGAGGGTGATAAACCTGTCCTGTTCTCTATTCTCTATTTGTGCAGCCTTTCCTAGGTTACTTGATTTTTTTTGTCCCTTAGTTTTTCCCACTCCCCAGATGGAAGCAATAATAGCATCACTCCTTAGGGGTATGAAAATGAAGTAACTTAATGCATGTAAAGAAGTTACAACTATACCAGGTGCACAGACAGCAAATAAGAGTGTTACTATATACTGTGTTTGGGATCCTCAGATTTGGTAATTTGCTAGAGGGACTCACAGGACCCGGAAATGTAGTTACACTCACAGTTAAGGTTTCTTACAGCACAAGGATACAGATTAAAATCAGCAAAGGAAAAGGGTGCACTGGGTGGGTGGAGTCCAGGCACACTGGACCAGCTGCAAGCTTCCAGTTTTCCACCCGTGCAGTCACACAGAGAGAGCTCAGTTCTCTCAGCAATGACGTGTGACAACACACGCCCAGTGTCACCAACCAGGGAAACTCCCCCATGCCTTGATGCCCAGGGTTTTGGGTTTTATTGGGGTGGGGGGGGGGTCCGTCACATAGGCACGCAGAGCATGTGCGACTGACCTTAGCCCCTCGGTCTTCAACTCCTCCACCTTCCCCAACAAGAGGTCCAACTGATAGGGTGTGACCCAAAGCTCAGGCATACAAAAATAGGCATTCACCATAAATCACATTGTTTCCATAAACCATTGAGGCATGGCCCAAAGTCTCAGGCACACAAAGACACTTTATCAGTCAGGATACTCTAAGGGTTCAGAAGAACCAGTCAAGGGACAGTCCTGAAGACTTTTGGAATGTGGAGGGTTTGGGCAACTCAGGCCTACTGAGTTAACCATTTACTGCACATATATGTAAATCTTGCTTATTTGAACAACCCAATTCAACCATTTTCTTAATGTTTTGAATGGCTTTTTGTTTTTAGTATGTGAATGTTTATTGAATGTCTACTGTGTGCGTAGCTCTTACAGTCTTCTCTCTATAAAGCTAGAAAATAATTTCAGTTTCACTCCATGTTATAAACACAGGAAATTGTTATTACTCTAGTATAAAAGGACACACCAGAAGCTAAGATCACTGCCATTATTGCAATAATGGTGATAGCAGACTGCTCCACAGATTTTGACGACAACCACATGTCAAGTGCTTTAGGTATAGTACTAGTATTAGTCCTTCTCAACAACTCTGGAAGGTAGGTAACAGCTCTGCTTTACAGGTGAGACAATAAAGGTCCAGGGCTCTAAGAACTCCCCCAAGACTCCTCAGTCAGTAAGAGGTCAAGAATACATTTACCATCTGATTCCAAATCTCATGGTCTTAACATCATACATGATAGTTTCCTATGACCTGGAGAAACAAAGGCTCTCAAGACATTAAAAATCCAACAAAATTTATGAGACTTTATACATCTCAAGATCCACAGAATGTTTAGACAAGGGGGCAGAGTTGTGGCTAGAACACGTGTTCATTTTACCAAAAGAAGAGATTCCTGCAAAGAAGATTCCAAGATGCCTCGCTCCCTAAAAATGTGGTGTAGAAGACACAAAAGCAAGGAAAACAGAGATACAAAAGGGGGGAGAAGTTATATAGTTATTTTGAGTGTCTTGGTTAATAAAGGGGACATAAAGTCTGAATGCCCTCCAAGATTCCAAAACGGCTGACACCATGACTTATTTGTAATCATATCTTTCTCCTTCCCCTGTTATTAGATCTCAGTCTGTGGTAGAAGCTGGGACCCTGAAACACGAGGACAAGGGAGAGAATGAGAACACTCAGCCACTCCTGGCTCTGGACTGAACCCTGAGCCACCCCGTGCTCCCGACATCGCCAGCCCTCAGTGGTATCAGCCACCAGGAAGCACACGTGCAACTGACCCCACAATGCGTGCGTTCGGCTCGACACAAGGGCCTTCTCTCCTGCCACCCAGTAATGACTGTCACCAGCCATTGGTCTAAGCAGCCAAAGTTGAACAAAGACTTGACAGATGCTTTTTTTTTCAATGAGGGAATTGGAGGATGCAGCAAGGCAGTTATGGAAACAAGATTCCCCCCATCCCATATTTATAGTATTAAGTGAATTGAAAAGAGAAAAACTAAATTTGATGCACACACTTCATTAGGATAAGGATTTTTCTGAGGCTTTGCAGAGACTCTCTCCAGTTTTTGCAATTTAAGATTAAGTGCATTTCCAAGTAGATACATAAGAATTAAACTGTGCAGACACAATTGTCAAGTTTAATGTAGTGCAAAGCCCCAAGACAATAGTATCCCCAGTGATTTCCATTCCTATATTGAAATATTTTCTTTGACCTCATCACCAGCATCAAATTTCAAATTGTTCAGCCTAAGAGCACGTTCTCATAGGTCTGGCTATTTGCAGAGCTTGTTTTTTTTTTTTTTTGATATCCTGCAAAAATGATTTTGATATCACATCTTTGATCAGGCCACCAGCTGATTATAAAGAGCTAATTTTAAACAAAGACACAAACTGAAAGATGACTATTTCATCTTAGCAGTGTGACTTCCCACAGGGTATGTGTGTCTCTAGAGGGTGGGCGGTTCTCATTGAAAATACATGTCAGTGATTAATGAATCCATTCAAGTTGCCTCACTTGGGTCACTACAGAAAAGAAAAGTGCTACAAAAGCATCACACCGCCCCCACGTCCCCTCACCTCCTCTTGCAACCAGTTAAAGGTGTGGAGAAAGGGCCTGGCTGTTGCTGAGAGGGTAGGTATCAATCATGGAGGAAGACCCTTAAGGATGGTGAAATATGAAAGAAATGAAAATAAGAGAAGACCAGGAATGCAGGATGAAATGCCAAAGATCACTTTATTTCTTTGTTTATTATCCTTAGAAATGGAGTCCCCAGCTATCCATTCAAAGGAAATTAGATAAAAAATAAGCAGATATCATAAGATATGATATCCTTACTTGTGCCATGTTTCCCAAAACTAGGTGTATGTTTTTAGCTATCTCTTATTCTCCCAGCCATCTGCATGACATGGGCCTTCATTAGTATGACCAGTTGGTGCTCAATGTCAAATTAAAAATATTTTAGTTGATAATGAGCAGTAAAATATGATTTTACACGTTAGGTACTTGGGAGGGTTAATTTGTTGGGTAAAAAATTCAAAGGAAAGAGGTGATTCAACTGGCCATAATCACCCTCGATAGATACTAGTCTTTATCATTTATTACATCTCTTTCTCAATGGATCTAGTGTTTTAATTTTTTTCTACTGGTAGAAAATAATAACAGAAGTGATTTTTGTATTCCACCCTTGAAATAAAATTGAAAGAGAATTTAAAATATTTCTCAACCAATTGCATCACAGTATAAATAAAACCAATTCATTTTGTGTAGACATTTCAAATAACAAAAAAATAACACTGAAATAATTCTACCAATGCAATGACTGAAACACTTTTCTTATATACCACAACATAGGTAAGAAATATGAAGAATTAAAGCGAATTAGAAAACAAATTTTATTACTTGAGTTTATAAAATAGTTGTGGGATCCAGTATTTCAAATGTTACTGGAGTCTATTATTGCCAACATTCTGCAGCAGTAATAGTTCTGGCTTTCCAATCGGCAATATTTAGAATCCTCCTGTAGTGACCCGATTTTAAATACCATACTATAATTACTAAGTTAACAGCTAGTTTTTACTCTATTCCATGATTTCATTAAATGAATCTAAGATGATGGTTCAACAGTGACAACTTACACTTTGAATTTCTTTATGTGTATGCAAAATACATACAAGAACCAAATTCAGTAAGTGACATGAAATGTTACCACATGAACACTAGATTGTATTGTTCTTTGTCAGTCATTTCTTCTGTTCAATAAATACTGAAGGACACAAATGCTTTTTTATTTTTCAAGAGTTTGCTTTTTCTTCTGGATTTTGGTAATTAATTTTGATATTTTTCCTCACATGCTTCTTCATCTATTTTAGTGAGATTTTTCAACATTGGCAAAACAGAAGGAAAGAGGACAAATATTTTACAAACTCTTTGACTGGAAGCTGAAGTCCTTAAAGACAAGCAAAGGGGGTTCATTTCAATATTAAAGAATGTTTTCTAAATAAGATAAAGAAAGCATCCTTCTTTGTCCTTCAATGGAAAAGAAAGCACAAGTATTTTTTCTACATGCGAATGAAATCTGGTAACCTATGTGTCATTTCTCCAGCATTTTTGTTCATATTGGCTTAAAATTCAGTGCATGAATATCATTACATTCTTATAGCTAACATTTCTAGTTAGCTTGGATTTAAAAAACACAAAATTTAATGCATTAATGTTCCACTATATTAATGACGTGGTCATCTTTGGAAGGAGTAGGCAACTGTTCTTTCCATGCAGTAGGAAATTTTAAAGCTAAACTATCAATAATAATTGCCATCTCAAAGTGAAGCTTAAATGGCAGAAGTTTCTCAAGCCAGGGAGATGTCAGAGTCTTCCAAACAATTTCAAAGAGGAAAGCAATTTTTACATCCTACACGCAGGACAGAGATCCTGGCATTCTTGGTCTTCCACTCTGCCATCCTTCATAATTTTACACAATTGTGATGGGAATCCTTTCAATGACCTCATCACTCACAAGGATCCACAATAGAAAACACTCTGGATTCCAGCCCTGTTTCATAGATGCAAAGAGACCAGGAGCCAGGTGTCCTAGCAGCCCCCTATCTACCTGATCCCAAGAGAAAATTTTCACTTGGAGAAATTTTACTTTTTTTTTTTCTAATGCCTAGTGGTTGACATTAAAAAAATTTACATGCGTCATTGTTATAACTCATTATAAAATGACTCCAAGTCCTTCTTCAGTGTAAAAAGTTCCTCTTAGAAAGAAATACCATTTTGACAGTATCTCCACCATTCACATAGCAAGGAGAGAAATTAAGACACCAGCTCTCAATGATGACAAAAAAGCAAAGAGACTCAATGGGTAGGGAGTAGTACGGTTCATGAGACATTGGCATAATTATGTCTTTCTCCTTTGTATTAGGAAAATAGAATCTTTTCTTCATATGAGTGCCTTTTACTAAAAATAATTAAAAGAGGGACGTCGGAGTTCACCAGGAAAGTTACGATTAAGCAGAACTAAAGCATTTATACAGCTTGTCATTAAACTCAACAAAAAAGTAGCAGTGTGTGATGACAAAATCATCCTGCTACCCTAGAAAAATATAATTGCATAGAAAAATTACAAACTAAAGCAATCCATTCACAGTTTCTACATATACTCTCATTTACACTGATTTTGCCTATTCTAAGTGGAAAAAATATCTTTGGCCGGCAAGGTAGAAGCGATCATGGGTTCACCAGGAATACAGGCATCGGATGGGGGCTGTCATGGATGAAATACCGCAGGTATTTCCTAAAAGAATTGCAGCGAGGCATATATTCCCTTTAGTGTCATCCAACCCTCGGAGGAGGTTTAGACATTTTCAGGCTGCAAATCAAGGGAATTAAGGGCTGTGGTGTTTGAACGTCTATGCCCACATCCAAGGTGACTGAACCAGAAAGGCAGCCTCTCTCCAGCGTGTCCTGAGCCTGCACAAAACGCTAAATCGCAGGAAGGCTGCGTCTCTGATGGGGTGTCAGCTCGGGGTGCCACACGTCCACGATGAAGATCAGCCGGAAAGACGTGGCATCCTGCCACACCTCATGCTCAAAGGAGTCGTCAAATATGAGCACCTTGCCTTCTTCCCATGTCCTGGAACAGAAAAGCATGGAAGCTTGTGATTCAGATCCCTGCGGATCAATCCACGTCTGTGTTCAGGAAGGCTCTCTCATGATAACCTGTGCAATAGGACCAGGTAAGTGAAACACAGGATGTGTTCTTTCCTTGGTGATTAAGAAAGAAGTTCAGGATTCTTACCATGAACATCAACTTTCATGCTCAGCACTGAAGGTATACAAAAGGCAGGAGACTGGTAATAAGGGTAAACTTATTCTTGGTACAAACCTAGGCAAGGCTTGTTTAGTCGGGCGAGCACTCAAAAGTGTGCCCCAGTGGCTCATTCCCAAGGTGACCTCCCAGTCAATGGCTCCGTGGTATCCTCCCTGGCATTTCAGAGATTGGTGCGGAAGTACAGACAGTCACTGGGTCTCAGGCATTTTGATGTCCCATAGGCATGGTGCCTGTGCATCTCCAAATGATTCTCTTTTCAACCCATTCCATTTGTTAAAGTTCCATTTTATGGAAGGGCAGATTGTTTATACTTCTAATGTTATATGCTGTGCAAGGGGGTTATCCATGGAATATTTTAAATGAATGCTGCAAAACATCCTTTAGGGCTGATAGCACTACTTCACAAGATATCTGTATAGGAGCTAAGATCTAAATATGGTGTTAGTCTAAATAAGGCAGTCGAGAGAGTAAAATGCAGGGGGCAATCATACAATGCCTTTCAAACCCAAGGAAAGTTTATTACTTATGCTAATGTTTTCTTCTTTTTCAAATATGTATTAATTGTCAATATGGTAAATGCTAAGTTATGTTTCTGAAATGAAATTTTTACTAGGAAATTTTTTCTAGATATCAAAATTCCTCTCAAGTATTTACAATCTTACTTCCTGGATTAGCAAATAATTAAAATTATAGGAGGAAAACGCTAGCTTGATTTCAAGTTATTGCATTATCATAAGGAAGTTTTCCTTAGGGAAATGATTTGTCTTTTTATGTTCATTACCTGGTGATTAATCAAAATTAAATTAGATAATGCTACACACGGCAAGCTTTCTCAACCTTGGCAATACTGACACTTTTGCCAGGTAATTCTTTGTTTTGGGGGGGGGGCTGTCCTGCGCTTTGTGAGATGTTTAGCAGCATCTCTGGTCTCCGCTAGATACTAGTAGCACACCCTTACCAACTGTAACAATCAAAAATGTCTCCTGGGCTTCCCTGGTGGCGCAGTGGTTAGGAATCCACCTGCCAATGCAGAGGACACGGGTTCCAGCCCTGGTCCGAGAAGATCCCACATGCCGTGGAGCAACTAAGCCTGTGCGCCACACTTACTGAGCCCGTGCACCACAACTACTGAGCCTGCGCTCTAGAGCCCGCAAGCCACAACTACTGAGCCCACGAGCCACAACTACTGAAGCCTGCACACCTAGAGCCCGTGCTCCACAACAAGAGAAGCCACTGCAATGAGAAACCCACGCACCGCAACGAAGAGTAGCCCCCACTCACCACAACTAGAGAAAGCCCGTGTGCAGCAACGAAGACCCAACGCAGCCAAAAAAAAAAAAAGTCTCCAGTCATTGCCAAATGTCCTGAGTTGGAAGGCAGTGAAGTGGGAGACAAATTTGTCCCAGACATATTAATGAATCTGACACTAAAATTTCCAAATAATTTAAAGTAACAAATATCTGCAAGTTAAAAGCTCCTTGAAGTTGGGAACCAATCCTCTATCCTGTTACGCATTCTCCCTCCAGCCCCACCTCCTGCGCTGCCTCACACACCTACCCTGATGTCTCTGTTTTAATTGAAGTACAGTTGATTCACAATGTTGTGCAATTGCGAGTTTATTGTTTATTTTTATTTTTTGGCTGCCCCGCACAGCCTGTGGGACCTTAGCTCCCTGACTAGGGATGGGGCCCACGCCCCCAGCAGTGGAAGCACACGGTCCTAACTGCTGGATCGCAGGGGAGGTCCCACCTACCCTAAAGTCTTGCACTCAAGAAATGAGTTGCTTGGCGCTTTGATCCAATTCCTCTGAAGGGTCAGGGTCTACTGGAGTCCCATCCAAGTGTAACGAAGGACAAAAATATATAGACTCAGGGGCAAATGACAGACTATGTATTCAATACCATGCAAAGCCAAATTTGAAGAGAAAGGCAAAGTTAAGAAAAGAAAAAAATGACAAGAAAAAAGAAGCAAAATGATCCCTAGCTTATACAGTTTGGTGGTCATTTCCTCGGTCTTGTTATTGGTGGGACTAAGCAATGTCAGTGACAAGCCTACAATACAGGCAGAAGACAAGGGGGGAAGGGCATGCAAAAGAAAAAAACTGTACATCCATGTTCACAGGAGCATTCCTCACAGTAGCCAAAAGGTGGAAGCAACGCCAGTGTCCACTGACAGATGAATGGATAAACAAATGTGGTCTATACATACAATGGAATATTCCTCAGCCTTAGAAGGAAATTCTGACAACGCTACAACATGGGTGAACCTTTGGGCCATCAGGCTAAGTGAAATTAGCCACTCACTCAAGGACAAATACTGTATGATTCCACTTATATGCAGCACCTAGAGTAGTCAAATTCATACAGAAAATTCAAAATTACTTTGGCATCACTCCCTATGAGTAATTTGCCTTTATTTGAGAAGACTGAAAACTTCCCAGGGGGTGCAATATCAAAACTCCCTAAGAGAATCTGTGACATACACTTGGTGAGGCAATGACAAGTGATTCTCAACGTTTTCCGAGTGGTAGAGAGTCTAGAACCTACTTAAAGTACTGGAAGCAATTAAGACAACTAAATTGAACATTCTAAGTTTGCACAAAATGACGTTCTTCACTAGATTACGGTAAGTATAAGAAAGCCAAAGATTTAGGAATGCTGGCTGTGAGAAAAATCTTAAACATTCCATTCATTAGCTTAAATTCCTTGTAAATTGGGAAAAGCTTTTAGTGCTGGTTCATTCATGGCATACCAGTGCCTGTAAAGGTGGAACTTAAGTTAGCACTGGGTTGTGGCTTTGCAGATATTTTGGGTCAAATATGGACTAGTGTAAACCACTGATTAAACAATTTTTTAAACATGAAATCTGGGAGGTATTCCAAGGGGCTGGATTCCATTAGGGCCATAAAATTCTATTAGATTTATACTTGCCTTTCTATTTTCTTTCAGACATTTTCCCAGAAAACAGCAAAGATACTCAATTACTTATTGTAGATTCTTAAGTGTAGATACCTTCTGAATAGGTAAAAAATGATGTCTTTCAATCACTTATGAGAGCTAGAATGACTAAAAGTGCAGCCCTAATTGGGAAGGACAATAAAACTCCATCCAAGTGACATGCAGACTAAAGTGACTTGAGTTCAACAAGAGATGTGTCACCTGTCTGGGAAAGGATGAAGGTTTTCCAGAACAAAAAGAGACAGAGCTCAAAGATGTCAAAGGTCTTACATCTCTTCTGAGTGGAAAACAAAGACACTCATTGCAATGCAAGGAAAATAGTTTTCAGGCCACTCGCTTTGAGAGCAAATCTCCACCACATACATTTAAGTTATGCTCAAATTATGACAAGGGAAGGGCCCTCTGGAGAAAAGATTTTCAGAGCAGTCTTGGAAAGAAGTCTTCCTGGAGGCGCTCACCCAGCCTTCCTCCGAGGGCCCAGAAAGGCAGGATGGCGGTGGGGAGCTGTACCCCATCCCCAGATGGCTACCTCAGCTTAATTTTAGCATTTCTTACCATTACGAGAAGAACGTCTCTCCCTGGTTTGCCAAAAGATAGAAGAATATCTGGTCACAAGATAAACCAATATTGTGTAATTCCTCAGTTTCTCAGATTATTATAATTAATGATAATGGTATAATGGTGGCAGCGCAAGCCTAATAACTATAATTTTGTCATAGAATTACCATCACCATTAATAATGTTAAATAATGATGCTACGTGCTTATAGAGTTTTCCACCTAAAAACTTTATAGATTATATCTCAGTGATCTTTGCTAAAAGGTTCTGAGTTAGACAAATGACACGGTTCTAATTTTTCAGCAAAGGAATCACATGGAAGCCAGTTCGGATGCCTGCAGTGACACCGTGATTCTGTGGAGGAAGCAGAAAGGCACTAGGCTTGCTTCATTACAGCCAAACCTCTAGCTGGAGATCACGGTTCTAGGAAACACTCTCAGCGCCTATAGCTGCTATGCTGAGGTGGCCTGTAAGGCATTTAAACAGGCTGACTGGAGTACAGAAAAGGGCCAAAGGGCTCAGGAATCACGCTACTTTAACACAGCTCTTATTAATTCTGATCCATTGAAATCCCTCAGTTTCTGACGGCACTGGAAATCCTGGCATATCCTGGAATTGAAATGTAAAACTGCATTATTGCCACTTCCTCTTTTTTCTCTCCTCCTAATACAGAAATACACATGCACATACCTTCTTTGTCTGTCTATCTATCATCTATCATCTATCTATCTATCTACCTACCTATCTATCTATCTATCTATCTATCTATCTATCCTCTATCTATCTATCAGGATAAAGCATTTTTCTGGAAGCTAGGACACCTGTCTTCTTGTTCTGACCACTGCTAACTAGCCATGTGGCTGTGATAAGCATGTCACCTGTGGGCCTCAGTTTCCCCATTTGTGCAATGACAGAGGACAAGAGGGCCTCCAAGGCTTCTTTCAGCTCTGAAATTCTCTTAATTCTCTGAGCCAAGCTGTTGGCTCGGACTTTAGTCTTCATATTGCATTTTATAGGATACATTTCACAAACTGTCATCTGAGAAATGGGCATGATATTTGCTATTTTGTTGGATATCAAAATAGTAATTTCAATAAAAGATGGCTAAATTACAAAGAAGCTCTTTTCCCAACAGGTTCTGTATACATGCACCCTAGTATCTCTCTCCACCCCTCCTGGGGGGGACTCGTTCCAGCCAGGCTGCCGCGGGGATTCTCTCCCCTCCAAGTGGGCCCGGGGCTTCAGCTCTGCTGTGCAGCCCCTGCGCTGCGTCTGTAACAGCTTCTGACTTCCTCCTCTTGGTCCTCGGTCAGCCAGTAGCAGAGGGCTCTGTAACATCGCTAAGAAAGCCAAAAAGGGAGGACAAAGAAAGGGAAGAGGGAGAGGAAACCTCCCGAGGCCACAGAGCTGGGATGCCTCTGGCCCCTCTCCAGGGTGGCGGCATGGGAGCAAAAGGGGAAATGGGGGGGGGGTGGCCATCCGCTGTGCCCTGCTGTGCCCCCCCCCCTGGCCTCAGCATCACTCCCAGCCCCAGGCCTGTCAAATCACAGCCCCTCTCTGTATCTGATCCATTCCTTCACCAGCCCTAGCCCTGCACACCCTCGACTTCCCGTTTCCCCCTCCTTCCCGTCTCCTTAGAGCACCCACCCTCATCCCCGCCAGAGTGCGCACCGCAGGTTCCAAGGACCACCTCCGACAGTACAGGAGTGCTTGGTCTCACTCCCTGGAAGGTAAGGGGCCGAAGTCCCCATTTCTGCAGCAATCAGAGACGAGCACAATAAAAGCTCAAAAATACTGAGCATGCTTACCACATCATACTCCGTAAATACAGTTCTGAACGTATTTATACAGATCACTTTAATTCTCAAAACTACACCAAGACATACTTTTATTCTTCCCATTTTACAGATCAGAAATTGAGGCTTAGTGAGGCCATGCAAGTTGTCGAAAGTTACACTTCATAAGAGGGGAAGCCAGGATTTGAACCCAGGTCATGCGATTTCGGTGCTCTTAATTTGCTTTCATGAAGATACAGGATGTTAAAATCTGAAGTGAAAACTCAGGATCTGTTTTCCCATAGAAACATTATTACAAAGAACAGATACATGTATATGTATAACTGAATCACTTTGCTGTACACCTGAAACTAATACAACATTGTTAACCAGCTATTCTCCAATATAAAATAAAAAGCTAAAAAAACCAATAGTCACTGGTGCTAGAGCCCTATTAACAAAGTCCATGAGTTAGGAGGCTTTTAGGGGCTGGCCCAGAAACCTCCACATTATTTATTATTGCCATAGCAAAATGGATCTCAGCTTTCCAAATGCTCAACCGTCAGTTCAGTGAACAAATGTGTGGACACAATCTGTTTTCAATGTGGGAAGTGCCGTTCCCTGTTGAGACACAGATATTCATCTGTGTGTATGAACAGCCATAGACACCCCATGCTAACCAGGACAGGGGTAAAGAAACTTTGTTGGTGTTTTTAATTCTCCAAATTGCTTAAGTAAAAGAAGAAAGAGTGTGAAACGCTACTATTTAACAACAAACCTTAAGGGAAGCATCCCATCCAGTTAAAAGTGACCTTTTTGGTCCTACAGTCCCAGATGGGCAGGCTTGAATGGTGGATAAGGTAACGTGGAAAGGTCACATTACAATTTGAATGGAAGATGGGTATATTTTGTGAAACAGAAGATCTATGACTTCAGGGAAACGACTAAAAAAACCAAAAAGCAAAAAACAACCCTCCCTCCCCCCAAAAAAGGAAGAAGAGGCAAAAATATTTAGTTCCAAATGATTTGGTAATTCACAGCTTCTATAACGTGATGAGAAAAAATTTAAACTATCTTCTTGGACTCCTTACGAAAACATAACAAATACTGTCTATGAACAATTCACGGTGGATTAAGAAGAACGGTCTCTCTTTGACTGTTAATATTTTAGCATGCCTTCCACACAATCTTCCTAATAGGAAACTTGAAAGAGTAATGAAAAAATATATTATAAAATACTTGAGGTGTGTGGGAAAAGGTCATTATTTCTACAGCCATATAAAGAGGAATTAAATGACTTCTTGCCAACTCATTTCTTCAGTCTGTTGCTGACACTCATGCCAACACATGCTTTTCTGGCTGCATATAGGTCCTGTGCAATGTTTCAGGTCAGCGATTCACAGGCAATGAGGCTGGGTCTCCAGGAGAGCTGCACGGTCACCCTTCTTTCCCTTGGTATGGTCCCAGCATGTACCAGAAGCCCTCCTGGAGACTCAGAAGAAAGAATTTGTCTCTGGGATCACCCAAAGCTCACACACCTTGGCCACTCTGTGAGGATAGCAATTATTCCCACTTGCCAGCGGTGGCCTGTTTATCCACTGACTCAAGTTCATTCAGCTCTGACTCAAGATTGCTAATGAGCTCATTTTACTGACTGCAAAGCATGGCCTGTCGAGGGGGACAAAAACAAACCCCCAGAGATGCAGACTCCCCAGCAGCCTTCTCTACTTGTTACCCTGATGTCTGGAAACAAAACCCAGCATTCAAAGTGGTCACCTTACAAGTATAGCATGATCCTAATCTTGTGAACAACAACAAAACTCAAAAAGCCCCCAAACCTATATATAAGTGGGTCTATGGCATTGAGGCTAGAAGCACAAACTTTCAAGCCAAACTGTCTGGCATGGAACCTTGGTTCCAACACTGTAGTGGGCTGAATGGTGGCCCTCACCCCCAGAAGTACGTCCTCCTGGAAGCTGTGGATATAACCTGATTTGGAAAAAAGGGTCTTTGCAGTTGTAATTAAGTTAAAGGGCTTGCGGTGAGATCATTCCGGGTTAGGTTGGGCCCTAAATCCAGTAAGCGCTTTTAATTATTTATTTGCTTATTTTTTTGGCCATGCCCCCAGCATGTAGGCTCTTAGTTCCCCGACCAGCGATGGAACCCGTGCCCCCAGCATTGGAAGTGCAGAGTCTCAACCACTGGACCGCCAGGGAGGTCCTCAGTAAGCGCCTTTGGAAAAGAAGACAAGGATAGAAGACGAAGGGAGCAGGTGACATGATGACAGGGGCAGAGATTGCAGTGCTGCGCCTACGAGCCAGAACGCAGCAAGGAGAGCCCGCGGCCACCGGAAGCCAGGAGAGAGTCAGGGGACAGGGGCTCCCCCGCAGAGCCTCCAGAAGGAACCAACCCTGACCATACCTTGATTTCAGACTTCTGGCCTCCAAAATGGTGAGAGAATAAATTTCTGTTGCTTTAAGTCATCCAGGTTGTGTTAATTCGTTACGGCAGCCCTAAGACCCTGGTACAAACATCGACACTTGCTGAGTGACCTTGGGGAAGTTACTCAGCCTATTTATACATCAGTCTCCTCAGCTGAAAAGTAGAGAGTTTAATAATCCCAGTTACGTGGGGTTGTTGTGAAGGTATGCAGAGTGCTTAGAACCGTGCTTGACACATAGTAAGCACAATGTATATTCTCACTACACCCTTCCTCATCACGAATATACATTATATAGGCCCTGAGAAGCGTCTGAGCAATACCTCTGAGTACCGAAGTCAAAAATAATATTTACTTTCTTTATCGTGCTTCTCTGTGTTTCACAAATTATGTAGCAGGGGCATGCATCAGTTTTGTCATCGGAAAGCATTTATTCATTTTAAATGATCATTTTACTTATTGAGATAGACAGCTGCATACCTTCAAGCTCATCTTCAGATAAAAAGAGCCATGCTATGTTTTGCAGTGATGGAATCTTTAACCAACACACACGCCCACTAGCAGGAATCGCAGTGTTATGATTAATACCTGAGAACCACAAGGCACAAATTGCTACTCCTTCAAAAGTCGAGAAGCTCTGAAAAACTGCTTCCCCTTGCCTATAACAAGGAAGCCTGATTTCCTGGTACGTGTGCTTCTGTTTCCACACTAATAGTGCTTCCATACTAATAGTGCTTCCATAATAACAGCGTGAAACTTCCCAGATTTCATATTACATATGATTTCATATTACATACAGATTTCATATTCTGTCCTCAGAGTTTGTAAACTGACTCTACTATTCAGCTCTCTAGTTATTTTCACTAGAAGCATTGCACAGTGCTTTAATTTCATTGAGCCATTTCTCTCATGAAAAACACTCTTTTTGTAATGTACTTAGCCTGACCCAGCCACCCTGGAGTTAAGGATTATGCAGGATGAGAATGTAATGCAACATAAAACAAGTACCATAGAAGGGACATGGAGAAGGATGCTGACCAGCAAGGAGGAGGGGGAGGAAGGGCACTGATGCCTCGAAGCTCCCTGGGGACGAGACAGCGTGAAACAATCCATCCTCCGCAAAACCGCCGCCCTGGCCCTGCGAGAGGCGGGGTGTTGGCAAGTGCTTTTTAATCGTCACTGTGAATTTGTAAACTATAGCATCTGCAAAGTACTGTTATCAGCAGCTACTTACTGCCACCTGAAGGAGGCTGGCTTTTAGCCCAGTGGGAATGGAGGGGCTGCTCAGTCAACGTTCTTATTCAAGATCACCCTCCAAGTGAGTCTCAGAACTGGGCTTATAACCCTTCCCTACTGCCGGTGGGTGCAGACAGTTACCCTCACCACATTCCCAGCTTCAGTTTAAGACCCTAAGTTAGTATACTTAAATTAGGTCTGAAGCTCTTCTCCACCTTCACGGCCCCTGTGATTCTTATTTGATCTCCAAGGAGTTGACCTCGTCAGACTCTGCCTTCCCCAGCACACTCCCACCTCCTCTCTGTTTTCCCTGGGTCCCCTGCCCCTCTCCCCTTTGGCGGAGAGACTCTGTAGACCTGAACGGAGCTCACCAAGGCTTGGTGAGACCCCTTCCATCTTGGAAGAAACTTCGCCCTGTCTGGCCATCTCTGATTCCTCCTCCTGGTTCTTCCAACTCTGCCCTCTGCTGCCCCAGCTCCTTCTTGGCTCTCTTTTCTTTTTCTGCCTCCAAAATGTCCATGTGGCCATGGACGCTCAAGTTTCCTCTAGCGCCTCCCGATAAGTCTGCTTCTAAAACCTTTATGTCTAGACTTGACTTCTCCCCTGAGCTCCAGACCTCAATATCCAGCGGACTCCTGGATATTTCCACTCCTGTGTTCCAACAGCAACTTAAACAAATAATATGAAGACCGGACTCATGATCTGTTCCCCTGACCTGCCTCATGCCTCCCAAGCTCTCAGCATTTGCTAAAGCATCAACACCCCCCTACTGACCAAAATGGAAACTGCCGCAACATCACGGACACCCCTCCCTTGCCCCACACACTCGAGATCCACTTGAGTCAATCTTCATCACATCTCCTGCCTCTGTTCTTTACTCTCCCTTTCTTTCCAGGATCCCAATCCCTGCTCTTCTGGGGTGGGCTATTGTGGCAGTCTGTTAACTGTTCTTCCCAAACGCCCCATCGGACACACCCAGGGTTTCCAGAACGCCTTCCTAAAAGAGATCTGATCCCACTAGTTTGTATTCAAAGCCTTCCATGATTTAGCTTCTAATTCACTTTCTCACTTTCCAACCTTATTCCGTATGTTAAAGTAACGAAACAAGGAGGCCATTAGACGGAGGTGTTCTAATGCCTTGGTAGCCTCGTAGCAAAGCAAAACCTACGCCAGAGTCAATTCACTGGAACCTGAGAAAGTGAAACTTAAGAACAACCAATCACAAATAGCCAGCAGCCTTTCCCAAATAAGGCAACCACTTACACTATAACCAGTCAAACAATTTCCTTGCTTCGCTTCAGCATCTCCTCTATAAAAACCTGGCCCCCAGCTCCTGCCGGTGGAGAGCTCCTAACCACCTTTGGTTTGGCGCTGCCTGATTCAAATCATATATGTTCAAATACATTCTGCAAAAATTTACCAGAATTTAAAGGTCAGTTTACCTCGTAACAGTATCTCACGCTCTTGGTTGCTGAAAGCACTCAATATTCCTCACACGTGGCTTGTAATTTTTGGCTTCCGTGCCTATGCTGTTGCTGTTCTCTCGGCCTCGAGTGCCCCTCTCTTCCAGCTTTTAATGTCCAAATCCTTCCTGTCTTTAAAAGCCACCACTGTCAAGGTTCCCAATTCTCAGCAGCAAATGAGCTGCCTGCCCACTGACCACCTGCAGCATCCTTGCCTGAGCCTCTCTTATGACTCACGACTTTCGAGCTGTGTTTTCTCCCTGACTGGACACCTCTGGTGGGGGAAGACCCCAGTGTGAGTCATCTCAGAATCCCTCACGGCACGGTGGGCTGCTGCCCCAGGCCCGGGGCAGGCAGGTGTCTGCCAATAACCAAACGAACAAGCAGTACACTCCTGAACACCCCTCCAGCAGACCTCCACCACGGGCCGTGATAAATGTGTGAGAAGACAGCTCGGTTTCTGCCCTCCAGGCACTTACAGCTCAGTCCCAGAGATTAGACTAATCTATACCAATTAATAAAAAGCAATGGAAATAAAGAGCGGGATCACTGAGAATATACCCTGTAAACACTCTAAGAAGGCAAAGGAGAGGTTCCTTTTCAGGAACAAAATTGGATCTTAGTAATAGGTTTATTTTGGATGGGTGAAAAGGTGGGCATTCCAGGGGAAGAGAGTAATAGGATCAGGACAGGCAAAGGCATCAAAAGAAGTTGCCCTAACATTCACCATGTCCCTTCTCAGGCCGGTACCCGGGCTAAGTGCCTTGTAGGCATTATTTCGTTTAATCTGGACAACAATCCTGCAAAGCAGACAGCAACATCCGCCGATTTTATAAGTAAGCAGGCTGAGGCTGCAGGGGATTAAGGGACTGGCCAAGGTTACACAGGATTAGTCGGCACAGCTGGGATTTGAAACGGGAGCCACGTCCAGTCCATCGCACCATGCTGTGTCCTCTAGAGCAAGACATACAAATATCACAGGGTGTTTTCTTCAGGAAGGAGACTCTTTGTATTGATGCATAGTTCACGGTGTAAAGCAATAAACACAATGTGTAATATGTGTAGGGTTTAGTACAAGTTAGCTGACTGAATGCAAGTCTGTCCATCTAGAAAGAGAAGCAAGAAGGCTCATCAAGCAGACAAGAATGCTCTGGGGAGAAATGATTAAGGAGGGCCGTCCTGGAATTGGGGAGTATCTCCAGACCAACGGAAAGCACAGAGATGGGACACGGACTAAGAAGTTGGATAAGTACCGCCCACTCCAGTCTACTTCAGTTACAAAGAAAGAGAAATAATCCAACTGAGCATAGCTTTGTCATAACGAACATCCATCCTCGGAGGTGATGAGTAAGAGAGAAAGTGATGGGAGGAAACATACCTGGTCTCGTTGGCACATTGGATCTTGCAGCCTTCCTTGGGAATCACCAAGCCCAGGTGCATTCGGAGCCTGCAGTTCGTGGGTCCCGTGTGCGGCCACACGTGGGTTCCCGGCTGCATGACGGAATATTTGATCTGCACAGAAAATGTACCACCCTGCTCATCCATTTACCAAGGTGTGGGAGAACTGCTAAAAGTACAAAATTACTGTCAATTTAGATTAGTGCCTTTGCAGGACTCAGAATTTATATTCTCGTCTTAATTTCTTTGTGAAGGAACTACAAATAAGGACTCCCATTTTCCACAAAGCTATAAACACTGAGCGTTTTCCACCCTCAATGCTGCCGTCGAGGGCATGAAACTATGTTTTATTAAAAAGCAAGTGAAAAAAGAGGCATTCAGTGGGTCAAAGGAAATAAGCGTTTCTTTGTAAACATCAGCATTCCCATTTATTCCCCTAATAACTGACTGTGTTCTTCCCAGCACAGAAAACACTCTTGGTACCTGTCCTCTTCTGCATCCTGTCGTCTCGGGGAATTTATCTAGTAAAGAACAGGTTTTAGGAGCTCCTTTACAGGCATTTTCATTTTTCCTTCCTAGAACAATAAATGATAAAACCACTGTTAGAAACAAATCACAGTAAAGCTTTAACTCATCCCGCTTTGACCACATACAATCTATATTGTCCTCCTCACTGTAAGAATGAGAAGGCCGAGTAAACACAAGAAGACATAGTGTCCTGTTCCAATAAACCGTGACTGGCACAGAAAGGACCAAAGCTCTCCACTCAGCCTGGGACTTCCGTATTTGACTAAGGATGTCTAACGGACAAGGCATGTGTTGAATACTTATTTTTCCCCCTGTGGCAGGCAGAATAATGGCTCCCTCCCAAAGACGACCACATCCTAAGCCCAGGGACTCGTGAATATGCTATGTGACGTGGCAAGGGGAAATTAAGGCTGCAGGTGACATGGAGATTACTCATCAGCTGGCCTTTAAAGAAGGAGATTATCGTGGATGAACTGGCTGGGCCCAGTGTAATCACAGGGTCTAAATGTAGAAGAGCGAGTCAGTGCCAGAGTGATACAGAATGAGAAAGACTTGACTGGCTATTGCGGGCTCCAAAGACGGAAGGGGACCACAAGCCAAGGAATGTGGGCAGCCTCTAAAACGAATGCAGCCTTGATGACACTTTGACTTGAGCTCAGTGAGACCCAGAACTGTAAAGGTAAAACATCTGAGTTATCTTAAGCCGCGACATTTATGGTCATTGTTATAGCAGCCACAGTAAACTAATCCAACCCCCGGCCCTCAAGGAAGGAAAATAGCTTATGTTACAGTTCTGACCTAAACGTGCTTTTTCTAGGACTATATTCTAATAACCTACACATTAGTTTTCATTGAGATTTCATGTATTTTCCAATGTACATCTCATCCTTTACATGCTGATAAGAATAGGATTTCAGGGGAGAGGGGGGGAGGTCTCTGAGAGATAGGGGCTTCTCTGAGGGACTCGTCAAGAACACAGATTTTGGGACATAGTCTAAAGCACCCTGGACTATGCAAGTTCCTTCACCATTGACAAAATCACTGCTTCTGAAGAAAGATATGCTCAGGAAGGTACAGAATCATTTGCTCTCAAGGAGGAGGAAAACAATGGTTTTTTTTTAAAAGGTAGAGACATTGTAATTCTCTGTTCAGGATTCCTACAAGGTACTGATACACCTAAAGCTGAGTTCAACTTTATTTAATTAACGTTAGTTGTGTCCGAAGATAATCATATACTGAGAATAACATGAGAGTTAACAAGGAATGTATCTTAACGGCAGTCTCCTCAATCAAATGGACCTCGATATTTTAGAAAACAAATTCTATATTTGTTTTTCCTAAGTAATCTGTCTCTTGAGTAAAATGTTAGTTGCTGTTTTTAGTTACGAATTGAATATGAGTTTAATGATAATGTCAGTGTGAACCAATAGATTCTTGTATACGACATCATAAAGAATGTTCAAGCCCTAGCTTCCCATGCCATCCTAAATGCAGGATCCGGGGATGACTTAGCAGGAGTACCAGTTGTGGGTTCTGTGCGTTCAGGCAGCAGCTAAGTGAATCCTGGGCCCTTGAGGAGCAACCAGAGGTGTCTGGATTTCCCACGGGCACAGTGGTGAGGGCTGAGCACGTGTCCCTTGGAGAACACGTGTGCCTCACCCGAATGATAGCTAATAAATGGGGAACCTAACAGGTTGGGTCACTAGGATTGCCACTTGGTGAAGAGTGAATTAGAGAACACCTCTAGCCATTTAGACACATAAATCTTTTCTAGTCTGTAAACACAGATTCTCTGTAGGGGAATCTTGTCATTCGTGGATTGCCGTTGGTGGTTTTAACTATTCACATGTGATCGGGAGGGTTTAGGAATGCAACCCACTTCCATGGTGCTCAGCATGCGCCAGGGACCACTCACCTGATGCCTTCAACACCAGGGAGGGAGATGCTATTAGAATCGTATTTTATAGAAGAGGAAGCGAGGCACGGAGAGGTCACACAGTAAGTGGCAGAGCGGGAATTCCAGTCCAACTGGACCCAGAGTCCATGTTCTTAACGGCGACCAAAGGATGTCTCCATTACTGTTACATAATGTATGCTTATTATGTAATAAAAACTGGTATCGCTATCATTTATCTGTATGTCAGACCTTTGCTCACTGATCCTGGTAACAACCTCATACTCGAGGCACTATCTCCATCGTCATTTTTCAGCTGAGGAATCTGAGGCTCAGAGAGTCAGGAACAAGCCCACATCACACGCTAATAAGTGGTGCAGCCAGGACCCCAACTCGGGATCCTCAGTCTCCAAAGGCTATGCTTTAAAGCATGATTTTCACCTTGCTGCCTCTTGGGTTTGAACATAACTGTGCAGAGCAAACCATTCCGCAGAGGAGAAAACTGCCCAGCAGCTGAACTCAGTGTGGTTTTGTTTTTAATTTATTATTTCTCACACAGTTTAAAGTAACTTTCAAGAAGTGATAAACTTTGTTTCTTTGGGAAAAATAGCCCCAGAAAGAGATCTAACTGCCAATGCAAATCTGAAAGAATCAACTGAATACTTCATCTACATGTGAAGAATACACTTTATGAGGGATATTCACGGAGGTGAGATTTTTAAAGGTGCTGGGTTGTATCTCTCTGCAGTTTCAAGGCTTTACTGCTGGGATGACAATAGGTTCATCTTGCATGACAGCTCTGATCAGCTGACAGTGGCTAACCTAGAACACTGCGTTGAGCAGGATTCAGAGGTTCAGCTTGAGCTCATCCAGAAGGGCTACTGGGATGGGTTAGCACCATCTCCCATGGGCTCTGGAAGAAAGAACGACTGTGCATGTGTGGCGTATTTGTTAACACCATGTTTTAGCGTTCATTGTTATAACAATAAACGAGCAAAACAGATGTTCTGTAACATTCACACAGCAATTTGAAAACATCTGTGGGGAAAAATTAGTTATGTATATTTGTTGATTCGGTCTATTTTTTTTCCTCCAACTCAAAAACGTTGATCATTTAAAAAGGAATAAATATACTTCAGAAATGATTGGGTTACTTAGAGAACTTCCATGATTCCCACTTACATATGGATAGAAATGAAGCTTGCAGCCACGGCTTCAAGGCCTTCAAGAATCCAGCAGCATCCTTTCCTAACTAGGCTAGACAACCTCTAAGTCTTCACAAGTCAGATCCTCATGGGCCTCTTGTCTGAACCTGAGCTCTCAGTGTGGCTAAGAAACGACCCTGCCACCTCCCTCCCCTCACCTTCCTGACTCCTCCTGCTGCAGGATTCCCTCCCCTCTGTCTCCAGGCCAACAGGGCATCTGCCCTCAGGGGTGCCACCCTGCCTCTATGCAAGCTACAACACTAGCTGCCTTCAAAATTCTTTGAACTGTGAAATTTGTTTCCAGAAAACAGTTACTGGGTTCCTCCCAGAAGCCTGGAACCACAAACAAAAGACCACAAAGAACCTTAATTAAACTTCTTAAAAGAGCAACTATAGGAGTTGTATTATTTTATGATCATAAAATAAAACTAGAAATTAATTTCTATTTAATTGACTGCAACTAATTGGAAAACAGATACTTATAAAACACATACACACACTCTAAATTATTTTGAACCGAAATGGAAATTGAGATAAAAATGAAGTCTTTTCTGGGGGGAATAATACAAGTGAAAATATAAATTATAGCTTAAGGAAAGTATCCAAAGCTGAATCTAGAGATCAGTCCATAGCCTTAAATGCTTTTATTAATGAAGACGAAAGAATGAAAATAAATTTACTAAGAAGTTCTGATTGAAAAGTTTAAAAAAAAACGGATAAAATAAACAACAAAAAGAACATGAGGAGGAAGAAAAATATAAAAGCAGGAATTAGAAAAAAATCAAAATAAGGTGAGATATAATTTGAGGTTTTTAAAGAACATACTAGATCACTCTGTCAAACTTAAGGAGAGAGAAAAAAAAGAACAAGCAAATTCCATTCAGTGGGAAGAAGAATTTAACAAAGATCAAGGAAGTAAAAAATATTTTAAGAAATTACTCTAATTCATGGAAAATCAGGTATAATCAAAATATATGAAAATTTATAAGTTAACAAATATTGTATGAGTCCACTTCTATGAGGTGTCTGAAGTAGTAAATTCATAGAAACAGAAAGTGCAACGGTGGTTGCCAAGGGCTGGGGGAGGGCAATGGGGAGTGTTGTTAATGGGTACAGAGTTTGAGTTTTGCAAGATGAAACTCAGTTCTAGAGACTGGTTGTGTGAAAACATGAATATACGTGACCCCACTGAATGTGCACTTGAAAACAGTTGAGGTGGTAAATTTTAAGTTATATGTACTGTGCTACCATTAAAAAAATTTTTTAAATACACAAAAACCTTAAAAGTCAAAATGTTGCCCCCAAAGAAATTGTCTCCATTATTTATTTCCTTTCTTGTTTAACACTTTTATATGCCCTATAATGCTTTGCATATTTCAACCTTATTAAAGCATGTGCTTTTAGCAGAGACTATGGTTTCCGGAAATTACTGCCAGGATGCATACTATTCTGAAGGCTTAGTGTAGGAAGCCCAGTAACTTCTATGAAGCATGAGGATGTTAATGGAACGGAGCCATCAGATGAACTGGTGAATGCTCAAGGCCAGCAGAATTGACTCATTTAGTGAGATGCCAATAGACAAAATTAGCATGTTGTTCACATATGGACCTTATTATAGCTCTATTTAAAAAAATCTTGTTGGCAAAAAGCTGACACAGTCACTTGAAATCATGTGATGTCTCTTCTGTTGGACATTTCCCTGAAAATATTACTGAAGTCGTTCTTCTTTCTCTGACGTGTAAATCTTAGTATTCTGAAAGCATACCGACATAAACAACAGTGCGATTTGTCCCATAATACAAACCAACTGCTTATCGTCCTCTCAACTTATTTTCTGCAGCTAAAGATGTGTGACACATGCTGTTTAGTCTTCAAAATGGATTCACTTTTGTTCAGCTACCGTTAATCCAGGTTAACTTGAATTTTCCGGAAGAGAGTTGGAGAGAGCTTTAAAGATAAAATTCAGTGCTCCTCATTTTGAGGACAGATTGATATATTGACTCATTGGACACACACAGATTGGGGCCCTGTCTGTGTACCTGGGCCTGGGTTCAGCTCAAGGAATATTAGGTTGACTGTGAACCTCTTCCTATTCTTGATGAGCTCAGACGCTAGTTATTATTGACTTGTCACTCTGCTTTGTCATCACCCCTAACGGCTCTCACCGCGGTGACATCCTTTTGGCACGCAACATCGTCTCCAAGGTACAGGAGCAAAAGAGGCTCAGGAAAGCTCCTTTCTAAGGCGTCGATGAGCACATGGTGGGCTCTTCAGTTACGTCTGTATGGTAGGGCTACTCTTTGTAACATATCATTTAACAGGAAAGACGAGGAAAATCAAAATACAACATATATTTATCCAAATACACACATGCATATACACATCCATATATTTACATGCACACACATACACACAGATGAGTGTTCCTACGTAGTTTCAAGAAGCAACAAGTAGATTTTCATTATCTGGGTTTCCCAGGTAGTTTCCTTTAAGTCAGGGAACCCTAGCTCTGGGAGGTATCGCTAGAAGTGCCCCCTTCCCATCAGGTTGCAGAGAATGATCTGGAAGTAGCACGCTCACCTTGCTGCCACAGTGTAAACTGGCTCCAGTCACCCTTTTCCCTCAGGTTCTCATCTTCAGGCAGAAACAGGCCCTGGGCTCTATCCATCACTGCAAGGCCTTCATCTCGGATTAACTTCCAGTTTCTTTCTAAGGACTAGAGGGAAGATTCTGGTTTTACTGGACTGAAAATATGCCTGGTAAACACCTCATAGTGACGTTCAGCTTTTTGTTTGTCTGATTAATAAGTAATGAAATGTTCCCTCTCATCTAGATTACTTATTTCAATTTCCTCTAGGACCTCTTGTCAAGGGTGTAAAAAAAACCCCCTAATAATTATTTTTCAGAACCAAGTGCCTTTGCAGCATAAACATTTCAATAATTCCTAGGAACCGCCTAGAGCAATTCTGTCTATAATTTGTTTTCAAGTTTGCCTAAAGGTCGTTTTTTTCACAGACCCTAACCAACCAAGAGGACTCATCTTGTTGATCATTATTACATCAGGACCCTGCCCTACAGTCCATGTGACACTCCAGCATCCAAACTGGAATACAAATCACAGACTTAATTCCACCTCCCAACAGAGGTCCTCATAAAGATGCCATTCAACATGGTAAATATTAATTAAACTTTCAAGAACATTGGGAAAATGTCCATTGGAGCATGTGATGTGTTATAAAATTAGTAGCAAAATGAAGCCAGTAAATGTCCTCGTGTTTAGAATTCAGCCAAACAAAAACATTTCTTTGACTTCTCACTTTGAGGGTGCCTTAGGCTCTGTCAGTAAGTGCCTGGCTGGTGCGGGTAGATCCCATGGGAGGAGAAGGCCAGGCTCTCCTCCTGGGAACCCTCACCACACAGCGATACTGACGAGCAGTGGGGATGGCAGTGGGGTGGGTGCTATGGGGGACAGCAGGCCAGGGCAAGCATCCGGAGTGGCAGCCTAGGAGGAACTACTATCAGGGAAAAGAATAAAAACGGCATGAAAGAGGCTAGTTTGAAATTAATAATTTCAAACATTTAATTAATAATTTCAAACATTTCTATGTTGCATGGGAAGTGGATGGGGTCGTGGAGTCTACGGGTACCCGGATAGGGAAGAACACAATAGATGATTTCAACGAGAATCAGGGCTCAAGAGCAAGGAAGTAAAGCTGATGAGTTACAAACACATACAAAAAATGGAAGCAACAATCAGCACGCTCTGAAAATGGACCGAGTTGCCTCATGAAACAGGGGTCTCTATCTTTTGAATTATTCAAGAGAAGGCTGGATGACCAGTTACTGGGTGGAGCAAAGCACAAGAGAAGGTGTCAAGTGTTTTTACCGACCCGTGCTTTATGAATTAACGATTCAGTGTAGGAAAACCAAGAAGGAGCCAGGAAGACGGCACGAAGGAAAACCAAGAAGGAGCCAGGAAGCCGGCACGAGCACAGGACTCCACCAAAGGCAGACACCCTCAGAGATTTGTGTGAAGACACGTTATCAACTTCAGCCAAACCCAGGGAACACTTGTGACATTGTGTGACCACATTACGTATATTACAATATTCTAGGGCAAGCGGTAGATTTTAAGATTAGATACTGATTTTATACCGCTTTTTTCCCCCTTGAGACTTTGAGTCTATTGACATTTCTTTTTTAAAAAAATTCAGCTTTGAGGCTTAATTAACATATAAAATTGTAAGATATTTAAAATGTAGATCGTGGTAATTTGATATACATATACATTGTGAAAGGAATCCCCCCACCTGATTAATTAATACATTTATCACCTCACATATTTATTTATTTGATTTTTTGGGAGTGAGAACATTTTAATTCTATTCTCTTAGCAAATTTCAATTATACAATACGGTGTTATCAACTACGGTCACAATGTTATACATCAGATCCTTAGACCTTATCCATCGTGTAGCTGGAAGTTTGTACCTTTTACCCAAACCTCTCTCTACTTCCTTCGCCCCCAGCCCCTGCCAACCACTTTTCCACTCTGTTTCTATGAGTTTTACTTTTTTTTTTTTTTTAATTGAGATTCCACATTGTAAGTAATACCATACAGTATTTGTCTTTCTGTGTCTGGCTTATCTCACTTGGTTGCCCTCAAGGTCCGTCCAAGTCACAAGTGGCAGGATTTCTTTTCTCATGGCCGAATAGTGTTCCACTGTGCGTGTGTGTGTGTGTGTGTGTGTGTGTGTATGTGTGTGTGTGTGTGTGTGTCTTACATCTTCCTTATCCACTCATCCATTGATGGACACTTAGGTTGTTTCTATATCTTGGTTATTGTGAATAAGGGTACAATGAATGCAAAAGTGCAGATATCTCAAAATATTTTATTTTGAATTATATTTGCATTTCTTTGGATATAGACCCAGTAATGGGATTACTGGGTCATTTGGTAGTTCTATTTTTCATTTTTTGAGGACCCTCCATATTGTTTTCCACAGTAGTTGCACCAATTGATTTTATATTTCTATGAAACCCACCCACTGATTTGTGTCAAAATCTAGAGCTGCTCTTACCATCACGCTGCTCTCTGCTGGTGTGGATCATTTGTCCACAAATAATCTTGAAACCATGCCCCATAGAGTTAAAAAACCCATCCTGAAGCTGTGCCCCATTGGGTTAACAGAAACTTGGTGACTAACAGAAATTCTTGAGTTTGTCTTATAGTTTGCTATATATTTGCTTGCAGCCTACTTTACTATCCACGCTCGCCTTAATTATTTTCTTGCAAATTGCATACCCTCCAAGCTTCATGTAGCCTAAACAATAAGACGTTTGCCTGAGTTGTTTTCCAGGCACTTGGAGTCAGCTGTGTCTAGTTCAAGGTCCAGCTGGCTAAGCCTGGTTGGGACCAGTGACCCTAAAACTGGGCCTGTATAGGTGTCTGATAAATGACCGTTTGATGTCGAGGACCAAAACCTGCACACTCAGATCATGCTAAGTGCCTCCATTTTTATTTTATTTTATCTATTTATTTTGTTTTATTAAAAATTTTTTTTTTTTAGGCCATGCCATGCGGCATGTGGGATCTTAGTTCCCCGACCAGGGATCGAACCTGTGCCCCCTGCATCGGGAGCATGGAGTCTTAACCACTGGACCACCAGGGAAGTCCCTCCGTTTTTACACATACATTCCATGAAGAAGCATGTAACTTAGAAACACCTTGGGCAGACCACTGATTACCTCACCTTTTCCCCACGTCCAATCACCTTTCCCCACCCCTAAGACCACCCTACTTCTTTATCCCATAAATATCTCAAGCTCCTTGCCTTCAGGGAGGCAGATCTGAGACTGGTTCTCCCGCCTCCTCCCTTGGCTGCCTGTGAATAAATCCTTTCTTTGCTGCTGCGCACCTGGTAAACAAACCTGGTTTGGTAACAATTTCAATATTATTTCATCCCAAGAAGGTAATTCATAAATAGCAAGTCAAAGACTGCATTGCAATTAAGAGATACTCAAAAACCCTCACTTAGGCAGGTCCCCAGAGTGAGAGAAGACCATGGTTTTCTCAAGAATCCCAAGATCATGGAAAGGAAAGAGAATGCACCCCAGATACATCTGCCCAAATGTACCTAAATTGCCAACACTCCCTGCAGTTACTGTAACTTATTCAAGTTGTTAGATAAATCTCTCTAATTCTTGTTAAACTGCCACAAAGACAGGCGAGAATTACCTCTCTAACACTTGAAATTACTTTTCAAATGAGGTTATCAGTGCCTGATATGGCAGGCAGGCTCTCACTCTCTGCCCTCCCAGTATTTTAGTGGCTTCTTTCACTTCTTTTGAAAGCTGATTTTAGGGGCATCTTTGGAAAGAGCTGATCTTTCGTTCCTAAAATAGGGCACAAAGGCCTAGGGAAAATGTTCAAGTGACTGCATCACTAAATAAAATGTTTAAATTTTCTTTAAGGGCAGGCTGTCTTTTACAAGTGAAACGTCGTTCCTGCCCCCTTCTGCCCCCTTCTCCCCAAGGTCCCCCCAGGGAAATGTTGCTGCAGAGGGACTTTTCCTGGAATAGTGATGGCTTTTTAAAATACCTTCTTGTTTGCCCTTGTTATACGTGCCGCAGGGGTGCTGGAGGACAGACTCTGGCAGAAAGGAGCAAACAGATGCAGGGTCTCCCAGTCGGTCCCAAACTGGAAACACTCTTGCGGCAGTGCCGCCGAGCTGCTCAGTGCGCTCGGTGCTGAGCAGACACTGCACAGACGATTATTTTCATCGTGAAGCAGCCACTCAGCATGTCCTCTTTAGAGTTCAGTACTTTGTCGTGGAATTTGACAACTGGAAGTGTCTGGGCTGTGAGTGCAGTGGAGACTTTGCCACTTTAGGGATGACAGAGGACTTGGGCCGGTGACTGAGCCTAAGGTCTCACAATCTAGCACCAGAACCGGCTCTGCGGTGCCCCCTGATTATCCCCGGGGCACCTGTGGGAGGGGGGTGTCAGGCTGCGGGGGGCTCTGGGCCCTGCACCCCTCTGGGGCAGCAGAGCGGCCGTGGGTCCCCGTCTCCTGTGACTTACAGGGCACACACTGGGCACCTATTGGTGAAACAAGGTGTCCCTGCCTGGGAACTGGGTGCGTCTCAAAGGGGGCGCACACTGACAACTGGGGAAAACTGGGCTAACCAGATCACACCAGTTCTACCTGGTGACGTGATGAAAAACACAGAGATCACACCCATCACGATCCCCTACATGTTCAACAGAAACATTTCTTCTACTAAAGTAAGGACTCTGCTTGGGGGTGTTTTTCAGCTTTGGAAAGACATGACAGGGTCTCTTTTACGGGCATCGGGGAGAAATCTGGAATGGGACCTGGGAATGGCATTTTCAAGCACAAACCAATGAACTGCACTGTAAAAAATTCACATGGTTACAGGGGATTAAAGACCAAACCTAATGACGTGTGTGCTCGTGAGAGAGAGAGAAAGGGAGGGGAGAGAGGGGAGTGAGGTGGAGGAGTAGGAGGAGGAAGAAGGAGAAGGAAAGAAGAAATGTATTTTCTCTACAGTAATGTTATTAGTTGTCTGACTTGGCAAATAATTCCGCTTTTTAGGAAATTCCAACAGGAACTTGAAGGCTCACACAGAGCGGGCCATGCCTACATTTTTAAAGGTTTCGTTTGACATATTACTTCCTTGACCCTAAATTCATTCATTTCATGAACCTGAAAAGAGAAACTCATAGGGTTGGTATTTGAGTTGGTTGCCCAGAAGACAACAGCCTCTGATTCACGTTTCTTCTTCTGGCTACACAGGCTTTAGGAGACAGAGATTTGCTTGTTTTCACAGTGCCTCATGGCCTCATAAACCCGTCATCAGCACTCGCCTTTCAGTTAAACCTCAGCTATATCTGGCATTCCAGTCATCTACAGATGGACTTCCCAGTTTCAAGCCTCATCAATCCCAAACTGTGCGCCAGCTCTCCCTAACCCGCGCCCTCCCCCCAGTTCAGGGCCATTTCCTCCTTTCCCAGGTATTCTGCTCACCCCGCTTGGATGGTACACTTTTCTCTTCCACATCAGATTAAGTCCTCCTTTTAAAGGCTTCTCCTAAAACTGATTTCTTGCAGAAAGCCTTTAGAGGAGCAGACATTCTTAACTATTTCCCTTACTATTTCCCTTCATTCAATTAAGACATACACATTTTTTCAAAAGTCAAATATTACTACAAGTCTTATAATGAAAGCAGCAGTATCTTACTCAAGTTTTTCCCAGTCCAGAGTCCAACCCCCAACTAATTCCTTTAAATATTTTTTTCTCATATTTGCCTGCTTCTATCTGAATAATATGTTTATATTGCTATCTCTTGATTTATTAATTCTAGACTTGATCCCTCAGTTTCTGTCAGGGAAGGGAACAAGTTAACAATGTGATGTCTCCTTTTCCCTCTTCTCCATCTAGCAGTTCGGCTCATGTCACAAACCTTTCATACATCTGGGTAAACTCACATCTGGGTTTTCCTGAGTTGTAACAATGACACTTCATTTCACATGCAGCATTTATAAATTCTGCCTCCTTTTCTTTGGCTTAATTTTTTTTTTTTTTTTAATTTTTTTATAGCTACTTTATTTATTTATTTCTTTATTTTTGGCTGTGTTGGGTCTTCGGTTCGTGCGAGGGCTTTCTCCAGTTACGGCAAGTGGGGGCCACTCTTCATCGCGGTGCAGGGACCGCTCTTCATCGCGGTGCGCGGGCCTCTCACCATCGCGGCCCCTCCCGTTGCGGGGCACAGGCTCCAGACGCGCAGGCTCAGTAGTTGTGGCTCACGGGCCCAGCCGCTCCGCGGCATGTGGGATCTTCCCAGACCAGGGCTCGAACCCGTGTTCCCTGCATTAGCAGGCAGATTCTCAACCACTGCGCCACCAGGGAAGCCCTGGCTTAATTTTTTTAATGCCCTTATCACTGTTTCTTCTTTATAGCCCTGAAAGAGTGCTGTAAAATCTCTTATACCATTCTACGCTTTGCCAAAAACATCGTATAAGCTATTACTTTCTTTCTCTCTTTCTCTGAAGATAACCCTCCAGTAGCCGTCTGCCCTGCTCTGCTCTGAACTGGTCGGTGTCTGGGCTTGCCAGACAACTGTCATCAGGGAACTTCTCTTGACCTCTGCCCAGTATGAGGCTCCCTAATTATTGGATTCTAATCTGGATAAAGAATTATCTGTGTTCTTGAGAAAGGACACACCACAGGTAAAACTGAATTTCTAAAAATATCTGAAGCTATTCTTTTAAAAAAAATTTTATTGAAGTATTTACAATGTTGTATTAATTTCTTCTGTACAGCAAAGTGATTCAGTTATACCTGTGTGTACATATATATATATATTCTTTTTCATATTCTTTTCCTTTGTGGTTTATCGCAAGATATTGAATACAGTTCCCTGTGCTCTATAGTAGGACCTTGTTGTTTATCCATCCTATATATAATAGTTTGCATCTGCTGATCCCAAACTCCCGATCCATCCCTCCCCTATACCCCCTCCCCCTTGGCAACCACAAGTCTGTTTTCTGTGCCTTTGAGTCTCCTTCTGTTTCGTATATATGTTCATTTGTGTTGTTTTATAGATTCCGCATATAAGTGATATCATATGGTTTTGGTCTTTGTCTTTCTGACTTATCTGAAGCTATTCTTACACTTGATTGAAGGCTTGGCTATGTACAGAATTCTAGGTAGTAAATAATTTCTACATAGACTTTTGAAAGCATTGATCCATTGTGTTATATAACATGTAGTGCTGCTGTTGGGAAATCTGATGCCTTTTGGATTCTTTTTTTTCTTTTCCCCTCTAGAAGCTTTATAAAAGTCAACACAGTGCAGTGGTTAGGGGTGTAAAGCATGGGAGGCAGGCTGCCTGGTTTGAAAATCTGACTGTGCCACTTATTAGCTGTGTGCTGTCAGGCAAGTTACATAACCACCCTGGGCCTTAAGAGTCCTCACTTATAAAGAGCATAAAATCCTACTACTTCCCTCAGGAGTCTCTAAGAAGATTAAATGTGCTAAAAGTAACGGTGCTATATATGGATAGAGCTATGATGATAATGATGAGAATTTTAAGATCTTCTCTTTATTTCTGGTTTCCTGAAATTTTGTGGAAACGTGCGTTAGTGTAAGTGCTGAACACTTAGTGGTCCCCTCAATACGGAAGCTCACATTTTTCAGTTCTAGACTATATAGTATTATTTCTTTCATAATTTCTTCTCCATCTTTTTTTCCTATTCTTCCTGGAAATTTTTTTGTTTGTACATTAGACATGTTAAATTGAGCCTCTAATTTTCAAAACTTTCCTATTTCCATTTTTGTCTTTTTGTTTTTTCTTTTGGGAGATTCCCTGGACTTAGTTTCCAATAGTGCTATTAAATTCTTATTTCTGCAAATCACATCATAAAATTTCTGAGAGTCCCGTGTCTTTGACTGTTCCTTTTTGTAGCATCCTATTCTTTTTTCATGGCTACACTCTCTTCTCTTATTGCTTCGAGTATATTAGAGATATTAAGTTGGCATTTGCTCCCCCAATTTTGTTTCCCCTGAACTACAGCATTCTTTCCATTTTTGTTTTATTTTCTTTCATGTTGAAGGGTCTCTCCAATGTGTGGTGATCCTTGGGTGCGAGTCCTATGGAACTGAGTTACTGATTGGAAACGCTATGGGAAAGGGCAGGACCTATGACTGACAGGCCTCACTGATGGGTGTATCGTCAAACCAGTGTTTTCACAGGGCACCTTAAAATGTCAGGATAGACAACCCTATTTTTGGAGGCCATACACTTTCTTTAACTGCTGTAGTAGCAAGTTTCTTCTTTCGGGAAGTCCCTCTGTAATTACTTACTTCCATCTCAGCTTTCTTGGATCTGTTAAGTTAGCTACTTCTCTTTTCCATTTCCAAAAAACATGCTGACATTGTTCATCTGTTATTGTCTCCCTCCTGTTTTTCTTTTTAACTTGTGGGTTTATACCATTTTTATTATTTTGCTGCCATTTACGTGAGGTTTCGTGTGGGAGGTGGTAAATGAGTGTGTACAGTTTTGCTTAACCCTTCCTCATTCATATTTTCTAGACAGCTCTAACAGCTGATTATTTTCGACCGCTTACCTTCTTTTCTCTTAAACTAGAAGGATCTTGTAATATATAATTCAACCTTCTAGTGAAGTTTTGAAACAAAATCCTATTGGCCTGCAAAAGTCTTTACTAGTCCCTCAAATGTGTCTGCAAAAGATCACCAAAGCAATGATGTTTCATGTGATAGAAAGGTAGTGGCGAGAGAGAAGAAAGAATTCTCAGCATCATAGCTTACATTTTAAACGAAACTCTGGTAATCCATATATTGATTTATTGTCAACTAATTTCTCTTCGCCTCTTGGCCTATACACTTTCCATAATCAATAAAATTGATTATGATGCTTGAAGCTTGATATAAAATCACTTTAATTTTGTCCTAAATCAAACAGAATTCATCCAACTGAGCTTTAAATATCTTCTTCTATGGAGGAAAATAGGCCCATTCAGAGAAACATTTTTGCTTAGGCAGTTAGGAAATGTTGCAGATTGCTAAGTAAGGAAAGTCACTAATGCATTAGTTTGCTAGGGCTGCCATAACAAAATCCCACAGACTGAGTGACTTAAACAACGGAAATGCATTGCCTCACAATTCTGGAAGCTGGAAGTTCAAGATCAAGGTGTCAGCAGGTTTGGTGTCTTTTGAATCCTCTCTCCCTGGCTTGTAGATGGCCATCTTCTATGTTCTTACATGGTCTTTCCTCTGTGTGTGCATACACCCCCGTGTGTCCAAATTTCCTTTTCTTATAAGGACACTAGTCATATTAGATTAGGGCCCACCCTAATGACCTCATTTTAAATTTACCTCTTTAAAGGCCCTATCTCCAAGTACAGTCATATTCAGAGGTACTAACGGGATTAGGAATTCAATATATAATTCTTGAGGGGACACAAGTAACTCGTAACACTAATGCAGGTTCAGGTTAGAACTAGATCCAGCTAAGAAAGCAAATAGTAGATGGGAAGGGATCAGGAATCAAGTAAGTCTATAGCAGCAAAATAAAGTATAGTCATGGAAAAAGTCAGGAAGAGTTATGCTTTTAACATGTGAACAAACCATAATACAAGAATTCACAGAGCTCAGGTTAACATAAGCAAGATTAGGTAAGTAACTGTGTATGATTAGCTGTTAAGAAAAAAGGGAATTGAGAAAATATAGACATTGGCAACTGAGAAGTCCCAGAGATGTGTATGTACTTTGAAAGGTTCTGACTCTAAATTAAGAGAAGGCATGTGGTCGAAGACTATTCCAGGCCAAGTTTACGCATTAAATTGGAGTCAGAATGAATTGATAATAGTGGTGCATTACTAAAATGTACACCATTTTTACCTAATTGTCTAAGAACATGCTGGCTATAGTTAATCATTTTAGGAATTATAGATCTGATTTTTTAAAGTCAGTTTACTTAAATCTTCGCTAAAACATGCCTATACTTTACACTGTGATGAGAAGACGTGGGTAGCAGCGTCCCCCGCCTTAGAAAGAATATACCAGGGTAGAGGGACATCCTCCTGAGCACTGAGCTGAAGTTATGAAATCCAAGCAAACACCATAGCGCACGCAATGCTCTCACAGCAAACTGATTTTAATAAAATCTCTAGGGAAATTAGTTGCATTGAAGGAGCAATCTCTTGCTGGTTCTAGTGCATCTTAATCAGACCTCCTGTTTTTCAAGTTTGAATATAAAAATAAAGGAAAACATCTGACATTCCAACCAAATGAAAAAAGCAAAGGCTATTAATTCAGACAAGCAAGGGAGTCTGCCACCATCACCAGTGTTTCGGCAGAGACGTGGGAAAACTTTCTAGTGAGAAAAGAGAAGGCTTCAGGGGTGGCCTGATGGGAGGCTGTTGGCCTGGGGAAGCTGTAGGCAGGCTGTCTAGAAGCTGGGTGTTCTAGGGATTGGTTAGCGGAGCACATTTGACTTTCTCTGGTTGGTCCTAAGTCGGAAGCGGGGACAAAAATTAGGAAAGCTGTCAGTTATTAATCAAGTCCTGGCCATTTGGGGCAGAATGTTATAGAAGTTATTGTTTAGCTTTCTGGATTGCCACTGGAGATAGTAATCTGGCTTCCTGTCAGTCTGATTTACAGTAGGCTGGCTTCCTGGTTTATTTGTTGTAGAAAAGGGGTTCGTTTCCCTGGCAGGCTGTTGCAGATTGTAGGTCAAGGTTCTATTTTTATAAATGGTCTGGCCATTGCCGCTTTGTATATACAGTCTCTCGTATCCTTACTGAAGGGAAAGGATAGCGTAAAGTATCTAGCACAGGGAAAGAGAAGAGTCTTGGAGGACTGAATTTTGCTCTTTCTAAAGAGTGGGAGAAAAGGGGTTTCTTCTCCTAGGAGAAAGGCAAAAAGATAGCCCAGATCGCCAGGAGAAGCGGCCAGCCTGAGGGCTTCAAGGACACAAGGGTGCAAAGGAGACCCACATCCCTGTACTCTAGCCCAGACTGGCAGGGATGCCAGCCAACATTCTCAGTCAGAGGAAGGTAAAAGGGGAAATAAAGTTCTGTTGTCCCTTCCCTGCTCTACCCACAGGGAACGGTGCACCGGGCTAGGCCAGGAGGGAGTAAAAACCCCAAAGTCCCTAATCTCAAGGGGGCTGCAAGTCTGACAGAGACTTTTTGTTTATATATAAAATAAACCACTTGATAAACAGATAAGCAAGTTATCTATAATGTGTATGTGCACATGCATCAATCGGTGTGTATGTATATTAAGATACAGATCATGACCTACTGAAACAGAGCAGGACCCTATATAGGGTCCGTGCCCCCCATGTCCTCCGCCTGCCTTTTGTCTGTGGAAAAACTTTAGCCAAAGAGTACGTTTAATCAGAGAAGTGAGAAAATGCAGAAGCAAAGAAAAGCAGTCAAACAGGACAAAACAATAACAGTTTAGTCAGTAAGCAAAGTCAAGGACCTTTAGTTCCTTCTCAAGGGCTACAGATAATATTCTGAGCCATATCCTGTGGGCTGTCTTATAGATACTGAAACCCTCACCAGGTGGAAGAAGTGAACTACATGATGACCAGACTGTAGCCGTGACATGAGCTGCCACAATTCCGAGAATTAGCCTCAAGGAAATGAGAACAAACCGACCTTGGAACTGAAAATTAACTGCGCTTAAACCAATCAAGATGACGCTGGTCAGACCACCGATGACCAATTTCAAGACGACTGCCAGAGCTGCCTGTGCTGTTTCTGCGTGTAGCCCCTCCCTGCACCTGTAAAAGCTCTCGCCCCTGGTTGTCCTTTGGACAGGAGTCCGCCTCCACACACCTGGCCCACTCTCACCCCCATCCCCGGATGCCAGCTCTTGAGCGGTGAGCAGCCAGATCCCGCTTTTGGTAACACTACTTGATCAAAAATTTTGGAACTGCAAATGGCGTACTAACCTACAGATGCAGCTTGCAGTGTAGTGCCCGGGTCTGTAAGTCAAACACTGTACTGCAAGCTCCCGAGGTGGACCAGAGATAAAGCCAATTTTTAGGCATTTTTGAAGAACTGACAAATATTGAAAACTCATCAATTTTGCTTTGAGAAAGAAAATGACCTTTTAATTTGAAATAATTCAAAGAATTTCTAATATTTCACCCTTTTGATATGTTGCTATAACTGGCATCTTAGACCCTCCTATACTCGTAGCACAGTGCCAGCTCTTATTAAGGGCTCACACTTAAACACACAGGGGAACATCCATGATGGTGGTGTTTTGTTGTGTTTTGTTCTGTTTTTGCACCTCGTAGGAGAGGAGGAACTGAGGCAATTATTTTGCATTTGGAGAGAAAGAAACCGAGGCCCAGATGGATGAAATGACTTCCCCAAGGTGTCAGAGCAGAGAGCGAAACTAACCTGCTTCTAAAGTTCATTTTTAAATCACATAACCATCGAATTCTGTAAATTCTCTGGACTCCTTTTAGTGTCATTTTTAGTGAAAGTATCATTGGAATCCAAAAGTCGAAAGTCTGATTTAGAAAAATAGGATTAAACTATTACGTTAATCTTAAGAAACTGCTTTCAGCACTTCTTTATAGTATGATACTTACTTTTCTATAAAATTGATAATCCTCTTACTTTATAGCTTAATTCCACTGTAAGTCTGACATTTTTGCTTCTGTCTCAATCCAATTCATTTCAAAAGCAGTTCAGTGAAAATATTCAAATATTTAATCACACAGATACAAATGTTGAACCACGAATTCACTCCTGTATAAGTACTATTTTTGTCCAGGTGGCATTATTCATACACAACGGGTTTCTTAATTAATAAAAGCCAGAGTCTGAGAGAAAATGCCAGGAAGAGTATCATTCAATCAATCATTCTTACGCACTGTGTCACAACACTGGCAAGTTTTACTGGGCACTTCTCCAACTGTAATAAAACTACCGTATGAGGAAGGAAAACTTATCTGTGATGCTATATGTTTCTATCAGAGCAAGTGCTGTGAAAAACTCAGAAAAAAAAACATGCAAGAGTTTCCCTTTTTCCCAGTGATGAATGCAGAGTTAGGTAGCAGGGAAAAAAATAGAAAAGGGTTATTTTGAACTATGGTTTTCAGTTGCTATTGGCTGTTGTGTTCTACATATTACTACAGCGGTTTCAATGCATGCATGTTTACATCTAAATTAGCCATGGAATAATTTGGATCAAAAAGCTAATCTCAAAAAGAAGAATAGCAAAATTCTTAAGTATGATGGCTTTCCTCTCACTGGAAGAGATTTCTTTTCCCTTTTCTATTTATAACCTAGCAAAGACATTAATCTATTTTTGTTTCAATTTCTATGTTAAATACCCCCAAAACACTTAGGGTTTTCATATTTGTTATTTGGGCAAAAAAAGTACTCAATTTTAATGAACATACGCCTAAAAGAGAAAACTCCGCTGGGATATTTTTCTCTAAATTTCTTTCATCGAGTTGCACAGCCTCTTAACACCCCGGTGCACAGAACTGCCAAACTGCAAGCTACACAATAAGGGGAAACAATGACAATTCCACAAAATGGAACAACACAGATGATAACATTTTACTGAACATTGTCCTGTGCCTTCAAGAAAATTGCACTCTACAGCTCACTGGAACATACAATGAAAATAATTTAAATGAAAATGTGCTATGCATGGCAGTGAATCATTACGTAAGGGCCAGATCTGGGTAATTATTCTAAAAGGATTTTGGCCAAACATGGCAGCTACCCCATCTAGAAGGTTTCCACCTTACAATATGAATGCCTGGGTGATGATCCATGATCCATAATAGGCAAATCTGTAATTTGAAAATGGAAAAAAATCTTGATGTGCAAGTGTGTGTCAACTAAGTGGTTCTGGGCCTTGGGTTCCTCATACAGAAAGTTCTGCCTTGTCACACTCACTACTGGTGAGTGGTCACCCGAAATTACTTTTTTTTAAGTCATAACATATACAATATTAACATTTCTGCAAATCAAGGTAGTTAGTAAAGTAAAGCTGACTTTACAATCACAACCCACAGCTGTCACACACTCTGAGATTCTATGCTGCTGGGGACCCTCTGATTAACGCCCAGGACTTGCTTTTTTTCTTCTTAGATGAAGCAGAGCTTAAAACAGGCAGGGCTGAAATCAAGCCCAGAGAGATAGAATTTTGAAATAAAGATTTAATTGGCTAGAAGGAGAATAACATGAGACATACAAGCAGACCTCAGTAACTTTGAGGGCGCAGTGAGGTACCAGTGAAGGCACGGACTTGAGGATAAGGAGGCCTCAGTTCCAATCCCAGCCCTGACCTATTAAATATAGGGCCTTGGGCAAATTTCTGAGTTTCTCTAATCCTTACTTACTCAAACATAAGTGGGTACAATGACACCTATCTTGAAGAGTTGTTGTAAAGATGAGAAGTATTACATACGAAAGTGCTCAGCACAATGATTACAAATATGCATTTAATACATGATAGCTGTTACATTATTATTTCAATAATACATAAAATTTCAAAATTTGCTTTCTGACTAACTTTTTAGAAACTAGAGAATATTTTCCTATGAAAACAAGGTAACATATAAATTAAAATTATAAACGATAACAATAACTAATGTTTATTGAGCACTTCCTACTTACTTAATAAATAAACAGCCATGGAACAAGCACTATTTCCGTAGGCACTTTGCAGATAATGAAACAGAAGCATGAAGAAGTGTTGCTCAATGTCACATAGCTAGTAAGGAATGAGACCAAAAATTCAAAACCAGGCAATGTGGCTACAGAGCCAATGCTCTAAACTGCTTCACTGTATTGCCATCCACAGCCGAACGGATAAAGAGGATGTGGTATATATATATAGAATGGAATATTACTCAGCCATAAAAAAGAATGAAATTCTGCCATTTGCAGCAACGTGCATGGACCTAGAGAGTATTATGCATAGTGAAATAAGTCAGACAGAGAAAGATAAATACTCTATGTTATCACTTACATGTGGAATATAAAAAATAAAGCAAACAAATGAATATAACAAAACAGAAACAGACTGACAGATACAGAAAACAAACTAGTGGTTACCAGTGGGGAGAGGGGAAGGAGGAGGGGCAAGATAGGGGTATGGGATTAAGAGATACAAACCACTATGTATAAAACAGATAAGTAACAAGGATTTACCCTATAGCACAGGGAATTATAGCCATTATCTTGTAATAACTTCTAATGGAGTACAAACTGTAAAAATACTGAATCATGATGTTATATACCTGAAACTAACATAATATTGTAAATCAATTATACTTTAGTGAAAAACCAAACGAAATAGACAAACCAACAAAACCAGGCAATATGGCTTTGGAGCAGATGCTCTAACCTGCCTCACTGTACTGCCTCACTGATGGTTAAGTTAGGTGTTCTTCATCAACCCCCAGAAACCTGTTTAGTTTTCAACATACTTGAACCACAACGTACATATCACAGTTTCCCAATTTTTAACAGATTTATTGAGACATAACTCACATACCATAAAATTCACTCAATTAACTTTTTACAATTCAGTGGTTTTTAGTGTATTCACAGACTTGTGAGCCATCAACACTCTCTAATTTTAGAACATTTTCATCACACCAAAAAGTAACCCTTACTCATGAGCAGTTGCTCACCCTCAGGCCCTCTCCTCAGTCCCTGGCTCTCACCCCTTCCTCTCTCTGTTGATTTGCCTTCTGGACGGTTCATATGGATAGAATCAGGTAACACGTGGTTCATCTATGCTGTACCATGGATCTTGGCGCTTCTTCCTTCTTTATTGCCATCGTGTAATATACTACATTTCGTTTATTCCTTCATTCATCATTTAGATGGACCTTTGGGTTACTGGTCACTTTTTTTCTATAGTGAATAATGTTACTAAGAACATTCAGGGACACATTTTTGTATGAACATATGTTTGCATTTCTCTTGGGTATACGCCTAGGAGTAGAATTGCTGGGCCTTAACTCTGTGTTTAACATTTTGAGGAAATGCCAAATCGTTTTCCAAAGTGGCTGCACCCCTTTACGTCCCCACCAGCAAAGTTCCAGGGTTCCAATCTCTCCACATACTTGCTACCACTTGTTAATGTTCATCTTTTTTGCTGCAGCCATCCCAGTGAGGGTTAATGGTATCATATTGTGGTTTTGATTTGCATTTCCCTAATGACAAATGTCATCGATCACCTTTTCATAGGCTTCTCGGCCGTTCATTATCTTCTTTGAATAAGTGTCTGTTCAAATCTTTCCCCATTTTTTAACCGAGTTATCTGTCTCTATATTGAGTTATCAGAGGAGTTCTCATTATATCATATATATATATATATATATATATATATATATATATATATATATGTTAGATATATGACTTGCAAATATTACCTCTCATTCTATGAATTTTACTTTCACTTTATTGATCATGTCCTTTGAAGCACAAAAGTTTAAGTTTCGATGAAATCTAATTGATTTTGTCTTTTGTCACTTGTACTTTCAGTGTCATACCCAAGAAAACCATTGCCTAACTCAATAATGTTATGAACACTTCTATGTTTTCTTCTACAAGTTTTATAGTTTTATCTCTTACATTTAGGTCTATATCCATTTTGAGGTTGTTTTTATGTATAGTATGAGGTAGCTTTATTTTTTTGCATTTGGATATCCAATTGTCCCAGGACCACCTGTGAAAAAGACAGTTCTTTCCCCTTTGCACTGTCTTGGCGCCTTTGTCAAAAATCAGTTAATCATAAATGTAAGGGTTTATTTCTATACTTTCAATTCTTATTCCACTGATCTATATATCTATCCTTATGGAACTATCACACTGTCTTGATTACTTTAATTTGTATGTAGTAAGTTTTGAAACTGGCAAGTCTAAGTTCTCCAACTTTGTTCTTTCTCAAAATTGTTTTGGCTATTCTTGGTCCCTTGTGTTTCCATACGAATTTTAGGATCAGTTTGTCAATTTCCATAAAAAAAAAAAAAAAAAAAGCCATGTGGAATTTTGATAGAGATTGTGTTGAAAGTTTAGGTCAACTTGGGAAATATTGCTATCTTAATATTAAGTTTTCTGGTCCATAAACATGGAATGTGTTTCCATTTCTTTAGAGGTTTGAAATTTCCTCCAATACAATTTCGTAGTTTTCAGTGTACGTCTTGCACTTCTTTGTAAGATTTATTCTTAAGTATCTTTTAAGAGTTCGATGATGATCCCCAAATTTACATGTTAAGTCTTACTCCCCCAGTACCTCAGGATGTGACCCTTTTTGGAGATAGGGTCTTCACAGAGGTAATAAAGTTAAAATTAAGACAGTAGGGTGGGCCCTAATCCAATATGACTGGTGTCTTTTACAAAGGGTGTCCTTTATAAAAAGGGAAAATTCAGAGACAGATACACAAACAGGGACAATGCCATGTGAAGATGATGGCAGAAATTTATAGGTCACAGAACTCCAAAGGTTGCCAGAAAACCACCAGAAGCTAGGAGAGAGGGATGGAACAGATTCTCTTACAGCCCCTGGAAGGAAGCAACCCAGCTGACACCTTGATCTTGGAATTACAGCCTCCAGAACTGTGAGACAATTAGTTTGTGATACTTTGCTACTGAAGGTGTATCAAACTAATACAGTATCTTATATTCTTTTTTGAAGCTATTGCAAATGGAATTGTTTTCTTAATTTCATTTTGGGAGTGGGTTTTTCTGTTTATTTTTGCTAGTATAAAGAAATACAATTGATTTTTGTATACTGATCTTATAATAAAATACAGAATAAATATGGTCTAGGAAGACTCATTTAATATAAATTTATTGAAACCTCATTGAAAATTTCTTTTCCCCAAGTAAACCAAATTGATCAGTGAAGTCTTATAGGTCTTAAAGAACAAGATGTTCTTTAACAAAAAAATTATGAAAAATGTAAAACATATACTTAAAGGTAGAGAAATGAGTATAAGAAACCTCTATATATCCACCACCTAGATTTCACTCTTGCTTTTGCCTTCTCACCTCTCTCAGGTGAGTGAATGTAGCTATACTGCCTGGTGGGACAAACAGCCCACGAGTTTTGCCCCTGGGTAACCCTACCCCACCTGAATGGTAGTGAACTTAGAGGAGGTATTTGCTAGGCTAGTACTGCCGCCTGCAATCCAGACCAGCACAGTGGCCAAACTTAATGTCCTTTCCAAGGGTGGAAAAGTTAGGGTATAAATGAAGAAAAGGAGAAATAATAGCTGAAGGTAAGAGGATGAATAAATAGGGTATGTAATGAGGGAAATCCAATATTGCATTAACATCTCGAAGAGGCTCAGGGAAAGATATTGTCTCTTAGCTCAGCTACACCAGATGTCTGAAAGGGTAAAGCCATATGTTGCCAAGACCACACCTACTTTTGGAGCTTATGAGATCTAACGGAGGCCTGCCAACCTGAGTGGCCTCGCCCTGGGAGGTACTTTCATATAACGTGAGACTGGACTCATTATTATTAATGACTGAATGAGATCTAGTAATGTGCCCATGTCTGTTAACTGTTAGGATTCTTTTGTTAGAAGGGATCTGCGCTCAAAACCCAGAGGGTGGCTTCGGATAATATAAGAAATATATCTGGTCTTTGTTTCCAGTTCCCGGCCCAAACCTCCCAAAACCCACGAAATTTCCTGAATAATTGGAGTGACTTTTGTCATTCATAAGGAGCCCCTTTTGAGCACACTTGAATTTATGCTAATAAAATGACTTAGCGTGGGCCCCCAGATAGCCTCAGGATGGGGCTGGTCACCAGAAAGACCAGGTGGTTAGAAGGCTGGAACTTCCAGCCCACCCACCACTGAGAATGGACTTACGTGCTGCAGATTACGCTCTATAAAACTCCTGAACCACAAGATTTGATGTGCTTCTGGGTGGGTGAGCTTGTCCACAGGCCAGGAGGCTGTGTACCCCAGTTCCATGAGGACAGAAGCTCCTGCACTCAGGACCCTTCTGGACTTCACCCTTTGTACCTCTTCATCTGGCTGCTTATCTGTTTCCTTTATAATATCCTTTACAATAAACTTGCAAACATAACTAAATGTCCTGAGTTCTGTGAGCCACTCTAACAAACTAAACCCCAGGAGATGGTCATAGGGGAACCTCTGATTTTACAGTCTGTTGGTCAGAACCTCAGGTGACAACCTAAACTTGCTATTGGCATCTGAAGTGGGGTCAGTGTTCTGGGACTGAGCCCTTAAATTATGGGCTCTGATCTATCTCCAGGTAGATAGAATCAGAACTGAATTCAATTTGTAGGACACCCAGACAGTGTCCCCTGAGAACTGGAGAATTCCCTGGTGGTGTTGAAAAATACACATTGGATATGGATAATCAGTTGTTTGAACATCAGAATGTATTTTCTTATATGAACAATGTACATATGGCAGTTAGATTCTCAGGCCAGACCACTGAAGCCCCTCTAGCTCATAAGATACATGATTACCTTTTACATTTTGAGTAGAAAACAATGATTGGAAGTACGAGTTAATTTACTTTCCATTTGATTAATGTTTCTAAGAAGAAGGAGCTTATCAAGGCAAGAGTTAAACTTCTGACCAGCCTGTACCAAAATAATAAAGTAGACATTCTTGTAGTTTAGATTTAATCTACCAATATAAAAGCCTCCAATGTTTTGTTTCTTTTTTAAGCTACTAAGTTGTTAGAATTACTTACATTTCTATATCCTAGATATCCGCCACAACATTTTCTAAAACTATTTACATCTAATTTTTTTAATAGACAGGACCAGTGGTTCTCAAAGTGTTGTCCAGGGACACCTAGGGAGTTCCCTAGACCCACTGAGGGGGTCTTCGAGATCAAAGCTATTTTCTTAATAATACCAGGATGTCATTTGCTCTTTTCATGCTCATTCTTTCATGAGCACACAGTGGAGTGTTCCAGAGGCTACCTGACATATGACATCACTGCTCTGGTGGGTGTATGGGTGAAAGAGTGGTGAGAACCCTCCTGTCTTCCATTAGGCCAGACACCAGAAGAGATTTGTAAAAATACACGACAATTCCCATCTTCTCACTTCACTTCTTTTGCTTTGAAAATGTATTTTTTAAAGTTATTGATGTTAACATGTAATGGAGTTATTATTTTATTTTCATAGAAGTCATTTAAAAGATTAAATTTCCTTTTAGTTTTAATTTCTAAAAATTATATTGATACATATAATCCCCCAACACACACACACAAAACTCCTTGGGGTGCTCAATAAGTTTTAAGAGTGCAAAGAGGTCCTAAAGCCAAAATATTTGAGATCCGTTCTTCAACAAATTTCTTTCTTCACCATCTCACCTAAACTCTTGGCTGATGGGATGAAGATCCTTTTTGCCATATTTTCTGCAAATGCCACTGGAAAGAAAATCTATCTCCTCCCTGACATTCCTTTCCATGAGAAGCCGTCTTTGAATTTAGAGGGCGAGACAGACAAGGACTCAACAAAGTTAACACTCACCTTCACTAATTCCATGTAGCCCGTTTCCTTGGGTGTCCACCACGGCTGGGCTTTCAGTCCGTGAACGTTGTAGAGTGAGCGCTGCCACACAGATGCAAAGTGGCCTCTCTGGTGCCCAAGCTCGTACCACTTATATGCCTGGAAGAGTTCAGAAAGACTGAACTTCAAACGAAGCAGTTTTACTACTTTTACAATCAAAGTCCCTAAAAACAAGGTCCGACTTTTAAATAAAGAGCTTGCTAGTCAGGTGCCCAAATCTGTTACACTGGCAAAAATACTGTTATTTGATTGGGTCTCTGATTATGACCTATTATTTAAAATAAATGTGTGTTTTTTATTTTCACTCCTAGGCTGTAAGCTCTCTGAACACAGGACTGCACTGCACTCACTCTGGTCTCCCCAGAGTGTCCAGCAGACTCTAGGACTTTGCTGAGTGGATAAATCATTTAAGACACAAAAGGGGACTATGTTTATATTTTAGCTTTCATTTCTTAAACTCTGTGTTTCCTTTCAAAGGAAGGGAGTATGACTTTCATAATTTCTTCACAGATATCTGCATTTACTGAATTGGGATGTTAAGAAGGACAGCAACTTTTTCTTTGTGTTTTTTTTTTTGGCCACGCCCGGCGGCATGCAGGATCTTAGTTCCCTGACCAGGGATTGAACCCGTGTCCCCTGCAGTGGAAGCGGGGAGTCCTAACCACTGGACCACCAGGGAAGTCCCGGACAGCAACATGAACAATCTTCTCACGTCCACATGAAGAAGGCTGCCCCAAGGTAAGGAAGTATAAATCCCCCATTAAAGAAGCAGACCGCAAGAAAATATTATTCTGAGTTAGCAGTAAATAGAGTGATAGCCTGCATTAGATTTTTTTAGAAGGGAATTTTTGTTCCTAGTATGTTTTTTTCCTGCCATAAGGGATAACATTTGCGGTGGTAGGCTAGCTGTAACACGATACAACTTGCCTCCAAGAAGACTAACGAGCCTTTTCAGGGACAGCTGGCTTCCATGCGTACCCTTCAAAGGACGCCCGAACCATAACCTCTCCCAGCGGCCCTCCCCACATGCCTCCTGCACCGTGCTCACTCCATTGTCTTTAGACTGGAAGACGGTTCTAGGAGTGTGCCTAATGGTATCCCCTCCATTATTTTAATTCTGATCTAATGATTACTTTTGAAGAGTGATTTCAAATACACATTTTGATCAATGAAAACAGGCAGTTAATATCAAGCAGAGTGAGAAGATAGAAGAATATCTTCATAAAACCCCATCTTACTTTAGATGTAAGAAATAATAACTTTTAAGTCTCTTAAAATTCATAAGTCAAAATTTCCTTCGTTAGGAAAATCAAGTGTGATAGCAGAACCGCTCCTATTTTCAGTAACACTTTTCAGCTTACTACTAGCTTGTGCATGTGTAATTTCATTTGATCTTTCCAATAACCCTAAATAGCTCCATTTTACAAATGCTCAATCTGAGATTTAAAAAGACTAAATATGTTGAATTATCACCCAGGGCAATTTATTGGCAATTTATTCCTCTTTCCTTCTATCTTTGTATCACTAAAAAAAAAAAAACTATCACAAGGGATCTTCTTATTTAATTATCTTTCTCAATAATATCTCAAATTAAGAATGTATATACTAATCACTTATATGTTTTCCTTGAAATACATGTAAGTGGTAACCATAAAGTAATTTCTTTAAAAACGGCTCATGGTTGATTGATTTAAAAAAATATAGCATTTTACCTTTGAAATTAAATTGACTATTTCAGTTATTTTTGTCCAATTTAAATTTAGGATTTTGTTTCCTATAATTTTCAGTGTTAAACAACATTATTAATTACAACAGATGATTTTAGGAAACTCTTACAGTCCATTAGATTTTTAATCATCAGCAATTCATTTTAAGGACTAGACATATTGTTAGAGTAGTGAGAAAGAAATTATTATAGGAAAATATATTATATTACTATCATATTATATTAATATACATATTATAGCAAAACTTATAACTCTAGTTTAGGAGTTAGAAGTCTCAGATTTCAGTCTTGGCCTTAACACTCACCACGCTGAATGTCTGGGCAAGAGACTTTGCTTACAGGGGCATGTTTAACCGCCCATAAGAGCTTTTCTGACACTCAGAGTGCATCAAACAGGGCCCTTGGTTTTATACCCTCTGCCATTTAACTTTCAGAGAAACAAAACTGTGAAATGATATATTCGAAATTTTAAAAAATCATCTTCAATGATACCTTCAATTATATAGGGGACCCAATGAATTCAGCCAGACTCCTTTTTTTTTAAACATCTAGACTGCCTCCCAATAAAAGTTGCTAGAAAATCCATGATCAAGCTGTTAGAATCCTCTGAAAATGTCCTCTTTACAGGAATACTAAAATAGACAGAAAGCATACCTGGGCACCTTGTTAAATGTGGTCTATATCAATGTCTACTATACTTCAAATTAATGCCAGGTATAGTTTACACACACACACACACACACACACACACACACACACACACTCTCTCTCTCTCTCCATAACCACATAGAAATAGTATGTCAAGAGAGTCTAACTCAGGAAAGCGCAGGCCATGTTTGGGGTCCGTGGTACGTGACCCCAGCCAGAGCCTGTTCTGCCTGGAGCGTGGTGCACAGTGGGACATGGGACACACACTTGTGATGAGAACAGGTGGTTCAACTGGCCTGGGAGAACCAGGAATGCCATCGTTTGGGAAGAGGGCTTTATTTCTATTTTGCACCATGGTGTTCTTGAGCCCAAGATGCCTGGAAGAAAGTAAGACTAAAGCAGGAACCGACAGCCACGTTCTTGCAGCCGTCACAGAGGTGGACGGCAACAAAGGCTGGAATTAGAGCACCGACCAAGCAAGAGGGAAGATGAGATGGACGCCAGACATCGAAGAAGCTGACTGACCTGACCGGCCTGGAGTGAGGAGGGGGCTTGTCACAGGAGAGGGAGGAGCTAAGCTGATTCAAGTCTGGATCCTGGGAGTTGGCAATACCATCCAGTGAGAGCCGGAACCCAGGAAGAAACGTGGTTTAGAGGAGAACAAGTGAGTTGTCACTGCGGCAACGTGCGGAGAAACTAGGCAGGCAGTAGATTGTGGACTTTGAGTAGGAGACGAGAGCTCGAATGTGGATTTGGAAGTCACAGAAATTCTGGGACAAGCTGAGGCTGAATTGCTACAAGAGTATCATGATTGGTCTTTCTCCCGCTTCCTGCCTATATGAAATGATCCCGTGAGAAAAGTCAAAACTACTTTATTGTCAGCCCCTGCAGCACAGAGGCTGTGGGTCTGCTTCTCTTTTCGTGCCTGGAGCAGAGCTTAAGAGCATGAAGGAGGGTTGCTTCCCGGTATGAAAACTCAGAGCACGAGAGTCACTCAGATTCAACATCTAATATGGAGAATATGCTAACGTGGGATTTCTATAGGCTTGTTTCTCCTATAAGGATGAATCTTTGTGAGCTTTTAAATTCAAGAACTGTGCTGTTCTTTGCATCTTAATGATAATTAAGCTGATAGAACAATCCCATAGGTTCAAATGCCAAGCCCTTAACAATGTGTAGTAGTGAATTCTTTGCCCTTGAAGTAAGGGCTGTTTTCATCTAAGATGTGAGACTAAATCACAGACTTCTTTTATCTGCCTTTGTCCTGGACCATGAGATGTTGAAAGGTAAATTAATTAGTGACAATTACATTTATAGCAATCACATACGAACACTTATCAAGTGTTAGATACTGTAGCAAAATCTTTCTTATCCCTCTCATTCAAAGGAGGTACCAGGCATTTACATCTTAAAAGAATGAAGGAACACAAAAGTGACTACTAATCAGCAATTTCTTCTCCCTTCTTTCTCTGCCTCTCATTTCTCATTCTATTCCAGTTGATTGACCGGTAGGTCAGAGGGGGAAAGGTATAGACACATAGAAATGTATAAAGAAAACAGTGTCAATTATCCAAATTTCTGTTACCCGAAATTGGCTCCTGTCACTAGCTGACAATTACCCCATCACAAAACCCCTTGCTCCAATGAACCCTCAATTGTCCAAATGGTCCCATGTTCTTATTAATTTTAGAAACCCGAAGCTATGTTATCCTTAGATGTCACTTTATTACATATATGGAATGCATGGCTACAAAGAGCCAAGGTCTCACTACAGCCTTTGATCCCTGACTCTAAGGACAGCCCAGCCTAGAGCCATGCGATGGTGAAGGACAGCCCAGCAATGTTGTGTGAACCACAGTGGATGGTGAGAGTTTGGGAATTTACATTGTATGATGTCATGATTAATGACCAAATGTTACGTTTAAAGAAGCTGACACTGTACTCAGAAAAAAAGGGATAATCACAAAGAAAACATGTGATTTGCTTTAGCTACTATATTTTCTGTGTCAATACCAGTCATTATTATAGCTATAGGTATTCATCTTCAACTTGGCATTTAATATTTTGGAAGGTAAATTACACAATTAACTACTGGGTTCAGTGTGCTTAGGAATCAGTTGAATAAAGACTTCATTCTAAAAATAACTACTTTTTAAATTCCAAAATAAAATAAAAATAAATCTAGGCAAACTGTAAAATTATCTCAAAAATATTTTAAAAATTTCAAACACATCTCTTCATTTCATAATTTTAAAAATATTTTTTCAAGGCAATATCTATCTCTATAGATACACACACAGATATACACACAGGCACACTAATTTAGAGGCTACTCATGATTATTCAGATACTTTCTTGAAAGAAATTATAAAAGTCAAATCCCAAAAATTCTTTATAGGATTTAGTAAGAATTGTTAGGTTGTTACAAAAAGTTTAAATCACCACCTTCAAAACTTTATGCTTAACACATTTTTTTCAATTGTAACTCTCTCATAGAAATACTTTCTCCCTCCTCTATCTTCTGTTAAAGAGAACAAAAAGTTCACGAATGCATTACCTCTTTGTTTCCAACTCTTTGCATGGCATCCCCCAGGTGGAAATAAAATCGCCCATCATCAGTGCCAGGATCCCCAGATTCTATTCCTTCCTGTAGAAAGGACAGTGTCAGTATTTATGAAAGAATTAAATACCAGATTTAATTCACTGATTTACTTAATGTTTTCTAAGAATCAGAAAATCACCTCAATATTAAAGTTTGGCAGTTAGGTTACTGGTCAACATTTACAATGCAAAGCCAAAAGGAGGTGATAAAGTTCAACGTAACAATATATTCATCATCAATTAACAGTGGAATACGCCACAAAATCAGTATGACGCTTTGTGAACTGTCTCTGCAGGAGCAATCGTATTTCAATATCTCAAAGAATTTCTTTGTCTGAGTTTCTATCACATTTATTTTGCTCTCCAAATCTGACCATATGTCATCTAGAGGCTTTTTTATCCCTGAACCAAAATGTTTAGTTGCTCATAGATGTTTGAAATGATAGAGACCCAACTGCAAATAATATTTTTTTTTCCACTCAAAACAAATGTGTCCTCACTTTTCAATGAAATCTTTGACAGAACATACAACAGGATTAAAGCCGGTTGGAATCTTTAATTTTATTAAACACCTCCTATCCTAAAACACTCAGCTGATTTCCATTGCCACTGTCCACAAAAGAACTGAAATTTAAATTTATGTAAAAACAAGAAAGAGAGGGAGAAAATATTAAAGCAAGAGAATGAATTTAGAAAAGTAAAAGAAGGATGAAGATACAACATATTTAAATGTCTAAAAAACTGCATCTTTGAGGCCTCTTCACAAGAAGCCCATTATCTTTTACTCGGAAGAAATTTTATTTGCATAATGTTGGGAAATAGCAGCATGAAACAGAAGCATCACTCCTGAGAGGAGAGTCGTGATCTGGGCTCTTGACTGACTGACACTCAAATAAACGTCATTGCTCATTAACTAACCAACCCTGCCCTCCACTTCCTCATCTCTGAGCCAGGAGAGTACTGTTAGGTCCTTATTATAGGAAAGGAAATCTAAGGGGAACACTTTAAATCAGAAAAACCCACATGCCCACAGGGTCATGGTAGGGAATAGGCAGGTTGCAGAGGCCCAGTGACAGCCAAGACAGACTGAGGGGTGCATGCCCACCTCAAGGAGACACCATTGCTCAGCTCCTGTGCTGAGATGTGGGCCACATGTGACCTTTCCAGAGACACCAGAAATCTGCATGCTCATATAAAATGTTCAGATTTTCAACCAAGGCAAGCAATTAAAATTGTTTTTAAGAGAATTATGCTGGCCGAATAGAACATGCAAGCTACTTGCAATCAGTGGGTCACTATTTGGGATCTCGGATCAAAGTCATGTGAAAGAAAGAGATGACAAAGGTGGATCACAAAAGTGCTACTTAAAGTTCACAAGTAGTCAATCAGCTGCCTGGCTGATATGGTAGCTACTAGCTAGTGTTACTATTTAAATTACAATTAAAATAAAAAATTCAGTTCCTCAGTCACATCAGCTGCATTTTAGATGCTCAACAGTACATGTGGCTAGTGGCTACCATATCAGAGGATACAAATAAAGACCATTTCCTTTGTGGCAGTAAGTTCTGTTGGAGAGCCCTGAGCCAGACCAAATGTGATTCTGGTGAACTTCAATTTTTATGTGAGAAAAAAATGATAGCATATTTTAATCTGAGTCTTTAAGGCTATCAGGCTCGGGGATTTGACCTATTCAGTCTGCATTTGTTACCTCACTTTGTAAAGGTTTCCATGAGCCCTGTTCAAAGTCATTTCCATGTATAATTAAATTGTAAAAGTAACAGTTAACACATTGTCCATATTTTAAAATATTTTATCCTCTAATAACAACTGCAGTTTTAGGAATTTCTTCATAAAATTTTTTCCAAATAGTCTCTGCTCACATAGTTGGTACTTCTACCTCTGATACTCTTGATTATGCTGAAGGACCACACTATGTGAATGTCATGGTCCAAGGGTATACATTTTGGCATTGAAAAGAGTCAGCAGTGCATGCCAATCAATCTACAATAGATAATCAAGGGTGTCCAAATGACTCAAAGGGATCAGAAGAGGAAAACAGGAAGGGAGGGAGTTACCTTTAGATAGGGGATGCTCTCAGCGATCTTGTTCTGTGCCTTCAGAATAAAGCCGTAATGCACTTTAGCAAAACCGTCATTAGGCGTCACATTCAGAACCTAAACACAAAGAAAACAAAAAGCTATTGTGATGGACTATGAATTCTACAAACGACCATCAAAACAAATTTTAATTAGCTTTGCTGTACAGTACTTGGACTGGATTATGATGTTATAGCTTAAAATGCTATAGTGTTTTGTCTCATTGCAATACATTAGGCTTAAATGGCCCCATTTCCCCTCAACTCAAAATGTTCTCCAAGAATAAAGAAATGAATGAAAAGGCAATGACCATTAAAGCATTGCTTTAACAATGTAAATCAGCAAAACCTCTGTCAATTTCATGACTTCAGTATTTTTTTAGTGATCAGGAAAAACTGCTTTAAATTCGCTTAACTTGAAGTCAACTCCAAATGGTTATTATACATTTCTTTATGTACATGCTTTATACATTGCCTTAATTACGAGAAAATTTAGATTTGCATTCAAAATATATCATGATCCATCATAAATTTCTTGAACACCCAGACTATTTTAAGGACTGAGGATAAAGTGGTGACCAAATCCAATATTCTGTGATAAAACCCAGGTAAATATTAAATATAAATCAGATCATTGTTTATTACTGTATGCATTTACTATGATTAAAGATAAATTATGCAAAATGCCTCTAAATTAAATATTAGCAGTGAGAAACCAAAACAACATTCAACTTGTGAAGCTGCTTAGACAAACTAATTTACAGACCAAAAGTGAAGGGTTAAGGTTTGAGATGAACACAGGTAGAGAAAAGATGAATATCCTACAGCTTCTCTTCATCCTTGAGCCTGACTAGGAAAAGGGAGTCATGGGATCTTTTACACAGAAGGAGTAAGTGTGCTGGGCAGGGACCCCATACTCTTGGTGAATCCACAGTGCACCCTGCCAATATTTTAGTGTTTTCCATCTTGCATCTGCGTCTGTACCTCATCCATTAGCAAATCCAGCCAATGATACCATCACAATATATTCAGAGTCAAACTCCTTGTCACTTCCTCCACCGCTGCCATCCTGGTCCAAGTCTATCATCTCTCTGCTACCTTCTTACAGGAGCCTCCTAACTGCCGACCCTCTGAACCCCAGCTCCACTCTCCTGTAACCCATTCTCCACGTGGGTCCTGAAAGGAAGCACTAAATCCTAAGTCAGATTTTATCCCTCCTCTATGCAAAACCCAAAGGGGTTCCATTTTACTCAGAGTAAGACCAAGTTCTAGGAACAGTCTCTAAGACCTCCCTTGGGCTGGGCCTCTCTACTTCTCTGGCCTCCTCTCCTATCCACCCCCATCAGCCACTCTGAGACACTCTGGACTCCTTGCTGCTGCATAGAAAGCCAAAGGCACCCCTGCCTCAGGACCTTTGCACACACAGTACTCCTTTGGCTCAAACCGTCTTCTCCCAGACATCCAGACGTCCCACTCCCTTACTGTGATGAAATCCTTGCTCAAAGGTTAGCATCTCAGTGAAACCTAAGCTGAATCACCTGATATAAAACAGACCCTCCAGGGCTTCCCTGGTGGCGCAGTGGTTGAGAATCTGCCTGCCAATGCAGGGGACACGGGTTCGAGCCCTGGTCTGGGAAGATCCCACATGCCGCGGAGCAACTCGGCCCGTGAGCCACAATTACTGAGCCTGCGCGTCTGGAGCCTGTGCTCCGCAACAAGAGAGGCCGCGATGGTGAGAGGCCCGCGCACCGTGATGAGGAGTGGCCCCCGCTTGCCACAACTAGAGAAAGCCCTCGCACAGAAACGAAGACCCAACACAGCCATACATACATACATACATACATAAAAAAAAATAAAAAAAAAATAAAAAAAAAATAAAACAGACCCTCCAGCTGCATCACTATCACTTTCTAACTTGTCTATGGTGAGACTCCCTTTTCTTCATAGCACTCGTCACCATCTGACTTATTTTATTTGGATTTCCTCCACAAAGATGGAGACTCTGCAGGGCTTTTGTCTGTTGCACTCACTGCTGGCCCCCAGTGCTTGGAGCAGAGCTGGGCACGTGGCAGGTCGTGGAGAACTCTGTACTAACTGAACGGATGGGTGCATGCCGGGACGACTCCCCGACTAGATCTCTGAGAGCCCAGACTCTGCCTCTTCTGCACCTTCCACGGCGCTGTTACTGAGTCAGGTGCTGAGCAAGAGCTCAATAAACACTTCTGGAACTGAACTGTACTGAGGCTGATCACATTTCTGGTAGCACAACAACGAAGGAATTATTACAATTATTGCAGCTACGCAGATGACATTTCTGTTTCCTGTAGACACAGCCATCAACTCAAGTAATTAGCAAATGTATTAATTTACTAGCTATTTTAGAACACACAGAACTTTTCTAGGCTCTGGACATATCAACATAAATGAGATATACTCTCTTTTCTCAGGAACCTCTCAGTCAAGAGAAGGCGACAGACTCACAAGCAGACGACAGCAACGCACCGTGGTAAGTGTAAGCACAGCGACGGGCGTGAGGCACACGGGGGTACAGAGGACGGGCATCTAGCTCGCTCTAGGGTGGATGTGGCAGGGGCAAGTGCTAAAAGGTATTTATGGATGAATAGGAGCTCACCAGGGAAAAGGAAGGTGGGGGACTTTGGGGGGAGGCATTCAAGGCACAGGAGAAAGTGAATAAAAAGGAATAGTGGGCCAGGAACAGCAAAGGCAATGAGACTGGAGAAAAGGACAGGAGGCAAACCACGGAAGGTCCTGTTCAGTATCACGTACAAGATAATCCTCGGGGGGAGTGGAAAGAAATGACAAATGCTCTACCTATATCTTTCTCTGAAACATAATATGGACTCCAGGGCTCTCCTCTCATCTGCATGGTGGACAGTCCCACGTCCCACTCACACACCTGCTACTGTGAGGGGAGGGTGGGCGGTCAGGACCCAGAGTGACCGACAGGGCTGCCCTCCAGGCTTGATTCTTTATGATCACCTACTGGGCTTACTGCAGTTTACATGCGGTGCATAATGGATGCACAGGCTGTATTATCTAGTTGTAATCAACAAACCCTCAGAAAATGAAGATTTCTAAGAAAACCAAATTGAGGTTAATACTAAAAATGTTACACAGATTCTCTCTCTCTCTCTTTACACATACACACACACATACAAACACATACATACACACAAGGCACAGATGACAACAAACTGGCAGAACTGACATTTCTAGTTCCAGCACAAACTCTGCAGGACACACTACCAGGACTAAAAAAAAATCATATAATCATAAATCGTGTTGCACATGGATATTACTAAAATATCAATTTTTCAGTGTGAGTTAAAAAAATTTTGGCAGTTAAATGAAATTTTAAAAGTATTTGAAATATTTCATTTCATCTTAAGACCTATTTTAGAATGTGGACCTTTTACAATGTACATCACAGATTAGTACATACATACATAGATATAATATATAAACACATAAACATACATATCCCAAGTTTTTGCTTGAACAATTTTTACTGCAAGGGGACGCAATGGAACATGTTTGAAGATCACTGCTGTGGGCAGTGGGAACCACTAAAGAGCTGAAGCCAAGGGTGGGAGGTAAGATTGGCATTTTGTGTTGATGAAGATCATAGGAGAACAAGCCTGGTCGGAGTGGATCTATCCTACTTTAGGCAAGAGATGATGGAGCCTGGGTTAAAAAGGGAGGGGATTTGAAAGATATCGAGGAAGTTAAAATTAATCAAGATTAGTGACTTGGTACCAGATTGTAACTCCATGATGGCATACTCTGTGTTTGTTTCCTTAACCACCATTTCCCAAGCAAGTGTGTGTGGGTCAGTCTTTGCTGAAACTAAAAGCAGCAAAACAAACAAACAAAACCCAGAAAGGGAATGATCAATGATTTTTATAAATTTACTCCAAGATAAAAATCAACATGAAGAAAAATATAAAATTACAATATCCGTTTGCTGAAAATCATCTCTGACTGAGACATAAACATATCAGGATAAACTTTAGTAAAGGAAAGAGAATTTATCAGATTCAGCTTATTAACTTAGCAGTCAGAGGAGGGAACAAAAGGCAAACCCCACACTTATTTTCAGTTTAGCAATGCTTCTTCAAAAAGAAACTCACTCGGTTGTATAATAAGGCTGTATTTTAGATTTTCTGCATCCTGTTATGTTTATTCCGATGAGATTATGATTTCAAATGTATAAACAATAGCAGGTAAGTTTTATTTTTCAAAATGAAGTAAAATGTTTCATATAGTTGAGATTTAGTACCAGGTGAAAAGAATGAATATATTTAAGGAAGGTTTTGAAAAGCTGGAGGACAAATCCATAGTGGGTGAAAGGAACCAGGATGCTTTCAGATCCTGCTCTAACCTCAAATGTGCTTGACACCCTGTAGACACTTGATCATGGTTTTTGGGAAGGAAGGAACGGAGGGAGGGAGAGAGGGAGGAAGGAAGGAAGGAAGGGAGAAACTCTATAATTCCATCTTTGTGCCTTGTGACCGTGGCAGAATAATGGGTATGTCTGATATAGTTTGACAGTTCTTATATTCATATGTTCCTGGATCACTGAGATACATGATGTTTCCTTTAGCCAAACTTTACAAGGCAGGGCACTCAGCCATTAGCAAATACAGTGCCCCATAGGGACTTATTTTATGACCTGTAACAGGTACTTTAGCACGTGGCACAAATTTTCAACACTGTAAGCTCAACCCACTCTGAATAGATATTAGAGATGCTATAAACAGCAAAGGTCTTACTTCTGCTCTCTCAGAAAATGTACAAATTAGGACAAAGGTCAAAAGACAACTGCTCCTAAATCCAGTATTCCCAATTATGGGACCGACGACAGTAAAAGGAGGAAAGCACCACTTTGTGGGTGGACCCAGTCTCGAGACTGAGTATGAAATCACTATACCTGACAGCATTTTAAAAATAGAAGGAATCATATTGTCTCTACTGAGTAGGAGCATTTTGATGCAAAGTGCACCAGCTTGAAAACCCTTGATCCCGAGGCCTAAATTAAAGAATAACAAGTAAATGTGTTCATCTTTCTTTTACAGAGGCATTAACTTGCTCCAGCTTCAAAGTTCATTTGGTATCCTGTTTAACTTGTACCAAATGACGTCCCTCATTGCTTGAAGGAGTCACAGTTTTCTAGATGACATAGTTACTTGTGACTTAGCAGTTATTCATTAGAGCATCCATTACAAGGCAGACATCCTTTTAAAGTTATCCTTGCTAGAAGATCAGGTAGCCAATGCCCTCTGAAAGGTGACTCATTTATTCCATGTGCTCAAAAGGCTTGCGTTCTGTAGTCTCTCTCTAGTTTGGTCTTTTAGTGAAAAACGTAAAAGATTATGTGTTTTTAAGTTCATGAGTTTAAGCTCATAAGTTTTTCAGTTCCTTTTCCTATCATAAAGAACACTTTTAGAAAGGCTGCTTGTGGACTGATAAATATCAATATATAATTTTAAAAAGATCACAATTATAGGTTGAAGGTTTTGATGTATCAAGTGTTAACTAAAATTGAAAATCTTCTGATGAAGTGGGAAAAAAAAAGGGAGATGAAACAAAATTTAGGATATGTCAACTATAATGAGACAAATTTGATTTAACTTAAGGAGAATGAGCGATGAGGCGTATTAAATGCAATTTACAAATAACATTAGAACTTCATGTTCAAAATAATTTGATTAATTGTTAGTAGCAAATTGCTGCTTGCTTACCTCTTCATAAACCTTCTTGGCACTATCATTATCTCCTATCAAGAGGTACCCCACTCCAAGGTCATTCTTTAAGGAAGTATCATCAGGAAATAGTTCAACTAATTTCTGCAGAGTAAGCAGGGAACCTCTCATGTGACCTGATTGGTGGAAAGAAAAAAAAAAAAGAAATAAAAACAGATTCTGTACACCTCTGTATTGAGACTACAAATCATAAGAGACTACTCAACAGAGCCTGAGGACCAGCTTAAATCTGATTCTGTATACTGATGGCTAAGTACCCATTAGAATTTCATCCTGCAGCTGCAAAGGCATCAGTTACTCCCATAAATAGATACTGAATATAATGCTGATTATAAATACTTTAAAGACACTCCTATTTTCTAAATTTGTCAACATTTACCCTTTTATGTCAAACTCCTTCTTAAGAAAGTTTTAATTACTGGTTCCTTATTAAAAAATGTTTACTGGGATATTTTTGATCTATTATAATTAAAATTATGAATACAGAACAGGCAAATAAGAAGTCTAATAGAAGATTTCAAGGTCTAGCATACTGGAGGAAACTTGAAGAGGCACTAAAGGTACTATGCTGTCCTCTTCTCTCAGTGATGACCTAGTCCTGGAGCAAAGGAGACATCATCCAGTATTAGGGGACCCTCTGGTGGACGACAGGGGACTGTGCACACACGAGTCATGAAAACCCAGCTTCAAGTCGTTTTTAAGGCTGTTGGACGGACATTTAAGATTTCAGGAGCCAACTGTCATCACTCCTCACCACAGTTGGAAAGACAAATTGTACATGGGAAAATGTGCAAAATGAGAGTCCACATGACAAAATTAATTACCTAAAGGGCTTTGTTGACCACAAACTGAAAATCAGCCAAGATATGGTAGGACCGTCAATAAGCTAATGCAGTTGGATGCTCCAAGTAACAGAAAAACTGTTTGGCATAAAGCACCACCAACTCACCCCACGGGCTGCTCCCCATTCCTCGCCAGTCTGGGATGGTTTGCTCAGCCTTTCATTCCTTCACTAAGAAATCTGACTCTACCTCTCTGTAGCCCTCCTCCTCCACCTGCCCCACTTGGGCTCACTTTTCTGCTGCTTTTAAACTTCCCTTGTTGAACCACAAATTTATGGTTACCAAAGGGGAAGGGGCAGGAGATAAACTAGGAGTTTGGGGTTAACATATACACACCACTATATATAAAATAGATAAACAACAAAGGACAAAGGCCCAGGTGAGAGTCCGTCCTGCTGTCATGTCCTCCCCGCCCCTTCCACTTTGAATGGCAAGGGACTTCACCACCTAGTCTGCACACAAGTCCCTCCTCTAGTGAACTTGCCTCATTCTCATTCGGAGGAAAGACTGTATTCAAATACCGAAGGACCGTTTCCAAAGAAGGTTAAATCTACTGGTGGGCTGTCTTTCCTCTGGGCCGGGAATAGGGTGAGGCAAGAGAGGCAAAGTTTAAGAGGGCACCAAAAATTCAGTCATCAAGATGCATATTTTATACATTTTTTTAAAAATCAAAATTAATGTAAAAAACCCACAGTGCTAAGCAAGCCATGTCAGAACCCTAGGAGCGGGGACAACCCAGTGACACTGATTTTGCGCCCATGGCGAGCGCCTCCATGGACCCCCAGCCTCGCCTTTTCCATCCTGTACGTGTGATGTTATGCTTTCCTTCCCCAGGACTGGCCCTTATGAATATAAGTCCATTCTTCTAGAATAAGACCGTTTCTTCTAGTTTCCAATCATCGCTTAGGTTCTACTCCTGTCACAGATTTCAGTCATCTACCAAAGCAACACAACTACCTTTAATTCTTATCCTTGATATAAAGTTCAGTTGACTTTGAATATTACTTTTAGGAGCATTTCCTAGTGTAATCGAGATAATTTGTCTACATAATTTATCCAGCCAGCAGAGAACCCACCTTAGGGGTTACACATGGCTTAGATTCTTCCCTCCTGGCTTACCGATGGCGTTTTAGGTGAGAGAGAACCAATCACTGGCCTGGTTATAATGAAGTTAGGGTACAGGGAGTCTCCCTTGCCTTTGGCACTGGGATCCTGGGTCAGTTAGAAAGGATGCTTTATGCTGCTCTTTTCAAAGCATTTGCAAATTTATTTAGTGATTAAAAATTTTTTTTCTAACATTTTCTTTAGTATAGAGTCAAAACTTACAGGTAAAATTTTTAGAGTGCTTAGAACTCCTAACATTCCTCTATAAAAACTGTTGCACTGATGATTTCAGCCACCATTAATCAGCTGGTTATCGTTAAGAGAGAAAAGAAGAATTTGGCATGATAGGAAGTTTTTGATTGCAGACCTATTAATTTATTAGCTATGATTCCTTAGGCAACGTATCCAACCTCTCAGAATTCCATCTGCCTCCTCCTTAAAGTGTGTGTGGGGGGTGGGTAAGTGGCAAAGTACCATGTGCATCTTTGTAATCATGAAGGATTACTCTTTCAGTCTGACACATCAGAGAAGTTGCCTGAAATTAGTTATCAAACTCAGGTTTCCTTCCATGTAACTAAACTCTTCTGAAAGTATACACAGCCTGCAGGTTTTTCCAGATAAAAGCACGCCATTGATTGCCACTGAACTGATTCTTACTCCATTTCACCTAGAAATTGCTGTCTGTCTGACCGCCGCTTCAAGCTCAGCTTCACCAGGTCTGCGGGGACGTCAGGCAGGCTGGCCACCTCTTGGTAGGTTTTGATGGCCCTGCGCAGAATCTCATTGCTCCTGTTCTTCTCAGCCAAATCATCTTCACACTAGAGGAAGGGAGAAATGTCCCAGGACAAGCTGTATTTGCAGTTGCTCAAAATATTTATGAAAAGTTGACTTTGGGACATGCTTTAAAAGTAATTCAAGACAAATTCAAATTTTCTTTTTATCAAGAATTAAAAAAATAAAGGAAAGCAACATAGCATGTTATTTTAATAACATGAAGAAACATTAGCTACTAAGCTACAGATGAGAAAGACTATCATAAAAGCAAGACTAATATATGTGAAGGCTGATGGAATTTACATCCTGTTTACATCATTAATAGACAGAACTCCACAGTTCCTGTTCTTTCATTAGGTTATTCCTGTGTTCATTCATTCCTTCAACAACTATATTCTGTTCTAGACAGGTGGCAGACAAATTGAACAAAACAGACAAAGCCCTTTTCTCATGTTGCTTCCTTCTAGAAGGGAAAGTCAATATACAAATAAAAGTATCATGTGTCTTGTGGCCGTAAGTGTTGTGGATAAAAATAAAGTAGGCTTCTGTGTACTGAGAGTGGGGTGGCAGGGAGGATTCTAGTTTCGTCGGGATGATCAGAGACGACCTGAAAGTAGTGAGGCACGAAAATACCTGGGAGAAGAACATTCCAGGCAGAGAGAACAGCAAGAGCAAGGGCCCTGAGGCAGAAGTGAGGAATAGAGGAAAGGCTGGTACATTGAAGGGGAGCTAGGAGGAGACTGATGGGGGGTGGGGCATCAGGTAATGAAAAGCCTGGTAAGCCATTGCCAATCCCACTACACTAACTCTACATGAGAAGGAAAGACACTGAGGGGTTTTGACGTGATCTCCTGTATGAGTCGAAAGGACACTGGCAGTGATGTGAAGAATATACAGAGGTGGGTAAAGGGAATAGTGGAGATCCCAGTTAGGACATTCTGGCAGGAATCAAGACAAGGGGTGATGGCAACTTGGACCAGGGTAGCAGTAATGAGGTGGTAAGAGGTGGTCGGATTACAGGTACATCTTGAAAGCCAGAGCCAACAGACTTACAGATGGTCTGAATGTAGAGTATAAGAGAAAGGGAGAGAGAAGTCAAGGATGAATCCAACATTTTTGGCTTGAGCAGTGACCAGTTGGAACTGTCATTCCTGAGAATGGGAAGCTAGAGCAGAAAGAAGCAGGTTTGTAGGGATATGGGATCAGGAGTTCAGTTTTGGACCAATTAAGCCCCAATGTCTATTAGGTACCCAAGTGGAGATATGGATAGAAAGGTGCCTATATGTGTCTGGGGTTCAGGAGAGAGGTCAGAGTGAGAGAAACACTGGGGAATCCTCGAGTATAGAGAGGGTATTTAGAGCTAAGAAGCTAGATGCTGCTGTGAGTGTAGACAGAGCAAAGAAGAGGCCCAAGAACAGAACTCTAAAGACCTGCAACATTTCAAGGTCATCAGAGGTCAGAAAGGACCAGGATAGGACCGGCAAAAAGGACAGAAGGAAGAGAGAAGAAAATAACAATTTAAAAAGTGGTATTCTGGAGGCCAAGTGACGAAAGGTATCAAGAGGGAGTGGTCAATTGTATCAGAAGTGGCTGTCAGGTTGAACAAGATGAGAACTGAAACTAGATCACTCTGGACTGGGGACAATGTGATGTGTCTGAGGGTCCCAGCAAGAGCATTTCCGTGGGGCTGCTGGGGACCCCTAGCTGAGAGGCTCAAGAGAAAACAGGAGGGAAGGAGGTGAACACACCTCCTTCAAGGAGTTTCGTTGTAAAGGGGAGCAGAAAAATGGGCCAGTAATTGGAGGGTAATGTGGAGACAAGGGAGTGTTTTTTAACAATGGGAAATATTACAGCATGTTTCTAAGCTGATGCAAAAGACCCAGTAGAGGGGGAAAATCTGATGATGCAAGGGACACAAAAATTAGAATGATGTCCTTCAGCAGGTGAGAGGGGATGGGAGAGGGACCAGAGCAGTTCATCCATGCTAACATCCACGAGAACAGGGACTGAAATACTAGAGGTAGGAAGAGAGGGGCGAACTGCAAAATGGTCATCAAAATCTCATCAGATTTAGTAGACTACAATTTGAAGCTTACCATTTGAGAAAAAAAACCGATACAGATGCTAAAAGTAGCATGTATAATTTTTTCTCAGAATATCCTATTTAACATGTTTACCTTGTTAAAACAAAGTGTGTGCTGTAGGCAGTATGTAGATGCCTGCAGAACCAAAATAGTCTAACTCCACAACTTGAGGACACAGTAAGGAAATGATCCAACCCTCCTCCACCCTAAAATGAAAAACTAACAAGAATCAGCACAAATTGATAAAGTAAGATACCTTACTTGGTAAGCTTGAAAAGCTTGGGAAGCTTTTCAGAAAATACCACACCAAAGAAAGAACTTGTTAATATGTACTGATAAGGGTAACTTTCCCAAGATGATAAGGGCTGGAATTGAATCAGTGGTGACAGACAGTGGACGGATTTATGATAAAGGAAAATTGATAGGATGAAAATCTCTAGATTAGAAAAGGGCAATTCACCTGTGCTTGACAGAAAAAAAAAGCTTCAGAATATATAACAATCTGTTCGTATCTGCAAATGGTCTCCAGAATAGACTTATCTACCAGGAGAGAAAGTCCAATGTCAATATCCTGTATTGGTCATCCTGCCTGCATGGCCTTCCGTATATCCATATGCTGGCTTTTCTGTCTAAGCATCAGTTTCTTGTGAGTTTGGCTATGGTGAGTTAACTCCCCCAAACATGGTCGTTCATAGATGATGTCACAGAATGCCAGAGTCCTAGAGCTGAGAGAGCCCTTTTGAGACCATCTTGTTCACCTTCTTCATTTGGTAGCCTCTTCAAGCTACCAAACAGATCCCGGAACTGGAGGGTCTCTTCAAGGTTAGTTCAAGGGCAAATGTCAACCGAGACATCATTCTCTATATAGAGGGGAATAAATATCTTAACTAAACTCAATACGAAATGAGAGACAGATGATACAACTACTTGCCTTGTTCCTTTCCCTCCTCCATCCTCAAGGTCCTTCATTTTAATGAAGTATAAACATTTTAGAACTTCCGGAAATGGAATTTTAATATCAGTGTTAAAATAGTACATAATTCTTCAAAGTCTCTTAAATAAAACTGATAGGCTTTGCTTTGAATATCAAAATTGATTGATATTGATTAGTTTAGCATCTGTAGATAAAGGATTTGCCCTGAAACTGAGCATTTGCTACAGGACATCAACATCAGAAAGCCTTTTGTTGATTCAAACGAATTCCCCATCCAACCTTCCTATTTGTGGCAGGAGGATGCCTGAGATGTGGCATTTTCTGCCTGAGAGGCATTAATGGTTTGTGTAAGATAATAAAGTGAATTGAGCTCATAATTTTGTGTCTGATGTTCAAGGAACTTGGTCAAAATTGATTTTCACAGTAATCCAAAGAATAAGACACTATCAGTGCTACTTTTTTTTCCATGTATTTTATTATTTATTTATTTATTTATTTATTGGCTGTGTTGGGTCTTCGTTGCTGCGTGCGGTCTTTCTCTAGTTGCGGCGAGCGGGGGCTACTCTTCGTTGTGGTGCGTGGGCTTCTCATTGCGGGGGCTTCTCTTGTTGCGGAGCACGGGCTCTAGGGCACGCGGGCTTCAGTATTTGTGGCATGCGGGCTTCAGGAGTTGTGGCTCGCGGGCTCTAGAGTGCAGGCTCAGTAGTTGTGGCGCACGGGCCTAGCTGCTCCGCGGCATGAGGGATCTTCCCGGACCAGGGCTCGAACCCGTGTGCCCTGCACTGGCAGGCGGATTCTCAACCACTGTGCCACCAGGGAAGCCCCAGTGCTACTTTAGAAATGATAGATACTGTAGTTTCTATTTAACTTAATGTTGCTGAATTTGAAAAATTTGTTGGGATATTCCAAAGTAATTGTTTAATCTGCTAACAAACAATGAAAAAGTCATCACCTACTCCTCCTTACAAAATCTGTCTTCTGTTGAACTTTTATTTTTAAAACTCCTATAAATTTAAGCTTTCTTTTAAATTATTCTATTAAAATTTAATTTACCATGCTTAAATTTTGCATTAATGTTAATATTGATAACACCTTGTAGCATAATAGTTTAGAGGTAAAAAATATTGCTGAGGCATAAATCTCAAATTCTGACTGTAAATAAGGGTATAAATACAGCAAGTGCCACGTGCAAAAAGTATTGCATTTATTTAGACTTTGGTACCCGCAATTAACATCACACATAAAGAAAAGTTCTAAAGCATGAAACATTTTTGCCATGATGAGCATTTGGCCCAATCATTATCCTTTCGAGTTAATATGTTTTTCCTTAATCAAATGACTGCCAGGACTAGTGGCAAAGCACATCACTTACTTGAATAGGCATGATCTTTTGGTAATAAATATATTCTCTTGCTTAATAGCAATACAATTTAGCAATTCTGGAGGATTACTGACCAAATGAATTTATAGAAATGATACAGTTGCTGTCTGCTAAACCTAGTCTGTATTGCACCATGGATAAAAGGAACTTCTTTGCATTAAATTTTCACAAATTTAATTTATTAAAACTGAATTAATACAAATTTAATTAATAAGTTTTTAAGGGGGAGATAGGAAGAATTTGAGCATCTGGATTTCGAGTGGCTGCCACCTTTAGTTCAGAGCAAAGCACACTCGTTTTATCTCCAGATGTGTTAGTTTCCGTGTGAGTGTCACCCACAAGTGACAGCATCGCCCCCTCCAAAGGGGTGTTGTCAGCTTCTCCTGGGTCTGGAAAATTTCTGCAGCTCTGCATCTGCCGTTTCCCAGCAGGGCTGACAGTCTCATCCCCCCAGGCGGGGCTGGAGGAGCTTTACTGCCTGACATTTGTACATCAGCCCTGGCTTTTACCCCGAGTTCCAGACTACATATCTCCGACGGTCTATCTGACACGCGCACTTGCGTCTCTAACAGGCATCACAGACTTCACAGGACCAAATGCGAATGCTTGATTTTGTACCTCCCCAAACCTGTTCTTCCACCAGTCTTCCTGGTCAGTACCTGGCACTATCCTTTCCTTAGATGGCTTAACCAAAAACCCTGAAGTCGGGAATTCCCTGGCGGTCCAGTGGTCAGGACTCCGCACTTCCGCTGCAGGGGGCCTGGTTTCCATCCTTGGTCTGGAACCCAGCAAGCTGCATGGCGCGGAAAACCTGAAGTCACCCTCGAGTCTGTTCTCTGACCCTTACATCTAATCCATCATCAAGACCTCTCAGCTCTGCCCTTGTCCACTGCTCCGTCTCCACGGCCACGACCACAGACTGAGCCAGCGCATCTTGAGGACACCTGCAATGGTCTCCTATTCTTCTGGCTTCTACTTGTGCCACCAGAATCCATTCTCCACCAAGCAACCAAAGCGATTGTTATTTAAAAAAGCAACCAGGCGGGCACACCCACCCACAAACCCTCCAAGGGCCCCCAGGGCACAGAGAATACAACCTGAGAGTCCCTGGTCCCGCCTGCCCCATGTCACCTCCTTCAGCACGCCCCTGCTCCTGTCCTTCTAATCAAGCCGAGGCTGACTCCCTGCATCACGGCCTTTGCCCCCGCTCTTCCCTCTGCCTGGACAGCTCCTTCCTCGACCTTGACATGTTTCAGCCACTTGTCACCTCCCTAGGGAGGCCTTTGCTGATCACCTTATTATCGTAAGTGTTGCTGTGTCACTCTCAATCACACCACCTACAAACAAAAAATCATAATAACATGTTCTTTATTCCATGACCTTCTTTTCTCTAGGGCATGTATTATCATGTAAGGTGTTCTAATACATTTGTTTTTAACCCTTCTAATATTCTTTAAATGTATATTTATTTATAAAGACTTTCAGGGTTTTGCTCAAAACCCTGGTTTTGCTTCCACCCTATCCAAAATTTCAACCCCCTCACACATCCTATGGCTGTGCTCTTCTTTATTTTTGTCTCTTGACAAAGTATCCAGTAGCAAGCAAGAGACTTTCTTCTATGTCTCATGCACTGTCTTCTCCATTACAATGAAAACACCATGTGCTTTGTTGATGGCTGTGCCTGCAGTGCCTAGAATAGGGCCTGCCACAGAGTGGCCTTTCACTCCAAAAAACTTGAGTAAGAAACTTTTAAAATATCTTCCATTGGAATATAAGCTCCACAAGGACACAGACCTCGAGAGTGTTCTTCATGATAAATCCCAGGACCTAAAACAGAATGTGGCCCACGGAGGGTTTCCCAGCTACAGAAGGACGTGGAAAAGCTTCATGCATTGAGGAGCTGGAAGATGGAGAAAGTCCAATAAGAAAGGAGAAGGTAGTGGTTAAGAATCCGCCTGCCAATGCGGGGGACATGGGTTCGAGCCCTGGTCCGGGAAGATCCCACATGCCGCGGAGCAACTAAGCCCGTGTGCTACAACTGAGCCTGTGCTCTAGAGCCCGAGAGCCACAACTACTGAAGCCCGTGTGCCACAACTACTAAAGCCCTCGAGCCTAGAGCCCGTGCTCCACAACAAGAGAAGCCACTGCAATGAGAAGCCCATGCAACCCAACGAAGACCCAATGCAGCCAAAAGTAAATAAATAAATTAATTTAAAAAAAAAAGAAAGGAGAAGGTGGGGAAGGAGCTGGGGAGAAGGTAAGGGGTAAGAAATAAGTCAGCTGACAGAAACTACACAGAGAACAAAGTCCATTCCACTTTATATTTTAAAAGTCTTTTCTAAGCACACTTTGCAACCTCTAGTGATAAAATGAGGTTCTTAAACCTCTAAGGAGACTGAAGTAAAAACTAGGTGGTGGGTCTAAATGGAACAAACGCGAGGGTGATGGGAAATCAGTGACATAAGTGTTATTCTTTATCTTCTTTTCAAAACTGGAGAGAAGCCAGATGGAGGGGGAGCAAAAAAAGTTACTAAATTCACGAGTACAAAATAGCAATAATTAATTGTCTTATTTAAAACTGCATTTCTTGCTTGAATTTATGTATATGCATGAGAAATTGATTCTGTATACAAGTTAGAAAGGAAAAATAAAATGCAAATACTGGGTTTGAAAATCCAATTATACAGAGCATAAGGACATCAAAACAGTGTCCTAAGTAGCAAGGTTTCAGCATACCTTTGCTTTCCCATATCGCGCTCCTGGACTCTGAGGGTACTTCTGAACTAGTTCTTCAAACACATGCATTGCTTCCTCAATTTTTCCCTGTTAGGAAGAGGCAATAATATACATACAATAAATTCAAATGCATAATGTTATTCAATATAGTTATTTAATATTCACCAAGTAATTTTGTCAAAATTTCCTGGACTCCTTTCTGAGTTTAAGACAATTTTATCCTAAGATTTTAAATAATTAACTGCATTATGACAAACAAAAAACTAGAAATGGACATAAATACACTTTATTTTTTAAAAGGCAGATACCTGGCAAATGATGTACTATGAGTCATTGTTAAAGAAATTGCACACACTACTATATGTAAGATAGATAACTAATAAGAACCTGCTGTATAGCACAGGGAACTCTACTCAATACTCTGTAATAGCCTCTATGGGAAAAGAATCTAAAAAGAAAAGAGTGGATACATGTATATGTATAGCTGATTCACTTTGCTGTACAGCAGAAACTAACACAACATTGTAAATCAACTCTACTCCAATAAAAATTTAAACAAGAAAAAAAAAGAAATTGCATTTTCTCTCTATATGTACAGTTCCCACATGCATTCTTAAAAAAGTTTAGGATTTCAGTTGGGGGAAGCATACTGCTAGCAGCTAGAATGCCTGGGGTCTGCAATGAGAAGGGCACAGTCGGCAGGGAATAAGCAAACAGGATGAAAGGGCCATCTGGCCACCGACGTTGTCACCCGTTGAACATCAGGGTTGATGCGGCTCACCTGGTTGCTGGGGCACCCGCTTCCTTGTCATGTGACCCCCCCTCCCCCCAAAGCCCACGCGGGCCCTTAAGAAGCTGGTCCAAGCGCCTGTGGTAGGTCTCTGACCACCACTGTGCAAGCGGAAATGGGGGGTGTGTAACAGGTAAGCTTGCTGAGGGTCTTGGCACGGGGGTGAGGCACCCTCTCCCCCTCTCAGTCCATCCACAAGGAGAAACACACATCTCCTGGTGTCTAATGGAAGGCAGCACATCAGAATATTGGAACCATGCGATGGAGATGGATTTTCTGAGTTGAACTTTACCACCACTTCAGCTGCCTATCAATCCGTACATCCATTCATTCCACGCATAAATGCAAGCTCACTGTGGTTTGTATGCTGTCACCCTCACTGAGTGAGTTTTCACAGCAACAGGGTTTACCCCTCAAACGTGGCTGGGCTCAGCAAACCATACAGCACTACCTGATGGTTACTGATACCTACTTCTTCACAACTTGACTAAACAGAGCCAGGCAATATCCATATTAAAGTTCCTTAAAATCATGGAAAAAGGAGATTTCTCATTCCCTGTCACATGCCCATCAGTGGCGCTGAGGGTCTGGGAGACAGTATATGCGCAGAGGAGTGGTCATGAGTGGAGGCTCCAGAGCCAGAGTGACTGGCTAGACCCTGGGCTCCCCCACTTAGGAGGCGTGTGACTCCTGACAAGTTGCTTACGACTTTGCCTTATATGCCTCATCTGTGACATGGGTACAATGAGGGTACTTGATCACTCTGTTGGGCTGCTGTGAAGGTCAAATCTGATAACATATATAAAATGCTTATAGCTGCTGCAGAGCGCATGGAAAGCAATGAAAAATGGTAGCTGTTATGATTATTACTTTCGTAGCGTGGGGAGGATGTGTGAGCCCACATGAAGACAATAAAGCGTGCCCCAGGTAAGTCTCTTATCTGATGGACACGTTAATGTGAAGAGAATGAGGACTTGAAGGCTGAGATAAGTCAAGTCAGGAACATATTCTCTAAGTTATATTTATGGTCAGAAATCATTGTATCGCTATTTAAAATATGCTGTGTCTCTCATGATATTAACTTTTTTAAAGGCTTTATTTTTTTAGAGCAGTTCTAGGTTTGCAGCAAAATTGAGAGGAAAGTATAGAGATTTCTCACATACCTCCTACCCCTACACGTGCACGGCCTCCCCCCATAATCAACATCCCTCAGCACAGTGGTACATTTGTTGTGACTGATGAACCTACAATGACACACTGAAATCACCCGAAGTCCATACTTTACGTTAGGGTTCACTCTTGGTGTTGTACATTCTATGGGTTTGGACAAATGTATAAGGACACGTATCCACTGTCCCCATAGTTTTGCATTTTCCAGAAAGTCATAAAGTTGGAATCATACAGTATGTAGCCTATTCAGATTGGCTTCTTTCACTCAGTAATATGAATTTAAGCTTCCTCCCTATCTTTTCATGGCTTGAGAGATCATTTCTGTTAGTGCTGAATCAGATTTCATTGTCTAGATGTACCCCAGTTTATCCATCCATTCACTTACTGAAGGACATCTCGGTTGCTTTCAGGTTTTGGCAATTATGAAAGCTGCTATGAACATCCATGTGCAGGTTTTTGTGAGAACCTAAGTTTTCAACTCCTTTGGATAAATACCAAGGAGCAAGATTTCTAGATTGTATGCTACGAGTATGCTTAGTTTTGTAAGAAACCACCAAACTGTCTTCCGAAGTGGCTGTAATATCGTGCATCACCACCAGCAATGAGTGAGAGTTCCTGTTGCTCCACATCCTCATCAGCATTTGGTGGTGTCAGTGTTCCAGGTTTTGGGCTTTCTAATAGGTGTGTAGTAATATCCATTTTGTTTTAAATTGCATTTCGTAACATATGAGGTGGAGTATCTTTTCATATGCTTATCTGCCACCTGAATATCTTCTGGGGTGAGTTGTCTTTTAAGGTCTTTGGCCCATTTTTAAATTGGGTTGTTTTTCTTATCATTGAATTTTACGAGTTTTTTGTATATTTTGGATAACAGTTTCTAAAACCACCATCTGATTTCTTCCATGAGTGATTGTAAGGGATGAAGAATTCATGTTAAATATCCTTCTCCGTGTGACTTTCTTCTAACTAACCCGTATGTGTTTCCTGAGGCTGCTGTAACAAATGACCACAAACTTTGTGGCTTAGGACAAGAGAAATTCATTCGCTCATGGTTCTGGAGAACAGAAGTCCGAAATCAGTTTCACTGGGGCTGAAATCCAGATGCGGGCAGGGCCGTTCTTTCTGCAGAGGCTCTAGGGGAGAATCTGCTCCTTGCCTCCCGACAGCATTTCTTGACATCACCCCAATCTCCACTTTGTCTTCACATTGCCTTCTCCTGTTTTGTCTGTATCAGAATTCCCTCTGCTTCTCTCTTATATGGAAACATGTGATTGAACTTTGGGTCCAACTTGATAACCCAGGATAATCCCCCATCTCAAGACCCTTAACTTAATCATATCTGCAAAGACCCTTTCTCCAAACACAGTAACATGTACAGGTTTCAGGGATTAGGACACAAGTATCTTTGGAGGGACTACTTTTAGCCTATCACATGACTTACACAACTTAAATTGCAAATATTGAGGCTATTTTTGTGAAAATCATGCTAAATGCACCATTTCCAGATTTAAACCAGAGGATTAACAATATTCATAACAAATCTGCGAAAGTATTTTTTCCAGCTTAACACTCCCTTAGTCGGCCATCAAGGTTATAAAAATAATGGAATACGTTGGCTCTGTCCTAGGCATCCTTTGGGTCCCTTAACACAGATGCTCTGTGCCTTTCCTAAGGGACCATCAGCCCTGCCCTCACCTCAGCTGTCTGGCAAAGTTAATGTGTTTGCTTTTAGTCTGAAGAAAATTTCCCTTCCCCAGGCTCTTGCTGGAGAATATAGCTCCTGATACTATTACACAATTCTTCTTAAAAAACTCAACCACACGATAGACTGCTCACGAAGAATTGCCTGAAAATCATCTGTTCCTCAACATAGCTTACATTTTATCCTAGGACCAAGACAGTTCACTGGAGAGACATGTACTTGCCTCACCCTCCCCCCCTCCCCCCCGCCCCCCCCACGCCCCTGTTTTGGCATGAGGCCAGCGGGCTGCGCTGAAGGACATTAAGACACACCCCACAGAGGTCACGTAGAACCCGCGGTGTGACATTAGGGAGGAGACTGTGCCTTCCATCACTGGGCCCTTTATGAAGATCTATGGCATAAGGTTCCTCTCTGGACTTGGTGCAGAACAGCTATTCTGAGGACTACTATCCATCTGACAGTGTGATCTACACCCCTTCCTTGCTCTGCCCGCAGTTTACTTCTTTCCCAGCCCCGTTTAGAGCCTGTGGTGTGAACTTCCGTGTGTCGCACTTACTCTGACTTTATTAAGTTTTCCCTTCTTTCTCTCTTTTTCTCCACTTACAATACAATAATAAAAACTGATTCCAGCAAATGAACAAATATTTCAGTGTATCATTTCAAATCCTTTTCTGGGGCATAAGGAGGAGTTTTGAGCAATAAATATTATTTTTAAAAATTGATGTTTAAAATATGATCCATGCATGTTTGCAGGAAAACTAAAGTGACCTCGTACTTTCATGTCACATAGTTTCTGAAACATGGGTGTGGCCTGAGACCAGGCCTCCTCTGGTCATTACTGCCTTATGGCCGTAGCAATCCCAGTGTAGTCGGTTGCATTATTTGAAACTACCAGCTATAAAAACAACCCTAAAAAACTTAATTATGCTGATGACTCAGGCAATAACATGGCTCCCTGCTGTTTCAGAAGGAAGAATTGCCTCTGTGGGCTCTTCTTCCTCCTTTATTTACCCTGTTATAGATCCACGGTGCTCCTTGAAGAAAGCATCATAATTTCTCCAAATAAGCGAGAACTGGAGAATACTCCATGGATTGTTCCAGCATTTTTATGTTTCACTGACTTATCTGCCCCTTGATAACTGAGCCCTTCTCTACTATTCATTATAATTACATAAAAATCCTTCTCTAAAGCTGTTCATTTGTGCTTTATCCCTAAAGTCACCTGTGAAATAGGCATCCATTTTCATTAAGGGCATGTAGCACAGAGAAAGTGGAGAATGCCAAACAAGGTGATAGAAAAAGAAGATTCCTGCTTCGTTTCTATTAAGAAATGCAAATTTTCAACAAATAGTAGATGGCTTCATTTTATAAAGTTAAACAAGATAGACACAGAAATCATTCGATGTTAATTTAGTGAACAAAGACTTTGTTGCAATATTCTTTGGAGTTACTACATTTGTATCAGCTGCTGACCAGGGTGAGCCAGGCTTTGGTTTGGGAACCTTGCCTAATGCTAGTTACAGATGTCGCCATGCTTGCTGGGACTTTTCCAATAAATGTGGGAGGAAGCACATTCTCCTCCCACTTCAGTGCCTAACTCAGGTGTTTTTATTGTTGTTGCTTACCTATAACAATCCCCTTATTCCTTTTTTTTTTTTTTCAGCTAATGTCTACCGATTAAAAACCACATTACAGGAAAACTAACAAGTATTAGTTTAAAATGCAAGTATAAATTCAAGTACAGAGTAGAGAAAGAAATTTTCATGAGAAACAACTACAGGCAGACCTCAGAGATCTTGCAGGTTTGGGTCCAGGCCACCACGATAAAGCGAATATCACAATAGAGTGAGTCACATGAATGTTTTGGTTTCCAGTGCATATAAAAGTTATGTTTACATTATATTGTAGTCTATTAAGTGTGCAATAGCATTATGTTAAGAAAAACAATGCACATACCTTATTTAAAAATACTTTATTGCTAAAAAAATGTTAATCATCATCTGAGCCTTCAGCGAGTCAAAATCTTTTTGCTGGTGGAGGGTTTGAAATTATTTCGAGAATTACCAAAATGTGACAGAGAGACCCGAAGCGAGCAAATGCTGTTGGAAAAATGGCACCAATAGACTTGTTTGATACAGGGCTGCCACAAACCCTCAATTTGTAAAAAACGCAATACCCATGAAGCACAATAAAGTGAAGCACAATAAAATGAGGTACGCCTGTAGATGATTAACGGAAGATGTCATTAAATACATATAATAAATATTTGGCCCAATAATTACATGAGTGTGATGGAGTTAAGAGAACAGATAACTTCAATCTAGTGGTAATTGACTTTTCAAAAACTGTAATATCCAGAAACAAATGCAAATAATATTTCAAATTAACTGATGACAAAGCAAAACATCAAACAGTCACCCTGGAAACTGGAGGTGCGTGAGGTTAACCCCAAGTGAGAAGAATCTTAAATCTAATATCATTTCACCTTAACAGTAACTATCCTAAGAGTATTGGACTAACCTATGTTTTCTTTTTGCATCGAGTTGCTTTAAAATGAAAACCCCTACTTGTATGGTACTTGACAGTACTGATGCTTCTTTTTTAATCTCTTGTCTCATTGCAAAAGACCAAGTAGGAAGTAGGAAGAGCACGTATTAGTCTCATTTTTTAAAATAAGGAAACGGAGGCTCAGAATGACTAAGTGATCTGCCCAAAGCCACACAAGGAGACTGTGATGGGAGGGGCTGCCACCCAAGTTGGCTGGCCTGACGGTAAAGTTCTATTTCTATTTGGCCATTACAGCTGCTGTTTTTCTTTTCATCTGATTCACTTTACGTGGAATGCTGAAGTGCCTGGGGAAAAATCCACTCTATTCAAAGGTTGTTTCTCTTACAGTTTTTTTAAAAAACAAATCAAGAGTAATGGCTGAGTTTATTTAACAAAGAAACCATCGCATGTTCCTGCGAAAAGCAAAACAACCACCTACCCGTTTACGGAGTTTCTCTGCAGCATCGAGTTCAGCTTTAATAGTCTTATCAAATTTATTTAATAGTTTAGGCTTCTTTTTCTTCACTGAAAGAAAAAAAGAGGTTTTTAATTTTTATTTTATGTTTTTGTCTAGAAATAGTTCTTGAGAATAGTGATTTACAAAAGTAGTAAGAAACCTAGCATTGGTCCTGAGCCTCTAACTGGAGAACCAAGCACAGTCCTGGCTCAGCTTCCCACGCGGCTCTCCCAACCCCCAGGATGACCCAGTCAGTAACTGCCAAACCACAGGGAGACGGCCAGGGCCCTTTTTCTCAAATGCTCGAAGGTGTTCTTGGGAGACTGGGTGCATTCTGGTATCCTGAAACTCTCAGGATAGTGACCTAATTTCTGGAATGAAAATGGTAGGTAAGATTTCTAAACTCTTTGGATCAACTCCTTGGCTAAACCCAAAAGACTGCTTACCACTGTCTTTGAACACACCCACAGTGTTTCTTGATCAGATAAAAGTAGGAAATTACTCTCAAGGGACTCAAGTGGGCAGGATTTCTTAGTCTAGGACTCAAGACCCTTCCATTGCATCCTGGACCTAAATTCCAGCATATGCCGTACTTTAGCCAGATGGGACCACCCCTCGTTCCCCAAATAAGCTTTCTGCCATTTCTGAGGCTACTTTCTCCAAGTAAAATGGCTTATTCCTTGTCAGTTGAAAATACGCCCCTCCTTCAACAACCAGCTCAAAACCACACTCGGTCCACATATCACTCACAGAAGTGCTCTGCTTTCTCTCTCTATCACACGACTGAAGTCCTCAGCACCATGCACATGTCTATTTTTTTTGTGTGGTTCTTCCCCCTATTATATGGGACTTTTATGTACTTATCTTGGTCCCGTTTCAAACCATAAGCCCCTGCAGAGTGGCAGCATGTCTTTGATGCAACCTGAATTTCCTCCTGCTGACTCAGCCTGAAGTCACGACCAGCAGGGGAGGGGCGGGGCCTGCGGAGTGGACCCAGAGCAGATAATCCTGTCTTAGGGCTCAGAGCATGACCAGGTGTGACCTTGAAGGGTAAGCTGGATGTTCCAGGTACAGAGAAATGAGAACAGTCAGAGGAGAACTTCCTTAATGTTCTGACATTAAACCAACACTTTCAGTTCCCTGTGCTCTGTCCCCAGGTGAAGGAGGAGGGGTTCTCCCGCCTAAGGTCACTCCCCGCCCTGCCCCACAGGTCCACACTCTGCTGTCTCCATCTCCTCCTCCGTAGGTCTCCTCACTCCGGCTTTCCTCTGAGCCCCTATCCACGTTTCACAGTGCTGAAGTCTCCACCATCCTAAAGCCAGCAAACCAACGAACCAGGACAAACCTCAGCCTCCCCCGCCTACTCGCCATCCTCTCCCCCCTCCCCTCCCTCGTGGCTCCCTTTCCACCCACAATGCTCTTGTCCTCACCCACCACAGGGGCAAAAGCGAGTCGTCCAGAAGGAAGGAGGCTCAGTGGTTAAGAGTCAGATGGCAGGGGCCTGAGTCCCAGCTCCGTGACCTAAGCCAAGCTGGTGGTAGACTTTTCCAACTCTCACTTCCTTAATCTATAACATGGGGTAGTGTTTTTGAGAATTAAATAATACTGCATGTGGGCAACTAGCACAGTGACCAACATACAGTAAGTGCTCCGTATCTGAGAGCTAATAATGCTTACGGCCATCTCTGCAAGCCCCCTTGTGCCTTTTTCTCCCGTCCAACCTGGCCCCCCTGCAGCATTGGACACGGCGGGCTCCTCCCTCCTTCCTGAAAGGGTCCCTCGCCTTGACTTCCGTGTTGCCCGCCCTCCTGGTTTTCCTCCTGTCTCCCCAGCATGTCGTGCTCATCAGGGTCAGTCTTCAGCCTCTAAAGGGCTTCCACGGTTTAATTTCCAAACTGAGCTACATATTAACTAGTTAATTTTCTCCTGAAATACAAAAATCATAAATCCAAGTGCCTATGGACACAGAGGCTTCAAGCTCAGATCCAAAGTGAAATTCGCTACTGCTCACAAATCTGTTCTGTCTCGGATTTGCCCTATTTCAGAGGATGGCGCTGTATTCGTCTGTTTCCAAATCACGAACCTGGTCAGTTTGTGACCAGGGCAAAGAAGAAGGAACTTGAGGAATTATCCAAAGACTGAAAGTAATCGCTACTATTTTTTTTAGCACTCACTGTGTGCCGGTCTCCAGGTCATATCTCCTTTTATTCTCAACCTCCTGGACATGGGGAACTTAACTTCACAGGTGTGGCCACTGAGGTTTCAAAGGGGTCAGTCCCTTGACACCTCCCGTATGGCTGTTAGCATGAATGATGCCATCTTGGGCCCTGACAGCTCCTCCCGTCCTTCCATTGACACTACCCAGGACCGTACTGTGCAGTGAATCACTTCTCTGTTGTCAGGGGCTTTAGAGTTAATAGATATTGTTTCATCATCATTAGGACCAGGTGGCCTCTATGCTCTGTTAGTCTCCAAACAATGATGAAGACCTTTGCTGGCATATTCCGGGCGCCCACAAGACTAATTACCCACTCATAAATCTTGACTTAGGAATACACGCCGCATTTCCAAGCACCCCATACCCCAGGTTAACTATCAAGTTGTCCCAGTGGCCATAGCCTCTGCGAATGCTTCCAGATCATTTTCTGCCCAATCCCACCCTGTGAGTAAGTTACCCTGTAATAAACTGATCCACGGATTACACGGGGCTTCCTGCCTCATTGTTCGGTCTCAAGATGCCTTCTCAGTTCAGTGGGCACTTTTTGTTCCGTCCGTCCTCCGACACCTCCCCTCTCCCATCTACATTTCCCACCTGAATGGTTTCCAAAAAGAGGGAAGTTTCCTAAGAATCTTAGCCTCCTGCCTCTCCCCACAGGGGAGGTGGTGTGACTTATCTGATCAGTGAGTTAGGGGGAAGCAACAAGCTTGTGTAGCTCAGTCCCACCCCTTCCCTTCCCCCAGGACGTGTACCACTAATGCGCTGAGCGGATGTCACATCCGGCAGGGAGGGGTCCCCACCCACCTGGCGGAACTAGGGCTGCTCTCCACAGCCTGGAGTGGGCGGGTATGTCCATTTCTGGGGTTCAAGATTATGAAACCTATTATTCCTGCTCATTTAAGTCCCATTCTTCAATTCGACTTTTATCAGTAATAAAGTTGACACTTTGATCACTTTTTTCATTTCATTCCTTGTATATAATATAGTTTCAATGTTTACTGGAGTAGAGTTGATTTACAATGTTGTGTTAGTTTCAGGTGTAGAGCAAAGTGAATTGGTTATACATATACATATATCCACTCTTTTTTTAGATTCTTTTCCCATATAGGCCATTACAGAGTATTGAGTAGAGTTCCCTGTGCTGTACAGTAGGTTCTTATTAGTTATCTATTTTATATATAGCAGTGTGTATGTGTCAATCCCAATCTCCCAATTTATCCCTTCACCCCTTCCCCCTTGGTAACCATAAGTTTGTTTTCTACATCTGTGACTCTACTTCTATTTTGTAAATAAGTTCATTTGTACCCTATTTTTAGATTCCACATATAAGTGATACCATATGGTATTTGTCTTTCTGTGTCTGACTTGCTTCACTCAGTATGACAATCTCTAGTTCCATCCATTTGCTGCAGATGGAATTATTTTGTTCTTTTTTATGGCTCAGTAATATTCCATTGTATATAACTCCTAGGCATATACCTGGAGAAAACCATAATTTGAAAAGATACGTGCACCCCAATGTTCATTGCAGCACTATTTACAATAGCCAGGACATGGAAGCAACCTAAATGTCCATTGACAGAGGAATGATAAAGAAGATGTGGTACATATATCATTCCTTATATATTTTAAAAAATTGGTATTCTCTTTTATTTATTCCACCTTTCTCTTCTCCTCCCCCCAAGCCCAAGGCCCCCTATTGTTGAAAAATATGTCTAACGCAGAGACTGAAAAAATAGTGACTAGTGGGCACATTCAACGGCATGCCATGATATGTTAGCATACGTGCTGAGGACATGGGAAATGAATCGACATTTGGCTGAGATGCGGATTTATAAATGGTGGAAGTTAGTGCCGTGTCACCCAGCACTGACTTATGTCTCTCAGTTGCTCGCTTTGGTTTTGCAGAAGTGTCTGTCAGCAGGACGACAGCAGGACCAGGAAAGCCTGGCGAGCACCTGAGCAGGGGGTTAACTGCCGGCATCAGCACTTTTCCCAAGCACATCTCCCATGTTCCACTGTTAAAGTTAACATGAGGTTTATTTACAAGGGGAAAAAAAAAACTATTGGCAGCTTAGGACATCCAAAATATATAGTTAACATTAAAATATGTTTGTTAAATAGCCATACTGTACTCAGTGTCAACATATTTCAGTATCATCACGAAAAAGAGAATATTAAAAATCTCAAAGCACTCATTACCAAGAGAAATTACTTTGTCCCATAAAATTTCTTTTCACACACCTTCCTATTTAATAGCTGCTAATACTGCTCCTCTCTTTGAAATTCAAGTTTATTCCTATCATGACTATTTTTATTTTTAAGTGTATAAAAAGCCTAAGGCAATTTTTCCAATTGTTAAAAAACACAGATCTGTTCCTTCTTCTTCTGGGGAAACATGTGGTCTTATTGCAGAAACAGGAGTGGGGTCTCCGGGCTCGTGAGAGGATGGAGCAAACTCTCTCAGGCTCTTTGGGCCTCAGTTTCTTCTACAAATGGTTCTCTTAAGGTCTCTTTGAACAAATCCTGCACTTCTAATTTTCAGTTGATTTAAATCATGTTAATAATCTTTCAAAGTAGACCTAGGAGTATTGCCATGGGTTGTGAATTTTGTTGAATTTGGATTTTTAAAAATGGTTTAGGAAGCAGATGTTTATGTTTTATAAAACTCTGAACTTTTCTTTTTGGTCACTGCCATTACAAGTATTTTGTCCTTTTCCAAAACCACAAAGAAAGAAAAAAAAGTGACCCGTTGCATTTCAAATCCTGAGTTCCCTTGCCGTGGTTGAAACATTAAGAGCAAATGAAATGGAAAAGAAGGGAAATAAAAGAATAATTAAAGGCATGAAAAAAGACTAACAATACACATGTAGATTATATAAAAATTAAATGTTGACTCCGTTTCCTCTCCACTTGGTCCATGGAAGAAGATGTTTTCATACCATGGTACATGAGGAGAAGTTGACCACCAATGCAAACAGACACAGAATCTTTGCATCTCTCTATGTCCCTACCACGCTCTGATGATGAGTGATGGAAGCTGCAAGGTCTGCCATAAAGTAGACAGAAAAGCAACTTTCCAGACCTGTCTCCCTGCTTCCAGTCTGTTCTCTCTCTACATTGTCCTCAGGATCTTCCTGAAACACAATCTGTCCATGTTACGCCGTTGCCATGGATCCCCCAAACACATAAAATAAAAACTAAACTCCTTTGCATGCCATCCTAGTAACCCTGCTCCTGGTTATCTGCCCGAGAGAAATGATGACACATGTCCACACAAAGACTCATATGCACGTATTCACTGAAGCACTGTAACAGCCACAGGTAGAAAAAATCCAAACGTCCATCAGCCGGTGGATGGACAGACAGTTTATGGCAGAGCCATACAACGAAATGCTACTCAGCCATAATATGAATACATGCAACAATGTGGATCCGTCTCAAATGCATTACGTTAGGTGAGAGAGGCCAAGTTCAAAAAGCTACTGACTGGATGATTCCCTTTACACAGCATTTTAGAAAAGGATAAACTGTTGGGAAAGAAAAACAGATCAGTGGTTTCAGAGGCTGGAGGTGGGAAAAGGGGTTGACTCCAAAGGGTACAAGAGAATTTTGAGATACAAAGTTCTAGATTTTAATTGTGGTGGAGAAATTGTAACTAGATGTCAATGCACATGTCAAAACCACACACCACAAAAGGTGGATTTTACCATATGTAAATTACACCTCAGTACTTGACTTGACAAAAAAGTCAAGAGGAAGGAAGACAAAAGGAAGAGGCAAGTCACATGATTCTCAATGAAGACTCTTGGGAATTCCGAGGAGGTCCAGTGGTTAGGACTCCGAGCTCTCACTGCGGAGGGCCAGGGCTCGATCCCTGGTCGGGGAACTAAGATCCTGCAAGCCGAGCAGCGCGGCCAAAAAAACAAACAAACAAAAAATAAAATCAATGAAGACTCTTAACATAGGTATGTCAGTATGAGAAGCATTTGGGCATAAAAACATCGTTCTTTCAAAAATAAAATTAAATCTGATTTTGAGCTCTCCCCCGCCAACCATGAACCTATCAGGAGGTAATTTGAACTTATTCAAATTCAACTATGCTTAAGAGGCTCCTCCCACAAATATAAGAAAAAAGGAAGAAAAATTCTCTCCTTATTTAATATCCCAGCTACCTTTTCTGCTCCTGTCTCTTTCTTATCATTCATTCAACCCTCCAAGCACCCTACTTTTTATTTTTATTTTTTTTTAAAAATTTGACTACTCCTGAAGTATAGGAAACCATTGCTGCTCTTCTGTGTGTGACTCTGTAAGCAGTGGAGGGGGCCCCGGGCTTTGGACTAAGACCCACATTTTTCATTGGTTCATTCATTCATTCAACTACTTGCTAAAAAGCCACCATGTTTCAAGGATTGTGCTAAGTGCTGGGGATTCAACAGAACATTCCTCAAGGAGGCTACAGTCTTACTGGGGAGAAAGCTGTAAATGGATAATGAATGCTTAGAGGAATGAGGGTAATTATAAGGGTGGGCCAGGAGTGGTGCTAATCTTTTTGGGAAGGTGGAGGGGAAGCTTTCTGGGGAAATCGAGGACTTAAGTATATACCCAGATAGAAGTAGCATTCCAGGCAGAGGAAAGAGTATTTATTTTGTAAATCAATCACAAGTTTGGGAAACTGTATTTTCACCATTAATTATTTTTCTTTATTTTTCTAAAAATCTCCTCCTGCTTGGATGCTATGGTTTGGTGCAATATATATGTTCTTGTTATGGGAATCCGGGCTTTCCAGAATTTTGGAAAGCTCACAGTGGTGGAGATATTGCTCAGGGACCCCGACCACTGACTTGCTTTCTCCCCACATATGGGTACGTGGCCTTAGTGACACTGAACCTGCTTTAAGAGCCAGAAGAGGCCTGAAATGCACGTTCAGGGAGTTTTCGTTTTGTAGAGAGAGGATGTACACCCCAACTGTAACAGGTGGCACAGCAAGAACGGGGCTTTTGAAAACATGCAAGACAAAGAGTGGACAGTTGTAGCCCCGCACCCCAGCCAGAGGCGGGATTCAAGATTCCCACGCTGAGGGCCAAACCACCTGCTCTGCCCGGGGCTGCCATCTGCTTTTGATACAACACTCTAAGCTGATTAAGGACCTTAAATTAACTTTACTGGGAGAAAGAGAGAGAGAAAATGAGAACTTCTCCCACCAACTCAAAACCTATCTGAAATGTTTTATTTAGTCAAGAAAAATACGTACATCTTGAAATAACCCTTTCACAGTTGTTTCCTGGAACCAGCTTTACTGCCTTTGACAAACTGGCTCCTAGTCACTCTATCTTCGCCTCCTGTTACTTACCTGTAAAGCAGTTTACATTTCCTTTACACAGACTCTCAAATTTCGCATGAACTTGTGACACTTCCGTGACTTTTCTCATGGTGTTTTTTTTTGGTGGTGGTTGGGTGTGGGAGCTTGGAAAACCCTTCCTTCTATTTCTACCAAAGAATACTCTCTTTCAACCTTCAAGACCTAGTTTAAATGCTATTTCCTCTATCAAGTCATCTAAAGACATCCTCGTGAAAAAAAACAACAACAAAACTTTCTCCTCTGTGCTCATACAACACTTTGCTTCTAGAAATAGCAAAGTTTCAGGCTGTGTTTAAGTTGGCCATGTGGTTATATATGATGTACACTCTCTTCCCCACGCCACCCCCCATACTGTTGGAGTGTTAATTTTTGTGAGGAAAGAACTGTGTCTTCCTCATAATTTATTTCCAGCACAGCACATGGTCTGTCCCATAAAAAGTCTTCAATAAATGTTTCTGAATGTATATAAATACATGCAAGCACGAATGAACCAGAATATTCCATGAAATCTTGCCATGTGCTACAACATGGATGGACCTAGAGGGTGTTATACTAAGTGAAATAAGTCAGACACAGAAGGACAAATACTGCATGATTTCACTTATATATGGAATCTGAAAAACAAAACAAATGAACAAACAAAATAAGACAGAAACAGACTCACAGATACAGAGAACAAACTGGTGGTCGCCAGAGGGGAGGGAGTTAGGGGGTGGCTGAAAAAGGGGAAGAGGATTAAGAGGACAAACTTCCATCTATAAAATAAATAAGTAACAGGGATGGAATGTCACATAGGGAATACAGTCAATAATATTGCAACAACTTTGTATGGTGACAGATGGTAACTGAACTTATCATGGTGATCATTTCATAATGTATAAAAAATATCAAATCACTATGTTGTACACCTGAAAGTAATATTAAATGTTAATTATAACTCAATTAAAAAAAAAGATATTCCAGACGGGGATATCCACGTCAATTTGTAACTCAGGCGTATCAGTTGTTTAAAAAACAATAAGAAAATTGTAAGCACCCAAGATAGAGAATGAATTGAGAATGAGAATAGCGTGCTTTATAAAGAAGGTCTAGGGGGGAGGAGAGAAGATGGCGGAAGAGTAAGACGCGGAGATCACCTTCCTTCCCACAGATACAGTAGAAATACATCTACATGTGGAACTGCTCCTACAGAACACCCACTGAACGCTGGCAGAAAACGTCAGACCTCCCAAAAGGCAAGAAACTCCCCACGTACTTGGGTAGGGCAAAAGAAAAAAGAAATAACAGAGACAAAAGAATAGGGACGGGACCTGCACCTCTGGGAGGGAGCTGTGAAGGAGGAAAGGTTTCCACACACTAGGAGCCCCTTCGCGGGCGGAGACTGCGGGTGGCGGTGGGGGGGGAAGCTTTGGAGCCACGGAGGAGAGCGCAGCCACAGGGGTGCGGAGGGCAAAGCGGAGAGATTCCCGCATGGAGGCTCGGCGCCGAGCAGCACTCACCAGCCCGCGAGGCTTGTCTGCTCACCCGCCGGGGCGGGCGGGGCTGGGAGCTGAGGCTCGGGCTTCGGCCTGATCGCAGGGAGAGGACTGGGGTTGGCGGCGTGAACACAGCCTGAAGGGGTTAGCGCACCACAGCTAGCCGGGAGGGAGTCCGGGAAAAGGTCTGCAGCTGCCGAAGAGGCAAGAGACTTTTTCTTCCCTCTGTGTTTCCTGGTGCGCGAGGAGAGGGGATTCAGAGCGCTGCCTAAATGAACTTCAGAGACTGGCGTGAGCCGCGGCGATCAGCGCGGACCCCAGAGACGGGCGTGAGACGCTGGGGCTGCTGCTGCCGCCTCCAAAAAGCCTGTGTGTGAGCACAGGTCACTCTCCACACCGCCCCTCCCGGGAGCCGGTGCAGCCCGCCACGGCCAGGGTCCCGGGATCCAGGGACAACATCCCCGGGAGAACGCACGGTGCGCCTCAGGCTGCTGCAACGTCACGACGCCTCTGCCGCCGCAGGCTCGCTCCGCCTCATCCGTACCGCTCCCTCCCCGCGGCCTGGGTGAGCCAGAGCCCCCGAAGCAGCTGCTCCTTTAACCCCATCCTGTCTGGGCGGGAACAGACGCCCTCAGGCGACCTACACGCAGAGGCGGGTCCAAATCCAAAGCTGAACCCCGGGAGCTGTGCGAACAGGGAAGAGAAGGGGAAATCTCTCCCAGCAGCCTCAGAAGCAGCGGATTAAAACTCCACAAACAACGTGACGTGCCTGCATCTGCTGAATACCTGAATAGACAACGAATCATCCCAAATCCAGGAGGTGGACTTTGAGAGCAGGAGATATTAATCTTTCCCCTTTTCCTTTTTTTTGTGAGTGTATATGTATATGCTTCTGGGTGAGATTTTGTCTGTATAGCTTTGCTTTACAATAGCTTTATTTTACTTCACTATATTATAGCCTCTTTCTTTCTTTCTTTCTTTCTATTTTTTCTCCCTTTTACTGTGAGCCGTGTGGACGAAAGGCTCTTGGTGCTCCAGCCAGGCATCAGGGCCGTGCCTCTGAGGTGGGAGAGCCAACTTCAGAACACTGGTCCACAAGAGACCTCCCAGCTCCACGTAATACCAAACGGCAAAAATCTCCCAGAGATCTCCATCTCAACATCAAGACCCAGCTTCACTCAACGACCAGCAAGCTACAGTGCTGGACACCCTATGCCAAACAACTAGCTAGACAGGAACACAACCCCATCCATTAGCAGAGAGGCTGCCTAAAATCAAAATAAGGCCACAGACACCCCAAAATACACCAACAGACGTGGACGTGCCCACCAGAAAGACAAGATCTAGCCTCATCCACCAGAACTCAGGCACTAGTTCCCTCCACCAGGAAGCCTACACAACGCACTGAACCAACCTTAGCCGCTGGGGACAGATACCAAAAACAACGGGAACTACGAACCTGCAGCCTGTGAAAAGGAGACCCCAAACACAGTAAGATAAGCAAAATGAGACGACAGAAAAACACACAGCAGATGAAGGAGCAGGGTCAAAACACGCCGGACTTAACAAATGAAGAGGAAATAGGTAGTCTACCTGAAAAAGAATTCAGAATAATGATAGTAAGGATGATCCAAAATCTTGGAAATAGAATAGACAAAATGCAAGAAACATTTAACAAGGATGTAGAAGAACTAAAGAGGAACCAAGCAATGATGAAAAACACAATAAATGAAATTAAAAATACTCTAGATGGGATCAATAGTAGAATAACTGAGGCAGAAGAAAGGATAAGTGACCTGGAAGATAAAATGGTGGAAATAACTACTACAGAGCAGGATAAAGAAAAAAGAATGAAAAGAACTGAGGACAGTCTCAGGGACCTCTGGGACAACATTAAACGCACCAACATTCGAATTATAGGGGTCCCAGAAGAAGAAGAGAAAAAGAAAGGGACTGAGAAAATATTTGAAGAGATTATAGTTGAAAACTTCCCTAATATGGGAAAGGAAATAGTTAATCAAGTCCTGGAAGCACAGAGAGTCCCATACAGGATAAACCCAAGGAGAAACACGCCAAGACACATATTAATCGAACTGTCAAAAATTAAATATAAGGAAAACATATTAAAGGCAGCAAGGGAAAAAAAACAAATAACACACAAGGGAATCCCCATAAGGTTAACATCTGATCTATCAGCAGAAACTCTGCAAGCCAGAAGGGAGTGGCAGAATATACTTAAAGTGATGAAGGAGAAAAACCTACAACCAAGATTACTCTACCCAGCAAGGATCTCATTCAGATTCGATGGAGAAATTAAAACCTTTACAGACAAGCAAAAGCTGAGAGAGTTCAGCACCACCAAACCAGCTTTACAACAAATGCTAAAGGAACTTCTCTAGGCAAGAAACACAAGACAAGGAAAACACCGACAATAACAAACCCTAAACATTTAAGAAAATGGGAATAGGAACATACATATCGATAATTACCTTGAATGTAAATGGATTAAATGCTCCCACCAAAAGACACAGGCTGGCTGAATGGATACAAAAACAAGACCCATATATATGCTGTCTACAAGAGACCCACTTCAGACCTAGAGACACATACAGACTGAAAGTGAGGGGATGGAAAAAGATATTCCATGCAAATGGAAATCAAAAGAAAGCTGGAGTAGCAATTCTCATATCAGACAAAATAGACTTTAAAATAAAGACTATTACAAGAGACAAAGAAGGACACTATATAATGATCAAGGGATCGATCCAAGAGGAAGGTATAACAATTGTAAATATTTATGCACCCAACATAGGAGCACCTCAATACATAAGGCAAATACTAACAGCCATAAAAGGGGAAATCGACAGCAACACAATCATAGTAGGGGACTTTAACACCCCACTTTCACCAATGGACAGATCATCCAAAATGAAAATAAATAAGGAAACACAAGCTTTAAATGATACATTAAACAAGATGGACTTAATTGATATTTATAGGACATTCCACCCAAAAACAACAGAATACACATTTTTCTCAAGTGCTCATGGAACATTCTCCAGGATAGATCATATCTTGGGTCACAAATCAAGCCTTGGTAAATTTAAGAAAATTGAAATCGTATCAAGTATCTTTTCTGACCACAACGCTATGAGACTAGATATCAATTACAGGAAAAGATCTGTAAAAAATACAAACACATGGAGGCTACACAATACATTACTTAATAACGAAGTGATTACTGAAGAAATCAAAGGGGAAATCAAAAAATACCTAGAAACAAATGACAATGGAGATACGACGACCCAAAACCTATGGGACGCAGCAAAAGCAGTGCTAAGAGGGAAGTTTATAGCAATACAAGCCTACCTCAAGAAACAGGAAACATCTCGAATAAACAACCTAACCTTGCACCTAAAGCAATTAGAGAAAGAAGAACAAAAAAACCCCAAAGCCAGCAGAAGGAAAGAAATTATAAAGATCAGGTCAGAAATAAATGAAAAAGAAATGAAGGAAACAATAGCAAAAATCAATGAAACTAAAAGCTGGTTCTTTGAGAAGATAAACAAAACTGATAAACCATTAGCCAGACTCATCAAGAGAAAAAGGGAGAAGACTCAGATCAATAGAATTAGAAATGAAAAAGGAGAAGTAACCACTGACACTGCAGAAATACAAAAGATCATGAGAGATTACTACAAGCAACTCTATGCCAATAAAATGGACAACCTGGAAGAAATGGACAGATTCTTAGAAATGCACAAACTGCCGAGACTGAACCAGGAAGAAATAGAAAATATGAACAGACCAATCACAAGCACTGAAATTGAAACTGTGATTAAAAATCTTCCAACAAACAAAAGCCCAGGACCAGATGGCTTCACAGGTGAATTCTATCAAACATTTAGAGAAGAGCTAACACCTATCCTTCTCAAACTCTTCCAAAATATTGCAGAGGGAGGAACACTCCCAAACTCATTCTACGAGGCCACCATCACCCTGATACCAAAACCAGACCAAGATGTCACAAAGAAAGAAAACTACAGGCCAATATCACTGATGAACATAGATGCAAAAATCCTCAACAAAATACTAGCAAACAGAATCCAACAGCACATTAAAAGGATCATACACCATGATCAAGTGGGGTTTATCCCAGGAATGCAAGGATTCTTCAATATACGCAAATCAATCAATGTGATACACCATATTAACAAATTGAAGGAGAAAAACCATATGATCATCTCAATAGATGCAGAGAAAGCTTTTGACAAAATTCAACACCCATTTATGATAAAAGCCCTGCAGAAAGTAGGCATAGAGGGAACTTTCCTCAACATAATAAAGGCCATATATGACAAACCCACAGCCAACATTGTCCACAATGGTGAAAAACTGAAACCATTTCCACTAAGATCAGGAACAAGACAAGGTTGCCCACTCTCACCACTATTATTCAACATAGTTTTGGAAGTGTTAGCCACAGCAATCAGAGAAGAAAAAGAAATAAAAGGAATCCAAATCGGAAAAGAAGAAGTAAAGCTGTCACTATTTGCAGATGACATGATACTATACATAGAGAATCCTAAAGATGCTACCAGAAAACTCCTAGAGCTAATCAATGAATTTGGTAAAGTAGCAGGATACAAAATTAATGCACAGAAATCTCTAGCATTTCTATACACTAACGACGAAAAATCTGAAAGTGAAATTAAGAAAACACTCCCATTTACCATTGCAACAAAAAGAATAAAATATCTAGGAATAAACCTACCTAAGGAGACAAAAGACCTGTATGCAGAAAATTATAAGACACTGATGAAAGAAATTAAAGATGATACAAATAGATGGAGAGATATACCATGTTCCTGGATTGGAAGAATCAACATTGTGAAAATGACTCTACTACCCAAAGCAATCTACAGATTCAATGCAATCCCTATCAAACTACCACTGGCATTCTTCACAGAACTAGAACAAAAAATTTCACAATTTGTATGGAAACACAAAAGACCCCGAATAGCCAAAGCAATCTTGAGAACGAAAAATGGAGCTGGGGGAATCAGGCTCCCAGACTTCAGACTATATTACAAAGCTTCAGTAATCAAGACAGTTTGGTACTGGCACAAAAACAGAAATATAGATCAATGGAACAGGATAGAAAGCCCAGAGATAAACCCACACACATATGGTCAACTTATCTTTGATAAAGGAGGCAAGCATACACAGTGGAGAAAAGACAGCCTCTTCAATAAGTGGTGCTGGGAAAATTGGACAGATACATGTAAAAGTATGAAATTAGAACACTCCCTGACACCATGCACAAAAATAAACTCAAAATGGATTAAAGACCTAAGTGTAAGGGCAGACACTATCAAACTCTTAGAGGAAAACATAGGCAGAACACTCTATGACATACATCACAGCAAGATTCTTTTTGACCCAGCTCCCAGAGAAATGGAAATAAGAACACAAATAAACAAATGGGACCTAATGAAACTTAAAAGCTTTTGCACAGCAAAGGAAACCATAAACAAGACCAAAAGACAACCCTCAGAATGGGAGAAAATATTTGCAAATGAAGCAACTGACAAAGGATTCATCTCCAAGATTTACAAGCAGCTCATGCAGCTCAATAACAAAAAAACGAACAACCCAATCCAAAAATGGGCAGAAGACCTAAATAGACATTTCTCCAAAGAAGATATACAGATGGCCTACAGACACATGAAAGAATGCTCAACATCATTAATCATTAGAGAAATGCAAATCAAAACTACAATGAGATATCATCTCACACCGGTCAGAATGGCCATCATCAAAAAATCTAGAAACAATAAATGCTGGAGAGGGTGTGGAGGAAAGGGAACACTCTTGCACTGTTGGTGGGAATGTAAATTGATACAGCCACTATGGAGAACAGTATGGAGGTTCCTTAAAAAACTACAAATAGAACTACCATACGACCCAGCAATCCCACTACTGGGCATATACCCTGAGAAAACCATAGGTCAAAAAGAGTCATGTACCAAAATGTTCATTGCAGCTCTATTTACAATAGCCAGGACATGGAAGCAACCTAAATGTCCATCGACAGATGAATGGATAAAGAAGATGTGGCACATATATACAATGGAATATTACTCAGCCATAAAAAGAAATGAAATGGAGGTATTTGTAATGAGGTGGATGGAGTTAGAGTCTGTCATACAGAGTGAAGTAAGTCAGAAAGAGAAAAACAAATACAGTATGCTAACACATATATATGGAATCTAAGGGGAAAAAAAAAAAAAAAAGGCCATGAAGAACCTAGTGGCAAGACGGGAATAAAGACACAGACCTACTAGAGAATGGACTTGAGGATATGGGGAGGGGGTGGGGTGAGATGTGACAGGGTAAGAGAGTGTCATGGACATATATACACTACCAAATGTAAAATAGATAACTAGTGGGAAGCAGCCGCATAGCACAGGGAGATCAGCTCGGTGGTTTGTGACCACCTAGAGGGGTGGGATGGGGAGGGTGGGAGGGAGGGAGATGCAAAAGGGAAGAGAAATGGGAACATATTGTATATGTATAACTGATTCACTTTGTTATAAAGCAGAAGCTAACACACCATTGTAAGGCAATTATACTTCAATAAAGATGTTTAAAAAAAAAAAAAAAAAGAAGGTCTAGTCCAAAAAGTGTCAACAGACAACAAAAGAGGGGACGGAGGAGGAAGGTAAGAGAAAGACACAAGGTAAGTGTGAGACAAACCCCACTGAAGATTTTATAGAGAACACCGATATTTATTTCTTATTCCATTCTAGTTTTTCCATATATTTAGAATTTAGAACACAATGGCAGAATGTTAGACACAACTAACCAGTAAGTTCTTGGACTGCAAAGTTTAGCTGATTTTAGTAGAACATAAAAACTACACTAAGCAGCTTGCTTTTTATGTTCTGAGTCTCTGCTTAATGCCCTGTCAAACTATTTGCTGATAATAATAGTTGACATTCATTGATCACATACCCTGCTAGACATGTGCCACTCACCCAGGCTGCACAAATTGTCAACAGTAGGAGCCAAGACTGGAGCTGGGGGTTGTCTTGACTCCAGTGTCTATGCTTTTGACAACATTTTGTTGTATACCTGGCATCTGGCCCAAAAGTTCAGAAACCAGGGTGTTCCTGCATGTTTGGAGAGTGATGACAGAGTGGAATTAAGTATTAGTATAAGTATTATGTTGTGTAAGGAAGTAGCTGAACTTTGTACTACTTGTCTCAGAGGATAAAGGGAGTTAAATAATCACAGTGATTTCCCTTCATTTTGTGTCTCAAAGACCCAGCGTGTACACATTACACAGAGACACCTGGCTCAGCAGGAAGGTCACAGGGTATGGAGTCTGGAGGCCAGGGTGTGAGCCCCACTTCTGCCTTTCTTAGGTGACTTGCTTAGTGTCACTTCCATGAAACAGGAATAATGTCTGACCCCTACCTACCAACCATAAAGGAACATAAAATATCATGTAAATATTAATCATGACTTCCATCTATAATACCTTATTTTCATTTCCTTTAAAATTCTGCTCTTTAATTAAATGGGAGATATGTATGACCTACCTTATTAGTAAATGTTTGAGGAACTAATTTTTTTTTAAGATACCAGATTTGCTCTACGGTCAAACATTTCTCTGGCAGAGATTTTGGACAACTAATAACTTTGCCAAACCATTCCTACATCCCGTTTGTATTTCCCGGGTCAACAAAGGACCAAGGAGCTATGGGGCCCCATTGTACTCCCCTTGCTCCCTAAACCCTACTGTGTTTTCAAGCAGGACCACATAAAATATGAAGGGTTGCTTTTTGTTATAGGTATCCAAAGGTGGAATTGGATAGAAAATAATCTAAAGAGCAAAATGATTTAAGGGAAGGAAGAGTAAGACCAAAATAAGACATTGAAGAAAAATGTGCTCTACATCTGAGATACAGCCTGAAGCTTTGAAATAATCATGTAATGCTTATTGCAATATTATTCATGTTCAATAGCAGTTAAACCACGACAGACCCCACTACATATTTTAATCTTCCTATGTTACAATTGGAAGTTAATTTTGCTTTTCTTTTTAAAATCAGTGATAGATTTCAGTGTAAGAAAAAAAAACTCCACGCTAAATTTGTCTGGCAGTGAGGAAATCTATAAATTAAGGCAAATAACAAAAAAGAAGGAAACAACAGAGTGAAACATTCAAGACTTCAAGAATCCAGTACTAGGGTTTTTGATGAAATTCCTCCTGCCGGGTACAGGGAAAGCAAGCCCAGATCTACCAATGCTCCTCCAAGGCACAGGCAGGGATGTTGGTGGGAGCTCTCAGTTCTTTTCTCTTTCATTTACAAGTGGGAATTGTGCAAGGTATTCTATTGCTATGCTTCACACGAGGGTCTGAAATAAATCTGCTTTCATATCGATAGTGGGCCATGTTATTTGCTGTTGGGAAACCCAATCAGCAGACAGCCACAGAAGTGCTTCTGGTGGGAGTCTTTGTGTTATCACTGTGAAAAAGGAAAATTAATGTGTTTGATCCAAAAAGAGCCCCTTCTGAGCCCACTTCCTCTGATGTGATATATCCACCTTGCAGGTATATAGTAGGGGGAGAAGAGGTAAATCTTGGCAACTCAGGGGAGACTGTCTTACTTGCCAGCCTTTACTGATGATTGGAGGGAAGAAGAAAGGTGGACCCTTCCTTTCCTCCTACAGCTAAGGAATAATGGACTTTTGTTCTCCTGAGTTAAATATCAACTACATGCCAGCAGGAGTTCAATATTCAAAGCTTAAACCACACAGTTAGCATAAATGTTTTTCTGCTGAGAGACACTAACTAATACAACACAGTAAACATTATATAAAAGGCAATTGTTTTCCTCTGCCCCCTCTATTGAAATAATGTGGGATTCAATTGGGAGCAGTCAATGGATCCAGCAAGCATTCCGGTTTATTAAATGTAGTCTGCTGTCTCCCCATAGGGGTATTTTAATAAATTATACATCACTCCCCTTCTACAGTAATAATCCTTTAACAGATGTGACCCCATATGTTAAATTAGAAGCTTCAGAGATGCTAAGTGATGTGTTTTCTGTACATAACAGAAACCCCTTCAGTGCCAAGGCAGTCCACAGGCTTACCAACAGCTAATTCAGACATGAAGAATTTCATCTCCATGTTCACTGTTCCATGAGAGACTAGCCACCTTCCCCAAATTTTATTTTAGATACAGTTCTAACAATCTTGATCTTCTGGTTCTAGAGGCTAGCACCTTTACCTTATTATAAGTATATAAGAAAGAAGAAGTGAGGGTTGCTTGAGTCAGATATACACTCAGCAGCAGGACGTAAAAGCCAACAGACTGAAGTAAGAAAGACATCAGAAATGAACCCAGATCAAATAGCATTCCAATATGGGTCAAATTGTGTACAGGTAAACAGTGCCATGTACTTCAACAGCCCCAAAAGGTATCCCTGCACAATAACTGATGTTCATTAAAATGGGCATGGCAGTCTCTAATCACCAAAGAAAGTTAAACTGTGTGAGGCATACAATTTAAAAAGGCAGAAAGGCATAAAAAGTATTTTAGAAAAGTAGCTATCAACTTTTGTTAATTTTATTTAAGTGGTGCTTAAGGGTCTTTAAAGTCATGTTTAAATATCTGTTTCCATGAAATACTGATTTCCCAGTAATGTCAAATAACACAATAATTTTCAAGCCTGGCTGCACATCAGTATCACCAGGGGAACCTGAAACAAAATAGACATTCCCAAGCACCATCAAATAAGAATCATGAAGGGGGGAGGTTAGGGTTAGGGTTAGGAAGCAACAAGAAACTCTACTAAAAAAAAATAAGTATAGGTAACTCTGCTCTGCAACATCTCAGATATATCTGAAGATTAATATATGTTATATACATGAATAATATAGGTATTTGTAAGCTTAAGTTTCTAACACTACCTTGATTTTTACTTGATTGTTCAGATGTCAACAAGGATGTACACACTTGATTGGTGTTTGTCAGCATTGATATTGGCTGGTTTTGATTATTACATCTTTTAAGACAGAAATTACATCTGGCTCACATTTTTTTAGACAACATCAAAGATTTCGCCAAACCCAAGTGGATACCTTTCAATACAATTTGATCATTGCAATGACAGAAAACCCAAGAGTGCCTCTGGAGTTTCTCCCTGTGTGACAGAAGTGAAAACCTGATATTACAGAATGTATTAATTTTGATTTGTAGGAGTATGGTAGACATGATAAGATGACCACAAACTTTCAACAAGCAACCCAACTGTAAAGATCTGGATCTCTGGAGAATGAGAAATAGTTGTGTTTACTCTGGCAATAGCAGGATGATAAAGTGACAAACGATTTCTGATATTTTAACAAGTAGAAAATACATGTTTAAATGGCCAGGTTTTAATTACAGACAAATGTGAATATGGATCAGTAACAGAGACATAAACCTATAATTCAATATATTGAAAAATAAAGCCATTGCCTTTCTGAAATATATGTAGTGGAAATAACACAAAGAAGAAAGAGATGTTATTTTCAAATACTAAGGTTGAGAGCATACTTTCAAAACAAAATCAAATTTCTAAATATTTCCATATCATACACAAAACAATGGCTTGCAAGGCACTTACATCAGATAACGAAGGGCAGTGATCCCTGAGAGACAGAAATCAAATTTTTCAAAACCAGTGATAAAAAGAGAACTCTAAATGTAGACAGAATAGACATGTTACATACAGGGAAACAAAAATATGAATAACAGATTTCTTATCAGAAAAAAATGAAAGGGAGAAGAGAGTGAAGCAATATTTTAAAAGTATGGACAGAAAGAAAAGTCAACTGAGAATTCTATACCCACCAAAAATGTCTCTCAAAACAAAAATATACAAAAGCTGAAAGAATTCATCACCAACTGGCTTGCACTGCAAGATATGTTAAATGACATCCTTCAGGCAGAAGGAAAAAAATAATAGCGGGGAATACGGATCTACACACACAAAAATGAAAGGACTGGAAATGGTAACTGCATGGGTTAACATAAGTTTTCTTCCTTATTATTTAAAAGTCTTTAAAAGATAATTATTTTAAATAAAATAATTGTTTAAACAAAAACAATAACCATGTTGTGTAAGCTTTAGAGAATACGTAAAATTAAAACGTCTGACAACGATAGCACAAATTCTGAGGGGAGAAGAAAGTGGTTTTTTTGCAAGTCATTTAAGCTTTTTTTTTTTTTATTAATACTAGGCTCTTTCCAGAGTAATACAAAGTTAAACAAAAAACATAGTTTCTATGATATTAAGAGCTTTTCTTAAAAACATCACCTTGACCACTTAGTATTTTTTTTCCACAGGTCAGAATATTGTGGGTGAAGAAAAATATAAATACTAAACAGGCAAATTTCAAACCCCATATGTGAAAGCTCGTTTTTAAATAATAATGAGAAAATGTTGGCATCGCACATTTACAGTCTGTTGAAATTATGTTTGGTGAACAAATCTGTGGGAGGTACTCATGGAGATTAAACAAGGACTCTTGGTCTACAAACCTTCCTCTCTAGCCTCTCAAGGGAAAATTCTTTGGACGTTCAGAGATGCTCCACTATTTTTGTGAATTCTTTCCTCTCTATCCTGTGCTAAGCCAACAGGAGAAGAGCTTTGCTCTGAGAGAGAGGCAGGGCCCACTGGCTAAGAATGTAGACTTAGCATAGCAGCCCATTTCCTCACTTCATGTTCTGTGGTTACTCTCTGAGCCTCCCCTTCCTTGAGAAGGAAGTATATTATCATAAGGTTCTATATAGTGTATGTGAAGTAGTATAATATTACTTGAAGGTAGATTGTAATGAGTTAAGGATGTATTCCATAAACCCTAAAACAATCACTAAAGTAACAAAACAGAGAGTTATAGTTAATAACTCAACAAAGGAGAAAAAATGGAATCATAAAAATTATTCTATTACTCCAGAAGAAGAGAGACAAAGGAAAAAAAAAAAAGGAACAACGAAGAGATGTGACAAAGGTCATTTCATAAGGATAAAGGAGTCAATTCATTAGGAGAACATAATAATCTAGATGTTTATGCATCTAGTAACGGAGCTTCCAAATGCATGAATCAAAAACTGACAGAGCTATAAAGAGAATAGAAAAATCTACAAATCCATCACAGGTTTTGATATTACTCACTCAACAACTGATTAAAAAAGTAGAGAGAATATCAGCAAGGATAAAGAAGATTTGAATCAAAGTATAAACTAAGTTGACCTAACTGATATTTCTAGAACACTTTCCCCAACGACAGCAAAATACACATCTTTACAAGGGCACACAGAATATTTTCCAAGCTTCCAACTTAAAAAACTAAAAAAAAAAGGAAGAGCAAATTAAACCTAAAGCAGTAGAAGAAAGGAAACAATAAAGATCAGAGAAAATATCAATAGCTTAGAAAGCAAAAAAAAAAAAATAAAGTCAATAATATTAAAGCTGATTTTGAGAGGAGATAAATAAACTGACAAAACTCCAGCCAGACTGATCAGGAAAAAGAGAGAGAAGACATAAATAACCAATATCAGGAATAAGTCAGGTGAGGCCACTACAGATCCTACAATTATTAAAAGGATAATAAGAAAAAAAAAAAAAAGGACAATAAGAGAATATTATGAACAATGTTATGTGTCAATGAATTCAACAAATTAGATGAAATAGACACAAGTCTTGAAAGACACAAACTACTAAAGGTTACTCAAGAAAAAATAAATAACTTGAATATCCTATGTCAATTAAAGAAATTGGATTTGTAATTAAAAACTTAGCACAAAGAAAACTCTAGGCCCACTCATTTCACGGGTGAATTCCACCAAACATTTAAAGAAGAAATAATACATAATACATTAATTCTCAGAGAAGAGGGATTGCTACCCAACTCATTCTTAAGGTAAGGTCAGCATTACTATGAAACCAAAACCAGGCAAAGACATTACATGAGACGAAAACTTCAAACTGATTTTCTTCATGAACATAGATGTAAAAAATTCTGAACAAAGTTTTAGCAAAGTAAATCCAACAATATATACAAAGGATAATGCATCATGAGATTTATCTCAGGAATGTACACAGTCAGTTTAATATTTGAAAATCAATGTAATTTATAATATTAATACAATAAAAATGAAGAACCATATGATCATTTTATTAGGCACAGAAACAGTCTTCGACTGAATCTAAAACCCAGTAACGTAGAAATAGAAGGAAACTTTCTCAATCAGATAAAGAGGATCTATGAAAAATTTACAGCTGACATCATACTTAATGGTGAAAGGCTGATTTTCTTCCCCCCAAAGATCAGGAATAAGACAAAGATCTCTACTCTCATAAGTTCTGTTTGAAATTCTACCAGAGGTTCTACCCACTGAATCAGGCAAGGAAAAGAGAGAAAAAGCATCCTGATTGAAAACAAAGAAGTAAAACTGTCCTTATTTAGAGGTACATAAATATCTTTGTACAAAATCTGATAGAAACTAGAAGAAAACTAATGGAATATGTAAGTCAGTTTAGGAAGGCACCAGGATAGGAGATCAGTATAGAAAAATCAATTTTCTTCCGGCATACCAGTAAAAAACAAGAAGAAATTGAAATTATAAACTAATAGCACTTACATTTGCATCCAAAAATATAATATACTTAGGACTAAACCTGACAAAAGATGTGAAAGATCTGTACATGAAAAACTATAAAACAAAGCTGAGAGAAATTTTAAAAGCCCTTAAATAGAGAGACACACCAAATTCAGAGATCAGAAGACTCAACATTTTAAAGACATCAGTTCACCCCAAGTAAACATATAGATTTTATACAATCTCAGTCAAAACCGCAGCAGGTTTTTTATTTGGTAGAAATTAACAAACTAATTCTAAAATTCATATGGAAATACAAATAACCTCTACTGTAACCAAAACAACTGAAAGTTTCAAATTCAATGATTTCAAGATTTCCTATAAAACGAGATGAATCAAGACAATGTGGTATTGATATAGAGAGAGATAAACAGATCAATGGGACTGAATAGAGTTCAAAAATACAGCCATATGTATAAGAACATTTTCAATGGAGATGCAAGGGCAATTCAGTGGGAAAGGAATAATCTTTGCAGCAAATTCTGATGGAATATTTGAATCTGAAAATCTGCTCTGACCTATATTTCTCCACTGAATTTATTTGGTTATTATGGATTCTTTTTTTTTTCCAAAACTTTTTATTGAAGTATAGTTGACTTACAATGTTTTATTGGTTTCAGGTGTACTGCAAAGTGACTCATATATATATATCCATATATATATGTGCTTTATTTTTAACATCTTTATTGGAGTATAATTGCTTTACAATAGGGTGTTAGTTTCTGCTTTATAACAAAGTGAATCAGCTATACATATACATATATCCCCATATCTCCTCCCTCTTGCGTCTCCCTCCCACCCTCGCTATCCCACCCCTCTAGGTGGTCACAAAGCACCGAGCTATTCTCTCTGTGCTATGCAGCTGCTTCCCACTAGCTAGCTATTTTACATTTGGTAATGTATATATGTCCATGCCACTCTCTCTTTGTCACAGCTTACCCTTCCCCCTCCTCGTGTCCTCAAGTCCATTCTCTACGCCTGTGTCTTTATTCCTGTCCTGCCCCTAGGTTCTTCAGAACTTTTTTTTTTTTTTTTAGATTCCATATATATGTGTTAGAATATGGTATTTGTTTTTCTCTTTCTGACTTACTTCACTCTGTATGACAGTCTCTACGTCCATCCACCTCACTACAAAAAGCTCAATTTCGTTCTTTTTATGGCTGAGTAATATTCCATTGCATATATGTGTCACATCTGCTTTATCCATTCATTTGTCTATGGACACTTAGGTTGCTTCCACATCCTGGCTATCGTAAATAGAGCTGCAATGAACATCGTGGTACATGACTCTTTTTGAATTCTGGTTTTCTCAGGGTGTATGCCCAGTAGTGGGATTGCTGGGTCGTATTGTAGTTCTATTTTTAGTTTTTTAAGGAACCTCCATACTGTTCTCCATAGTGGCTGTATCAATTTACATTCCCACCAACAGTGCAAGAGGGTTCCCTTTTCTCCACACCCTCTCCAGCATTTATTGTTTGTAGATTTCTTGATGATGGCCATTCTGACTGGTGTGAGGTGATACCTCATTGTAGTTTTGATTTGCATTTCTCTAATGATTAGTGATGTTGAGCATCCTTTCATGTGTTTGTTGGCAATCTGTATATCTTCTTTGGAGAAATGTCTATTTAGGTCTTCTGCCCATTTTTGGATTGGGTTGTTTGTTTTTTTGATATTGAGCTGCATGAGCTGCTTGTAAATTTTGGAGATTAATCCTTTCTCAGTTGCTTCACTTGCAAATATTTTCTCCCATTCTGAGGGTTATCTTTTCGTCTTGTTTATGGTTTCCTTTGCTGTGCAAAAGCTTTTAAGTTTCATTAGGTTCCATTTGTTTATTTTTGTTTTTATTTCCATTTCTTTAGGAGGTGGGTCACAAAGGATCTTGCTGTGATTTATGTCATAGAGTGTTCTGCCTATGTTTTCCTCTGAGACTTCTATAGTGTCTGGCCTTACATTTAGGTCTTTAATCCATTTTGAGTTTATTTTTGTGTATGGTGTTAAGGCATGTTCTAATTTCATTCTTTTACATGTAGCTGTCCAGTTTTCCCAGCACCACCGACTGAAGGGGCTGTCTTTTCTCCATTGTCTATTCTTGCCTCCTTTATCAATGATAAGGTGACCATATGTGCATGGGTTTATGTCTGGGCTTTCTATCATGTTCCATTGATCTATATTTCTGTTTTTGTGCCAGTACCATACTGTCTTGATTACTGTAGCTTTGTAGTATAGTCTGAAGCCTGGGAGCCTGATTCCTCCAGCTCCGTTTTTCTTTCTCAAGATTGCTTTAGCTATTCAGAGTCTTTTGTGTTTCCATACAAATTGTAAACTTTTTGTTCTAGTTCTGTGAAAAATGCAACTGGTAGTTTGATAGGGGTTGCATTGAATCTGTAGATTGCTTTGGGTAGTAGAGTCATTTTCACAATGTTGATTCTTCCAATCTAAGAAAGTGGTGTATCTCTCCATCTGTTTGTATCATCTTTATTTTCTTTCATCAGTGTCTTATAGTTTTCTGCATACAGGTCGTTTGTCTCCTTAGGCAGGTTTATTCCTAGGTATTTTATTCTCTTTGTTGCAATGGTAAATGGGAGTGTTTCCTTAATTTCCTTTCACATTTTTCACCATTAGTGTATAGGAATGCAAGAGATTTCTGTGCATTAATTTTGTATCCTGCTACTGTCCAAACTCACTGATTAGCTCTAGTCGTTTTCTGGTAGCATCTTTAGGATTCTCTATGTATAGTATCATGTCATCTGCAAACAGTGACAGCTTTACTTCTTCTTTTCCAATTTGGATTCCTTTTATTTCTTTTTCTTCTCTGATTGCTGTGGCTAAAACTTCCAAAACTATGTTGAATAATAGTGGTGAGAGTGGACAACCTTGTCTTGTTCCTGATCTTAGAGGAAATGGTTTGTTTTTCACCATTGAGAATGATGTTGGCTGTGGGTTTGTTATATATGGCCTTTAGTATGTTGAGGGAAGTTCTCTCTATGCCTACTTTCTGGAGGGTTTTTATCATAAATTGGTGTTGAATTTTGTCGAAAGGTTTTTCTGTATCTACTGCGATGATCATATGGTTTTTCTCCTTCAATTTGTTAATATGGTGTATCATATTGATTGATTTGCGTATATTGAAGAATCCTTGCATTCCTGGGATAAACCCCACTTGATCATGGTGTCTGATCCTTTTAATGTGCTGTTGGATTCTGTTTGCTAGTATTTTGTTGAGGATTTTTGCATCTATGTTCATCAGTGATATTGGTCTGTAGTTTTCTTTCTTCATGACATCTTTGTCTGGTTTTGGTATCGGGGTGATGGTGGCCTCGTAGAATGAGTTTGGGAGTGTTCCTCCCTCTGCAATATTTTGGAAGAGTTTGAGAAGGATAGGTGTTAGCTCTTCTCTAAATGTTTGATAGAATTCACCTGTGAAGCCATCTGGTCCTGGGCTTTTGTTTGTTGGAAGGTTTTTAATCACAGTTTCAATTTCAGTGCTTGTGATTGGTCTGTTCATATTTTCTATTTCTTCCTGGTTCAGTCTCGGCAGTTTGTGCATTTCTAAGAATCTGTCCATTTCTTCCAGGTTGTCCATTTTATTGGCATAGAGTTGCTTGTAGTAATCTCTCATGATCTTTTGTATTTCTGCAGTGTCAGTGGTTACTTCTCCTTTTTCATTTCTAATTCTATTGATCTGAGTCTTCTCCCTTTTTCTCTTGATGAGTCTGGCTAATGGTTTATCAATTTTGTTTATCTTCTCAAAGAACCAGCTTTTAGTTTCATTGATTTTTGCTATTGTTTCCTTCATTTCTTTTTCATTTATTTCTGACCTGATCTTTATAATTTCTTTCCTTCTGCTGGCTTTGGGGTTTTTTTGTTCTTCTTTCTCTAATTGCTTTAGGTGCAAGGTTAGGTTGTTTATTCGAGATGTTTGCTGTTTCTTGAGGTAGGCTTGTATTGCTATAAACTTTCCTCTTAGCACTGCTTTTGCTGCGTCCCATAGGTTTTGGGTCGTCGTGTCTCCATTGTCATTTGTTTCTAGGTATTTTTTGATTTCCCCTTTGATTTCTTCAGTAATCACTTCGTTATTAAGTAATGTATTGTGTAGCCTCCATGTGTTTGTATTTTTTACAGATCTTTTCCTGTAATTGATATCTAGTCTCATAGCGTTGTGGTCAGAAAAGATACTTGATACGATTTCAATTTTCTTAAATTTACCAAGGCTTGATTTGTGACCCAAGATATGATCTATCCTGGAGAATGTTCCATGAGCACTTGAGAAAAATGTGTATTCTGTTGTTTTGGGGTGGAATGTCCTATAAATATCAATTAAGTCCATCTTGTTTAATGTATCATTTAAAGCTTGTGTTTCCTTATTTATTTTCATTTTGGATGATCTGTCCATTGGTGAAAGTGGGGTGTTAAAGTCCCCTACTATGATTGTGTTGCTGTCGATTTCCCCTTTTATGGCTGTTAGTATTTGCCTTATGTATTGAGGTGCTCCTATGTTGGGTGAATAAATATTTACAACTGTTATATCTTCTTCTTGGATTGATCCCTTGATCATTATTTAGTGTCCTTCTTTGTCTCTTGTAATAGTCTTTATTTTAAAGTCTATTTTGTCTGATATGAGAAATGCTACTCCAGCATTCTTTTGACTTCCATTTGCATGGAATATCTTTTTCCATCCCCTCACTTTCAGTCTGTATGTGTCTCTAGGTCTGAAGTGGGTCTCTTGGAGACAGCATATATATGGGTCTTGTTTTTGTATCCAGTCAGCCAGTCTATGTCTTTTGGTTGGAGCATTTAATCCATTTACATTTAAGGTAATTATCGATATGTATGTTCCTATTATCATTTTTTAAATTGTTTTGGGTTTGTAATTGTAGGTCTTTTCCTTTTCTTGTGTTTCCTGCCTAGAGAAGTTCCTATAGCATTTGTTGTAAAGCTGGTTTGGTGGTGCTGAATTCTCTTAGCTTTTGCTTGTATGTAAAGGTTTGAATTTCTCCATCAACTCTGAATGAGATCCTTGCCAGGTAGAGTAATCTTGGTTATAGGTTTTTCCCTTTCATCACTTTAAATACGTCCTGCCACTCCCTTCTGGCTTGCAGAGTTTCTGCTGAAAGATCAGCTGTTAACCTTATGGGGATTCCCTTGTATGTTATTTGTTGTTTTTTCCCTTGTTGCTTTTAATATTTTTTCTTTTTATTTAATTTTTGGTAGTTTGATTAATATGTGTCTTGGTATATTTCTCTTTGGATTTATCCTGTATGGGACTCTCTGTGCTTCCTGGACTTGACTATTTCCTTTCCCATATTAGGGAAGTTTTCAACTATAATCTCTTCAAATATTTTCTCAGTCCTTTATTTTTCTCTTCTTCTTCTGGGACCCCTATAGTTCGAATGTTGGTGCGTTTAATGTTGCTCCAGAGGTCTTTGAGACTGTCCTTAGTTCTTTCATTCTTTTTTCTTTATTCTGCTCTGCAGTAGTTATTTCCACTATTTTATCTTCCAGGTCACTTATCCGTTCTTCTGCTTCAGTTATTCTGCTATTGATTCCTTCTAGAGAATTTTAAATTTCTTTTATTGTGTTGTTCATCACTGTTTGTTTGCTCTTTAGTTCTTCTATGTCCTTGTTAAACGTTTCTTGTATTTTCTCCATTCTATTTCCAAGATCTTGGATCATCTTTACCATCATTACTCTGAATTCTTTTTCAGGTATGCTGCCTATTTCCTCTTCATTTGTTTGGTCTGGTGGGTTTTCAGTTTGCTCCTTCATCTGCTCTGTATTTCTCTGTCTTCTCATTTTGCTTAACTTACTGTGTTTGGGGTCGTCTTTTCTCAGGCTGCAGGTTCATAGTTCCCGTTGTTTTTGGTGTCTGCCCCCAGTGGGTAAGGTTGGTTCAGTGGGTTGTTTAGGCTTCCTGGTGGAGGGGACTGGTGCCTGTGTTCTGGTGGATGAGGCTGGATCTTGTCTTTCTGGTGGGCAGGAGCATGTCGGGTGGTGTGTTTTGTGGTGTCTGTGCACTTATGATTTTAGGTAGCCTCTCTGCTAATGGGTGGGGTTGTGTTCCTGTCTTGGTAGATGTTTGGCATGGGGTGTCCAGCAATGTAGCCTGCTGGTCGTTGAGTGGAGCTGGGTCTTAGCATTGAGATGGAGATCTCTGGGAGAGCTTTTGCCGTTTGATACTACCTGGAGCCGGGAGGTCTCTTGTGGACCAATGTCCTGAACTGGGATCTCCCACCTCAGAGGCACAGGGCTGACACCCAGTCAGAGCACCAAGACCCTGTCGGTCACACAGCTCAGAAGAAAAGGCAGAAAAAAAGAAAGAAAGAAAGAAAAAAATAAAATAAGGTTATTAAAAAATAAAAAATTTTAAAAATTATTAAAAATAAAAAACTTACAAGTAATTAAAAAAGAAAGAAAGAAAGAAGAGAGCAATGAAACCAAGAAACAAATCCACGAATGATAACAGGTGCTAAAAACCATACTAAAAAATAAAAAATAAAAAAAGGACAGACGGAACCCTAGGACAAATGGTAAAAGCAAAGCTATACAGACAAAATCACGCACAGAAGCATACACATACACACTCACAAAAAGGGAAAAAGGGGAAAAAATATATATATATAGTTGCTCCTAAAGTCCACCTCCTCAATTTGGGATGATTCATTGTCTATTCAGGTATTCCACAGATGCAGGGTACATCAAGTTGATTGTGGAGATTTAATCCGCTGCTCCTGAGGCTGCTGGGAGACATTTCCCTTTCTCTTCTTTGTTCGCACAGCTCCTGGGGTTCAGTTTTGGATCTGGCTCCGCCTCTGCGTGTAGGTCGCCTGAGGGCGTCTGTTCTTCGCTCAGACAGGACGGGGTTAAAGGAGCAGCTGATTCGGGGGCTCTGGCTCACTCAGGCTGGGGGGAGGGAGGGGTACGGGGCCGGGGCCGGGAGGAGGCGGGGTGAGCCTGCGGCGTCAGAGGCCGGCGTGACGTTGCACCAGCCTGAGGCGCGCCACGCGTTCTCCCAGGGAAGTTGTCCCTGGATCATGGGACCCTGGCAGTGGCGGGCTGCACCGGCTCCCGGGAGGGGCGGTGTGGAGAGTGACCTGTGCTTGCACACAGGCTTCATGGTGGTGGCAGCAGCAGCCTTAGCGTCTCATGCCCGTCTCTGGGGTCCACGCTGATAGCCGCGGCTTGCGCCCGTCTCTGGAGCTCGTTTAGGCAGCGCTCTGAATCCCCTCTCCTCACGCACCAGGAAACAAAGAGGCTGGAAAAAGTGTCTTGCCTGTTCGGCAGCTCCAGACCTTTTCCCAGACTTCCTCCCGGCCAGCTGTGGCGCACTAACCCCTTCAGGCTGTGTTCACGCCGCCAACCCTAGTCCTCTCCCTGCGATCCGACTGCAGCCCGAGCCTCAGCTCCCAGCCCCGCCCGCCCCGGCGGGGGAGCAGACAGGCCTCTCGGGCTGGTGAGTGCTGCTCGGCGCCGAGCCTCTGTGCGGGAATCTCTCCGCTTTGCCCTCCGCACCCCTGTGGCTGCGCTCTCCTCCGTGGCTCCGAAGCTCCCCCCTCCGCCACCCGCAGTCTCTGCCCGCGAAGGGGCTCCTAGTGCGTGGAAACCTTTCCTCCTTCACGGCTCCCTCTCACTGGTGCAGGTCCCATCCCTATTCTTTAGTCTCTGTTTTTTCTTTTTTCTTTTGCCCTCCCCAGGTAGGAATTTCTTGCCTTTTGGGAGGTCTGAGGTCTTCTGCCAGCGTTCAGTGAGTGTTCTATAGGAGTAGTTCCACGTGTAGATATATTTCTGATGTATTTGTGGGGAGGAAGGCGATCTCCATGTCTTACTCCTCCACCATCTTGAAGGTCTCCGCTCGTTATTATGGATTCTTTAGAGGAATGCGTACATCAGTTTTCAAACTATCTTGACAAACATTTATGAAGTACCTCACAAGGTATTATGCTGGCTAATGCAGGGGATACAAAAATGAACTGTATATAATCCTGCTATAGATTGAATGTTTTTGTCCCCCTAAAACTCATATGTTGAAATCCTAACCGCCCAGGTAATGGTGTTAGGAGGTGGGGCGCTTTGGAGGCGATTGGGTCATGAAGGCTTCATTCATGAATGGGGTTAGTGCTTTGTAAAAAAAGACTCCACAGAGTTCCCTAGCCCTTTCTATCAAGTAAGGACACAGCAAAAAGCTGCCATCCACAAACCAGACTTCTTACCAGATACCAAATCTGCAGGTGCTTTGACCCTGGACTCCCCAGCCTCCAGGACTATGAGAAATAAATTTCTGTTAAGCCACACAGTTTATGGTATTTTTGTTACAGCAGCTTGAAAAGACTAAGAAAAAAATCTCTATTCTCAAATAATTGACATTAGAAAGTAAAAAAAAACAAAAAAAGGTAAATTAATGACTAGAATAGAATATTGAAAATTATTAGGCAAAATAAGAATTATAAAATACTTTGGGAACACAAAGAAGCAAGGTATTACTTCTAATAGGAACAATAAGGTAAGCATTAAGGAAGAATTTGGTGTTTAGCTGAGTCTTGAAGCACAGATCTAACTTGGGATGAGACAGAAACAGAGAAAAATCTTCCACAGAAAGAGGAAAATATGGAGGTGGAAACCTGCAAGAGGACAGTTCAGGGATCTGTGGGAAGTCTGGTGGAATTTCACAGGGCGCTGGGTCAGGAATAGTGAGGATCAAGGTTACACAGAAGGCTCAGAGTCAGATTATGGAGTTTCTTGAACAGTCGTCTGAGGAATTCAGACTGTTCCACAGGCAATGGTTACTGATGGTTTTAATGAATGATCATAAATAACCTGCGTTTTAGGAAGTTTCTCTTGTCGTGAATACATATAAGTGGAAAGGCAAAGAGTATACGAAGAAGTGATTGTGGAGAGAAGGGAACCCTCCTATGCTGTTAGTGGGAATGTAAATTGGTGCAGCCACTATGGAGAACAGTATGGAGGTTCCTAAGCTGAAAAGAGAGCTACCATATGATCCTGCAACCTCACTCCTGGGCATACATCCAGAGAAAACCACAACTGGAAAAGATACATGCAATACAATGTTCGTAGCAGCACTATTCACAATAGCCAAGACATGGAAGCAACCTAAATGTCCATGGACAGATAAATGGATAAAGAAGATGTGGTATACACACACACACACACACACACACACACACACACACACACACACTCACTGGAATATTACTCAGCCATAAAAAAAGAATGAAATAAGGCCATTTGCAGCAACATGGAGGGACATAGAGATTACCATACTATGTGAAGTAAGCCAGAGAGAGAAAGACAAATATCATATGATACTACTTATAGGTGGAATCTAAAAAAAAAAAAAAAGATACAAATGAACTTATTTACAAAACAGAAATAGACCCACAGACATAGAAAACAAACTTATGGTTACCAAAGGAGAAAGGGGGGTCAGGAGAAATTAGGAGTTTGGGATTAACAGATACACACTACTATATATAAAACAGATAACCAACAAAGACCTACTGTATAGCACAGGGAACTATACTCAATATTTTGTAATAACCTATATGGGAAAATAATCTAAAACAGAATATATATATATATATATATATATATATATATATATATATATATATAACTGAATCACTGTGTTGTACATCTGAAACTAACACAACATTGTAAATCAACTATACTTCAATAAAAAAAAAGTGGAAGTGATTGTAAGAGTCTGAGGAGAAGCTGTCACAGGGCTGAGGGAACGGCAGTGCAGGGAGACAGCCAATTTCCTGGCTAAATGAAATGGTTAAGTTTTAGGGGAAAAGAAGATTTGAAAATAAAACTCTTAGAAATAATTTCATTTGCCAATATCAAAGAAAAAAGCTGTAATTTCTCACCAGTAAAACTTACATCCAAATCTATCTTCACTTGAATAAAAATGAATCTATTAATTTCACTGTGTTTCTATATGATCCTGTTTTTTTAACAGAATGCACTACTCAGCATGCTGTCACTTAGAAGGTGGTGACATTCTAAAACATGACAGATGACTGTCAGCCTGAAAGACAGGATCTATGTCGTGATTCTTTTTATGAATAACGTGTAGCTTATTTTTATGCAATGGCACACTGCATGTTTCGGGTTTTAACAGATGGCAAACTCTTTTTACCAGGGTTTTAAACTTGCAAACTGGGAATGAAAACTATTTATACAGTACACATTTTAGCTGATCCTATCTTTGGACACGTTTAATTTAAGAGTGAGCTACCAATAGCACAATCAAGCAGACACATGGGAGAAGCAGGAACTTGCTTCCTTGCTGAATACATTATTTTACCCCAGCAATTAGTGGCACGACTGAGTTTTATAATAAATCCCTTAAGCATTTAGCTTTTTTAGTTAGCTGTTTTCCAAAGCAGTGTTAATAAAGCTTTAACACCCGAGGCAGAAGGAAAGCACATGGGGTTCATGGAAGCAGTTAAAAAGCAAGATGCAGTATGAATCAAAGTGACAAGGCAACGAAATAAAAAGCTCACCCAAGTTCATTAGTTTTACGCAGAAGCTATAATTTGCAGTTAATGCTACTTCCACCTTGAGCAGAGTTGATATTATATAATCATGGTAGCTAAATGACCCTGAAGGCTCCAGATAAATAATACATAAATAGTTCTAGAAATAGGCTCTAATTTAATCTATTTGGTGAACCAGGAAAGGAACAAACAAAAGGTACCATCAATGGTATTGAAGAAACAAAGGAAAGTACTTTAAAAATCACTGGATATTTTTAAAAAAAGAATTATGACCATTTTCCCCCCAAGTGGCAGTTGTCAAGAGTTTCAAAGTGGGGCTCTAATCAATGTCAACCGTTTCACAGACAGCATTCCTGTGATACCCTAGTAGCACTGTTCTTGGAGTTAAGATGATCTGGCTGTGTGCAGAAGCACCTAGGAGTTGCTTTTCTTAACCCATCATCCCTGTCATTAAAAACACTTAGGTATCTGAATTCTCAGGTCTATGTGAAGAGAACTGCACGGATACACCCCTTGTTTGCTAACTGAGGACCAGCCCAAATGTCATCCTCTATGAAGACGTCCGTTCTTTCCACCCTACCCTCCCACCCCCAGCAGTGACTTATTCCCTCCTTGGTGTTCCCACCGCGTCTTGCTCATAACCTCTGCCTCCTTATATTGTTTGCTTTATTTTATTTGCTTTATTTTCAGGGCACTCCACAGAGCATGGCAAACAAACACAGCTGGAACACTGGTTAATTTAATGAATCATCCCTCTTAACTAGAAGCTGTTGTCCCTTGACTCAGTTCCCACGCTCGTTCCTTAAGAAGTCAACACACATAGGGGTAAACCGGGACTATACCTTCACCCAACACAAGTGAATCTCTGGTAAAAGAAATGTATTAGGATATATGCAGTTCCTACCCTTACTCCCTTCATCCACATGAGCTGACTCCTTAAAAATTAACTCAAAGGCAAAATCAGTGTTCTCTGATTCTACCATAATCAAGTGGACAAATGTACTTATGATTTGAAATAAGTTTAGAATTTACAATATAAGTTGCTGCACATTTGCCTTAAATGATTAATATCTCTAGTAGTGAACAATTTGGAGGATGTATGAAATAGATTCCTTTAACTACCTCAGTGATTTTTTTTATGACTTTAACAGAAAATAGTTTTTAAAAAGTTCTCCCTGGCCATCCAAGAATGCGTCCACGGCAATGAACCGTACAACGCTGAGCAGCCTGTGTGTGTAAAGCACAGCCGGGCCCCATCAGGAGAGGGCAAAGCATGAGTCAAAATAGTGGAATATATTTGCTCTCTATTATTAGGTTTATATTTTTCCCCAAACGTCTTCATCCCATATAGGAACTTATCTTCAATCAATGATATGTCCTAGGTCCCCAGATGTTTTATAACCTGCACATGATGAGGGTTACATTAGTTAAACAGCAAAAAAATCCCAAAGAGGGCGGTTTCTGCCCCTGGCTGCTGCAGCCGGGTGGAGGAAGAGGACAGTAGGGCCAGAGGGCTTGAGCACAGTCTGCCTGGAAGTGGGTCTCTCCTAGTCAAAGGCCAGAGAGGCAGTCAGTGTCTTCCCAGGTGGCATCTGTACAGCGCTGGAAGGGCTGAACTTGCTTCCAACATTTGCTGACATCAGTGCGATAGTAACTAGTGGTAACAGAAAAAGCTAGACTTAGGAAAGTGTCCTTGTTCTTTAATACCTGAAGTTCGAGTGTGGGTAGATGGTGACTGAGAATTCGTTAACATTTTTCTCTTAGTCCCGATTTAAATTTGCAAGGTTTAGCAAAGGAATGGGCCCATGTGAGGTGAGAAGAGGGTTTGCAGATGAGACGGAACATGAGCCGCGAAAGAGGAAAAGGGTCCAGAACCAAATTCAGACACAGACACCTTGCCCAGCTCAGTATCCTACCAACGCCACAATGAGGAAGCAGCCGGTTCTCAGACCTGCACCGCTGGTGAGAGGTCTGCTTACCATTTGTGGCTCGTATATTTATCTTTAGGAGAGCTGTTTAATAAACTTACGATAGTTCTTCCCATAGTATAGGTTCAGCTCCTCTCCGATAATCCTTTTGTTGTCTTTATATTTTATTAAAGAGTCCCTTCAAACTGGATTCAAATATTATCAAGGCATGGTATCGGAACCAAGTGGACCCAATGAAAAAGTTTGAGTTAAGAGGATCCTGGTGCACAGACCAAGTTGACCAGGTGATCAGCATGCCTTACCTAGTACTTCTCAACATGACTGCTCATTACGATGACTGTGTTCCAGAGGCAGGAAATCACAGCATCTGGGAGTGGGACCCAGGGCATTTTCTGAAAACTCCCACACGTGACTCTAACGTGGAGGCGGGGCTGAGAAATGCTGCATTATACAGCACTGCCTACACGGAAGTGAGTTGTGTTTAAGTGCATCCCTGGTTTCAGTAGCAGTTCATTATCCATATACCAGCTTCCAATGTTCTGGATGGAGCGCCAGGAGGACAGCGGGGGGTTAAATAAAAGCATTCAGGCAGCTGATAAACCCTGAGTGTCGCTGATGTCCCTGCACCAAACTCGTGCCCTACTGCCATCACCCTGGACCAGCTCCTAAGAGTCCATGGCAGGGCTGGCGGTCGGCTCTGCCCTATGCCAGGGCCTCTGGGGAATTTCAGTGCTCCTCCTCTATGTGAAAATACTCTGTCAGCACACATCCTCCCACTCGCAGCCTTTCTTGTGGTCTTTTCCCGAACCCCTGTGGTAGTTAGTGGCTTCTCCCCATTCCTAAGATACATCTGCCTGTTGCCTACTGGATGGCCTTCCGACACCACCTGCTGCTTGTGCCTAACTTTCTTGAGTGTCTGCCTGACCTCAGCCTCCAGCCACTGCCATGCTGCTCTGTGCCACTGCGGAGCAGCCTCAATAACAGCAAAGGGTTGCAGGATCTAAGTAGATAAAGTAGAAAGAACATTCTAGCAAAGGAGAAAAGCACGACTGACATGGTGCTAGGGATAAATAGACCAGCTTCCCAGGCAGAATGTAATCAAATCACCCAAACTGAAACAGAAAGGATTTGATTTATTTTCACTATTACTAATACTTTCTGTTGTCAACACATATTTGATTTTTTAATGAAAGATATAAACATATGGCAAGAATTACCGCTGCAAATGTCAGTACAATTCACCATTATATCAGAAGAATGAAAAATGCTGTGAGGAAGAACTCTGTAGTCAGACTGAGGTAATTTTCAGTAATACATTTTTCAAACTAAGGCACTCTCCAATTTGAAGTCTTGTTTAAGTAAATGAATATATTCAACTACCAACGGCACTGTCTTTTTATGGCATATTTTTTGAAAGCTTAATTTTAAGCTTGCTTGGGCATATGTAGCTAATATGTCACTCTTTAATATGCTTCGGTATACAAATAGACAATGTGTTAATACACAAAAAATGGATTATTCCGATTCAAAGACAGAGTCTCATTTCCCATCAGTTAAAAGAAAATTTAGATCCTAATGATAATTTTAAAACACACTACTATCTGAGTTTTTTCCTTAAGAAACCTATTTTTCTTCCCTGCTCATGTTGTCACAATCATTACAGAAATGAGCATTGTAAAATGTTGAGTGTTCAATGGGAAACATTAGAATGGGATTTTAATGATAACAAAGAATTTGCTATTATTGTCCTGCGGTGTATTTGACTGAAGATCCACTCTAGTGGAAACAGGTGCCTGAATTATCACTCGTACTACAATACAGTTAAAAATCATGAAATGAAAAATAAAAACAAAGCAAATGTGTATTTCAACACAGCTAAAAACCCCTACTTCACTTGCTGAGACTGGTAATATATGCTGAGCTTATTGAAATCACTAAATTGCTGTAATTAAACTTCTCTCTAAATCAGACTTGTGTAAGAGTCAGAAATCTCCTATAATTAACTTATCTGGAGAAGTAATCAGACAATAACTGCTGGTATATTTTAGGAACCACTAAAACTACTGTAGCTGTTGAGTGTAATGACTATAATAAATCTCTAACAGCAGTTATCTCATAATGTCTTTTCACAGCTGCAAGGGTGGGAGGGAGATTGTTTTTTCAAAGCTTTGCCCCGAGTTGGTTTAAGTGTGCTATTGCTACATTGCTCTTCTACATTAAGGGAAAATTCTGAAGCCATAGTGGTGTGGTCTGAACTGAACCACCAGCCTACGCTACATCTAAATGGGTTGTGGTACTGATAATGAAAAACTTACAGTGTTTTAGGGAGTGCTAAAGACAATGAACCAAAGCACCTCCAATCGACAGCTAAAAGACAGAAGACCTACATACACTGACCGTGCAGGAACTGAGTTCAAGGCAGTGATGACTTGGTCAAGCCCATGTACATCAATGAAAAGGACCCTAAGAGACCAAATAATTAAAGCTTGATGACAGGTGTCTCCACAGTCAGAAACTACAGTTCTTATCTCAATAAGATAATGAATAAATTCTTTGCTGGAAGAATTTATTCTTTGCCTCACTCTTCCCAAGCTCCCAAAAACAAAGTCATCTGAATCAAGGTTGTCCGATGTTTCTGTACGTATTTTATTATTTTATAATGGCAAAGTATATGAAAGCACGGTGATATTGTTAGACCTGTTCAAGGTACCAAACCAGACCAGAGAACGCCATTCTCTCATGTATTCATTCATACACTCATTTATCCCAACCATTATGTACCTGTAAGGCATTGTACATGAAGTTAATAGATTAAAAACCAATTGGGAAAATATTTTGGTAATACAAAATCCAACAAGGGGTTAATACCAGTAATACAAATGAAACCACTGAAAATCAACAAGAAAAAATTTTTTAACTAAAATACGAAGAGGCAGTTCACAGTAAGGGAATCCAGAATGGGTTAGAGATACCCAGCTTCTTCAATATTCAGAGTGTTAGTACTCTATATTTCACTCATTAAATCAATGAAATATCGCTGAAACATTAAAACAATTATTTGAAGGCACTAGAACATGACTAAAGAGAGGGAGAAACTTAAAAATAGAAGAGTTTACTCTTGAAAGATTGTTTCTACATTGGGTAAGAATGATGAGTTTGTGGTTTTCTTGCATGGGCAGTGTCCTTCCTCACTGAAGGGCGCGGATGGCGGCCTTCAGAGCGACAGAGCAGATAGAAATTTAAAGGAGAAATGTTGGAAGCAGGAGAGCCACAGAAGGACCGAGATCCTGAGAGTAAACTCTGCCCAAATCCCTGGCTGATGGTTAACTTTCCATCTTCATGGGTAACCCCAGGGAGGCTGGTGAAAAAGCAAGCAGAAACTCGAAGAGGATGCATTCGTTACACATGACTGCAAAACAAACCACCCCCAAACTTAGCAGCTTGCAACAACCATAAACATTTATTATCTTACACAAGTTCCTCGCTCCACAGACCTGCCTAAAGGGCTGCTTGTGTATTCTCATAACATGGCAACTGGTTTCCCCCAGAGCAAGTATCCAAAGGAAAGCAAGGTAGAAGCTGCAATGTCTGTTATGACCTAGCCTTGGAAGTCACACTCTGTCATTTCTGCAATACCCTCTGGGTCACACAGGTTCGCCCTACTCAGTGAAGAGAGGACTACAGAGAGGCATGAATGCTAGGAGGCAAGAATCCTCGGGAGCCTTCGTGGAGGCAAACTATGGCAGAAATCGATCTTCAAAGAACATAACTGCTTCTGGTGAAATCTGTAAGTTTGTTGTGTTTTGCCTGAATACATTTCTCAATACACACACAGTTTCAGTAGCAGAAAATAGATGTCCTCCTGGCTTGAGATATAACTTGGGCAGAAGGTAGCGCTGGCAAAGCAACCGGAAACTTAGAACCGGAATCCCACATGCAAAGGGAAATCCCAGAAGCAAGCCCCGAAATCTGAGTATGAATCCTGCCCAAATCTTCAGCAGACCAGTAAATTATGCAGGCACAGGGCACCTCGACCGCCACCCACCAGAGGGCTAGACTTAAAAACAGCAGTTAGAAGCCAAAAAACCTAAGCAGAGGCAGTAGCTGCTTCCTACTGCAGGGGAGACAGATTTTTTCCGTTTGAGCCCAAGCAAATTAACTGTGTACTAGACATCAACAACTCCCAGAAAAAGCAAAACAAATTCCAGAGTTGCTACAACATATAACATACACAATCCAGCTTCTGACCAAAAATTACTAGACATGCAAAGAAAACGGACTCACCTGACTCATGATCAGGATACAAAAAAGCAGTCAATAGCAAGTGCCTTTGAGTGTGCCCAAACATCAGGTTTATTAGAAAAACACTTCAAATCAGTGATTATAAATGAGTACAAAGAATTGCAGAAAAACAAGGTATTAATGAGTGAACAGATACAAAATCTTGACAGTGAAATGGAAACTATAAAAAAGAAGCAATTGGAAATCTAGAGCTGAAAAGAACAGTAGCTGGAATGAAATTTTAACTAGATGGGCTCAACAGCAGATTTGAAATGGCAAAAGAAAGAATCACTGAACTTAAAGATAGAGCAATAGAAATTATGCAATACATAGGAAAAAAATGAATGAAGGTTCAAAACCTGTGAGACAGTATCATGCAGTCCAACATGTAACTAATTGGAACACCAGAAGTAGTGAAAAGAGAAAGAAGAAAAAAAATACTTGAAATAATGGCTAAAAAATACTTAATTCACAAGACCTTTTTGATAAGGATTACATGAGAAACTATGTGAAAATAACTTGAGATATAGTACATTGTAGACACAAAGTTCATTCATACTTGGATATTCTGTTTATAATTCTCTCTGCCCACCATTTAGGCTATTTGCATCTCATATTATCACCATCAGATGAAGAGGCAATCAAAGGAAATGGAATTAACCACATTTTTTCACACTACAACTATTTTATTCAGCTCCTACTATGTAATGGTTAATTGCCACTGAAGAGATGTAATGGTTAATTTTATGCATCAAATTAACCAGGCTATGGTACCCAGATATTTGATCAAACTTATCTGGATGTTGCTGTGAAGGTATTTTTTTATATGAGAAGATATTTTTTAGATGAGACTAACATTTCAATCAGTCGACTTTGAGTAAAGCAGATTTTTCTGCATGATGTCAGTGGGCCTCATCCAATCAGTTGGAGGCCCAAAGAAAAAGATTGACACCCCTCCCCGTCCCAAGAAAGAGGGAATTCTGCCTCCAGAACGTCTTTGGCCTTGAGCTATAACATCAACTCTCTTCTGGGTCTCCAGTTTGCCTGCCTGCCTGCCCTGCAGATTTTAGACTTGCTGCCTGTACAATGTCATGAGCCAGTTCCCTAAAATACATCTCTCTGTGTCTGTGTTTCTTTCTAAACACACACACACACACTATTGGTTCTCTTTCTCTGGAGAACCTTGACTAATACAAGGGTGGGGATGTCATGGTTCCCACCCTTAAGAAGTTTTTTGTGTGTGTGTCTAAAAATTAAGGGGAAAACTAAAAATACATGTCAAAAATCTGAAACACGAGGTTTCTTGGGAACAGAGAGGAGAAGTACATCTTCTAGCCTGGGGTAGGAGATGGGGGTGTAGTCAGGGAAGGCTTCCTGGCAGAGGTCATCGCTAAGCTCAGTTCTGAGGAACAGGAGTTTGTGACTGTGAAGTGGGGAGTCAAGGAAGCGCATTTTGAACAGAGGAAAGACATAAGCAGGAGCCAGATCCCGAGATGCTTTAGGTGCTGCCGTGAGGAGTCTAGTTTTTAATCCTCAGGGCAATGTTCTCCGTTTTTGCTCAAATATGTTATATACAGTTGTAAGAATCCCAGGAAAAACTTCATAGAGATAGACATATTGATATTTTAAAAACATAAAAACTTCTTAATTAGGCTTGATTATTGCCCTTGTTGGCTCTCTCTCTATTTTCCTTATGATCACAGAAAACTCAGAAATATCCATATGAGGTACTGGTTGCATTAAGCTGATTTAAGGGCAGTAATATAGCCATCCCAGCCTTTTCTCTAAGTTGCATAAAAAATGTCATTTGTTAGTGTAAATGTGACTTGTTTTCTAGTGCCATCTGGTGTTTTGTTGAGGCACTATTACTTTTAAAAGAACACAAATAGTAACCAGGAAATCTTTAAATGCCTTCTTAAAGACATTCACAAAATATAGTGAGTAAGCATATCCTTAATTGTAATGAATAATATAGTGGGACATTAAATATTTGTCTAAATCAAAGGAGAATTTCTGGAAAAGACCCTGATCCAGAAGCAATTTTATCTAACACATACACACACACACACACACACAGACATACAAACACATGCAAAAGCACATTCCCTTTTTGCAGGCATGGTTATATTCTGTTGCTCCTCAAATTTCTTTAAAGGCTCACAAATCCTGTTCTAATAACTGACATTTGACATGTATTAAATCAGTAACACATTGGATACTTTTAACGTTCAATGAATTTGTTAACGCACAGCTTTTTAAGAAGTCACTTTTGACGCCTTTCTCTCATACCCCATATCCTAACCATTAGAAAATCCTACAGACCTCACATGGGAATATATGCAGAATCTAACCACCGCTCACCACATCTACTCCACATCCTAATCCCAGTTGTCACCATCTCATGCCCGGACCACTGCAAGCATCTTCTAAGTGGCCTCCCTGCTTCCAATTTTGCATCCCTACATCCAGAATGAGCCTTTTGAAACATAAAGCAGATCATATCAATCTTCTGCTCAGAATCTCCCAATGGTTTCCCATCTCACTTGAGATCATATTCAAAGCCCTTCTTCAAAGCTTTATGTGATTTAGACCCTATAACCCCTCTGATCTCACCCCCTCCTGTCTCTCTCCTTTCATATTCCTCACCTGCCACACTGGCCTCCTCACTAATCCTCACACGTGCTAAGCACACCTCCGGGAGGGACTATGAACATGTTTTTCATATTCATATTCCACCCTTGGAACTCATTTCTCCCAGGTGGCTGCAGAGCTCACGCCCTTGCATCTTGCATCTCCAAATGTCACTGTCCAAGAGGCCTATCAGCAGAGCAACACCCCAGCCCACTGTCATTCTCTGTACTCTTTTCCTGTTTTATATTCCTTTTCATACTTATCACTGCATATTCTATTTTTTTAAAATTACATACTTCCCTACATACACATACACTAAAATATAAGTTATAAGTACCACGAGAACTGGGACTTTGTTTTTATTGAATGTTTTAGCCCCAGTGCCTAAAACAGGGCCTGGCACATAGCAGGTACTCAATATGTACTGAATAAATGGATGAATAAAAATAACTGTTTGAACTGGACATTTCATAAGCCATTTTTGTGTTGCTCACACTTCCATTCTGTGGGTGTGGAATATGGAATGTGTGGGAAGAGATGACATCCAGTGGGGAGAAACTGATATAGCAATTTTAGCTAAAACAGATGTAAATAATCTGATTCAATTTAAGAAGCTGGCATCTCCAAAGAGGGCCTGTTTTGGAATTCGCCCTATTCCAAACCTATGACTCTATCAAAATATACTAAACCTGATTCTCTAAAAGAAAAGGATCATATAATTATTAATTCTAAGTAAAAATAATATCTTCCCCCTCTCATCCGTGGTTCTTTGATAAAGAACTTGAGGGAGATAATGCAGTAGAAAATTAGACAACCTAATGGTTCATCCTGAGACAAATTTACAATTATCATTTTAAAAAATCTCCATTTCTATTATTATGAAATTAATGTCTGGCTATTAAAACATTCAGTTTTTTCACCACATATTCCAGAAATGGAATATTTCCCCTTCCCTCTGCCCTCCCAGTTAACAGCACTGTATGAATCGATCTGAGTAAAAAACGGATGGAATTCCCAAAGCTGACAATTTGCTCAAATAGGATTTTCAGTGAATCTGGGGTAACATTGATTCATGACGTCTTTTAATCCTAAGACTCTTCCTGGATGTCACAATCAATAAAAGACTTCAGTTGCCAACACCCCTCGGTTGGTACTGGTATAGGTATTAACATAAGTTCTGCACGATGGAGAGTGAGAAGCTGACCAGGTGAAGCTGCTGCGGATTCTCTCCACAGGTTCCGTGAAGAAACAGCCAAGGGAGCCCACCTCCCAGGCCGCCGGAAAGATCGCTTTAGGCTCAGAACCCCGGGAGGGTAAAGCTGCGCAAAGGGTACCAGAGGGAACCGGGCAGTGCAGAGGGACACGCAGCCCCAGGGAGGAAACGGAGCCCTGCAGAGTGAGCAGCCTGAGGTCACAGGAACGCTGTGCACGGCGTCTGGAGCAGGGTTTGTCCCTGCTTATGTCGGCAATAAGTGACCTCCACAACCCACCCTCCCGTCTCTACCTCTGCAAGAAGGTGCTGGAGTGAGCCTCCCGGAAGCAAACCAGTCAGAGTGTGAAGTGGAAAGGCTCTGCTCTGCACGGGCACTTGCATGGGCTGGGCATGGTGCCCCACTGCATGAAGAAACCCGTCCTGACTCTGCCATGGTCTGGCCCCTGACTTTCTCTCCAAGTGCCCTGCACGCACTCTCAGCTTGTTAGGGGTGCTCCAGCTTCTCAGGCCTTCACTCCTGCCTCAGGACCTTTGCACAGACTGTTCTCTGCTTGGAGTGCTCTTAGCCAAGTCTTCCCACAGCGGCCTTGAGCACATCATTAACCTCTTCAGTGACCTTCTGAGAGTGAGAACCTGTGTGAGGCCTGTAAACCACTGGAAAGGACTTCGTTTCTACCCTGCGGAAGATGTGAAGAGGCTGGAGGCATGTGAGCAACATGATACGACTTAGGGTTGAAAAGGGTCACTGTGGCTACTGAATTGAGAAAGATTACAGAGACAAAGGAAGGCCAGTTAGGAGGCAAGTGAAATAATCAGGCAAGAGATGGTGGCAGCTGGGACCCAGGTGGTAGACGGGGGAAGGTGGCAGGAAGTAGCTGGATTCGGGATCCGTTCGGAAGAGAGGACAGGGTTTGCTGATGGAGTGACAGGGAGGCAGGAGAGAGAAGATTTGTAGGAGGAGTGTATTTTCAGGGGAAGGTCAGGAGTTCCGTTTTATACCTTTTAAGTTTTTGCGATTATTTGATACCCAACTGAGGGCACCAGGTAGCCATCAGGCAGACAGCTGGACATACCTGTCTAGCGTTCAGGGAAGAGGCCCAGCCTGCAGTTAAAGCAGTAGTCTTTGTCATAAAGACATATTTAAAGCCACGAGATTTGATGCGATCATCAAGGGAGTGTGTGTAGATGGAGACCCACTCTGAGGACTGATCCTGGAGCCTTCAATGCTTGATGGTCGGGGCGAAAAGGAGCGACCACCCAAAGAGGCTGGGAAAAAGCAAACAGCAGAGATAGGAGGAAAGTCAGGAGGCTGTGGCGTCTTGCAGGCCAAGGGAAGGAAGTGTTCCGGAGGACAGGAAGTGATCAGTTCTATCAAAAGCTGCTGATACCCTCCTCTCTGCTTTGTCTTTTCTCCTTAGTACTCATCACTACCCAACAGAGTAAGTCATGAATATAGTGGAAGATGGGGGAGAGCTTGTGTGAGTAGATGATCAGGTGAAATCCCAGTCATCCATACATAAAAGCCAGCCAACGGTTTCCAATATGGAGGAGAAAATTGCGGAATTCAGAAGTTATTTAGAAATGCGTAGGTGCGTTATTTAGGACAACCTAAATGCGTTATTTAGGACAACCTAAATGTCCATTCACAGATATATGGATAAAGATGTAGTACATATATACAATGGAGTAGTACATATATACAATGGAATACTACTCAGCCATACAAAAGAATGAAATAATGCCATTTGCAGCAACATGGATGCAACTAGAGATTATCATACTAAGTGAAGTCAGAAAGAGAAAGACCAATACCATATGATAGCACTTAATGTGGAATCTAAAATATGACACAAATGAACCCATCTACGAAACAGAAACAGACTCGTAGACATAGAGAACAGACTTGTGGTTGCCAAGGGAAAGGGGGTTGGGGGAGGGATGAATTGGTAGGTTGGGGTTAGCAGATTTAAGCTATTATATATGGAATGAATAAACAACAAAGTCCTACTGTATAGCACAGAGAACTATATTCAATATCCTATGATAAACCACAATGGAAAAGAATATTTAAAAAAACAGTATATATAAATGTATAACTGAATCACTTTGCTGTACAGCAGAAATTAACACAACGTTGTAAATCAACTATATTTCAATTAAAAAAAAGAAATGTGTAGGGAAGTACTAGAAGAAACAACTAAAAATGTTGGGATGGGACTCATGGATAGGGAGTAGTAGGGTAGAAGAATATTGTTTTTCTTTATAAGTCACACTTTAAAAATCAGACCTGTATACCACTTTAATATAAAATTAAAAACAACCAGTCAGAAAAAAAAATGCATGAGCTAAATGCTTGGTTCCCAGCCTAAGGGCTATAAAATAATGGCCACAGGCCAGTAACTCCATATACTCAAGTAGTATTTACATACTGAGTAAGTAAGATCTTGGACCTTACGTGAACTGTATCTTTTAAGTGTAAACACTGCTTTTATCACTACAAATTAAAGCCATTCCTGAAACTCCAATAATGTTTAATCATTGACGATTTTATCATTCAATTGACTCTAAAAGTATAAATACTATTCTATGATCATCCATATAATAGTTATAAATTTAACTATAAATTTAATAGCTCCTCACTCTAAGTTTAACAACCTTTGTGAGAGTTGAATTAAAATTCTACTCCATTCTTAAATTTATTAGAATGCCTCTGTAATAAGTTCTTAGAAGGCAGAGATGACGTTTTCTATATGGACGTAACTGTTTGCATGCCTTTCTTTCCAACAATTCAGAGTTCCTTGAAAAAACAACACGTTCTAATAATCTTTGGATCTCTCTACTTAGCACAGTTGTCAACAAAGGTAATAATCTTTGGATCTCTCTACTTAGCACAGTTGTCAACAAAGGTGACAATAATAATTAACATTTCCTAAGTACTTTCCCTGTGCTAGACACTGCTTTAAGAACTTTACATATATTTTCACTTAATTACTATTGTGGAAACAGTTCCTGGAAGTTGGTACTATTATTATTATTCCCATATCACAGAAGAGGAAACTGTGGCACAGAGGCTAAGTAATGCTCAAGATGCACGTACAGTGAATGACAAAACCAGGATTAGAAGCCAATCTCTCTCCAGAGCCTTAGCTTTTAATGTTTGTGTAGAATATTAATGTCTGTTGATAAAATCATTGAAATAATAAACTCACTGGCAATTTATTTTAACTAGTGATATAATATAAAATCATGTTATTCATGGAGAGTATCGATCCAATAACTTTTCCCTACATATACCTGAAACGTTGTTGATTTGATAATCTCACCTTTTTCTTTTTTTTCTGGATCATCTGTTTTCTTATTTGTTTCTGAAAAGACAAAGCAAAATAAGTACTGTGAGTCATGATTCAATATCTCAAATTACAGGACTATCTTTAAATGAATTCAAATAAATATCATTTAAGAACAATATTTCTGGGATTAAGAGATACACACTCCTGTATATAAAACAGATAAACAACAAAAACCTACTGTACAGCACAGGGAATTATATTCAATATCTTGTAATAACCTACAATGGAAAAGAATCTGAAAAATTATATATATATATGACTGAAGCACTTTGTTGTACACCTGAAACTAACACAACATTGTAAATTAATTACACTTCAATTTAAAAAAAAAGAAAAATATTTCTGGGCAAACAATTCAATTTTCCTAAATCCTGAATTCGTTACACATGCAATTTGTTATGAAATATTAAGGATTTGAATAACTTATAAAAGTTGCCAAGCAGTAAGTAGGTATTGGGCACCAGGCTGAATGTTCCTGGTCTATAAGGGGGGGGGGGGTCATCTCCACCAACAGTAAGTGCCCCTGTGGGTGCAAACTGGGTCAGGAGAAGCCCTCCTCAAGGCCTGTCCCATATTTTTATTGTCTCCTAAAGCCATATACTACTTTATAATAGGCACTGTGTGCTTTAAAGGAATGCAGCACGCCACCCTACTGAGAACTAGCCTCACTCCTCGAAGACTTCATACATCCACAGGGGACCCACCGGGGATGCCCACACTGAGCCCAGGTGCGCTATAGCTCACCTGCCGAGGAGAGGCTGTATCAGCCTCTCACTAGGTTAATCCCAGCTGGTGTCTCTCCACCAATGGATGCAGCTGCTGAGCACAGAGAAACCCACCAAGAACCTGGACAGGCCAAAGAACACCCACCACAGACAGGGAACAGCAGCACATGACCTGACTGCGGAAACAAGCTCGTTTCTGCATTTATAACCTCCTATCTGGCCTTTTGTTTAGTACAGATTAGGATCTAGTTAATTTTCAAGGTAGACCAGTTAATTTCTGTCCCAGTAGGTACTTATCTAGTCTTTGAGAATTCCTAGGAATGATGTGTATACGTGAGTTCCAGTGGGGAAGGGGCAGAGTTTGGGAGATTGATTAAAAAAATCATAGACTCCAGGGACTTCCCTGGAGGCGCAGTGGTTAAGAATCCGCCTGCCAATTCAGGGGGCACGGGTTTGAGCCCTGGTCCGGGAAGATCCCACATGCCGCGGAGCAACTAAGCCCGTGCGCCACAACTACTGAGCCTGTGCTCTAAAGCCCGCGAGACACAACTACTGAGACTGCATGCCACAACTACTGAAGCCCACGTGCCTAGAGTCCGTGCTCTGCAACAAGAGAAGCCACCACAATGAGAAGCCCGTGCACCGCAACCAAGAGTAGCCCCCGCTCGCCGCAACTAGAGAAAGCCCGCGCGCAGCAACGAAGACCCAACGCAGCCAAAAATAAATAATTAATTTTTAAAAAGTCATAGATTCCATCCTTTCCCCAGAGTAGATGTGAGAGGGTGCGGGTGCCGTGCAGGGTGCGTTCGGGGTTGCAGTCACGATCGTTGGATTTTTTCATCCCCAGTTTCCCACATTCATTCATATAAGCCATTTCATTTTTTGGAGGCGAGAAGTAAATCTGAGGCAGGCTCCTGATGCAAGGGGGATTTTTATCCATCAAGTGTCTTTCTCCTTTGAGACCCCAGGCGAGAGGAAGCAAACTGACTAAAAGTGTGGCAGCTTGGTGCCAAGCACAAGGCACGTCTCTTATCTCCTGACACCCTCTGCAGAAGGTCTCGTCTCCTTCTTCGTGCAGAGGAGGAAGCGGAAGCTGAGAAAGTGGAGGGCCCAAGTCATCAGGGTCAGCGGTGCACACAGTTCCAAAACATATGTTCTTTCTCCTGTGCCAGCCTCTACTTTTGTCGCAAGGGAAACGAAGGGAAAGAGAAGTGCAGGTCTTGACTTTTGCAAAGAGTGGGTTTTATAACACTGGCTGTACACACACTAGCCAGTGCTGCAGGAGGTATGAGGATATAAAATAAAAAGACTTCTAGATCTCTACTGAACTTTCTAGAATTTCTGATCTTATTAATATACCCTCCTATTCAGTACAGGCAGTACATCAGTTAGTAAGCCGCACTCTTGTAAGCATCAGGGATACAGGATAGTAGAAAAGCATCAAAAATCTCGATCTCCAAGGAGCTCTCTTTCTGCGGTACCAGCAATGCCTGCAGGAGGGCTGGGAGTCGCCCCATCTTCCAGTAATCTGTTACCTGACACGTGGTTAGTGTAATTTTAAAAATCAAGCACAAAATGCAAGTTTCTACGTTGACTAGAGAAGACGGGTGGGTGCTGGTCATGAAGAAAAGTTTAGGGCTCTCCACAAATCTTCCTGCCCCTGGGGGGAAACCAAGGAAGGAGGAGTGGATTGAACTGGTCACCTTTTAAATAGGTGTGCGAGGGCCCTGGCTAGGTGCGCTCCCAGGAATCCGGGCCGCCGTGTTTGTATCTCCTGCAATGCAATACCTAGGACGGGCGAGAGGCTGCCCTAAGAAGGCCTAGCCCAATCGTTCCAGCCGTGGGGCGAAAGCTCTCGGTTGTGTCCTCTTCTGCCCCACCTCGCATCAGCATGCTGAGACCTGAGACTCGTGTTTGGGTGTGGAAAATACACAGAGCAGGGAATTTTAGCTTCTCGGGTTTTCCGTGCTTACATTTAGCTTAGGTGAAGTTTTCTAAGAGATCCAGCTTACCTCATTAGCATCCTGCATAGTAGAATAAAGCGTGACTTTGCTTTACTTCACTCTTTGTACATAGGCTTCCCTGGGAGACCTCAAATGGTCCTCCATGTGCCAATAAGGAAAATGATTTATTAAAATTTAACTGTCTGCCAGGCATTGTTCTAAACACTTAATGCAGATGATCCCATTTAACACGATCAGCTCTGAAAGGTAATTTTAATTCTGTAGATCAGGCAACTGGCTTAGAGAGGCTAAGGAATCTTGCCAAGGGTTGCAGAACAATTAAGACCGATTCAGAAGGCCACAGTCTACAACAATACTACGTTAGTCACGCTCTGTATATTCCAATAGCGGGCAGTCCAGACATAAAAGGGAACTCTACACTCAGTCCAACCCAGAAAATTACAAAAGTACAATCTCACCAGTAACTCGAATTTAGTGTTTAAATACATACACGAAAAGAAAGCGATGTTACACGTTCTCTAACTGTACTAACATTACTTTTTCTTTTTCTTTTTCTTTGACAGTGCAGAATCATTTTTAAAATCAACATGAAATTAATGAATAAAATGCTGAAAATCAAACATTGTGCAAATATATGGGACAGCATGGCACAAATCTTCAGGAAACAAAAACATTATGATGTTCCTTTGCTGACAATCCGGAACTGCTGAGCACTCAGTCTCAAAAATCTACAAAGTGAGTCAACGTGTCAGAATTTGAAGCTGTTATTAAAGACAATCAGTGTGGCAGATATAATGGACCACGAAACTACTGCCTACAGCACATGTGGATGTGATGAGGTATTTGAAGATAATCAAGAGAAAAGTTGCATTTAGACTTTCTTTTTAAAACTACACCACATATAAAGATTTCAAACTTACAAAACATTGTGTTGAATACAAGGTCATTTTCATTTTTATGAAAGAAAACGATGTGGAATTTGATATAATTCAACGAGCATTTCTGGTATACATACTATATATCAGATACTGTGCTAAAAAATGGGGATAGGAAAATAAATGACTCATTCTTTGTTCTTGAATAGTCCACAGTAGAGTAAGAGAGACAAAACGATTGCACCATGTGGCAGAGCCCAGCTAGTTGCTCTCCTGTGTCCAAGTGGACTACTTCCCCAGGCCACTGCATCTAGACGGTGCACATGGCCCGTCTCACCAGTAGAATGCTGACACAAAAGTGATGTCTGCCACTTCCAGGCCAGGCCCTACGTCTCCTGTGGCATCCTCCACACTCTCTTTGTTCATCAGTTAGTACAGTGCAGGGGATCTGCAGAAAACTCCAAAGCCAAAAGGAACGGTGGGCAGGTGGTTGTATGGGTCAGAGCCCGCACCTCCCACCCAGAAAGAGAACCCTTTGCTGGGATAAACCACTGTCCTTCGGGGGCTGTCTGTTAAGTTACTAGACCCTGACCAATAGACAGTATAATGTAAATGTAGTTTTCAAAATGAAAGCACAGCATAGGGAGCTCTAAGAACACAAGAATGAGGCCCCTCATGATGGTGAGGGGGAAAGGGAGGGAGGTAATTCCTAGAGAAAGAGGCAACTGGAGACTCATCCCGAAAGATAAGCAGGATTTACCTGGGGTGGGGAAAATGGGACAGAATACTACGTCGCGTGTACGAATTTAAAGGGTACAGAGGACTAGAGAAGGTACTGGACCGGTAAGCAAAGTGGGTTTTCACCTAAAAGCAATGTAGAGCCATTCAAATACTCGCAGCAATACTCCAGACATGATCAGATTTGCAGCTGTAAAGTCCTCAACGGAGAACAGTTTGGAAGAGTTGGGAGCTAGGAAAGGCAGAAAGGCCAGTTACTGGTCTGCCGCAGTTCCCCACGGCAGGAATGAGAAACGCAAGGTTTGGCGCAGAAAAGAGGAAGCAGATCAAAGAGATAGCACGCGGAAGCATCAAGGGAACTTTCTGACCAACTAGACAAGTGGTAGAATATGGAGGATGAGAGGTCGTCAAGGAAGGAAGGATTTCCAGGTTTCTGGATTAGACAACCAGGTGAATGGTGGAACCAGAAACGGAGAAACAGGCTACAGGAGAATGGCGACGAGCAGATGTACGCAGAACAGGCTGGGCTCGAACTGCATATGGGACATCAAGGAGGTGAAGTCCACAGGCTGGCGGATATTGAGTTCTATAGCAAGTTCAAGGCTGGAGGTGTGTGCCTGAGGGTAGCCGAAGCCATGGAATGGATGAGATCCGACTGAAAGGCCAGAACCCTGAGGCGCTGGCGCACAAGGAAACAGTATTGGGAGCACACTTATCTATTGGGAAAGGTAATAACGGAGACTACAGCACAATGATTCCTTCTACAGAGGCGTCCTCAGCTCCAACTGATGGCTGCCGTGTGGGAAAGTAAAGCGCAGTATTCTCAGGGCTTCCGATTCCTTTTTCCCTTCTCCCGGGTCTTCAGGCACCGCTGCAGCGCCCGCTGCGTGAGCTCGCGGACGCGCAGCTGGCCCTCCTTGCAGGGCACCTCGGTGCCGGTCCTGCCGAGGCGCACGGTCACTTTCATCCCGGCCCCTGGCGACCGGGCCGGGCCGGGCCGAACAGGTGTCTGGGCCGGCGGCGCGGGCGGGCACAGAGACCCCGGGGCGCCTCTCCCCGGCGCAGCAGAGCCCCTTCGCCCCGGGCAGGCGGGAATCGGAGAGGAGGCGGCAGCGGGGAGGGCGACCCCCAGGTGGCGGGGGGCCGGGGACGCCGCGGTGCAGGGGCCCGGCCCCAGCCCTGGCGGCGGCGCGCGGGGCTGCAGTTGGGAGGAAACTTTTGCGCCGGATCCCACCCCCTCCGCGGCGCGCCTCGCTCTGGGCTCCCGCCTACTTTTTCTTTTTCAACACTATTTAACAGAATAAGAAAAATCTTACTAAAAAAACAGGATCTTAATCTTTTAAAAACTGTCATACAACCATTAAAGAAAAATCACTTTTGTATATTCAATTATTCTGAACGCAATCATATTGCAGCTACTGCGCTCATCTGCCTACTGGCCAGTTCTTGTTGGCAAAGCTAATCTCCATCCAGGCCTGTGTGTCCTCCCGAGTTCCTGGTCACACTGGCATCTGTTCACCCCCCAAGACCCAGACCTGGGGCTCCACTTCTCCCTGACCCAGTCTTCACTAAGTCACCTGGTCCCCGTCCTCTCTCTCCACTAGCGCTTCCCCAGGTCAGGTCCTATCACAACATCTCCTGGACTATTACTCCTTAGTTACCTAACTGCCCTCCACCAGCTTGTGGGCGCCCCCCAATGGCTTCCACCTTCCACCCGGTGCCCACCACCTAACTGCCCTCCACCAGCTTGTGGGCGCCCTCCAATGGCTTCCACCTTCCACCTGGTGCCCACCTGAGCACCCCAGCCTCTAGGCCGTGAATGACCTCAGCCAGCAGGCGTTTCAGCCTCTCTGACCCTCAGTCTCCTTGTCTGCAAGCAGGGTAATAACACCCACATGCTGGGAAAACTCGACTCCCTACCTCAGCACTTAGCAGAGTAAGTGCAGTCAGTAAAAGTGGTCTGCTTAGCCTGAAAGTCTTTTTCTAAGCGTTTCTTCTGGGCACACTGGAAGAGAAAACAACACTTTCTAGAACCCCAGAAGCTTCGTCCCTATGTGTCTAGCTCTCCTTTTCTGCCCAGAGAATGAAGATGAGAAGAGAACCTTCTGTACCCTATGCTGCCCTTCCAGCTGCTCAGAATCCTTGGTCCCCTCAACCAGGCTGAAGTTAATATCCCCACCGTGTGACGGTCAACAGAGGATCCGAGGGTACAGGGGAGGGGAGTGGCCGCACCAGGGAATTATCACAACTTCTAGGCGCCGCACAAAAACCTACACAGGATGGATGCAGGAGCTATTTCATTTTCATTCTGCTCCCAAAAATGTAGCATAATAGGAAATGTTAAACAAAATAAATACACATTACCTACTAGAAATAGGTTAAGAAAGAGGTTGAAGGTGCGCCTTTGTGATTTTAGTCATCAAAAATGCTATAATATTCTAAAATACTAGTAAGTATAAGATGAACCAATTTTGTTATGTAACGAAACAAAAAATAATATACTTCAAAATAATGACAATGTAGAGAAGAATTCTGCATTTTATTGCACTCAAATAACATTCGACAGAAGATGATTACATTATTTTCAGAAAATCCATTGATGTTGCCCAGCTTGGCATACATCTGTGAAGACAAGGCTCATTCATTGAGATATTTGGAATTAGAAAGTATGTGAAGTCGACCACAGCATAATGAATCCTCAATGTCCAGAGTTCTAGAGATGATTATATACAAAAATCCAGCAAAATTTATTCTACGCATTTATCAGTTCTATGTCACTCCTAAGTTTCCCTAAAAAAATATGGCTTTATAAAAAGTAGTGTTCTATAATTCACCATACGGAGTAAGAGCTTTATGAGATTTTTGAGTAGCAACTCTGTATTACCCAGATCACAGCTTTAGAAAATTATTGCTTCTTTACTAACATATTACTTTGGGTTTCACTACACTACGGTTCAGCATAACTTACTACATTGTACCGATGACCTCTAATGATAAAAATATAAAATCTCTTTGATTTTAACCCTAAAAGCAGAAAAAATGTCACTTTATCTTAAAACAATGTGAACATGATCAAGAGCTCCCTGGACACATAAATGAAACCACTTCTTAGAGTTTTTTTTTTTTATAGCTCAGGGTCCTTTCAAAATGAGGGTGTAGCTACCTTTTTTTTTCTAACAAATGAGTATTTTCATCACGGCAGCTATCTCTGAGTCACAAATTACTCACACTAAAAATAGAAGAAATGCTTCAGCGTGGAAAGGAAAAGGCTCAAACACTGTCAAACAGCAGCGGGCCTCTGGCTTGTGAGCACTTTTCACACACCCTACATCACCAAGCCAGAGGCCCTGTGGACTTTTATACACGGAGCGGGCTTCAGCGTTGTACGGGCGTTACTTAACCAGCCAAAGGCAGAACAACCTTTACCTTATGCACCAGTAATTGATAAGAGACTTTCTAAAATTTAAACAAATACTCACGGGACTACAGCTATTCTACAATCACTCCGAGGTGTGGAAAAGCATTTTTGCATGACGTAACAGGCCATTCCTTTCCCCTGCGTCCTAACAATAATTTTCCCCCCTTATTTTGAAAAATAAATTAACCATGATAATTTAAACTTTTATTGAAATTTATAATTTTTCTAATTAACAAGCTAAAAGCTACAGGAATCTCAAATGTTGAGTTTTACCCTGAATACTCGAAGCTAATGTAGCAATTTTTTATAAAGGTATCGCTGCAGATATATACAACGCAAATCTTCACAGCTAATAATGACCCCATCAGTGTTTTTAAGACACTCTTAGTGGTTTTAAATCATGTTTCACACAGTGTATACAAGTCAGCCCTACACAGTTAGTGTTAATTACGGATAAGAGATATTAAAACCCTGCCATGACAATTGCTGCTACATCATCAATACGATTATTAACTACTGTCTGAAAAACACATAAATGCAGGTAAGACTAAAAGCTGTGTCACAAAAGGAAAAAGAAAAGAAATCCAATGGATCCACTAAGGCTATCAGAAAAGGACATGCAGGAATGTTAACATCACATGTGATTTTTGTTTCTAAAAAAAAATACACTAAAATGCCAGTGGACTATGGTTCATTCAAAACATCTTTAGTGTTCATTCCCAAAGATCTTGGTCTGCTCAGAAATTACTTCACAAGATCTATCCCAGCCATCTTTTGCAGCGTATGGGTAAACTGGTCCTCCTGTGGTGGTAAGGGCAGCCTTTCTGAAGCTTTAAGTATCTGCAAAAATAAGGGGAAATCTAAATTAAAGGACCAACTAGACATAGACTGTGAAACTGCTTCATTTTTACTCTACTTTTAAAAAACCCACCAACAGAAGTAAATGCTTTTTTTCTTTTTTGGATTGTTGTTGTTTTTAACAGCAACAGGGAAACAGAACGATTCACTACCTGGAGCAGTCCCTGGGGCACCTACTACTATGAAAGTAGTTCCTACTACTTTCACTGCAAAGCTAAGGAAAATTAGAGGTTCTCTAGAGCATCTGAGAATTACAACTGAATTTTAAAATGTCAGTCTTTTGAGAAATACAAGCATTAAATTTCTCCCATCAATGTTTTCACTGTATTAAAAAGAAATGCAGGGCTTCCCTGGTGGTGCAGTGGTTGAGACTCTGCCTGCCAAGGCAGGGGACACGGGTTCGAGCCCTGGTCTGGGAAGATCCACATGCCGCGGAGCAACCGGGCCCGTGAGCCACAACTACTGAGCCTGTGCGTCTGGAGCCTGTGCTCCGCAACAAGAGAGGCCGCGACAGTGAGAGGCCCGCGCACCGCGATGAAGAGTGGCCCCCGCTCGCCGCAACTAGAGAAAGCCGACGCACAGAAACGAAGACCCAACACAGCCAAAAATAAATAAATAATGAATTAATTAAAAAAAAAAAAAGAAATGCAATGGGGAGGGAACCTAGTATGGCATTTGAAACACAAATATAGGAACGAGTTTCAAGGGGCAACAGGATACTGTAAGTTGCAGTTAAAATATATTACTTTAATAATCTTATATCAATTTTAATGTTACTGAAGATATAAGTGGTTGGTAAAAAAAGTATACACTATTTTAAAAGAAGTAAAATTCATTCTGTCCAACTTTCAACAAATATTTTCTTATTCCGAACTCTAGTGTCTGATTTATTTTACTACCACAGCATTGGATCTATGTTACAATTAGAGTAAAAAAGGAGTTTCTGCACATAAAGGCCCAGTCAAATTTTGATACAATTTCTAAAGCTGGATTGTGATCCATCCTTCCTTCCTCCCTCCCTCCCTTCCTTCCTTCCCTATGTATCTGTCTACATGTGTGCATACGTGTGTGTGTGTAACCAGAAATTTTTATATAAGCAGAATTATTTGGTGCTAATGAGAAGTAACTGGAAATTATATGTATACTTTTGTACATCCAACAGAAATGAATGTTTGTCTACCAAAAGACATGTATAAGAATATTCATGGCCGCTTTCTTCATAATAGCCCCAAACTAGAAATAGTCCCTGCAGCCATAAACATAAAAAGGAATTTTTAAATGGAATATTACAGTAAATAGCAGTGATAAAACCAATAACTATAAATATCAAAGTGGATGAAACTCACAGTCATAAAGATGAGCAACAGAAAACAGGCACAAAAAAAGTGTATATATGTATGTGCGTGTTAACTTGCGGTTCTATGCAATCAAATTCAAAGGCGGGCAGATCAATCTATGATGACACAGGTCAGAACAGTAGTTACCTTCTGTGGGCGCGTTACTGGGGGAGGGGAGAGGGAGAGACCTCCAGGGGTGGAAGAACTCTGCGTAGTGGGTACAAGAATGTATCACACGTACAAGTCCATCAAACTGTACCCTCAGCATGTGAGCACCTCCCTGTGTGTAAATTACACCTCAACAGAAAGTTTTAAAAGATGCGTTTGACCTTAGGTTCTCTTAGAATTCAACCATTAGCTGGAGTGTGAGGGATAAGCATTTCTGCAACCTGTGCAATCAAAAATCCTGGAGACCATGGGAACTTATTCAAAGTACGAGTGCTGGTAACAAGGCAAAAAACGTTAAAGCTCAGTTACAGTTTTGAATGACTCAAATTATGCCCCTACATATTTGAAGAAGTCTCCACTCAGAAGTAGTCCACCAAGCTGCAAACGCAGCATCTCCAAATTCAGGCCACTGGTCTCTGCTACCCTCTGTTCCTCCTGCCTTCTGTATCTCCATTAAGGTTCCATCATTCATCCATTTAAGCCAGAAGCACAGGAATCAAGCTCGACTCTTCCCCCTCAACCAGCCCCTCTTCCCACCAAATTACCTCCACGGCTCCCAGGTCCGTGAAATCCATCCCTGCTCTGCATCCCTGCCACCAGTTCCAGGTCCCATCACTTCTGCTTAGATGAACACATCTGCCCCCCGACTGGTCTCCACCTCCTCACGGGACTCCTCTGTTCAAATGTGGATCTGATCATACGACTCCTCGGCTTGGAGTTTTTCTGCTGCTTCCCTGCACTTTCAGGCTCACGTTCAAATTCTCAAACATCGTTTATGGGATCCTCCGAGAAGCGCCGCCTGCCCATCCACACTGTCTTCTTACACCTGTACCTGGCACGCCACCTTGGTCTTTGTGCTGCAAGCACTTGCCGTGCCCACCCCCAACGTGCCAGCTCCTTCACTTCCAGCAGCTCCTCGAGGCTCCGCTCCAGCACGACCACACGTGGGAGGCCTTGCCGCACGCTTGCACTCCGGGCCCCAAAGTCGGGTTAGTTCCCCCTCCTCCGGGCACTGCCCTGTGTACCACTCTGAGAAGCTAATGACGCCGTACTGGTTGTTACCCCCAGCTGTACACCCACAGGTCTGTGAACCGCTACAAGACAGGGACTGTATTGTTCACTGTGTGTCTTCACTGTCCGGGGCAGAGCCTGTACCGTAGGAGTTGCTTGATATGTATTTCTCGAATAGATGAATGATCAAATCACTAACAATGATATGCGTATTAGGCACTTACTACCATAAGCTAAGCCCTCTAGTGCTGACAGCCTAAAGCTGGTTGTGCGTCTTACTAGTCACTGGTCAGTGTTAGAAAATGCTGGGTGACAGGGGAGTCATGAGTGACAGCTCTGGACAGATGCAACGGAGTGAAACCATCACCCCTGCTAGAATATTCAAACGTGAGATGAGTTACAAATGTTACCTCCATTTTCAGAGAGACAAGAGCAAGGAGACCTACCCAGAAACACAGATGCTCACATATCTTCATTTCAAACAGCATGATTATCATCACAAGACGTAAGTGTTAAGTTTTTTTTCTGGCGTGCCGTGACAGAAAAATTGTTAAAGGAACCAGTTAGTCAAATGGCCTTAAAGTATTGCTTGGCAGGAAATTTAATTTCCTAAGCGATTCCTTCATAAGCCATTCAATTTGTGCTATGTATGTTTATGCTGTCATATTGCTAGAAATATGCTGTATGATTTCAAGTAAAAATATGACTTTGAGGACAAAGGTGAAAACCCACTAAAGGAGCAGAGGTTCCAAAATCAATTTTTTAAAAAAACACGGTATTCAAAATGATTGACTTCTAATATCAGAATGATCAGTTCTTAGGATTGGCTTTTTACATCCTTGCCAAAAGTATGCTAGCAAAGCACTGATAAATTTATAAATATAAACAAAAGATGGCAAAGTTTAAATTATTGGACAACTAACTTTTCCACAATGAATCATAATTAATCTTCAACATTTCTGAGTCTTAAGTGAAGTGCTAATGCATGTTAAGAAAAAGATGCCAAAGAATACAATATCTCTGCTTTTATCACATCAAAACGGCTCTCAAAACGCATCAGCTGGGGCTTCCCTGGTGGCGCAGTGGTTGAGAATCTGCCTGCCAATGCAGGGGACACGGGTTCGAGCCCTGGTCTGGGAAGATCCCGCATGCCGCGGAGCAACTGGGCCCGTGAGCCACAACTACTGAGCCTGAGCGTCTGGAGCCTCTGCTCCGCAACAAGAGAGGCCGCGATAGTGACAGGCCCGCGCGCCGCGATGAAGAGTGGCCCCCACTCGCTGCAACTGGAGAAAGCCCTCACACAAAAACGAAGACCCAACACAGCCAAAAATAAACATAATAAATAAATAATAAATAAAAATTAAAAAAAAAAAAAAAAACGCATCAGCTTTTAGGCCTTCATTTATGTGAAATCCTCTAGAGCACAGAAGCTGAGTGTGTGAACTCTGGAGCCAAAATGCAAGAATCGAACTCAGCTCTCCCACTTGTCAGCTCTGAGACGTCAGACAGGTTCCTCTGCCTTGCTGTGCCTCAGTTTTCTCATCTGTAAAATGGAGATAACAGCATGTCTACCTCTTGGGCTACTGGAAATATTTACTAAGGGAGTTAATTCATGTGTGTGTCTAGAAGAGCATGACATACATAATGCTTAATAGAAGTTAGCACTGTCTCCTGGTAGGCGGCTAGATACAATAGTAAATTAAGACAATTCCCACCCCATGGGATTATCACAACAATAAGTATGTTATTATGAACTTTAATGCGCAATATTAAGATTGTAGGGGCTTCCCTGGTGGCGCAGTGGTTGAGAGTCTGCCTGCCATTGCGGGGGACGCGGGTTCGAGCCCTGGTCTGGGAGGATCCCACATGCCGCGGAGCAACTAGGCCCGTGAGCCACAACTACTGAGCCTGCGCGTCTGGAGCCTGTGCTCCGCAACAAGAGAGGCCGCGATAGTGAGAGGCCCGCGCACCGCGATGAAGACTGGCCCCCACTTGCCGCAACTGGAGAAAGCCCTCGCACAGAAACGAGGACCCAACACAGCCATAAAAATAAATAAATAAAACATTAAAAAAAAAAAAAAAGATTGTACAACAATCTTAGAAATCTTAGAATTCTTAGAAAGATCGGGGAAGGCAAAGTAATCATCAGTTAGATTCTGAGGGCCAGGAAAAACCGATATCCAGCATTTTGCAGAGGGCCTCAGTTTGCATTTTCCACTGAATAAGAAATTTTAAAGATTGAAAGGTAGTAAGGAAATGGGTCCCACAATTGTTTCCTCAGTTCCTGCATCACACAGTTCAACACTGTTGCAAAAGCAGTCACCTTACTGTACAAAATAGAGACTGATTTATGAATATTATTCTTTTGTAAGATTGAATAATTTAAAAAATGTAATATAAAGTAAGACTAAGAAGATAATAGGAAATAAGCAAACCCAGTGCAATCATTACAAATAATTATTGCTGACTCTCCGCCTCATATCCTCTTTGGTAAAGGTCAAACTACAGCCGTGCGGTGCATCACTCAAATTTTTATGACACCAGAATGTAAGACAAATGCATTACAACTGACAGGTTACAACTCCTGGACCAGGTCTTTCAGAATTTAGCTTCTCTTGATCCACCTCAAAGATCAGGCTAATTAATTACTAAACAATAAGAGCCACAGCCACCATTTACTGGGAGCTCATTATGTGTCAGGAAGTATGCATATGAATCAAATCTTCATTTTCATTTACTTCAGCTGTTAAACATCTCATCAAAAAAAGCACCTTATTCCAGACCCCCAACCACTTAGTATTTTGTATTTATGTTCCAAGGAAATTCTTGGGCTTCATTTATAAATCACCAAAGTAGAAGCACAGAACTTTCTGGTCAGAAAATAATATTACGTTTCATACCTTCATTCAAGTCAGATAAATATTTAAAAAATATCAACTATAACTAGAAAAAAGTCAGTGTTGTAGAAACTCGTTATTTTTAGGAATACTTATAAAACAATTTTCTTTAGAGGAATGGATAGTAATCAAAATGCAAATTCAGTAACCTGCCCTGCATCCTCAGGTTAGAAACAAGGCACTCTGTGAAGCATTGCTCAACAACAAAGAGGAAATTACAAAAGCAGGACAGAAACATCAACCTTCCTTGCTCTGTGCATCTTTCCTAAACACAAAATATACATATATGCCCAGCAGTCATCTTGTAAAAGATCAATTTCTCCATGGATTTCTTTTCTCATTCATATCACAATACCAACAATGCAGTTCCTTTAGTATTTGTATATATTCTAAATATACAACATACAACAACTATCAAAATCTAAAACATCCCAACTGTTAAATAAGCAAATATGAGCTGTGGTGTAACTAAAAATACTCTTTGATTATAAAAGGTTTTTCTCCTCTTGAAATTTAGTATTTCAATAAATTTTGGAAGGCACAATTATTTCTACCAAAATCAGTAATACGAATGTACATCATCGCTACAAAATTCACATTAAGCATAATGTGAAAAATGTGAGTAAAAATTGAACCAATAAATGACACAGAAAGAAAACAAATGGAAATAAAACACAGAAACAAGAAGAAATACATTTGGGAAAGAGGTGTTGGAAAATCCTCTCCTAATGAAACATTTTTTTGCCCACTTTGAAAGCAAGAGGTTTCTATGTTAATTTCCGATTGCAGGTATGGTTAATGTCACCTCTTAAACGCATTTGAAAGCACAGGCCTTGGTTGAACTCATTGATGATGAGTTTAAACTCACTGATGATGAAAGGGACATGCGGGGGAAGGGAGGAAAACGCAGAGGGATGGGTGTAGCACAGTGGGCTGGCAGGAAGGACTGCCTGGGTCACGCGGGGCACAAGGGTGTTCTCGGGGAAGACAGAGGGAGGAGGAGGACCAATGTCACTAATTTAAGCACTATTAAACTTTTATCTGAAGGCAAGTCTGATTCCACATCCTCCATCAAATAGCCTGTCAATCAAAAAAAAGGAAAAAAAAAAGCTTCCCTAACTTCCACTACTATCAACATCTATAATGGCAAAAATCATACAGTACTTTGATCATGAATACTCCTCAAATTCTAGCTCAACAAATATGTACTAGACTCAGTCTGATGTCTATTTCCCATTACTTTGGCTCAACTGACGAAAACACAGAACATTTTCTTTTTAAATTTAGGTATAATTAATCCTCCTCTCTCGGGAATTCTACTCTTCATAGAATCATTCCATCTAGTGTATCAGCAGCATCTTTTAAATTAAACAAAAAAGGAAAAAGCAATACATCTGACAAAATGCCATACCTGGTGGTACTTCTCGCTGTTCCTCTGCAGGGGGCACGTGCACCTCTAAAATAAATAATAAATAAATCATAAATCATAAAACACTGCATTACAGATTGCTGACCAGTGTTTAAAATACAGACCACTGATCTTTAAGTTACAGTGATCATTTTTACAGACTTTTTAGGTGTTCAACTGCAATTATCATAAAACATTAGGTTTCTCCACCATTCCAACAAAGAAGAATTAGCTATAACTTCATAAAATGTTGTGTATTTCTCAACTGTCCTGAACTACAGGCTTTAAAACATTATCTGCCTAACTGACTGACCTCAAAACTCACAGTCTGGCAAAGGAGATATGAACTAAAACCTAAGTTTTCACCACAATTTTGCATCAGACTTGATAAGAAAGCTGAGGAAAGACATTTAAAGCATCTCGTTTCTTGTTAATGGCACAAAAAGTTAAATTGAAACGAATCTTAAAAATGTATCACTATCTTTAATAAACTTGCTTTTGAAAAATAATACTCAAGGTAACATATTCTAAAACTAGCCAGAAATGTGGATATGAATTTTAACATCTAGTCTTCTTCCTTGCCTACTTCAACCTACTTACAACTAAAGAAACTGTAAGCCTCACCACTCAACAGTATAATGATATACTGACCTGATTCACTCTATAAAATTATATCACATGTTTACATCTTCATCCCTAACAACCCCTGTAACATTACCCTAATCGAGAGGTAAGATTGTATCTGCTTTCCCTTTGCTCAAGATTTGTAACAGGCTTTGGTCAAAAGGAGGAATTTTTATTAGCGTTTTCTAAAACTCAAAATATTTATGCAGCTATTTTAATCATTTTTCTTCTTGCATTATTTTGCTTCTACTTTTAGGAATGATACATGCTCAAAACAGTTGGAAATATTTTAGATAAAAGTAAAAAGGAAACAGAAAAATATCACACATATTCTCCCTGAACCCTGTTAAGCTTCTGGAAGACTTCCTTCTTCTAGTGGCAGTACCATGAATGTTTACTAGCTTTCTGTGTTGTGACTGGCTTGTTAATGGTTTGCCTATTTATTTGGTTCTTAATAATCTAGAGACATGTTAGCACTTTACCAACCTGACCAATATTTTTCTCAGAATTTCTTTCACTTTTGTCATTTTAGGTATATTTGAAAAACTTGTATGCATCATAAAGTATTAACCACATCCGTTGTTATTTTCATCCCTGATGTTATACTAAGAGAGACATTATTATTGTGATAAATTTTCATCCAAATTTATTCTGAAAAAATGTACATTTAACAAACTTATCTGAAATGTATTTTGGTAATGATATAACGAGAATTTTCTAAAAGAAATAATGTTATATTAGCACAACCTGTAAGTTTTGCCTATTGATACAGCCTACTTTGTCTTACTCCAGGACTTTGTAAACCCACCTCAGTATGGCTTTGACTCCCATCAATTTACTCAAATAGCTTTTGCTAAGATCACCGGCATTCTCCACGTTGCCAAATGCAATCGGTGCTTCGCAAGCCCTGGAATTCCAACGGCAGCAGCACAGAGCACACTCCTTCCTTCCTTTTGCTCTTTCCCATCCTTCCCTACTGGTTTGCTCCTGTCTCACTGGCTATGCATGCTCCCTCAAACCTCACAATGTTGGGATTCCTTAGAGCTCAGTCCTGGAACTGCTGGTCTACTCCCTCTGCACTCACCTCCAAAATGATCTTATCTATTTCCATGGAATGGACACCATCTCCATGGTGATGGCTCCCAAGCATTCCTATCCATCTCAGATCTCACCCATCTAGCTCCGATTGGCATATTCAACTCCCTACTTGACACCTCCACCTGGGTATCTCACATAATTCCTGAACATAAAATACCTAATATGGAATCCTTGATTTTCTTCCCTAAACCAGGAAAGAAAATCATTTCTTCTCAGTAAACAGCCCTAACATCCAACAGTTATTTAAATCAAACCAAAAGCCCCCTTTATTCCTCTTTACTTCACAACCATCAGAAAGTTCCATCAGTTGTAATTCTAAAATACATTCCAAGTTTAAAACTTTCCCCTCCATTTCCACTTCATGGTCTTCCTCCAGGCCACCATGATCCCTTCTCTGGATTAGGACACAGTAATTTCCTAACAGGGTGGTCCCTGCTTCCCTTCTCGCTCCATCCAATCCATTCTCTAAGAGTACAAGAAATTTTTCAAAACATAAATCAGATTATGTCATATCTCACAAGTATTTCCATAGATTCTCACTGTACTTAGAAAAAAATCCAAATTCCTTACTAGGTCCTCCAAGGCCCCAAATGATCTGTCCCATTTCTTTACTGCTTAAGCCAATTCAAATTCAGTTTTCTGTTACCTGCAGCAGAAAGTAACCTTACTGACACAGAAGGGTTTAAGCACAGGCCTGACATAGCCAGATGTGTACTTCTGAAGAGATCATCCTAGTGACACTGTGAAAGATGGATTTGAAGGGGACAAGCACGGAGTTAAGAAGACTAGCTAAAAGGCTACTGCCATTGTCCAGGAAGATGATGAGGCTGAACTAGATCACTAGAGCTTCAGAAGAAAGAATGACTTTGAGAAATGTTTAAGTAGACTATTCAACAGGACTTGGGATTAGCTATAGAGAGAGGGGGAGAGGAGACAACACCCACACTGCTGGTTTGGGAACCCGAGTACTTATTGATGCAACCAGCCAAGATGGGGGAAGACAAGGGACGAGAAGTTTGGTGGGCAAGTGGAGATGACGAGTCTCCTCTCTCTGTCCACTCAAGTGCCGCAGGAACATAGAAACTGCAGGTGGGGCCAGAGGCGCACAATCCAGAGCCCCACTGCCCAGCAGAAGGAATTCCCTGAGCAGCCTCTGTTACGCCCTCTACTGGCGGATCAAAAGGCTTAGGAAAAAACTGTATCTTCTTTTTTCAGTTCATCCCTAATGATTTTTTTTTAACATTTTTATTGGAGTATAATTGCTTTACAATGGTGTGTTAGTTTCTGCTTTATAACAAAGTGAATCAGCTATACATATACATATATGCCCATATCTCCTCCCTCTTGCGTCTCCCTCCCACCCTCCCTATCCCACCCCTCTAGGTGGTCACAAAGCACCAAGCTGATCTCCCTGTGCTATGCGGCTGCTTCCCACTAGCTATCTGTTTTACATTTGGTAGTGTATATATGTCCATGCCACTCTCTCACTTTGTCCCAGCTTACCCTTCCCCCTCCCCATGCCCTCAAGTCCATTTTCTACGTCTGCATCTTTATTCCCGTCCTGCCCCTAGGTTCTTCAGAACCGTTTTTTTTTTTTTTTAGATTCCATATATATGTGTTAGAATATGGTATTTGTTTTTCTCTTTCTGACTTCACTCCGTATGACAGACTCTAGGTCCATCCACCTCACTACAAACAGCTCAATTTCATTTCTTTTTATGGCTGAGTAATATTCCATTGTATATATGTGCCACATCTTCTTTATCCATTCATCTGTCGATGGACACTTAGGTTGCTTCCATATCCTGGTGATTGTAAATAGAGCTGCAATGAACATTGTGGTACATGACTCTTTTTGAATTATGGTTTTCTCAGGGTATATGCCCAGTAGTAGGACTGCTGGGTCATATGGTAGTTCTATTTTTAGTTTTTTAAGGAACCTCCATACTGTTCTCCATAGTGGCTGTATCAATTTACATTCCCACCAACAGTGCAAGAGGGTTCCCTTTTCTCCACACCCTCTCCAGCATTTATTGTTTGTTGATTTTTTCATGATGGCCATTCTGACTGGTGTGAGGTGAAACCTCATTGTAGTTTTGATTTGCATTTCTCTAATGATTAGTGATGTTGAGCATCCTTTCATGTGTTTGTTGGCAATCTGTATATCTTCTTTGGAGAAATGTCTATTTAAGTCTTCTGCCCATTTTTGGTTTGGGTTCTTTGTGTTTTTGATATTGAGCTGCTTGTATATTTGGGGGATTAATCCTTTGTCAGTTGCTTCATTTGCAAATATTTTCTCCCATTGAGAGGGTTGTCTTTTCGTCTTGTTTATGGTTTCCTTTGCTGTGCAAAAGCTTTTAAGTTTCATTAGGTCCCATTTGTTTATTTTTGTTTTTATTTCCATTTCTCTAGGAGGTGGGTCAAAAAGGATCTTGCTGTGATTTATGTCATAGAGTGTTCTGCCTATATTTTCCTCTAAGAGTTTTATAGTGTCTGGTCTTAACATTTAGGTCTTTAATCCATTTTGAGTTTATTTTTGTGTATGGTGTTAGGGCGTGTTCTAATTTCATTCTTTTACATGTAGCTGTCCAGTTTTCCCAGCACCACCAATTGAAGGGGCTGTCTTTTCTCCATTGTCTATTCTTGCCTCCTTTATCAATGATAAGGTGACCATATGTGCGTGGGTTTATCTCTGGGCTTTCTATCCTGTTCCACTGATCTATATTTCTGTTTTTGTGCCAGTACCATACTGTCTTGATTACTGTAGCTTTGTAGTACAGTCTGAAGTTAGGGAGCCTGATTCCTCCAGCTCTGTTTTTCTTTCTCAAGATTGCTTTGGCTATTCGGGGTCTTTTGTGTTTCCATACAAATTGTGAAATTTTTTGTTCTAGTTCTGTGAAAAATGCCATTGGTAGTTTAATATGGATTGCACTGAATCTGTAGATGGCTTTGGGTACTATAATCATTTTCACAATTTTGATTCTTCCAATCCAAGAACGTGGTATATCTCTCCATCTGTTTGTATCATCTTTATTTTCTTTCATCAGTGTCTTATAGTTTTCTGCATACAGGTCTTTTGTCTCCTTAGGTAGGTTTATTCCCAGGTATTTTATTCTTTTTGTTGCAATGGTAAAAGAGAGTGTTTCCTTAATTTCTCTTTCAGATTTTTCACCATTAGTGTATAGGAATGCAAGAGATTTCTGTGCATTAATTTTGTATCCTGCTACTTTACTAAACTCATTGATTAGCTCTAGTCGATTTCTGGTAGCATCTTTAGGATTCTCTATGTATAGTATCATGTCATCTGCAAACAGTGACAGCTTTACTTCTTCTTTTCCGATTTGGATTCCTTTTATTTCTTTTTCTTCTCTGATTGCTGTGGCTAAAACTTCCAAAACTATGTTGAATAATAGTGGTGAGAGTGGACAACCTTGTCTTGTTCCTGATCTTAGAGGAAATGGTTTCAGAAAAACTATTTCTAATACAAAAAAGGCAAAGCCAAGTTGCATATTGTGAGGTTAGTTCTTCTATATATAACAGTATATGTGGGGTGGGTTGGATGAAGTTCTTTCTAGGGATTCTGAGTTTCCATTTTCTAATTCTAATTGAATAAAATAACAGACTCAGTTATATTTTCCATAGAGAACTGAGTAATAGGAGGTGGGAGAAAACCTGAGTGCCATCCAGCCTGCTCCGTGGATGATCAGCTTAGACAGAGCGGCCCACAGCTCCTGTGCTGGGGTCTCTCCCAGCAGCTAAGTGGACAATGAGGGCAGTTCTAGCATCCCCTCTCCTCCTCTCCCCTTCCCCCTCCCCACCTTCTCCAATTCAGTTGACTGTACTCTGTCTAACCAAGCTCAGAAGCAGTAACATTTAATCTGAAAACTGACAATTAGTGGCTCATAAATGAATTCTAAGATTAATCTCATGAGCAAAATTCCCCATGACATGTTCCTTGTGAGCACACAGACTCCAGGGTCAACTGCCGGCCCCAACGCTGGGTTGAAGACCAGCCCGGCCACTCTAGCTGGAACCCCGGCAGCCACCTGACCTCACCTCAGGCTTTCAGCCCTTCATTTGTAAAGTAAGTACAATGCTATTTGCCCCGCCTCCTCTTCAGTGTCTATGGTGAGAAACAATGGAAACAGTATATGGGAACGAGCTTTGCAAACTGTTATGAACTACAGAAATCTAAGTCGTGTCGAAGCACCACTATGTAATATATGTAACAAGTTTTATTTTTCTGAAACAAATCCTTCAGTTTCAAAAGAAGTTTTTTCCAGCTGAGTAACAATGTAAAGGACGCAACTATGAACATCGTGGTTCATGTCTCTTTTTGAATTATGGTTTTCTCAGGGTATATGCCCAGTAGTGGGATTGCTGGGTCATATGGTAGTTCTAGTTTTAGTTTTTTAAGGAACCTCCACACTGTTTTCCATAGTGGCTGTATCAATTTACACTCCTACCATTTCAACCCACCTCTGCCCATGGATAACTCCTTCTCACAAGACCACCTCCTCCTATTTAGGGTGGCCCTCCTCACCCTAACAAGTTACTTTCTACTATACGATCCTGGTTTTATCTCCATCACTGCACTTCTCATAATCTTTAATTGCTTCATCATCTCTTTGGCCACTAGAGTTCCAGCCGCAGTGAAAACAGAATTCCAACTCTCTTATTCGCTCTTGCCCTCCTAGCCCCTGAGCACTATAAAGACAGCAAATAGTAAGTGTGCAATAAGTGCTTGTTGAAGAAATGAACATAATTTTAATATAAAAAGTAAAACCATGCCTATAAAATTAACTTACCTTCTAAAATTGTGTTTGAGTCATCTACAGCATTATCTAAAAAAAAGCAAACATGTCTTACATTAACTCATCTTCACTAGGTCCTTAAATGAACATATCCACTCAGAGACCTAAATTTGGCTCTTTTTAGATTGGGGCTTCTTATAGAGACACTCACCAGAATATCAACTTTAATTTCTAAATTATATTCAAAGAATACATTAATAGGCTGGTATTATCCCTGCTGACATAAAACTTACACCATAAACAGGGAATAAACATAACAACATGATCCAATTACTTCCTTGGTGACTTGAGAATGTCTTGTATTTCTGACTAAATCTATCTTTTTTTTTCCACATCTTTATTGGAGTATAAATGCTTTACAATGTTGTGTTAGTTTCTGCTGTATAATAAAGTGAATCAGCTATATGTATACATATATCCCCATATCCCCTCCCTTGTGAGCCTCCCTCCCACCCTCCCTATCCCACCCCTCTAGGTGGTCCCAAAGCATTGAGTTGATCTCCTTGTGCTATGGAGGCTTTGTTCCACAAGCTATATTCATTTTCACAAATACAAGGGGAGCTGACTTGCAGGAAACATCTGCTTAGACAAATACCTTACCTGAAGTTTCTGTCCCTTCATTTTCCGATGGCTCAAACGCTGCAAAATACACAGAAAAAATAATCCTTTAGCACCGTATAACTCCCATTAAAACACAACATTTGCTGTATGGTTCAATGTCTAATTTATCCTTGAACCTCTGGGTCTCAGTCACTGGGAAGCGGCAGGTTACAGAGTAGAGCCGGGAAGAGTTCGGTCTGGAGTAAAACAGGCCTGGATTCAAATTGCAGGGCGGCCACTTTTAGCCAGAGGAGCAATTATATATGCTTCCTTCTTGTAAAATGGGGAAAATTAAAGTTCCTCCCCAGTCACTTTTTACCTGGATTCAGTAATTTGTTAACCCCGGGGTGATACTGAATTTCATTTTTTTATTTGCTTCGTGACTGTAGTGGAGGCTCTGAGTTACCTGTGGCTCAACCCACTTATCACGCTGGGTCCAAGTTTTTACCAGGCAGATTCTCTACTTTGCTTAGGGAGCAATGCTCAGATCTTTCACCTGGGGCAAACGGCCCTGCCTCCAGTCCCTGAGAGAGAGGGTTCTGCGGGCAGGTCTTAATCCACTACCTTGACCACGGCCCAGGCTCACCTCTCTCTGCTCCACTGCAAAGGAGGCCCTCGTCTCGGCTGCGGTCTCCCCTCATGCCTGGCTGGCTCATTGCTTTCCTAGTCAGCCTGATACCTATTTTTCCACCTTCCAAAATGCCTGAAAATTTCTGCTACCCTAAGAGCAAACTGTGTTGTTTTTCTAGCACGGTTACAAATATATTCTCCCTGTTCATTTAATAAAGAAAAAAATCTGAACATCTACTGTGTTTCAGATATTATTACTAGTGCTAGGGTAGAGCAAGGGACAATTTTTAACAGATCATTTTCTATCATTTTGGTGGCATTTGGAAGACAAAGGAGCAGTGAATGTTTGCTCACTCTGTCACCCTGAACGGTGCCTGCATTTAATATGCTCAAGTCTATCAACTGAAAAACAAATAAACAAGTCTTTTCTGTTTGTTATTTTAATTTTATTCACTTATTTATTTAGTATGTCCTTTATTTTTTATTGAAGTATAGTTGATTTACAATGTTTCAGATGGATAGCAAAGTGATTCAGTTATACATATATGTGTGTGTGTATTCTTTTTCAGATTCTTCTCCATCATAGGTTCTCCCCGCCCTCTCCTTCCTCCATTTCACAATCTAATTTCTTCAGAGTCATTTGCACATGCTGTCTCCTCACTTCTTCTCCTCAACCCACTCCAGTCTGTCTTCCGGCCCTGATCACATCCCTGAAAATGCTCCCCTAAGACCTCTCACGAGCACTCATTTAACCCAGTGGACACTTCCTGCCTTTACTGGATCAGGTCTCCTAGCAGCTCCTTCCTTTACAAGCACTCTTGTCCTTGGACTCCAATGTGACCATACTCTCCTTTGATTCTTTCCTTTCTCCTTCTCAACCTTCATCACATCACCTTTTTCTTACCAGGCATTAGATGTTGCTTTTCGTCAAAGTCCAGCCATAGATCCTCCTCTATTCCTGCTCTCTCCTCTCTCCTTAAATGATCGCAGCCTTTGGCTTCAATCACAATGCATATTCTGACGATTCTCGAACTCAACTACGAATAGACTTCTGAGATCCAAACACCATCCATCGGCTAACTTGGTATCTCCCCTTGGATGGCTCAGCAGGCACTATCAGGACGTACAGACCGCACTCGTGACCTTCTGGCCCGAAGCCTGTTTTCCAGTCTCACCGTCTTCGGAAAAAGCACCCCATCCACTGGGTGCATAAGCGCAACTGTGGACGTGGTTCCCGACACCTTGCTCTCTCTCCCCAGCTACACCTGCACATCCATCCCCGCCAACCTTATCTTCTACTTCTCAGCTTTGTCCACTTCCACTCACCTTCGCTGCCACCACCCTGGTTTAAACCACTATCAGCTCTGTCCAACTTCTGTCCACTGCAAACAGTTCTTGCCAAGGTTACCGGTGAGGCCTCCGTAGCACGAGATCCAAGGCAGGTCTTCAGTGCTCACTTGGGTGGGTCCTCAGCAGCCCAGGACACGGCTGAACACCCCTTTCTTGAAACTCATCTCCTCTGATGCCTCGTTTGGCAGAGATGTGACTCAGCGAAGATCAAGTTTGGAAAACTGCAGTAACCTAACTGGTCTCCCCACAGCTACTCTTTTTTTTTTTCTTTTTAGCCACGTGGCGCAGCTTGCGGAATTCTTAGCTTCCCTGCAGTGGAAGTGCGGAATCCTAACCATTGGACCACCAAGGAATTCCCTCCCCACATCTACTCTTGTCTCTCCAATCTATTTGCTACGTTTTAGACAGATCAATCCTTACAAAACGCACTGCCCTAGAACAGTGTTCCAAGGTGAAGGTGAACGTCCTTGACCTCTGGACCCGGACCATCTCACAATCTCAGCCCCAGTCTCTCTCATGCTCAGCACTCCAGACACATCTTCCCATCAGCAGCTTCATTCTACGCTCCAGCATCCTTTCCCCTGGCCTTGTCAACTGTTCTACTCTTCAGCTCATACTTCAGCCTTCCCTGGTCCACAAACTAGGTAGGGCCACTTTATACTCTTGTTGTACACTATACTCACGCGTACCAGTACTTAATGTAATTGTAACTGAATACTAAACTAAAATGATTTGTATAATTTCTACCCTGCTGCTAAAATACACAGTCCATGAGAATATAAGCCATGTGTGTTCTTCACTGGAACTGCCCCAGTGTCCTACGTTTTGGACACAGGCTACGTGATACATATGTAGTATATGTAGTGTATGAATAAATAAATCAATTAGGTGGTAAGACTGTACTGTCATTTGCCAGGTGTTTCCAATATAGGCTTAATGCTTTCCAGGACATTTTTTATGTGGAAAGCTGGTTCCCTCTACAGCCTTAACAAGCTTTATGTTTTCCAGGTCCTAGAATTTGGAACGTTTAATACAGAATATATTCTGTTCTCTGACTGAAAAATGGTTTTCTTTCACCCGACTTACAGCTTTATATATATATATGTATGTGTGTGTGTGTGTGTGTGTGTGTGTGTATGTGTGTGTATATATATATATATAATATATATATGTGTGTATATAATATATATATATTTGGTCACTTGGTTTCCCTGTCTGGGTTCCTGAACTGCACAAAGGTATCTTTGTAGCACATAATGAAGAATAATCCTTTGTCCTCTTAGATCTATTTGATTTGAAAAAGTTTATGTTCTATAACAAGGTAATTCAAAGTATCTCATCAAAACTTGATGACCCGTCAGGTCATATTTTTACCCTGTTAACATTTTAAATTATATTTATTATGACATTCTTCCTACGAAAATATCTTTACTTTCACAACATCTTTTTTAGCATTTTATCTAATTTTACACTTCTTGCAAATTTGATTTTAAAATTCTCTATATCTAGTCTGCAACTTGCATTCCAAACATGTTCTTTCCAGCATATTTAGAAAAACACCACAGTGACTGGCAGAAATTAGAAAGCTATCTCAAATCCCACATCTACGTGCAACTTCTAAATTCCAAGTTCCTATTTTCTCCTTCAAATTCAAAATTGAAAAAAAGAATCTAAATTCAATTATAGTGGCCAAGTTATTTAATTTGTTATAAAAAAAAATTAGTCCCTAGAGATAGACTGCAGGATTCTTCCAATGGGATCCTTCATATCCCATTAGGAAGAGCCACTGTGGATGGTGATCTTGGTAGGGTCTAAAATCTTAAAATCACATGATTAATAAATCAGCATGTTAGATCTACATGCAGCCCTTCCTAATTTTCTTCACTTGAGATTCACCAGCTAACATGAGACCACAAATTTTTTGGAAGTAGAGACTCTATATTATTCATAACTGAATGTCAAGCCCTAAAACCATCCAGCACATAGGAAGTCCTCCATATCTGACTCAAGCATTACACATTTCTTCATCCTTCTTGTTTCATAGACAGTTACATCCAATGGGCTTCTTTCCTTCTACAGAGTCATCTTTGAAGATATTAGAATAAAAACGATCCACCACTGGTATTTTATCATTTCTTAGTCATGTGGACTTATGCAAAATTACTTACATTCTCTGAACCCTACTTCTTTCATCTGGGAAGTAGTGAAAACATAATCTACTTCACGGAGTTTAATAAAACAGCATGAGAAGTGCTGGGGCAACAAGAGGAACTATAACTGTCTAAATCAGAATCTGATGCCAGAACTATTTTCTTTATGCTGCCTTGAAGCCCAGAATGAAGTTCTGCTACACCTTTCTCCATGCTGGCAGATCAGTCATCTTTATTTAAGTAAAATTAATCTGCAGAAGCAGCTAGAGTAGTTAAAATCTAACCAAAGTAGTCTTTCAAGCATGGGACTTATTTTTCATTAAAGGAGAGCTATGACCATAAAGGAATGAGATGTGTTTTCTTGAATAATTTGTAACTGCTTCCTAAGGCACCTTGCAAAGAATTTAAGAAACAATTTAGGCAATGGCAGAACCACTGGAATAGGTAGACAATCTCCCCAAGTAAACTCTTTGAGAACTACCCATTCATTTGGATGTTTTAAGTTATGGTATAATATTTATAGCTAAAATACCACTCTCCATACTTCATAGTCAAACTCTGAGTAGATTTTAAAACAAGTAGGTATCTTAAGGTCAAGAAGCATTTTCAGACCTTGCTCATCATACTCTTGGTAGGTGACGTCATCTGCAAAAAAGAGTAAAACAAAAATAAGTATCACTTATTTAATAAGTATTGCTTATTACAATATTACTTGAGTCATTGTGTGTAATTGCTTAGCTAAAAAACAACTTAATCTCAAATACAGAATTCTGTTCCTTTAAATATTAATGTTTGCACAATCAGTGAGAAATGCCTCCGGCCAAAAAACAACAAGAGGAAAGGGCAGGTAAATTATTTTCATAAAATTTCCTCAGATTGGCGGGGGGACCTTCAAGATGGCGGAGGAGTAAGATGCGGAGATCACCTTCCTCCTCACAAATACATCAGAAATACATCTACATGTGGAACAACTCCTCCCAAACACCTACTGAACGCTGACGCTGACAGAAGACCTCAGACTTCCCAAAAGGCAAGAAACTCCCCATGAGACTGGGTAGGGCAAAAAAAACAAAAGAAAAAACAGAGACAAAAGATTAGGGATGGGACCTGCCCCTCTGGGAGGGAGCTGTGAAGGAGGAAAAGTATCCACACACTAGGAAACCTCATCACTGGCAGAGATGGGGGGTGGCAGGGGGGAAGCTTCAGAGCCACAGAGGAGAGCGCAGCCACAGGTGTGCGGAGGGCAAAGCGGAGAGATTCCTGAACAGAAGGTCGGTGCCAACCAGCACTCACCAGCCCGAGAGGCTTGTCTGCTCACCCGCCGGGGCGGGTGGGGGCTGGGAGCTGAGGCTCGGGCTTCGGTCAGATCGCAGGGAGAGGACTGGGGTTGGCGGCGTGAACACAGCCTGAAGGGGGCTAGTGCACCACAGCTAGCCAGGAGGGAGTCCGGGAAAAAGTCTGGACCTGCCTAAGAGGCAAGAGACCATTGTTTCAGGATGCGTGAGGAGACGAGATTCAGAGGGCCGCCTAAACGAGCTCCAGAGACGGGCGCGAGCCGCAGCGATCAGCGCGGACCCCAGAGACGGGCATGGGACGCTAAGGCTGCTGCTGCAGCCACCAAGAAACCTGAGTGCAAGCACAGGTCACTATAGACACCTCCGCTCCCGGGAGCCTGTGCAGCCCGCCACCACCAGGGTCCCGTGATCCAGGGACAACTTCCCCGGGAGAACGCACAGCGCGCCTCAGGCTGGTGCAACGTCACGCTGGCCTCTGCCACCGCAGGCTCGCCCCGCATCCATACCCCTCCCTCCCCCCAGCCTGAGTGAGCCACAGGCCCCGAATCAGCTGCTCCTTTAACCCCGTCCTGTCTAAGACACCCTCAGGAGACCTACATGCAGAGGTGGGGCCAGATCCAAAGCTGAACCCTGGGAGCTGTGCGAACAAAGACGAGAAAGGGAAATCTCTCCCAGCAGCCTCAGGAGCAGTGGATTAAAGCTCCACAATCAACTTGATGTACCCTGCGTCTGTGGAATACCTAAGTAGACAATGAATCATCCCCAAATTGAGGCAGTGGACTTTGGCAGCAACTGTAGACTTGGGGTTTGCTTTCTGCATCTAATTTGCTTCTGGTTTTATGTTTATCTTAGTTTAGTACTTAGAGTTTATTATCATTGATAGATTTGTTTACTGATTTGGTTGCTCTCTTCCCTTTTTTTATATATATATTTTTTCCTTTTTCTCTTTTTGTGAGTGTGTATGTGTATGCTTCTTTGTGTGATTTTGTCTGTATAGCTTTGCTTTTACCATTTCTCCTAAGGTTCCATCTGTCCGTTTTTGGGGGGGTTTTTTTAGTATAGCTTTTACTGCTTGTTATCGTTGGTGGATTTGTTTACTGGTTTGGTTGCTCTCTTCTTTCTTTCTTTCTTTTCTTTTTTTAAATTACTTTTTAATTTTTTTTAATATTTTTTATTTTAATAACTTTATTTATTTTATGTTTTCTTTCCTTATTTTTTTTTCTCCCTTTTCTTCTGAGCCATGTAGCTGACGGGTTCTTGGTGCTCAGGGCGGGTGGCAGGCCTGAGCCTCTTGGGTGGAAAGCCGAGTTCAGGACATTGGTCCACCAGAGACCTCCCGGCCCCATGTAATATCAAACGGGGAAAGCTCTCCCAGAGATCTCCATCTCGACGCTAAGACCCAGCTCTACTCAATGACCAGCAAGCTACAGTGCTGGACACCCCGTGCCAATCAACTAGCAAGACAGGAACACAACCCCACCCATCAGCAGAGAGGTTGCCTAAAATCATAATAAGGTCACAGACACCCCAAAACACACCACCGGACGTAGTCCTGCCCACCAGAAAGACAAGATCCAGCCTCATCCACCAGAACACAGGCACCAGTCCCCTCCACCAGGAAGCCTAAACAACCTACTGAACCAACCTTAGCCACTGGGGGCAGACACCAAAAACAACAGGAACTACGAACCTGCAGCCTGCGAAAAGGAGACCCCAAATGCAGTTAAGTTAAGCAAAATGAGAAGACAGAGAAATACACAGCAGATGAAGGAGCAAACTGAAAACCCACCAGACCAAACAAATGAAGAGGAAATAGGCAGTCTACCTGAAAAAGAATTCAGAGTAATGATAGTAAAGATGATCCAAAATCTTGGAAATAGAATGAAGAAAATACAAGAAACATTTAACAAGGATCTAGAAGAACTAAAGACCAAACAAACAATGATGAACAACACAATAAATGAAATTAAAAATTCTCTAGAAGGAATCAATAGCAGAATAACTGAGGCAGAAGAACGGATAAGTGACCTGGAAGATAAAATAGTGGAAATAACTACTGCAGAGCAGAATAAAGAAAAAAGAATGAAAAGAATTGAGGACAGGCTCAGAGACCTCTGGGACAATATTAAATGCACCAACATTTGAATTATAAGGGCCCCAGAAGAAGAAGAGAAAAAGAAAGGGACTGAGAAAATATCTGAAGAGATTATAGTTGAAAACTTCCCTAATATGGTAAAGGAAATAGTCAATCAAGTCCAGGAAGCACAGAGAGTCCCATACAGGATAAATCCAAGGAGAAACACACCAAGACACATATTAATCAAACTATCAAAAGTTAAATAAAAAGAAAATATATTAAAAGCAATAAGGGAAAAACAGCAAAAAACATACAAGGGAATCCCCATAAGGTTAACAGCTGACTTCTCAGCAGAAACTCTGCAAGCCAGAAGGGTGTAGCAGGACATATTTAAAGTGATGAAAGGGAAAAACCAAGATTACTCTACCCAGCGAGGATCTCATTCAGATTAGACAGAGAAATTAAAACCTTTACAGACAGGCAAAGGCTAAGACAATTTAGCACCACCAAACCAGCTTTACAACAAATGCTAAAGGAACTTCTCTAGGCAGGAAACACAAGAGAAGGAAAAGACCTACAATAACAAACCCAAAACAATTAAGAAAGTAGTAAAGCTTTACAGCTGTCACTGTTTGCAGATGACATGATACTATACATAGAGAATCCTAAAGATGCTACCAGAAAACTACTAGAGCTAATCAATGAGTTTGGTAAAGTAGCAGGATACAAAATTAATGCACAGAAATCTCTTTCATTCCTATACACTAATGATGAAAAATCTGAAAGAGAAATTAAGAAAACACTCCCATTTACCATTGCAACAAAAAGAATAAAATACCTAGGAATAAACCTACCTAAGGAGACAAAAGACCTGTATGCAGAAAACTATAAGACACTGATGAAAGAAAATAAAGATGATACAAATGGATGGAGAGATATACCACATTCTTGGATTGGAAGAATCAACACTGTGAAAATGACTATACTACCCAAAGCCATCTACAGATTCAATGCAATCCCTATCAAACTACCAATGGCATTTTTCAGAGAACTAGAACAAAAAATTTCACAATGGGTATGCAAACACAAAAGACCCCGAATAGCCAAAGCAATCTTGAGAAATTAAAACAGAGCTGGAGGAATCAGGCTACCGGACTGCAGACTATACTACAAATCTACAGTAATCAAAATAGTATGGTACTGGCACAAAAACAGAAATATAGATCAGTGGAACAGGAGAGAAAGCCCAGAGATAAACTCATGCACATATGGTCACCTTATGATTGATAAAGGAGGCAAGAATATACAATGGAGAAAAGACAGCCCCTTCAATTGGTGGTGCTGGGAAAACTGGACAGCTACATGTAAAAGAATGAAATTAGAACACGCCCTAACACCATACACAAAAATAAACTCAAAATGGATTAAAGACCTAAATGTAAGGCCAGACACTATAAAACTCTTAGAGGAAAACATAGGCAGAACACTCTATAACATAAATCACAGCAAGATCGTTTATGACCCACCTCCTAGAGAAATGGAAATAAAAACAAAAATAAACAAATGGGACCTAATACAACTTAAAAGCTTTTGCACAGCAAAGGAAACCATAAGACGAAAAGCCAACCCTCAGAATGGGAGAAAATATTTGCAAACGAAGCAACTGACAATGGATTAATCCCCCAAATATACAAGCAGCTCATGCAGCTCAATATCAAAAAAACAAACAAGCCAATCCAAAAATGGGTAGAAGACCTAAACAGACATTTCTCCAAAGAAAATATATAGATTGCCAACAAACACATGAAAGGATGCTCAACATCACTAATCATTAGAGAAATGCAAATCAAAACTACAATGAGGTATCACCTCACACCAGTCAGAATGGCCATCATCAAAAAATGAAGAAACAATAAATGCTGGAGAGGGTATGGAGAAAAGGGAACCCTCTTGCACTGTTGGTGGGAATGTAAATTGATACAGCCACTATGGAGAACAGTATGGAAGTTCCTTAAAAAACTAAATAGAACTACCATACGACCCAGCAATCTCACTACTGGGCATATACCCTGAGAAAACCATAATTCAAAAAGAGTCATGTACCACAATGTTCATTGCAGCTCTATTTACGATAGCCAGGATATGGAAGCAACCTAAGTGTCCATCGACAGATGAATGCATAAAGAAGGTGTGGCATATATATACAATGGAATATTACTCAGCCATAAAAACAAACGAAATTGAGTTATTTGTAGTGGGGGATGGACCTAGAGTCTGTCATACAGAGTGAAGTAAGTCAGAAAGAGAAAAACAAATACCATATGCTAACACATATATATGGAATCTAAAAAAAAAAAAAAAAGGTTCTGAAGAACCTCAGGGCAGGACAGGAATACAGACGCAGACATAGAGAATGGACCTGAGGACACGGGGAGGGGGAAGGGTAAGCTGGGACGAAGTAAGAGACTGGCATGGACATATATACACTACCAAATGTAACACAGATAGCTAGTGGGAAGCAGCCCCATAGCACAGGGAGATCAGCTTGGTGCTTTGTGACCACCTAGAGGGGTGGGATAGGGAGGGTGGGAGAGAGACAGAAGAGGGAGGGGATATGGGGATATATGTATATGTATAGCTGATTCACTTTGTTGTACAGCAGAAATTAACACACCATTGTAAAGGAATTATATTCCAGTAAAGACGTTAAAAAATAAAATTAAATTAAAAAATAAATAAAACTGAGGCATTGTTGTCAAAAACAAAAAAAATTCCTCAGATTGGCATAAAGCAAGACATTCAGAAGAAACATTAGGAATTAATATCCTCTTTTGTTGTGAGGTGGTGGTAGATGAGATGAAATATGAAAGCCTGATATTCTTTGAATAATCTAATTTTGTTGCAAAGCAAATAGTCTTGTATTTGGTGTTAAAATTATGTCTTTGACCCATCGAAAGAAAAGTCACCAGGTTAACAGAGCATTGCAGCCATAGAGCTGGAAGTATGTTTAACATCTAATGAAAACGTCCATACCTGCTTCTTGATACGTTCTTCCAGCATCATCTACCACTGGTTCACTGGAATCTAAAAAGAAAAAACACATTTTTGACAAACCTGAACAAACCAAACACATTGCTAGACACTATTCTAAAATTTTTACAAATTAATTCTAAACCTCACAGATGTGTAAGATAGACAGTATTATCATTATTTAATAAAACTGAAGCTGGATAACATTCCATAATTTTCTCTCCAGTCACAAAGATAGGAAGGAGCAGAACTAGGGTTTGTACCCAGTCTGGCTCCACTAGATCATATGCCCCGTTCATTTCCAGATATTCTTTCCAGTACCCTCTCTACAAAGATCAAAATCCCAACAGTGGTCTGAAAAACACATCCCCTTTTCCCCCACTTCTTCATGTAATATTAAACTATATTCAGAAATGTATATAATATATGGGCAGCCAAAAATGACTTAGTATTATAAAGAGATTTCTATGTTGTATCAGAGTGAATCATTAACCTTGGTTGAAAATGACCTTGGCCACTGCCTCAAACAGAAACATACATCACGGACCTGGATTTTCCTGTTCATGTATCATGTCTTCCATATCCTGACTGTAGGCTGGTGAAGCTACAAATTAGGAAACAATTAGGAAATTACAAATATGCCTCAGAAAAGGATTACACTTGATAGTTAAAACAAGACAAGTACAATTTCTAGTAAAGAGAGAAATCAAATCAAAATGATGATCAAACTTACATTCATTCATGAAACAAACAGGTACTAACTGTGCTAAATGCCAAATACAAAGGTAAATAAGAAAGTCTCCATCATCGGTGTAATTGAACCACAAAATCGTGGAGCTATATTCTCATTTAGCTTATGCAAATTCAACTATATTCACAAAACAAAAAGTGAAGCAGAGACACAGAGAGAGCAGTGCAGGTGAACCCTCCTCCCAGGCACACAGCAGGCACTTGCCTGAGTGAGCCTGAGCGAGGACACACATTCCCAGCCCGTAACGTGGACTCAACACCTGAGTACCCCCAGACTGCAATGTAATTCTAGTGTTTACAGGTGCCTATTGTTGAAATAATATAGGTCCTAAATGCCAGCCAACAATATCCTGTGGTCCTTAAGCACAGAAAGAGGGATCTATTCCAACACTTGAAGAAAAACCAGCCAACAACACAGGCTTATGGGAAGATGGTGTATCCATCTCCAGTGTGGTCATACCTTCTGGGGACACATGACATGTGACAATATACAATTTTGCCCATTCACTAACTTGCTAATTTAAGACTACAAAACATGCAATTATATAGTATCTTTTTTTTTCTTTTTTTTATTAATTTTTATTGGAGTAGAGTTGATTTATAGTTCAGGTTTTTCCGTAACATCTTATGAAAAAACCCAAATGAACTTTTTGGCCAACCCAATACAATGTTGTGTTAGTTTCTGCTGTACAGCAAAGTGAATCAGTTATACGTATACATATATCCATTCTTTTTTTTAGATTCTTTCCCCATATAAGTCATCACAGAGTATTGAGTAGAGTTCCCTGTGCTATACAGTAGGTTCTTATTAGTTACCTACTTTGTATATAGTAGTGTATCTTTTTGTCACTTATCTTTCTTTTTATTTTTTTCCTATTTTATTTATTTATTTATTTTTATTGACGTATAGCTGGTTTACAATGTTGTGTTAATTTCTGCTGTACAGCAAAGTGATTCAGTTATACATATATATACATTCTTTTTTGTATTCTTTTCCACTATGGTTTACCACAGGATATTGAACATAGTTCCCTTTGCTATACAGTAGGACCTTGTTCTTTATCCATCCTATATATACTAGTTTGCATCTGCTAATCCCGAACTCCCACATTATCTTTTGACCTAATAATCCCACTACTGAGAATTTATCCTCAGGAAGTAGACTTCAAAAGCACAAAAACTATATTTATATATGTGTGTGTGTGTGTATATGTATATATATGTGCATACATACATACATACATATACACACACACATATATAAACCTGTGATATAATATGTATTATATAATATTAACTATGTATTATGTGATATTTGATATAAAATATATTAAAATTAATATATAATGTTATCTCTCTTTCTCATGATGCTCTTTTATAGGAAAAGACTCATTCTAAGCAAAAAAGAATAGTATTAAATTAAAATCTCACCTGTCTCTTCTACATGGTAGCTATCTTCAGTTTCTGAAAAAAAAACATTAAATAAATATTGTTACTTTCATAAAATGTTTATATATTGTATATGTATATTCTGAATGAATGTTTATCATTGATTTTATTTTGAAAGCAAATAACTATTAAAATAAAACATGAAAATATCAATTAAATGTCTGCTAAACACTTTATCTTTCACTAGAACTACACTTAGAAACGTCTCACACATTCTCTTATATGATCCACTTAACAACCCCACGAGGTTGACAAATACTATAATGTGGGCTAAAGAGGGAGAAAGATTTAGACAGAGTAACACCGTGGTGACAAAGCTATGTCCCCATCACATTCCACTGTGCTGTTCTATTTTCTAGACACTCCTGCCATCTTCTAGAGCAAAAGCACATTGTCTCCACACGAGAACACAAAGGAAGAACCCAGAGCCTTTATAAGTTTGGGGAGCTAAAAGGTAAATGGGTTGATACCTTCACCCACATACCGCTGATGGCAAAGTGCTGCCACTCATGTGACCCTTGTTATTTAACAGCCACATGGAGTGGAAATATTTTTAATTTCTGAAGACTTTTTTTTAAAAATTCATTTTTGGCTGCATTGGGTCTTCGTTGCTGCACGCGGGCTTTCTCTAGTTGCGGCGAGCAGGGGCTACTCTTCGTTGCTGTGCGCAGGCTTCTCATTGCGGTGGCTTCTCTTGTTGCAGAGCACAGGCTCTAGGCGCGTGGGCTTCAGTAGTTGTGGCACGCGGGCTCTGTAGTTGTGGCTCGCGGGCTCTAGAGCGCAGGCTCAGTAGTTGTGGCACACGGGCTTAGCTGCTTCGCAGCATGTGGGATCCTCCCAGACCAGGGCTCGAACCCACGTCCCCTGCACTGGCAGGCGGATTCTTAACCACTGCGCCCTGGTGGAATCAGGCAAAACACAGGGAAGTCCTAATTTCTGAAGACTTTTAACAAGCAACTTTTATGTTCAAACTGAATCTATGTCCCAATTAAAAATTAGGTCATAAAATAAGGTTTCTTCAATTTATGAACTTTTTTGAAATGTTTCTTCCTACTCCCAATCTAAAACTCCTAACCTCAAAAATATCAAATGCCTTATGTTTCAGATTCTTTGAGGGTCTTAACTGAAATTTTTTGTATAAGCAGCATCTAGGATACCAAAATTCTGAGCAACTGTCAATCTTCCTGAGCTATCCTGGCTGAAGATGGGAGAGAGCAAGAGATTCCAGGGAAGTGTGGAAATCATTTCATCAGCATTCCTATTCAGAAGTTAGAAATGTTTTTCCCATAGAAATCATGATATGCCTGATAACTAAAGGTCTAAAGTTCAAAAGCTAGTCTGTAAATGCCTATTTTCAATGCACAATCCAGCTGGAATCAAACACAAGTTCAAAAGCATTTTGAACTTACATTTTCTCCCCCAAATTATGCATTATATACAATTCTGTAGGTTCGTATGGAAACCAAACCATCACTTTTAACGTTATTTCTATGGAAAAGTGCATTTTCTGCTCTCAACAACAGGCACCAATATAAGCTTTTGAAAATACATTCATTCATAAATTAGGAGCTGTTTGCTTCTCAAGGAGTTCCCCAATATATTAAATATTGTGAGAAGTAGATCTACTGAACATCTTCATAACGTTTATGCTTTAAAATAGTCCTTGCAACCATTTACCAACTGCATTGTCTGAGGCTACCTGACCTCTCAATTCTTACGTAGCCGGGACGAGCCCTGTGTGTTTTGCCTGATTCCCACTGGCTCTGAGCACAAGCCTTAACCCGTTCAGACACAGCAGAGCAGGAAGTGAGGTGAGGCCCAGGAGACAGGAAACAGCCCAACCATACCTGGGCTCAACGCTGGCAGCAATTATGTGTCACCTGGGGAGCTTTTACAATCATCCATTTTGGGGGCCCCGCACCCCAAACACTCTGATTCAGTTTGATCAGGGTGGGTCACCGGAATTCTTTTAAAAGCTCCCCGGGGGATACTAAAATGCAGCCAGGATCGGAAGTGGTGTGGTGGGATACCAGCCCATCTTAGTGGATCACGTTCATAAGAGGTTGTCTCTCTGAATCCACGACCCTATGGCTCCAGACCTTCCTACCTTTACTAGCGCTGCGGAGCCGATCTACCGCCTGTTTCTTACCATTCCGTCCAGCTCTCTGAACTCAACTTAGGCTGAGCTGACCCTTGAACCCTACCGGGCACCTCCAGGCTAGACCCTCTGTGGCCGGTGGCGCTGTGTTGTTACATGGGTCCCACAGACTCTGACGATTACTACATAGCGGGGTGCACTGTGTAACTGTTCACTCTGCGTTGCTGCCATCAACCACTCCCCCTGGTTTCAGCACAGGCTTGTCTTCTTGTATCACTCTTTAGCAACAAAACATCCCTCTTAAATAAACAAGGTTCCCTTGGTACTCATTGTAAGTATAAAATGATATCATTTATATATTTTAAATAAAATGACAAAAATCAGTCAGAGTGCAAAACTTGTGGCTTAAAACCACTAAGGTTTTAAAGGACTACTTTAAGAAAAGAGTACAGGGGGCTTCCCTGGTGGCGCAGGGGTTGAGAACCTGCCTGCCAAGGCAGGGGACACGGGTTCGAGCCCTGGTCTGGGAAGATCCCACATGCCGCGGAGCAACTGGGCCCGTGAGCCACAATTGCTGAGCCTGCGCGTCTGGAGCCTGTGCTCCGCAACAAGAGAGGCCGCGACAGTGAGAGGCCTGCGTACCGCAATGAAGAGTGGCCCCCGCTCGCCGCAACTAGAGAAAGCCCTCGCACAGAAACGAAGACCCAACACAGCCAAAAATAAATAAATAAATAAATAAATTTATTAAAAAAAAAAAAAAAAGAAAAGAGTACAGAGTAGATACCAAAAGAACAAAGCATGTGGACTTAATTTAGCAGGGCTCCAAATAATCATGGTAGCCTCACATTAAAGCAGAGCAGAGCAATAAGTATACAAATAAAAAATTTTCTATATGTCAGTAGTGAATAGCAATAATTCTGACTTGCCTATTGCAAATAATACAAAGTAAACTACTCAACTGATATGTAAGTAACTAGCATTTAATTTAAAATATTGATATACACAGATGTCAGCAAACTATGGTCCATATGTAGTCTACATTGGGCCTGCCTCCTGACTTTCTAATTAAAATTTTACTGGAACACGGCTACACTTATCCAATTAGGCATTGTCCAGGGCTGCTTTTGCACCGTGGTAGCAGAGATAAGTAGTTGGGACAGAGGTTGCATGGTCCGCAAAGCCTAAAATATTGACCGGCTGGCCGTTTACAGAAAAAGTTTGCCAATGCCTAGGCTATGAACTGTACTCTACCCACTGTAGTTATAGAGTTTATTTTAGAACAAGAGCCTGTGATAGATTATCAAGGTCAATATTTCATCAGTTGTTTGAATTTCTTACAAAAATGGTACTCTAGGAAGGAGAGTACAGTAAAAGTAAATGTGCTGAAGGATTTCACTTACATCCTATAAGAAATGTATATATATCCTTAGAATTTCCCCTAACGTACTTTGAATTAAAAAATTGGGATATCTATTTATTTTAGGGAAAAGACTTATTTTAACTGAAGTTTTCAGCTTCAACTTAAAAAAAAAACTTTAGATAAAAGTTAAATATTGGTTTTAAAGGTGTTTAAGAAAACTTTCAATAATCGTAATTACAAATTACCTATTGTGTTTTATTCTGAAACCAAAAAAATGTGTTCTACCTTCATGAACTGCTCCAGTTCCCACAGGTTCATATCTATCATCTACATCACTTCCTGCAAAGACACCATCTTCGGGCTGCAGTTCTCCTGCTGGTCCGTCCTGTTCTTGGTGCAGGTCCTCTCCTTGAACAATGATAATGAACAAAGTGACACAGGTCTACAGCAAGGGCCCCAGGCAGCAGCCCACACAGACACAGACGCCCCATGTGAAAGGCTGCCACATACCCACTTCAGCTGCTTGGCATGCCCTGCCCCTTTTCTGGGCCACTGCACTTGCTGAAACTCTGTCCTCTCTCTGGCCAAGGGCTAGTCCACCCGAGGGGGTAACAGGTCTTCTCTCACTAGAACATAAACTCACCAAGGACAGGGACCTCACATATTTTGGTGACTATGTATGCCCAGCCCCTGGGGCCATGACTAAGCCATAGGAAGTTCTCAATACATATTTAATAAGTGAATAAATGAATTCAGAATTCTTACTATATTTGCCTCTTTAATTATCACTAGGTCAGAGAAAAGGTCACCTTGCGACCTTCCACTGAGAACTGACGTAAAATTCCATGTAACAATCTTAAGTAACTCTCTGCAAATATTCTATTACACAGAACATCAGGCCACCAGCTAAACCGTATGCCAGGTCATCCTCACTGGTTCAGCTGCATTATACATTGCTTCTAAAGGTTCCTATGTTCAGCCTTTAAGTTATGCTAAGATGCTCATTTTCTCTTCTGAGACTTCCACGATACACTGAACCATTCTGCTTCTCTTGTGAAGATGCTGGACATGCTGCATTACTCCACTGCCGCATGGGTTAGCTTGTCATCGTGGTGTAAGACATTCTCCCAGTCGTAACTTGCCATGGCCTCAAGCAGAGGACGCTCTAGATGCAGCACTCTAACGCGAGAACTCAAGGGAACCAGACTTAGGTGTGCAGAGCAGTATTGCTCTAGGAGTGTGCGGTCTGGGATATCTGACTCCAGATCTAGGTCTGTCTCTAGACCAGCTGTGTGACCCTGGAAGAGTTACTTAATGACTCTGTGCCTAAGATTTCTCTTCCATAAAAAAAGAAATAGTAAGAGTACCTACTCACAGCATCGTTGTGAGGACTGAAGCACTTAGAAAAAAGCCTGGCCCATAATAAGTATTTAGGTTTTATTGCTGCTGTGCTGCTTCTGCTGTCGTTAATATTTTTACCATCATCATCTCAGTAATAACAATACTACTACTTCTACTGCTACAGAACTGCCCCCCACCACACTGCAGGACAGTGTCCTTAGTCGCTTTACTTCTGGTGTGGCCCAGGGATGCTCTCAGGTGTTACTGGACTATCAGGCCCTTTTATGTTGACACTATTTGTTTGTCTTCTGTCTTCTCATCACAGCCTGCTATCTTGTTTCTCTCCTCAGTTGAGATCTTCTGCTTCTCAGCAAACCAATCACCAATTCTTCCTGTCACTAACCGTACAACTCTTTTTCTTCTTTTCTTCTTGCCATGTTCCTTTTCCCTCACTCTCATTTACTCAGTCTAATTTTACAGTTTTCGTGTGAGCGGGACTGAGCTCTTTCAGCCATCTACTCAATGGAAGCCCCTGCTCTCCTAGGGAAACCAACCGAGCACCGTACACTGTCTGTGAGTCTCCACGGCCCAGGGACAGCCTGCCATGAGGAAAACAGTCTCCTGAGAGTTTGCTAGACCTCACCGGAGGCACTGCCATGCCCTCTTGCAGCTGCGGCACCAACCCTATGAGGTAGCAATTATCCCACTCTGAAGGATGAGGGGCTTGAGGAGCTTGACTAAGGCCACACAGCTAATAAATGCAACTGCAGGACCCAAACCTGACAATGAAATACAGAATAACAGGGACAGAGAGTCTACTCTAGAGACGGTGTCAGGGAGGCCAAGTTTGGTCTGATAAGATGTGAAGACTGGAACACACACACGCACACACTAACAGAAGAGAGAGCAAGTTAAAGGCCCCATGGTAGGGACAGGCCTGGCAATGACAAAGTAAAAAGGGAAGGCCAGTTGAGCTAGAGAAAAGTGACCAAGGGGAGAGAGAGACCAGGCCCAGACAAGGCACAGTGGGCTTGGCCACATCAAACAGGGGGTGTAGAGGAGTAAAGATGGAAACAGGGGCCCAAGTGGATGGGAAGAGGGGATGGTGGTAGCTGACACACGGCAGAAGTCAAAATACGTTTTGGAGGCAAAGCTGAAGGGATCGGCTGATGGATTACATATGAGGGGAGAAGAGGAGAGAGAAATCAAGGAAAACTCCCAGGATGCTAGCTTAAGCAACTAAGTGGATAGGGAGACCATTAACTAAAGACTAGAATAAGAGTAAAACATTTTTGCAGGTGAGCAGGGGAGCTGTGAGATGGAGAGGAATCAAGAATTCAGTTTTAGGAACATTTTAAGTCTGAGATACCCATAAAACATACAAATAGAGATAAGAATATGCAGTTAGATAATCCAGGAGCTTAGGTGAGCAATCAGGGCTGTAGATATATATTCAGAAGCAATATTTAATATTTAAATAATATTTAAAGTCATGGCCTGTGATTTTCTAAGGAGAAAGTCTTGATAAAGAAGAGGTCCAAGGAACACAATCCAGTGCTAGCCTGGATTTCTCTCTCCTCTGTCTGACATCCTGCACCCACCCACCTAAATGTCTACCACACCTTTCACTTCCTTCTTCCCCTACCTTTGGAACCTTTGGTGAAATTTAGTTTGACCAACCATCTCGACTCACTTGTGTCACTGGTACCACCTCCCATCTCATCTCCCTGCTGACATCTCCTTCACCTTATTTTTCACGCTGACAGAATACACAACACTCCTTCACACCCTCCAATGGTTCCAACTCCTCTTAGAATCAAGTAAAAATATCCTTCCCTTCATCTCTCCACCTCCGTTCAGACCCTTTTGGCCTCTGGACTTTCACACATGCCATGCCCTTTGCTTAAACATTACTCTTTACTAATAGCATTTGCCTGGCAAAGCACTACACCATTCTCCAGCTCCTAAATCAGTATGTCATTTTCTCCAGGAAGCCTCTGCTAACCCCACATAGCATCACGTGTTTCACCATCACAGCACTTACCTCAACATATTGAAATCAATCATGTATTGAGATTGCATCATCCTTGTGTTAGGTTAAAATAAAAAAAAAAAAAAAAGATATAGGACGGGAAAGCCTGCGTTTGCTTATACAGGAAGATATGCTCAGGTGAAGTAGCTTTTCTAGCTGAGAAGAAACTGGTAATCAAAGGACACAGGCTCCTAGACCCCTAGCAGCCCAGGGCAAAAACCTACAACGCAGCCAAAGCTGCCAAACGCAGCCAACGGAGCACAAATGGAGCTGCGTGGAGTTCACACTGAACTCCAGAATACCTAAGACTGAATAAGATACTTTAGCTGGCCTGCAAAAGCCCAAGTTAAATGATAGGGAATTCTGTTTGTTTTTAAGAAACATTATTTTTTTCCTCCAGGACTACCTTCAGCTCACACCAGACCACTGGAAGTATCCGGATACCATGTGTTCTGCCCTCTTCAAAATCCTTCTGTTACATTTCGGGGTTATATTCTGTGCTTTTATCAACAGATGCTTCAAGAAACAGTCTTATAAAATCTTAAAAACGCTGGTTTCTATAGTATCATTTAATATTCTCTGTACAGAACTTAACATAAGAAACTTTTTAGATTCTTTAAGTAAACAGCATGTTTACTTCTTCTCTAGTAATATGACCTACATAATTTAAAGTTTCCCCTTTTTTGCTTTGGCGGCCACCCAAGCATTCAGTATAATTTGAGGGCTGAAGACAGCTCCAGGAGAGCCCATTACAGCTCGCTTGGTTCTGTTCTATTCCCCTCCTCCTGGTTGCTGATGTATTTGTTCTGGATGTATCATTGGTCTCTGTTTGCTTATTCTCTTAACAATAAAATGGGGAAAAATAAAATGAGTGTAGTGTTATTTTAGAAATACTTGTCCTCCAATAGCTTTTTAAAAAGCCCACTTAATTATTATTTAAATTTCAAAATAATGTCCAAGTCATTTTAGGTAATTAACCATTATTTTAGTAATGCATGAAACATAGATTTTAATTCATACCATGTTCTGCGTATACCGTTTCATCAAGAAGTGACTGAACTTGTTCTTGTACTTCATCTTCAATATTCTGAGGCCCTAAAATAATTAAAACATAACTAAGTAGAAAAAATCTAGACATTAACGTAGAACATGAAATATGGCCTCCACATATACACATTAAAATGAATATATTGGACTAATCAACTATGTACTCTTTTCCTATCAGCTTAGCCCTTTTTTTAATGTTGGCAAATATGGTAGATATTTAAAGTTGGGTTTATTTTGACAGCAGATATAAATGCTAAACGACTTCATAAGATTTTAAAACATAGGAAACTAACTCGGGTTCAGATTTCTCTTTAAAAAAGAAAACCTCACTCAGAGCAAAATTATTTCAGTTTCTAGTTAACAAAATTCACACTAAAGATAGAAAAAGCAAATGGGAAGGGCAAAGCTTTCAGAAAAGGAAGTACTGGGAAATAAAGACAAAATGCGGAAGAAGAGGTCAATAAAATTAAAGTACATGGTCAACCACTGTCTTTCCCAATAGTCAGGAGGAAGGGCTTCCTGGCTGGTGTGAGGGCTGGGACGGTAGCTGCCCGCTCCCAGGAGGTGTCAGGAAGCGTGAGCAGAAGACCTTACAAGACGATCCTCCCAGCTTTGGAGAACCTCAACTGACAGTCACATCTGTCATAATGTAAATTACAGACGTGAACAACGTTAGTAATGACATTGCGACTACACTGGGGTGCTTATCGGATTATCAGGCTTATTGCAACATCATACAACAAACAAGAAGCTATAATTACATTGACACTATTACAAATTTTCTAACAGACACCATCTATGTTCAATAAACAGAAGTAGCACCACACGTAGTATCATGAATGCCATCACATGAGATAATGCCAACGACATCAGTTATACTGACAAACTGATCTTCAGTGACAAAAACAGAATAAGTTAATCTGAACTTCAGATTGAAAAAAACTGTAAGACTCTACTATGCTAATTATACTACAAAACCATTTCTAAAGCACAGAGTGCCTTCTATTTTTATAGATGTTTATATTTCACAGACTACTTTTATACATATTCTCACAGAATTATAGGAGACCTTCCCAATCTCTGTTCTTCCTTCACACAATGCCCACGATAGCTTCCTAGCAGAGTTCCCAGTTTTACAACTGCTGACAGCACCAACCACAGAAAATATAATGTGAGTAAAGAGAAGTAGAGATTGGCACTCTGTCCCTCGGCTTAAACCCTTTAATGGCTTCCTTTGCCTGAAGAGATGAAAATCTAAGTTCCTTGAAGCCCCAGAAGGAAATGCAAGACCTCCACAATCTAGCCTTCACATGCCTCTCTAAAATCATCTGCTACCAGCACTGGCTTAGAACTTGGTGACTGCGCCATGCTGTTTCCTCTTTCCACGAGTCTCTGATGCCCCTCCTTTCCCCTGGGGAAGGTGAGTAAAGGCAAACAAAACAAAACAAAACAAAAAAACACCAGGCTGCAGTGAGTTAAAAACTACGTGTAAATAAGGCAAAAAAGCAACTGCAAATTCTTCTTTCAAAAGTGTAGCTAGTACAACAAGGAGAGAGACTGGAGGGCAGATGGAGAGAACTATAGGGATCAAAGGGGTGGCTATTTCATTGTATTTTAATGAAAGATATGTACCTCTGTTTATAGAATAGGTGGGTAGTCAGAGAAGACAGAAGGTAAAGACCTAGGTAAGAGGAAGGTTGAGAAGGCAACGTTTAAACTAAATCAAATATCACCAAGAAGTTGAAAAGGATATGAGGTGATAACAAACTGAAGGACTTAGGAGGACAAGTTATCAGTAATATGCAAAGAGTAATATGAACAAAGAATAAAAAAAGGAGGAGAGAAAGCAAATAGTATATTTCGGAGTAAGTACCAGCTTTGAAAACCAAGATTTTTAAAAATTATAAATTAATCTAGTACAAAGTAAAACTGAGGTGCTAAATCCAAATATACATTCAAATTATAAAACTTAAAAAAAAAAAAAAGAAAAACATCACTCTTGCTCTGAAGCCATGGTATGATTACAGCAATTCTACAGGAATGGGAGAGAGAGAGAGAGAGAGAGAGAGAGAGAGAGAGAGAGAGACAGGAAATTCTCCTGGGATTATTTGAGCAACAACAAAAAATAAGAGCAACATACTGATTTTTATTAAAAGGAAGGAAGGTAAATCAAATAGTATTCACCAGTACCTAGTGATAAAGTCAGCCCAAGTACTGATAACATCTGGACTCAGCAATAAAGTTGCCAGTTAATATGCAGTGTCATACCTAACACTTCCAATAGGTGGCAAAATGAAACCAAATTTTTGAGAACTACTGGGTAAATGAAAAATGTACAGAAATTAAATAGTACCTTGCAACAAAAATCAAAGCACGAATAGGAAATGATAGTAATGGAACCAAATTTCATTTACCAATTTATTAAGAGATTTCAGGAGTTTTCATCCTATGGGCCACAGGCCCTTGAGTGACTGAGGAAATACTTGAAATGAGCTATGAATTCATGCAGATGTAAAACAGGTTTCACAGAGGATCACACGGAGGCCTGAGAAGTCTTTTGTTGTAGACAGGAGACTCATATTAAAAAGACTGGAAACACAGTAGACCTACTCTATTAAATAACGTGACCAAACTAGTGTACAGTACGCGTGTCATTTTACTTTCAATGTAATATGGCAGAGTAGTCCTGGACTTGGAATTAAGAAACATGGCATTTAGTTCACAATGTTTCTAACTATGTTCAGACAAGGAGAAACCTCCTGTGCCTTGGATTCTTGATCTCAAAAATTACAACGATCCTGTATAAACTTTTTCTAGAAAAGAACAGAGTTCACTATAAAGCTTCAGAAGACAAGAAGAGAAAGCATTTCATTATTCTGCAAACATTGTGAAACAAAATGATAGGTAAAACATGACTGTGGAAAGTGCTACCTGGGACACCTGGCAGCTGAGGTGCATCCAGTCAGAATTAGAGGAAAGCTTACCTGGCCCCTCCAGAACCTGATCCTGCAGCCAAGGGTACGGCGCGGCCTCTTCTGGCGGGACTGTTGGCTTTGGAGCAGATCTTTCTTTAAGGCCTGCATTTTTATTCACAAAATTAACTTAAGGTTTTTTTTCTTTTTAAAAAAATTTTTGACATGTTAAACCAAGTAAAATAATGTTTCCAAACACTTCATCAATACTGCCAGTAATTCAAAGTTTCCAAGACTTTATATTACATGAAAATGTTGATATGCTTAAAAACTGAAGTAGGAATAGTTTGTTCTTTAACTTCATCTGGGCCTTTAACATCTCTTTGCCTAAATTAACTTTTCATTTAAAAAATAATAATAAATCATTGTTTGAATCTTCACAAATCTCTAAAATATAGTCACAAAAACAATAAGCAAAGTAAAATAAAAAGTCATATCTGAACTTGCCAAAAGAAAATTCAGTATGAGTTCAATCTCCTCTCGTGTTCGTAAGGGACTAATTAACTTCTAACTCTTGGACTCCGAATTCAGCAATAAGACAATTAAGATACTCTGGAACCTTCTACTGTTATTTGCATGCACTCCATATTTTGATTTATATATAATTAATTATTCTTCTTGAAAACTATAGTTAAATATGAGAGGAAATAATACATAAGTCACTATATACAATCTTCTAAAGGTAACATTTATGAGCAATATTATTCCATAAAAAAATACGGAAAAAAAGTTATGTTTTTCCTTTTTTGTCTTAAGGAAGATAAGACATCAGGGTAAATTAACATGAAAGATGATTTTTAAAGTCAATGCTGGTCTAAAATCTATTATACTGCTAGTTCTTTGATATTTTATATGTAGCACATTAAAATACATCCTCAATTAAATACAACTATTTAGAAAACTAAATTAGATTGTCATGAGCCTGACAATTCCATTTACCAAACCCTGGGCTCTTCGGTACCCCACCGAGAATCTTGTACCAAGAGTAGCTACTATAGAGCATGTGTTCTGCATGTCAATAGCTGGAATGAAAAGGTCAGGACAGAACTGAGAGGCCTTTTCTAATCTTACGCAGCTTTATACAACTCATTGGAGATAATACTATTGCAGTCTGGAAAATCCTCATTTCAATGTCACTTACTCTTCTGTTTTGGTTCTTTATATTTTCCCTTATTGTTCCCTTTTCTATAGCTCTTCATTTTTCTCCCACTGACAAAAACACCCTCCCACCATCCTCTCCCAGATCCTAAAAAGACATTGAAACAGATTCACAGGATCCCACCTCATCATTTATATTTCCTCTAGTTACTTATTTCTGATACGACTTACCCAAAAAACCTAACGTTAGAAAACAAACACCAATACATACAGTCGTGTTCTACTCCTAACTAGAGATTCCTGAGAAAGCATACACACATAGGCACAGATCCTAATTGTAATTCACTTTCAGGGCATGGGGGTAAGGGATGAAGGCTTATTAAAACATCTCATTTCAAATTCCAAATTCAGGGCTGAAAATTCCCATGCCCTTTTCCACTTAAATAACCCATGCTTACGTCTCTTAACTGTTACTGGAACAGGTATGGACTTACTCACGGCCAAGTTTTGCTGAATGAACAGGCTAAACTTTGAGTCTTCAGAATCAAGTCATTTATCTTTGCACTCTCAGCATCTCAGAAAACACCTGGTACATAGCAGGTGCTCAATAAACTGCTGCAAAAGGGCTGAGCACACCCCGTGTGTGACTGCTCTGCTCTTTAAAGGGCTGCAGACTCTCTGCAGGGCCAAGGCTATAGCTGCACCAGCGAGGTTTAGGGCTGTAGAGGAGGCAAGGGGGACTCACATCAATTTCCCTGCTACTATTTACCAACGAGATGCCTATTTGTGCTCTAGCAGCATCCACCATTTCAGTACCACAAGCCTAATTTGCCCGGACGGTCCGGTTTGTCTTTTGTTCTGGTATAATGACTTCACTCTCAAAAGCATCTCAGTTTGGATGAAAAACTACAGGGTCATTCTTCACTAATCCCATCTGTAGCAGGCTTTCAAAACTGTGCTCCATGGGTTCGATAAGCAGTAAAATATTCCCCCATCAAACAATAAAGATTTAAGCTGCCTGAAAATCCCGTTCTTACTGGATTCCGAGAAAAGTTTCATTTGAAAAAAATTCTGATCCTAAAAGTGCTTGAAAACAACTAGTACATCAATATTCAGACCCACAATGCCCCTAATAAACAGCTTTCTCTAAATCAGCTGGGAGTTATTGGTCTCTAAAATTGACACTGTAAAACGTGAAAAACAACAGGAGAAAGCAAAAGCGCATACCAAGAGAAAATACTGAGTAGTTTTCTTTTCTGTCCAAAGCAGCAGCTGAATTGTAAATGTACTAATACCTGGTCACAGCTATTTTCCAGAGGTGAAATCAGTGCAAAAATAAACTATTTTGTAAACTTCAAAGAAGCTGAAGATCACATTAACACATCTCTTTCCCCAGACCCTTATAAACTTCCTAATATTTAACAAAAACACATTTTAGAATAATTCTTATTGTTTTGATAACCCATATGGAAGTTTTTACTGTGATGTTTCCAAAATTTTTTCTGTTACCCAAGTCCATTTTAATCCATGAATCCATGAAGTATTCCCCAGAAAACAGTGGTAAATCCATGTCTCATACAAGATTTTAGGCAAAAAGTAAACAAAAATTAAACAAGAAAAATAAATACAAATAAGGCAAAGGAAAGGTTTTCAAATTGGATTTATTATGAGGTACACATGGCAAGGATACAGCTCTGAAATAAATCTTCAAAATCAGGTTATGAAATGAATGTATCGGTTCTGATGCTGATGTGACTGCAACCAACAAAACACCGACTCACACTGGCTTGAGCAAGAAGGAAATTTATTATTTAACAGCAGGTCGGCTGGCTCTCAGCCCTGGCTTCGTCTTCAGGGCGGCAATCCGGGCTCTCCCAGCTGCAAGCTCCTCTTTCAGACAAGACGATGTCCAGAAGCAAAGGACCACCTCTTGTTCTGCTTCTCTTAGGCTTGAGGAAGTCTTTCCTGGAACTTCTCACCATTCTTCCCTTTCAGTTTTAATAGTCAGAACCAGAACCCACTTCCATTCCTAAACTGGCAAGAGCAGGAGGACGACCACAGTTGTTTGACAGTGATTATCTAGGGCTGAATGAACGTTGCACATCAACCATGACAGCTCCTGCATGATTTGGAAAACCAACTAGTTCCCTTAAAACACACCTTGTTTTTAGTTCTTTGAGCACATGAGACAAATTCGGAAAAATTTTTTTAAATGTTTACATTTAATAAACGTATAAATTTTCTTCCAATTGTAATTTAAAAATGGAGTAAGTTATAAAAAGGAAATGAAATGAGCACTTTAAATCAACCATTCATAGCAAATTTAATTACCTGATACAATTACTCTAGCCCAATATCAGCTTACTTCATTCACTACTACCCAACTACACCTGACCATAACGGGAAAGAATAAGTGGATTTCCTTCCCATAAATATGTAACATTTTAAAGGTTACTAAATTGCATATTACATTCATTCATTCAACAAATATTTAGCACCCACTAATGCAAAGCATTGTTCTATAGAAAAGCAACACACAAAACCCCTACCCGCCACAGGAAGGGATCAATTAAAAAGATAAGAAACATGAACTCTTTAGAGTATAGCACATGGGGAAAGTGGCAGGCCCTTAGGGAAAGGGGGCGGGACTACTTACAATGAACTGATGAGGAAAGGACTAGCAGAAAAGACTGGAACAGGTTCCTGAAGAACATCAGGGATGTGGCCCTGTGACTTACACCGGGGAAGAGTCTCCAGGTAAAGCTCTGGACCAGCAAGTACAAAATTCCTCAGCAGGGAGGGTGCCGGGAGTGAAGAATGACCAGGTGGCCAACACAGCTGGAGAGCACGGGCCTGAGGACCAGAAAGGTCCTGGACATCGGACTTCCCTGGCAGTCCAGTGGTTAAGACTTTGTCTTCCCATGCAGGGGGTGCAGGTTCAATCCCCGGTCAGGGAGCTAAGATCCCACATGCCTTGCAGCCAAACAACCAAAAACAAATAACAGAAGCAATATTGTAACAAATTCAATAAAGACTTTAAAAATGGTCCACATCAAAAAATATATATATATATTTAAAAAAAAAAAAAAAAAAGAAAGAAAGGTCCCAGACACCCAGCTCGCACTCTGAATGAGAGTGAAGGATTCGCTTTTCGTAAGAATCATATACAAACTGCTTTCTCAACAAAATGTGGGCCAGTAAGGATTATACATAGTGTGATGCTTCATAGGCTCTCACAATCTTAGCCCATAAAAGCTAAGACATTTTAAAAATTAGTTTCTCAATCTTTGATTTACTAATTCAGTGGCATACAGAGGAATAAAAAGTTTGATCTTACCCATCCAGGTTACTCCAGCTGCTGTGATTCTTGCAGGCAAGTGCTCGGGGCTGCTGCTGTCTCAGATGCAAGCAGTCTAACATGTTAGACTGGGGTATAAATCAATATACCCCAAGAACAGCGCTAACCGGTACACGAAACTTGAGAAATATTCTGGGAAATCAATAAACCAGAAAGGCACACGTACTAATTGGCCATGCTAATCCTTGCTGTTGTTCTTCGCTTGTATAATCAGCAGGTACAATCTTGGCAGGTATCCCAAGAGCAGCCCTACTGCCAGGAACTATAAGAGCTTCCCTGACATACAGTAAGAGCCATTCCAGATTCAAATCATTTTCACATGACCCAAGGTGGACAGACAGGCTTCAGGAAGAGGATGACATAAATCTCAAAAGAATTAAACACTGCCAAAAAGATTCCTAAGAGCCTGGTTTCAGGACCAATGGAGGGACTCCACAAAGATGGGGTTGGAGTGGACTCAGTTTAACATCTCACAACAGGAGATCACGTGTAGGAGCTTAGGAACATCAGCCAAGAGGGCTGCCTTTGAATTCCATTTGAATCCCATCTTGAACACATTACCACTGCTACAACTTTGGTCTCCACAAGTATGGAAAGCGGATAAAACAGTAACTCATTAGAAGGCTTTTAAGAATTAAATGAGATAATTTAAGCCCAGAAAATACATATTTTCCCCATCAGTTAATGTTTTCCTTTATTTCTTCTAAAGAAACAAATCTACCTCTCCCTCCCGCCTGCCTTGCACACATACACACAACAACATGAACAAAGCTTAAGGCAACTTACAAGGTGGTTAAAACAATTACTGAAAAAGCTTCTGGGTTTTTCCTTAAAAAATTTTTTTAAACATTTTTCACCTTTCTAATATTACTAACAGTGTATACAGACCTGAAATGTATTTTAGTTATCTACTCTATATGTTAACCATTCAATAAACATCCATTGAATGCCTGTTAATGTCAGTTACTATGATAGGTACTGGACATAAATCATAGTCTAATAACAAAGTCCCGGAATGAAGCAAAGTGAAGAGCATGATAATTGGAAGGCACACAATCCAGCCACCTGGGAGGATCAGAGAACGTGAGGACAGATGTGATGACTTAGCTGGATACTGCGAGAGAGGCAGAAGGCAGCCCACCACACAGTGGGAGCATGTTGTACGCAGAGGGGAAGTGGGCAGGACAGGCAATAGTCCAGTTTATTTTTTCTCCATCCCCTGTTTAGCTCAGAGCATTTCATTGCAGGGACTGTATCCGCAGGGCCTAGAACAGCCCCCAATACACTGCAGATACTGTGAATATTTCTTCAACGAATCAATAAATGGGAAATAGAGATGACACAGCATGTGGGTCTTTATTTCATTATCAAAAACAACACAGCAACTTTAAGTATATGCCTTCCTCTAATCTCTTTGAGAAGAAATATTTGAGGCAAGGAAGAAGTAAGTGACAGACAGACCTCTATGATGGATAGATGCTAATAAAGAGTGATAAATACATACATGAAGTGAAATCAAATGAGGTATGAAATGAGAACAAAGAAAAATAGATGATATTCTGCTCTGTAGGGCTTAGAAAATGGAAGCTTTTGCAGAAATTGATTTCTACGTAAAAATGACATCGAAAACCAGTAATAAACATCTAGTTCATGTGGTTTTATCCTCAGGCAAATGGAGAAGGTAGGGCCTGACACTAAAGATTGTTACTGAGGACTTTTTCCAAGTACCCCCAAACAAGATTTGCATGAGAATAAGCCTTCTGGGTCTGCTATGTAATACTCACCCTTCAGTTTCCTAAGAACAAACACTTTCTCTTTAGATAGAACCAGGGGAAAATGTAAAGAGCTTAACAAAATAAACTAATTCACCTGATAACTAAATGGCAGTGTTTATCAAATGGCAATGTTCTCTTACATTCCTCTAACTGCCTAAAGTTATTGTTGACCAAGGGCTGGGATGAGTTCTCTCTATTCCCAGGGCTCTAACTCTGAGATACCCATTCAGGCTCATCCCATTCAACCCTTCGTATGTGGGCAGCAGCAGGAGGCATGGGGTGAGGAGGAGAGAAGGGGAAAACAATTCCAGAAGGTGCCTGCCTTTGGTGCGGATGAAATACAGGGTATAAATATTCACTGTGTGGCCTGCCCTGCACCTAGCCCCCCTTCTCCCGGTAAAAGCGCACTCATTTCGTGGAGGGACCGGTTCTCCATCATCCCAGTTTTAAGGGTGGCACTCACATGCCCTTGGTCTTGCAGTCACAGCTTGGTTACCCCATCCCCCATTCTGTAAGAATTAGGAATAAATAGGCGCACAGGGGACTCCAGGCTGCCTGAGAAGGAAGGCCACCTCCTGAGAGAGTCCAAAGGTGGAGAGAGAGGTCCAGACCACTGTCTGAGCACCCAGAGCTAGCATAACCAAAGGACAAAACCCACAGCTACCCCTGGGCGTTACGGTCACGTGAGCCAATCAATGTTTTTGGTCCACGTAAGCTAATTGGAATGGATTCACACATGTAACCAGAAGAATTCTGGAAAATACTTAGAAGTAAAGCTAAACGTGTTCCTAATATCCTGAGGAAGAATGATGAATGCTTTTTCCATAGAAACATAGTTACACTGAGACTTGCAGAACTGGAAATTAGGAATTGAATAGGCTTTTGTGGACTGGATAGAAAACCTCTAAAGACCATAAAATCGCTTCTATGGAAAAATGTGTTCTGGGTACAAAGCAAACTTATAAGTAAGCTTTTCACACTTACACTGGGTATGAAATTTCTCAATTATACCGTATACTTAAGACTACACTTTATTTCTTCATAACTTCATAATTTCTTCTAGCCTTTACATTTCACATCTTGTGTTTCCATGTTGTAGCAGTATCCTTTAAATAACTAAGCATTCTTGAAGTTTTATACATATGTAACATTTAGAATTACTTTTATTTGCCCGCTCAGTGATCTCAGTAAAACAAAGTAGGACCCAGTACACCCATTTTACAATGATACGTTAGTTACAAAGAATAAAAGAACTTAACTATTTGCCTCACAATCTGTTGATAAAAGGAGTGGGAATCATAGCCACAGTGCTTCCAAACTTTTAACAACTGACTGAAACAAGTTGGTAGAATTATTACCATTATTCTGACAAAAGAAAGGGAAGCACGAGTGCTAACAACGTACCAGCCACTCATGCACAAACACCTTGATGGAAAGGAGAGAAAAACCAGCATTTCCAAGTTGCATTTTATAGTGAACTGAGTAACCGATTTGGAGAATTGTTACCAATGGGCATTAACAGAAGGAACAGTGGAAGACACAGGAGAAAGGAATAAAAGTCTGGAGACACAGACTAAATCAGCAGACCCATTTCATGGAAAATGACATTTACAGTTAACTTAAATCACTAAAAAAAATTTGTTTCCATTGGCCGTGCGGCATGTGGGACCTCACTTTCCCATCCAGGGATGGAACCCGTGCCCCCTGCAGTGAAGCACAGAGTCCTAACCACTGGACCGCCAGGGAAGTCCCAAACCATTAACATTTAAAATCATACTTGTTTGCTATCTTTCTTTGTTTTCTAATGGAAGTACATACAGGGAGTCCTTATTACCCAAGTAATCATTATGAGAACCTCTGAAGTTACAAAGTTGGATGGCTACACAGGCCATAACACTACAAAATACTCTCTATGAGCCAATCTCTGGCAGAATTAATTCCCCGGGATTAATTCAAACTTTCATGCTAACAGATTTATGTGAATTTCTTTACCAGTCTCTCCCTCATTTTGAAATGCTGTGGGACCGCCTATACACAATGCAAATCATCCATAAAGTAAAACTGAAAATCTTGAAAAAAATAAGATTGCAAATAGTTGATTACAAGCGATGTTAGAAATAATTGAAATTCACACACAAAGCCATTAACCAATGAAACACAGAAATGACACACCACAACTGAAGGAAAAATATCAATGATTATAAAGTTCTTCCAAAGAAAGTATTCTGAACACTATAGGATAACAGATTCCTGGAAAAACTGATAAGCTCTCAAATATTTTTGTAAAACTGACCGTCTTTACGATGACTGCTACTCACATGGGAAATGTTATCATACAAAGGAAAATTATGCCAAGAATGTCATTTTTTAGAATTCTATGCATCACCTTAGTGTAGCTTAAGTAATGTTAGTGGTATAACAAAATACATTTATACTCAGTATTTAATTTTCACTTTTCAGGATTTTTTCTGACTCCCAACTACCTCAAGTTATCTAATTTTTGTCCCTGTTTTTAGTTGACATTTCAAAAAGGTGACCTTTCTGGTTTTAATTATCCTTACATAACAATATGAAGCAGCAGAATATAGAAATAACTACATACCGAATAAAAAATTAAGTAAAACTGAGAAAGCAAGCATAATTTTAACCCATTAATCATGACCAAAAGCATATTTCCACTAAGTTTTTTAGGTGAACAGTAAGGGCCAATGCATCTGAGTAAAGTGTCGCCTCAACTTCAATAAAATTCAGTTGAAACCTTTATTTACTGAAGAAAATGGAAGGAAAGAATAAAAAGAAAGTAAGCCAATTCCCAGTTCTCAAGAGCTCTTGAAATATTTTTAATATTTTAGGACAGGAGTTTCAATTCTTGAGTTGCTATTCAAAGGGAAACTCAATGATAGAACTAAAATATTTCCAGGTGCTTTATTAAATAGCAACAGATAATGTTTATATGCTTACGCTGATTAGGGTTAGTCTAAATTTTTTTCACTAATTTCTTAGAATTTAGCATTTATGTACTTTATGCCCCACAGCCATTGACTGTCCTTCAAAAACCAAGGTAAAAATTATTAGAATGCCCTCAGTAAAGGTCATTATAATTTGCTGCCCTTCTCTACAAGGGCGAAAAAAAAAGTTATCTGTACAGAAATTAACACTTAAAATTTGATACATAAATTTAAAAACTCAATCTATTTATCTTAGCAAGACCTAACATCAGGATATATTTTTTAAAGCTTGTAATTTTATGTGGTCAGTGGATATAGTTTTGCTTCTCGTTCTGTCCAGTTCTCAGAGTCTCCCTCTTCTTCTCCCAGAAACCCTTTCCTGCAGGAAGCATTTCATGTGGTTTGAGAGGGAACCCCTCAACCCACACCCAAAGCTTGTGCACAGAAGCCAGCCTGCCCCCGACTACAGGAATGGTCACAGATGCTTCCAGGCCTAACCAGGACAGCCAGAATCTCCCAGGACTTTCCTCCCAGGGCCAGCCCAGAAAACTGCATCTTTGTACAAGGACGGCTAAACTAGAAAAATGTGTCTGGGGCCCCCGGAGGGCCACCCTCCTCCTCAAGTGGTAGCACCTCCATATAGAATAAAGTCAAGTAGAAATCAGCAGAGTCAAGATTTGAGAAGAGAGCTAGGAAGAAACAGCTGATTACAGGTCTGTGCTTGGGATCTATTCATCTCAAGCCAGCGCCCCTGTATTTGCCACCAAGTGAGCCATAAAATTCACTGTGGTTTACTGTGCTCCTATAATCAAACTATAAAAATAATAAAATCCGGACTGATCAACATATGAAGCCCCAGGTTAACCCATGTGACAATTTCTTTGGGACTCAGTTTTTAAACAACAGAATGATAGGGTTGGATTAGAGCTATTAGACTAGATATTCTCTAGGCCTGCCCCCTTGCTGGATAATTTTATTATGTCTGTTGGAATTTTTGTCAACTAAATGTACAGGTGTTTGATTTTAAGCAGTAAAAGGTGTCAGCATATTAAAAAAACAAAAACCACAACACTTTTAGAAAATTTTGCACTTAACGCTTACTCATTTCTGATTTGAAATATCTTTAATCGGGCCAAAATCTCTGTTTTTAAAGGCTCTTCAAAGAAAAAGGTGAAGAATTATTTTAAAAATAAAATAAAAATTTTGTGGCAGCACTTATGATTCAGTTACAACAAATCAGGTTATTCTTCTCAAATTCAGTAACTGAATTTCACCAGCAGTCACGGTTACAGAATTAAGACTTCATGTAGAACAACAGCACAAACCATTTGTAGAAATGCATTTCTTAAAGAAATTTCATTTTATTAAATGTTTTCTGAACTCAATTTTGATCTCAAATTTGCAACTCCATAGAAATGGTAAACAAGTAAGATCAATCAAATATGAAAAATATATGCCATTCCACCAATATAACTGAAAAATTGTGTGATATAAAATGAAAGTATATCCTAATTTGAAATAATTAAAGCCTTTCTGTAACTAGTTTGAGTCTGTAAAGATGTCACAAATAAGCATTCTAAAATTGTTCTTCTACATAAAATTCTTTAATCCAGGACTGTTTCTAGAATTCTCAGAACACAGTGAACACTAAGTATTTATTGGGCAACAGGAGAAGGTGGGGGAGGGATGGTTGGAAAGGGAGAGGCAGGGTGAGGGGTGACGAGTGAGGCAGCACAGGGGGGTGAAAAAGGAGGTAAAGGAGATCGTAAAAGACCGAGGAGGAGAGATGAAAAGGAGTTGAATGGGGAAGAGCCTGGGGAAGGAGCAGCCCCCTGAGAGGGGGGCGGGGGGAGGGGGACGGTGCTGCCTGGGCCTGGGGAGGGAGACACGCAGGCAACTTCGTGAGGAGATGCCCTGGGAAGAGCTGGGGGAAGGACAAGGGGCTGGAGAAAGGAAGTGGAGAAGGAAAAGGGTAGCTGAAGAAGAATGGGAAGCAGGAAAGCAGGAAGGCAAAGGAGGGAAGAAAAACAACAGCTAACAGAGAAGAAGATAACCTCCTACCTACGTGAGTATTTATCCTTCCTGAAACTTACAGATCACTCTGCATATAAATACTATTTAAAATTTTAATATTCTTGCTGAACTCCAGTGAAAATATTCTGTATTAATAAATCATTACAATTCATATTATACATATACATGTCCCTGATGCACGATCAATAAGTTAATAAAAATAGACGTTATTACATCATATTTTTATTACATACTTTTTTAAAGCTTCATCTTTTAAATTTCGAAGCATGAGACAGGTACCTCAGTTTCAAAGAATTTACCTGGCTGAGCACCAGTAAACACAGTCAATGGCTAAATGACACATCTTCCCCAACCAGAGCAACACCAGGTTTTCTATGCCCTTCAACAGCAACTCACGATGAAGAACATGACCATTTCCTGGGATGCCGCTGCTGCAGCTTTAGTTCTTTCTCTTCTGGTTGCTTCCCTTTGCTAGGTGTGCCTGTTTGGCAGAACTTCCCCCTTCCTTTCTATCATCTTTGTCTTTGGGTGCCGCTTGACCAGAAATATCCTTGATATTTGTTGATTTTTTCCTATTTTCCTTGGTTTTAGTACCTTTACCTAGTCCCGCTTTCTCCTTTTCTTTGTCCTTTTTAACCCTAGGAGACTTTTTCCTGGAAACATATGAATCCGCAATTTTCTTCTCCTTCCGGTAATCCTCTTTTTCTTTCTTGCCCCTTTTTCTCTCTTCGTGCTTACTTTCCTTCCTTGACTCAAGCTTCTCTTTTTCCTTCTTGGGCTCTTCTTTAGTGAGTTCTTTAACTTTCCGGTTTTCCAATTAAAGGGAAAAATGTTTATTGAAGTCATCTCTTAATTCATAGCAACTTAGTGCAAAAGTATTGCCTTTTTTTCTATCTCCCCACACACATGAAATGATCATTCAAAAAGTGCCTTTCATCCACTAGTTTTAAATTGCCTAAAAACAGATGCAAACCTCTATAAAGTATCAGCTATAAAAGAAATGCTAGAAACTTGCCATCATTTTTCCAGCTGGCAATATAGTATGATTTGCCTCAAAACAAGGTTAACATGCAATATTAATAAAATGAGTCCAGCCATAAAGGCAGCACTTTACACAGAGTGTTAACAACTCACATATCACAGCTATGACAACATAATTAAAGGAACACTGACAACGTAGGAACAAATTTTCCATAGCTTGCAAGTATTTGTACAAAGATAATTTAAAAGTCTTTAGCGCTAACAAAAAAAGTATGTCCTGAAAATAGCTGTGCTTGCACTCCTTGGAAACAAATATAACGCACAAATGAAAAGTTAAATACCATTTAATTTTCTTAGTTTAGAAAAATACAATTTCCATATGAGTACAAAATTTTAAGTTTGTTATCTACAGCGTCTAAGACGACAAGGAGAACTTCTTTTCTGCTTCTACTCAACATTATGAAATCAGTATTCCTTTAAGTATATTTCCCGTTATTTTACGCAGAGCCACTCCAAGCCAACATCTATGCTGTCCATGCTCACAGAAGAGAGAACAGTTAAACGGAATATACAGGTGATTCCAAATCTCACGTGAGGTGCTGCTTTCAACCTGCTTTAAATAAAGTTGAACAGTGCTGCTAGCAAAAGCTTTGAATTTCACCTTCTTGATTCCTCATTAAGAAATCGTAAGAAGAAGCAAGGTGTTTACTGTACAATGTAGCATTTAAGCAGAAACAAAAAAGAGAAAGATTTCTTTAATATAATAAAACGTGGAAGATGTTTCTGCCCATCAGAATCATGTAAAACTCACAGAGTACAAAATGTTATTCGATTCTTCCTGACAATTTTATTGAAACCTTGAAAACATACAGAATAGAATTCATAAATCCTCAACCACCCTCCACGCTCTCATTCTTCTTCGACGCCGTTCAGAGTAGCACAGATAAGCCGCCCTGCAAGAGCAGAGTGCTGGTGCGATGCTGGCATGTCTTACTCTGCACACGGTTTTTAAAATATTAAATCTTCAATGTTGAATTTGCCTCTCTAGATCAAGGAGTCAAATTATACTTTATTGGCCATTTATTTCATAATAACTTACATAAGAATAAAATGGTAAAAATTCTGTTTTTCTTCCCGGGAATTATTCAGGCGGGATATCAGAGTTAAAACATTGAAATTTCCTAATCTTAAAGTTAAAATACAAATCACAAAACCCTGTAAATCACACAGGAAAAGTCTCACCTGTTAATGTTTCACCAAAATCAAACTACATACAACGTGCCAAGCACTTGAACGCAAAAGAGGATTACAAGTTTATAAAGAAAAGCATGCACTTTCCCCATGCCCCTCTCCCTAAAGGACAGAAATCTTTACACGTGAACAAGAAAAACCAAAGGAATATAAACTAAGGTTGCAATAATAAGCTGTTAGCCTATACAGAATGGTTGACGGGTATAATAATTTTTAATGAATCAAAATATCAAACACAGCAAATTCTACACCGGCATAATGAAATCTAAGTTTTCATTTTACTGAAAACTACAAGTTTGGTCCCACTAGCTTTTATTGTGCTCTAAGACAGCACCATCAGAGCTTTTGGAAAAACGAAATCAATCATTGATGAACCCATCTTTATTTCCGACAGTAACTAAAAAATTTAGACTAAAGAAAGGTTTTAGAAGGTAGATAGGATGTGTATACTGTAAATTTAATGTGTAGTTTAAAGACTGTTCCGAGGTTTTGGTAATCTGAAAAAGGAAATTACTTAAAATTATAGGCCCGAGGCAGAAAACTCTTTAATGAAACCTTGATAAAACTACTTACAACCAAAGGTGCACCCAAAACCAAAAAGCAATAATGTTTAGCATTAGTAGCTGCATCTACAAAACATTATCTATAAACTGTCATGCATTTTCAAGCATTAAACTTGATTCACTCAAGGCTAATTTGAAAAATGGAAAATACCTTTAGCCTTGGTTTTTCTCTTGGCTACCCCACCAGGTCCTTCTGTTGGTGTTTACAAGATGAAAATATGTTACAAACAGAAAATATTAAGGTAATTAAAAAGTAAGTATCTATAAAATAGTTTAAATTGATGCACCTATTAAACAAATTTACTTAAATTCACCATTAAAAAAATACACTCCTGCAACATACAAATATCTATCATTCATATGTCATTTTAGAACCTTACTTTCACTACCTATAACCGAAAAATGCATTTTTAAAAAATCATTGATTTAATCAACTTCACAACCTGCCTTAGGTCTGAAAGAATTGTTGGCTTTAGAGATGTCTAATTACCACAGGCATTTCCCTCTCAGTGGTACCTGATGTCAGTGGACTTCTGCTTGGACACAGATGATCAATTACAAGCACCAGGGGTGAAAGGACCTGGGGACCTTATCTCCCTACTCAATCATCACTGCCACTCAAAAAAAGGATAGCATATTTTGATAGAATTTTACTCTTTACTGTCTGAATAATCATGGCTTTTCTCCCATAGTTTCAAACTTCCTTTATAAAAAATTACATAAATAAGAATTATACTATTATGGAGGTATATACTAACTTTTTTACTCTTCATCTAAAAACTCTGCAAAGGCTTTCTGTTTCTTCTCTAGGCAAATGAAAGTTCTGATAATGTGTTTATTTTTAACCTTCTAACAAATGTCAGGTACCATATACCTCGCCGTACACTTTTTCCAACCAGCCTGTACCTAGCATCCCAACCAACTGATGTTCCCAATTCTATCTCCTGGTCACATAAATGTTATTTTACACACTCACATATCAGCAAACTTTCCAAAGTGGCGTTCCAGGTTGCCAATCCATTTCCTGGGGACACCAGGATAGGAGGTAGGGTGATTTCTGCTCATCCCCTGTGAAGGCAGCACCATGTACAACCTGTCACCCTTCAACTAAGGTCTGAAGTGTCCCAAGAAAGCCCCTAAGCCCTTTCACACATACTCCTGCTGGAAACTGTGGGACCCCCTCTGTATGTTTCTCAAAACCATAATCGCACTCCCACTTCCAGTATGAGATTTTTTTACTCCTATTCTGTTGTTTGAATCACCCTCCACTCCTAAATCTCTTCCCCTCTCTCTGTTCATGGCAATTTGTTTCCATCAAAAGAGACAGTTCATTTGAGAATGGCAATTTATTTTGGTTGAGATATCATCATTGTCATTCTGGAAAAAAAGTATTAGTGTATCTTACCAATGACATTAAAAACAGAAATGTGAATTAACTGTTCCATGTGGCTATCTGTATCTATCCAGTTACTTGATATGCATACATAACCAAAACCAGTGTGTGTGTGTCTAACAACTATTTTTCACAGACAAAGCCCAATTCTTTCTTAAACTCTAGCAAAAACAGCATACCACCTTGTAATACCGAATGCTATCTTGGACCACTCCCCAAGAAAGTTTATTTAGGTAAAATGTCAAACTTATTCTTGTAATGACAGCTTTTAAATACATGGGTATTATCCGATGTGCAAAAGAAGTTAGCATAAAGCATTAAAATACACTTATAATGATGCTAATGTCCCCTCCTGATTCCTGCATGTTCTTGACTGGCGAGGCCTGGATTTCCCCTTAGAAAGCAGAATGGTGGGAATCAGACGATCACCCTACCCCTCCACTATTAGGATATAGTCAAAAGAGCTATATTGATGAAAAGGCTAGAGTTAACACAAATAAGCCAACATATTAGATCAACATCAGATTAGTTGATTAGAAACATGAAAATATAATAAGTACTTGATTTACAACTTTTCCAGTTTGGGTATAAATCCCTGAAGTGATACAAATTAACAACGTGCCACTGTACTATATAAAATTCCAAAGTATCAACCTAAGCTGTCTTTTCTGAACTTAAAGAATATATTCAATCGTTTTTCAATATTTTTGACATGACAAAGCCTGAACTAGTAATTTAAACAACAATCATCATATTCAGTCTCTGAAGGAAAGGGTATAAACAGGAAAGAAAGCACAGCACTTGGAAAACAGAAGGTAATACAGGAGCCCGTCAGTAACAAAAAAAGAGGGGAGAGTCAAGAAAATTCAGGGAATGAATGAATGAATGAATAGAAAATGCAGGATTCTAAAAGTCAAAGTAGCAGTTGTAGAAAGGAAGGAATGAACAAAGGGTTAGGATGAGGACACTACTGAATTCTGTTAGTTAGTAAATGTCCCATACACAGTTTTACAAGGAGTATAAGAGGTGGTCACGTTACAATGAGAAAACAGGTAGAAAGAAGGGTGAGCAAAACCCCTGGGTTGCCCATCACGGCCTCTCTTCCCTCCTTAGAAGAAAAGTGATCATCTATGGGGTTTCCCAAGATTCTCAGTGGACGGAAAAGGAATAAGAGTTTGAAGAATTTGATCTGCATTCGTATGTTTTGAGGGCTAGGAAACAAAGGCATGTCTAAGGGTAGAGAAACTGAGTCAGAGAGAAAGGAGGCGGCCAGAAGCGGGAGGTGCAGACCCAGGGCAAAGGTCAGCTGCTAGAAAAACGACCGATGAGAGAGGAAACAACGATTCAAAACACTTCTCAGAGTAAAGAAATGCTGTGCAGAGTAGAGAAATGATCATGGAACCCAAGCCATTAGGATGTGGCTATGGTCAAAGAGAACGGCAAAAAAAAAAAAAAAAAAAAAAAAGTAATCACCATGTTGTTTACTTCTTTTTTGCCCTGTATGTTTATTCTGATGGTTTTAAGGTGATTACTGTTAATAGCTCGGTTGACTATTTGGTAATCCTTACACAGAAATTTGAAAGAAGCAGGTCTTATATACCTCCCTTAGAGCCTGAGGGAGTTGCCTAAAGGTCATTAACATTATTTTGGCACCTGCCTCAGGGCCACTATCCCACACACACATTTTCAAAGTGAAATGTTCTGTGTGTAATTAAAACGCTGAATCAGGGTTGGACCTGCGGTTTCACCACAATTTTAGAAGACTGGCTCCGTTACAGAAACCCAAGTACTATAGCTGCTGCAGGCTTGCAGGGAGTTGGTCACAGAACTGGTCGGCTGAGTATCATGTCACACTTAGGTCATCTCAGTCACTCCCACTGTCTCTGGTGAGACCCGTGAGTCACTCTGAACCTCAGTTTCAAAGCTTCCTCCTGCCCGCACGAAGCATCATAATTTATTTCAACATTGACTACAGATGAGGCCCTGAACGCCTAAGAGAAGATTCTGTGAACTAGGCAGACTTGCTCTAGAACTTAAGTCTAGTCTTGGCAAAACGCAAGTCAAGACACTACACCATTTTCCTTTTCATTTTTAAATAGATGGCGTAACAGTATTATCACAGACGTTTTTGAAAAAAGGAAGCTACAAACCTTCCAACCCTCGGGGATGAGGGAAGACCAGAACATCAGAGAAGTGAAAGACTAAAAGTTTAAGAAGGGATTACATCCAGAGACTGAAAGCTTGAATAAAGATAAAATCCAGACACGAATACAAATGAGATAGCAGAAAGATCACCTGAAGACCTCAGCTAGCATAGGTCAGTTTATTGTCTGAACTTCAAAGTGTCATTTCTCTTGGAAAACAAAATACATCCAATAATTTTTTTCACTTATTTAAGCTGTTTTTTAAAAAAAATCAGCGTTTTAATATGCAATGGGTAACTCCTGACGTTCTCACTCACCAGGACTAACCCCAGCAAATATTTAATAAATACCCTATGTTGGGCTCAGCTTTGAAGAGGGATTCAAATGTAGCCTAACCTGACTCCCAACTTCAGACAGTTCACAATTTAGTTAATATCTACTCCTGTGTATTACAGAGTTATCGCAACAAATAACAGGCAGAGAATTCAGCATAGTGTTCCATCAATCGACTTGTGATAATAAAGTCTGCATCACTGGATTTTATAAAAGTGCTCCAAACGTGCATGGTGATCAAAGAAATTTCCACAGCTCAAAACACAGAAAACGTTTTACTTGTTTTATAGACCAGAATATGATGTTGAAAGGGTTGCTGAGTATCAAGCCCCCAAAGGTATAACTGCCAGGTGTTCAAATTCATAACTGTCTATGCTTCTATCTGCCTTTACTAATACTCCAAAGTTATAAACATTAGGCCAAACAAGTAAACATTTTGCCCCGTCTAGCTAACTGTAAATGAAAACAAACCAGAATTCAAGCAGAGAAAACAGTTTTTCTTACACGTCTGGATACAGCTCTATAAGACAGGGAGGTAATTTCTAGAATAAAGAATCAAGTACAAGGTGAAAAAGCAGGATATCGCCCAGCACATTACGTCCGAGGCACCTGCATGATGCAGTGAGCCGGCAGCTGGGCCTCAGGGATTTAATAAGATCAGCACCCAGAAGACACCTCTCCAAATGACTTACACCTCACCCCTCACATCCCAGGGGAAATAAGAGCTGAAAGAAACTAAAGTGCAGAAAAGGAGTCCCCTGAGTGCCACTTCCTTGTTTTGGTACCAAATTCCAGAGAACCCGGCACCTTTTCAATTGGACAAACAGCAGTTTCATCTGAGGAAGGGCAGCTCGGAGGAGACAAGGCCATCTGAACTCAGAGCACATTTCTCAAAGTGCCTTTGGTTGTTCCAAACTGGAAATGCAGAGTAAATATAGTACAATGTAAAATTCACCATAAATAAACATTCAAACATACAGATTACATTTTTGCCTTTTTAACTAAATTCCTAAGCTTAAAAGACACAAGCTAGGAAAATATTTCTATGATCGAACAGAAAATTACACAATAAAGCCTTAGAAGATTAAGAATTGTAACATACATAATAAATAAAATGTAAGCAAAGCAACTTTGTTCAGCTTCAAAGTACTCTATACCAGTTTTGCAAATAACTTTATTTTCTCACCAAAGCAAGCCTTAAGCACAAGTTGAAGGCAGTCACAGAAGTCAGGGGTTCACCAGTTACCTGGATTTTACCTTCATCAGAGGCTTTTCAAAAGGGCTGATCAGAAGGGATACCAAAGAAATGGCAAATTATAATCTCACATCCTTATTTTTCACTTACAAGAATACAGCATAATTAATTTCTGTACATAAAATGTGCATTAGTAGCATGACAAAAAAAGCAGAGCCTGATGAGAAATTAATGATTCCAAACATTTTTAACACACAAATTTAATTATTTACTTCTCATAAACTGATCAAACATCTTCCAGAGTTAGTAACAATGAAGCATAAAGAAACAAGACTGCCTTAAAAAAAAAATCTCAGACGTTTGTCTAAGAGAATTTCTCTGAGTGAGGCCTAAGACTGCTTTTGAATTTAAAACTAATGAACTCTGATATGTCACAGTACTCAAATTCAAAGTGGAAGACATGATAAATACAGGCAAAAACTGCATAAGCTTTCAGAAAGAACATTATTAAATCATACTCATTTGTTCCAAAATATTAACATTCCAAAATCAGAAGCTTTTGACTGTCAGAAACATTAACAGAATGAAACACAGTCCCTGAATAATCAGGAAAAGACAAACTAGGGTTATAACAGTTATTTAAGCGTTAGGAGATCACTGTCCAATGTACAACACATGTATCTATTTCCAAAAGTAGCTACTGAATAATGCTTTTTAAAAATAAGATTAGCAAATTGGACAGTTTTCCGGACACATGTAAATGCTGAGTCAAGGGGGAAGTTGATGTGCTTCCAGGGTTCTGATTCGAGACTTTTGACTTTCAGGCTCTCATTTTGATAGCCTGCAAGAGCGAGCTCTAAAAAAGAAACATTTGTCATATTCCCTTCTGAAAAAATGGGTGAATAATCTACTTTCTGAAAGCAACCTGATTAAATGGGAAAAAATAAGAATAAATATTTGAAAAGTAGAAATTATCACAGTTAAATAAAATGTTAAAAAATGCAAATATTTTCCAATTTTAAGCTCTATAAAGAACCAAAGCTAAGCTAAGTTTCACAGAGGCTCAAAGAGATGTAAAAACATGAAACACCACTCCCAAAAAGGGTAAAAGAAATCAAAGGTCTTGGATCTTATCGCTCTTAAGCTATAAGAGCTTTGTTTGAGGTGGGAAATGAATGAAATCTCATTTTAAGAAATGCATATTACATATGTCTAATACAATTGTTTTTGCTATCACTGAAGCAAACTCATTTTAAATGAATTGATTCCAAGGTGTTTTTAAGGTTTTCTAATGGCAAAAATTGATTCTCCTAAAAAGAATTACCATTTTAATAAATTTAATTTACAAATATAAAAATCATATTATACCTAAGCCAAAGTTGATGGCCAATTAATAAGGTAAAACAGGAAAAAATGGAAAAAGACCGTTATTTAGGATGAATAATTTTAATATGCACAACATTATTTAAGATAACATATTCACATTTTCCTTCCTGTGTAATATGCCTCCTTTAAAAAAAATACAAATTACTTTCTCTGGATGTCTATTTGGAAATGAAATTAAAAATAAATTTTGCTTTCACAGACAGAAAGATTCAGACACACTACTATCTGAATACAGTAATTGAACTACCCTAAGGCAAAAACATGAGGTTATTTTCAAATTATTTTAAAAGCACCATTAATACAGAATTTTACACTGAAATTTGTATTAACCTGTGACAAATCAACCTAAACAAATTACAATTAAAAAAAAATCAGCCTTTTAAAGAACCATCATTTTACACATCAGTCATGTTAATGATCAAAAGAGAAGCACTGAATTTATGAATCATGCTAGAAATATTTTTATAATTAATTCCACTATAATCATCTTAATGAATAGCATGTTAGAAGGACAAGCAGCAAGGGTTAATCACAAAACAATTCGCTATTAAGTTTCTGAATTTAGTTCAGCGAGTACATGAGTTAAAACAAAACGATACAGAAACCAATTATACTATCAAGAACATCATTCTCAATGCACTTTGTGGACCAGTAGGAGAATGAGGGGTACCGCTTTCCTCAAGTGGGAAAGCCAAGCAAGGGACTAGCTAGGCGCTGTACTGGGGAAAAGATCACATAGTTGCCTTTTATTGTCCGATCACGGCTGCCCCACTGCATGTTAAGCCCTGGGTGAGCAAAGGAAAGAAAGAAAAAGGAGATTGCTTCGGGGGTTCACAAGCCAGTGACTTCAGTCCCTGCATCAAAGTTACTGGTTATGTAAATCCAAGATGACGCAAGTCTTTCCCTGAACCCCTTCATTCTGTGACGTACCATCAACACCATCTGTGGTCTCGCTTTCTTCTTCTTCTTCTTCTAGCATTTCAAAAGGAGTCATTATATCATAGAGAAATGAGAGGAAACCATAAAACCAATCTGAACTTTCCTCTGCTAAAATATTAAGGACTTCCTCAAGAGAATCAATATTTTCATTACTGCCATCTTTGGTCAGGCCTACATAAGAATAAAGGAAGAGAGAAAGAGAAAATAAGGAGAGCAGTTAGGTGGAAAAAAGAAGTTGAGGAAGAGCGATCTCAAAAAGGATGTGCATCATGGTCAAGGAAGTTTATAGAAAAGATATTTTGGAAAATAAAGAAATCGGTTAAGATGCACACCTTACAATCAACTCTCAATCATATGGACTAAAGGAAAAGCAATTTGACCAATCCTCACCATTCCTACCAGCCCCTAACCGGGTTTGCCTTTCTCTCATCAGAGAACTGAGAGCCAAAAAAAACCACAAAATTGTATCAGCCAAAATAGACTGACCAAATTCAACGGGAAAAGTGAGTAAAAGTAGTATGAGGATAAAAAGACACTTCCGACAAGCCCCACATTTGCTCATGTAGCACCCAGATATTATCGAGAGTTGATTATACAAACATTTACATATGCCAATAAATATTCACTGAAAATAGAAATGTTCATTTCCTCAAACTTTTCCCTTTAGGAGCTGGAGTTAGTTTAGGAAACTCTGGAATTAACATGACTAGCAGGGTAACCGTTCAGCCTCCACAGATGGGCACCAACGTGCTCAAATTATACCAGATCAACAACTTACATTTTAAAACTAGAAAATGTGAGCTTTATAATGCTCTGGTTACTGACTTGTGGTCCTGTCGTTCTGACCAATAATAAGAGTCAGCTATTAATAACAATTCGCTCAGCCTACCAATATGAGATGTGATCAAGGCCAGTCACCTGCAACAGGAACATTCCAGAGTTCTCTCCCTATCAGCTCACGAAATTAGCTTCTACTGCAAAGACCCCAGACCCCCATATGGAAAGAAAGCAGTGTATATATCGTTTTTATCACTTGTTTTTTTCCTGTGAAGAACTGGCTTTGGGTAAGACTGGTCTCTTGGGTCCAGCAGGTATCAAAGTCCACCAACAGAACTGTCAAGTTCTATACAGTAAGATCCATAATTTTGAGGAGAAAAAAAAAAAAAGACAGGCTGTAAGAAATATGCACATCTATGATTTTAGAGCTTTTCGGATTATAACCACCTAATTTGGTATTTCTGGCTTTGACAACACAGAATTTGTCCACACAGCATAACTACCAGCAATCAAGATTGGCAGGTAAGGGATAATAATAAGACAACTAGTTTAATGTTAAAGATTATAGTGAATTTTCCCCACATTAGTCCACAGAAGAACTACATTGCACCATTCTTCATGCATTGGTGGGGGGGGGGGGGACCCCACAAACTTCAGTCGGTATTTAAATTATTTTTTGACCAACCCAGCATGTTCCTTCACTGAATTGAACAGTTGACAAGTGCTATGAACGGAGATCTGTATTCCCACCCAAGCCCCTGTGGGAATAACACTGTTTCTTCTTCTTGTCCAAAAACTCTACAGCTGTATATTTAGAATAAACATTTTTCTTTTTCTCCATTTTCCAATACAAGTACTTCCAAGTGTTGAATATAAAATATAAAACTTTACCACCCTTCAGCATGACAGGATGAAGTATGCAACAAATATGCAAAAGTATTTGAGCAAAACTAATTACCCAACTATGCAACATTTTTGTGGTTCTTAAGACAAAAGTACTAGTCCAAAGAGAAAAAGAAAATATGTTCTGGATTTATAATTCCTTAACCTCTAAGAGAAGGCCTGAACCAAAGAGCCGCATGTGCCTGGCTTTGGGCAAGATCCAGCCCTCCCTTCCCTCCTGCTCACTCAGGCATCTGTCAAGTCTACAAACGTTTGTCAAGGCCCTAGGGATTGCCTTCCCTTTTGTTCTCTGGCCATAGCAGGCGCCAGCTAGCTGCCAGTCACAGGGCAAAAGGATAACTATGTAATCCCCAGGTGGTGTTTCTCTAAGAAAATGTTACTCAGAAGTTAGTCCTCTTTCCTATTGATTTATTTGGGAAACAAGTTTTCAAAGAATACATTATGAGACAATGTAGCTTTCAATCATCCAAACCAAAATCAAAGACATTTTATTTTAGATAATTGGGCCACAAAAGTAGGAAGGAATGTAAACAAGACCAGGCTTAGAATAATTTCAAAGTATATTGTAAGGGCCATGGCCAGAAATAATAAAATTAGTGATGGCTATTGATCTTGATTTACTCACGTATTTCATTCTCTTTATAGTTCATGAAAGCAAACTTTGAAATGTAAAAGAAATGTAAACATGAATGTGTACATTTCCTCAAACTGATCAAATTTAGATATATGCAAACTTAAGACTCCAGAAAGAAATACTAATGAGATAAATCCAAACCTATGGAAGTTCAGCGTAACTATTACCACACCTGCCATGCCAAGCTCTCACCCAATCTCTGACATTCTACTTTCATCCCTCCCCAGGGATTCCCTCTGCCTTAATCCAAAACACTTACCCTTGAGCTGCTTCTCCAATGAGAACGTACCCCAGAGATCTGGCTCCTTTTGGGTTACACACTCACTGAATCTGCTCCCCCGTAATCTCTCCCTGAACATACAGAGCCCAGCAAGGCCAGAATTTCACCTGGTTCTTGCAACCATCCACCAGTAATAGAGGCACAACTAGGCTACAATAACCTCACAAAGTAGAAAAGAACCTTAGTCATAAAATTCAATTCCTATCAAGGTTGTATTTCATGCAGAGAATTCAAACACTACAGAATAAGGTCAGAGGACAAACAGCTTACATTAGTTTCTTTCATCTTTTCCAAAGCCACAAGCCAACTGCGAATTTGTACATACACACAGTAAAACAGTTTATCTTAGCCTTTGTGCATTTAATAGTCAAATTACCAAATGAACACTCAGATTCACCAACTGAGTTCTGTCTCCAAGTATATGATTCTTGCAAAAGGAACAAGTTACCATTTGCCCATACCACATATGTGGCTACCCGCAAATGGCAATGTTCTAAATTACATTTAATTAAACTCTTAACGGTTGCTTAAAAATATTAAGGGGAATAAATTTTTGAAATCTAAAATACTAAAAATCAAGTTATTCATGTAAGTTTGCAATAGAAATCAATGTGTGCTGTAGAAGAAATAACATGTTTTAATTTTTAATAGTTGACGTTTCCTGACAGACCAGATAGCTGATTTTAAGCACCTCCCCCCTTAAAAAAATTCAACAAAATACAGTAGATAAGTAATATTATTTCTAAAAATGAGGAAACGGCTCACATGAAGTTATTTTTTAAATAAAAAGCTTTGCTATTCAGAATCTGTCATTTAAAGAAAAGTAACAACATGAAGTAATAAACCATTTATAGGCAAGCAAATTAGCATCATTCTGAAATAAGGTCTATATAATTTTCTTTCTTACGCATGCCTACGATTATAGTCTTCTGAGAATTTACCATACTTATAGAAATCCAAATTTAGATATATAATGACAAAATTATATAGAAAATTCTATTACGGTTAAGACAGGAAAAGAAATTTCATGGGTATAGGAAGCTTTCACTGTTAAGTAGCAAATATAATTCTCACTGAGCAGTAACAAGAAAACAATTGTCAAAATTAAGAAGTTTTATTACATTTCAACACAGATGTATCTCCCATTTTTTTCATATCCATAAAATACACACAAAATTGTGTGTTTAGGAAGAATTTGTGCCATTAGTCTATTAAGCTTAGTATGTAAACCTTGCCATATTTGTTATTTTTCTAAAGACTTTAGTATAAAATGTTTTAATGTATATTACGCTACATACTAAAACAAAGGAAAGGATGCTGTTTAACAAGCAGAAATACATATCTCACCAGGCCAGATTATATAAAATTTGCATATTAAAATTAGCACCATCCTTTCTAGTATGAGAGTATTTTAAAATTAAATGAAGGAATATCACATCTTTATCCATTATAAAAAAAATCTCAATGTTAAAGACAGGTAATTCTGGTGATAAAAGAGAAGGGTCCAAGACTTAAAAAAATCAAGAAACCTGGCCAAAGACTACTAGTTTATATTTTAATGTTACCTTTCAAATAGTCATAAGACATTATAAGATGTTTACTACCACTATTTTTATTTCAGAATGAATTTATGTAAGCCTTCAGAAATCTACATTTTCACATGGACATTGAATTATGTCAAATGATGCTAAAGAATGGTCGCCATTACCATATGTGAAAACAGACTAGGACATTACCTACATGTTCAAATGTTAAGTTCAGAATATAAAGTGCTTTAAATCTAAAAACACATATGAAATTATATTACGTATAATATCTGTGCAGGAGCTATATACTTATTCATTTGTAACAGTAAATTGAAATGTGAGAGTTTATAGAAAAATAATTAACTATTCAACATCCCAACAAGAATGAAATAAATGATTTAAGTGGGAAAATATCTTTCATAAAATGGAAATGACTGACACAAACATTACTAAAGCTAAAATATTGGGTTGGCCAAAAGGTTCATTTGGTCAACCCGATATTACTTTGCTTCCAACATTTTAGCACCACTAATTAAAAAAGAAAAAAATGTGTACTTGCCTAATAAAACTTTGGCATCATCTACATCAAAATCTCCATCACCATCAGCATCATAAATTCCCAGTTTTCCTACAAGAGGGGAAGGAAAGACGGATATGGGAACAAAAGGAAAAACAAATTTAATAAGGTGTTACTATTTCTTACAGTCCTGCATATCGGCCATTAATGCAACCAATCAATGCAACTCTTTGCTCCTTTCATCCCAAAGCCGTGCTAATGATAATCTCACTTAAAAATGAAGGCAGTTCACTTAGAGATTGAGGAAATATTCACCTAACAAATCTAAGAAATATAACTCAGATAATATTTTCTTTAAGGGCTTAACAATACCCTGAGATTTAATCATTTCAGAATATTTTTTTTTTAACTTTACTGCTAAAAATCTTTTAGGTAAAATTTTCAACATATATAAGGAATAATACAGATCCATTTCTAACAGTTACATGAAATTTAATGTTTCTAAAGTATAGAAGTTCCTCACACCATTAATATTCAAAACAAAAGAACACCCACTGAGCCTCAAATAAAGACCATATATAATTAACATCGAGTATAAGCACTAAAAATAAGAGGATGATTAATTTTACGTTTCATAATAATGATTTATGATAGAAGCATCATGAATCAACCTTTAAAAACAGACTTCTGGAAATAAAGTATGTAAAACTGGCTTTTTGAAACTACAAAGGAAAACTTACACTTATCCTGCTTAAAAATGTAACTAGCACTGGCCACCTACTACTAAGAAAAAAAATAAGGCTTAGAACAGACAAGCTGAGAAGACAATACTAGCAGAGACTTCCTCCTTCAAGAATAGTAAATGTGTATTTTAACTTTATCATCTCAGAGCACTGGTTCAGCATTTCAAATGTAAGTCAAATACATTCAGTTCCCTAAAAACATCCTAAAATCAACACAGTTCATAATTCATCATTGGGCAATGGCTGTGAAGAGACTTATTAATTTAACATTTTAAACAACAATATTTTAAATAGCAATATTTAAACCACATTTACAAATACAGCATCAGTACTAAAACACCAGTCGGCAGCGCTGCCACCATTTTTGTTTGTTTGTTTGTTTAAGCAATGCTTTTATTTTTATTTTTACTTATTTTTTTTGAATTTTAGAATTGTATTTATTTTTTTATACAGCAGGTTCTTATTAGTTATCTATTTTATACATATTAGTGTATATATGTCAATTCCAATCTCCCAGTTCATCCCACCACCACCACCCCCCGCCACTTTCCCCCCTTACTGCCATCATTTTTTAATAAAAACTAAGTTAACTCCAATAAAGATGTTAAAAAAAAAAAAAAAGGAAGTTAAAACATTGCACAACAGCAGGAAGAACTTTGGGAATAGAGTTGCTATGACCAACCTAGACCCTCCCAGAGCCCTTGTTCCACTTAGGAAAATATTGTTAACCTGCTATGTAGAAGAAGTCTGATTGACAAAGCACATACACATTGAAAATGACAGTAACAATAATAATGTAGAGATAAGGAAGTTATCAGTTCTATAGCTAAGAAAATATAAGTGAAAAGCGCTGGTCTGCAGTTGAGGCTACGTAGAGCACAGAGTTCAAATAACAATAAAAAGATAGAAAATACTATACTTTCTCACAAATTTAAGAGGGAAAATTGGTCCTACCACGTACATTCTCTGATGCAGGTGATAACTAAAATAGTAGCCCAAGGGTGAGGTTTTAGAGACTAACACAAGTAGACTTAAAATGCATCTCCAGTAGCCTACCTTGAAGTACCTCTGATAAGTTATAACGGAAGTCCTTTGCTTTGGCTGCATGCATACAAAAACACGAAAATTGTTACTTGAGCTTAAATGTACACATCTTTTAAATCTCTTCTTTTGTCTAATAGACTTTGCTTTGCAACATCACCAACATAAGTTAACAAAAGCACAGATCTACTCAGAAGTTCATCTCCAAACTAAAAGTCTTCCTCTATCACTCTTATCAATCTACTCGGAGACACTTTCCTCGAAGTACAATAGTAAAAATAAGAAGCTTTAACAAAAGGCAGATTACATGTGTGTTTTGTTATTCTTTGCCTTTCCCCCCAGAAAGATGGCTGGCTATAATCTAATAAGTAAAGCAAAAGTGCAGAACGGTCTATGGAAGGGAGGGGATTTTCTCTGCGACACTGTACATACAGCGAATGTACAGTGTGTGTGCATTTTTTTCAGTGAAAAGGTCCACATCTTTCACTGGATTATTAGAACGGAAGGCCATTTACTCACAACAGCCAAAAAGTGGAAATAACCCCTATGTCCATCAATGATGAAAGGATGAGCAAAATGTGGTGAATCTATACAATGGAACATAATTCATCCATAAAATGGAGCAAGTACCAAACCTTGAAAACATTACACTAAGTGCAAAACAACAGACACAAAGGGCCACGTATTGTATGATTCCATTTACATGAAATGTCCGGAATAGGCAAATACACCGAGTGTATTAGTGCTTGCCAGGAGATAAGAAGAAGAGGGGGATGGAAATATTCTGAAATTAATAATGATGACAGCACAAAATTATATGTTAAAAAACAGTGAACTGTACATTTTTACATATTTACAATATTGAATTTTACCTCAATTACAAAAAGAGACTTGGTCAGGTGAAACAAAAAAAAAGTATGACTCCAAAAAATGATTCTTATAAATAATTAATTATAATAATATAATGATTTTTATAAAGAATCATTAATGTAAAAAACCGTGAAAAATTGCAGTGATTATGGGGAGAGAAAAGGAAATGGAGAGGAAAGGAAGACAACTATCAGAAGTAACACAGCAACTTCCTCAGAACATCCTACAGGCCACACATGCACATGCACGCACACACACACACACTCACATCCACACACAACAGTTCCAACAAGGACACAGAGGCGTGTGCTTGGAAATGCTCTCTTTAAGGCAGGGTCTTGCAAATTGTGTTTACGATCCATTCATGGGTCCTTAAATAAATTCAGTGGCTCCTGACCAGTATTTTAAAAATTCATAATACAACAAAATAGAATAGAAATTACAGAGTACTGCATGTCGCAAGAGTACGTATTGTTAAAACATTTTGGTGTGATATATAGACAATATAAAGCCTATTTTTTTCTATGACAGATCATGTTCAAAGAAGTTGAAAGTACCACAGCAAGGTAACCCTGATAACATCCCCTTTTGTTCCTTCCCTACTGAGAACCACTGAGAGGCTACAGAATTGACAGTACCAATAAGAAACAATATGAAAATCCTTACCTAGCACTTCCTCGTAATCAACAAGATCAAACCAGACCACAGCTACCGATGTCCAGACTCCGAGCAATGCAATGACCATAAACCACGTGAAAAACGAACTTCCAGAAAGTCCTCCTTTCCTCCCATTCTTGTGTCCTCCATGCTTTGCCTCTGTTAAAAAAATAAAACAGACGGACAATGTCATTATATAAGAAGAAAACACTTTATTGAACCTCTTTTCACTGAAATATTTCTCCAGGAATTTGAGAGTACTTCCAATGGTAAATCACTTCAAAACTATCAATAGTTTTCACTTAAATTCTTAAATCATGTTACACAAAATAAAGATTTTAAAAATGGAAAAGACTATGCTTAGCCTCAATACCACATATGTATGACCCTAACTTCTAAGTAACTAAAGAAATAAACTACTAATGGGTTCGTGATTTTTTTAAAATAAAAATTGGTATGTGTATTCCTTCCAAGTTCTTTATCTAAACAACCTAAATATAACCTCCTTCAAAGTTCAGAGCATATCAACAACTTAAAGAGATCATAAATGTAGCCAAAGCCTTTTTTTTCTGTCGCATTTAGTTTCTGTAGAATCTTGAAAACCGTAACTCCCATAGAAGAAGCTCCCCCCAAAACGCTTCATATTCTTAGCCAGAGAGACAGAGATGAAGGAAGGAAACTATTTATAGGAAACAGAGGTCAGGGAAGAAGAGAAGCCAAACAGTGCAATTCAGTCCTCCTCCACAAGGTCCACTGGGACCCAGGGAAAAAGGGAAAGGTTTTCGTAATTGGTCTCGACGTAGGATACAGTTTTGTAAAGTGCTGTCCACCAGAAGTGTCATATATCAAACATTTGATATGTTTAATATATGTTATACTCTTCTGGAAATACTCGTACAGCCAAAAATAAACAAAAATAATGATAGTCAAGTCATACTAAGAGAAAATGGTCAACACTGTCCTTAAAAGGACCATAAAACTCAAATTTCTCTTAAAAAGGAATACGATAAATATTAAATATTAATAAACAAATTAGAAGAATATGTCATATCTCAACATGCCCTTTGGGAAAAGGAAAAATTTATCAAGCAAGTAGGAAAGTAGGATGCTATCTTCTGTTGCTGGAGCACGTTACCTCCTCTACGTGCACGCGATTCTCACAAGGGTCCCCTCAGTGTTTCTCAAGAGGGTGTTTCTGGGTTTAAACAGGACAATTCTTCATCCTGTGTGACTGTTCCTCACACTGCAGGGCAGCTGGCATTCCTGCTTTCCTCTGGTCCCACAGGTAAGCAGCTCCCAGTGATTATGACAAACAAAAACACCCCCAAATATTTCCAAGTGTCCACTACAACACTAGGGGTAAGGACAGGAATAATCATCTCTGTTTTATAGAAAAAAGATGCAATGGTTCACCCAAAGCCACCAGCATAAGGTGGGTCAAGCCAGGAATAAGCCCTGACTTCTATGGTCCTGAATTCCTTGCTCCATATGAAATATGAATGGGCCAAATTACATGATTTCAGATACCTCACTAGCTCTCATCTACAACCTGCTTCCTGATTCCTAAATCCAGTTCTAATTAGGGAATACTGGTAGTAATTTTCCAGTGGCTTAAATCAACAACATGCTATCAATTCTTCTTGTTAAAAAGATATACAGATTTTTTAAACCAACCACTAGATCAACTTTTCAAAAGGGGTCATAAAAACTGAATCAGTCTTAGAGTGTGTACGTTATGCTTGTGGATATACACACTCAAACATACACATATTTATTTATATATCTATATTTAAGTATATAAATTGATTAACTAAATCAAACAAAATTCCTTCTTAAAGAAAAAGTCAATCTCCTTTTCTAGTGTTCTTTAAATATTAACAGACCCATCAGTAAGGGCCAGATTTATAAATAATCACATGGTGAATTTACAAAAGTACGCTTTACCAAATAACATCCGGCCATCTAATTTGTTTCTTTTTTCTTTTTCCTCACATGATCTATTAAAAGTCTCTTAAAAGCTGGCTATATAAAAATATAACTTATACATTTAAAAAAATACCTGCTGGGCACAGATCACAATGTTACTTATTAAATCCACTTAAAATAAGCTCCACTGTTTTATTATCTGAACATAGTCACCGGAGTGGAGACTGGGTGAAAATTTCTGCAATGCTGGTGAGGGAAAATGATGATTTCCAAAATTTTATGTGTCTTAAGGATAGAAGTTATACGAAGAACAATATAAAATAAAGCACCACTATAATTTTTAAAAAGAAAAGAAATAGCTTCTGTGGGAAGGGGAGCACCACAGATTCAGTAACAGTGTTGTGTGTTTAATTTATTGAACTTCTACAAACATGAAGACATTTTTTAAGACTGTATTTAAAAAAAACCTTTATTTCTATACAACAAACCAATATATGCACATTACCCATTTGTATAGAATACTAACTATAAAAAGAAGAATGCCTTCTAAGTATGGAACTGTAATAGTGACTAAGGATGTTCCTCCCTTGGCTACTTATTATCTAAGAATCAAACTTAAACTTTCTATTTAAAATAAGTGCTAAAATGGCAGGAAAACTGGGTTCTTGTCTTATCTCCTCTTGGACATTTTGTAACTGATACCAGTCTCTTGTACTGTCCCTGATTAACTAGAAAATAATAAGGCCAAATAAATATAGTTCAACATTTTATTCATTCATTTAATGTATTTTATTCAGCACATATGTGCCAGACATGACTCAGTTTTTTACTCAATAATTAAGTTTTCAAAATGTGTACCTCAATAAAAGTACACCTCAGACGATGCTATTTGAAATAAGCTTATAAAGAAATAGCTAATAAAACAAAATAATAATTTGAATTCCAAGTCCAATTCTTTCTCCATTTCTATCTCTTTCTTTTTTTTTTTTTCTTTTTTAAAATTTCCCTTATTTATTTATTTATTTTTGGCTGTGTTGGGTCTTCGTTTCTGTGCGAGGGCTTTCTCTAGTTGCGGCGAGTGGGGGCCACTCTTCATCGCGGTGCGCGGGCCTCTCACTGCCGCGGCCTCTCTTGTTGCGGAGCACAGGCTCCAGACGCGCAGGCTCAGTAGTTGTGGCTCACGGGCCCAGTTGCTCTGCAGCATGTAGGATCCTCCCAGACCAGGGCTCGAACCCGTGTCCCCTGCATTGGCAGGCAGATTCTCAACCACTGCGCCACCAGGGAAGCCCCCTATCTCTTTCTTAAAGCAGAAACAGAGGGGGAAAATTCCTGAGATTCTCAAAAGGAAACTATCATTTATCCAAGTTAATTCGTAATACTCGTCTAAGTTATTAACCTGCAACACCAAATATAAGTAAAAAGTGGAAATGAGTTTTAAAAAAAATTATATAAATGCATATACCAAAACAGAGAGAAGGGATTAGGAGGGTAAAGAGAGAGAAAGCCAAAGACAGTAAAGAATACACCTTTATCTAGAATCTATTCACATTTATTTTAGACATCATGCTAACAACTTCAATCAAGTTTCCTAACTCACTGCACAAAACTAAAGAATAGACTTTAGAGACAGCCTCACCCAAAGGAGTTAAAGCAACAAGTGCTGATGGAGGGCAGGCCTATAAAATGTTTGAATACAGCACGAGTAGACACAAGAACCTGAAGAGTGGCAGGAGGCCATTTATGATTGATGCTCACTGGCAACCCTGACTAGTCCTTAAGTATTAAACTTATAGTCCTTAACTATTAAAATAATCTTTAGTACAAGGTAATAATGATATCATATTTATTCTGTCATTAAACTATTGTTTTAAAACTGTTTAAGAATGCAAGAAATGTACAATAAATTTTGGAAAGATTTTCATGCAAATTATTTTTTTATTAAATGGATTTATCGCTTAAAAGGTAAATGTTAAAAAAAAAAGAGTAAATGTTACTTAGCTAGAACATGAAATAATTAGCATTATTTTATCCATCCCTTTATAATGTCAAATAAATGAGGTGTTACTCCAGTAGTATTAATCTTTTTACTATTAATATTTACCAATTCCATAAAGGAACAAAACAGTAAATTATAGAAAGGAGTCTTTCTTGAGACATCTTTTCTAGGGGAAACTTTTTAATTGACACTAAATAGCACACTCTTGATATGTCACTTTGTAAATATGGTGTACCTAGTCCCATAGGGCAGATCAGTTTCTGTCCAACTAAACTGAAAAAAGCAGAGTAAGATAAACCCTTCGAGAGAGTTTAAAACGCCCCAAGCACACCTGAAACCAGTACTGTGTTCCAAACATATTCTGGAAGAACATCTAGTAGTTGTCCCTCTTTTCTAAAATCAGAATAAATCTAAGAATTTTCATTTCATTTCTGGCTCCATAGTCAACCTATAGCCCCAGGGATTAATCAAAAAGATTTTTTTTAATGAGGGTTAAGAATATGGCAAGAACTATGTGATTCATTTTTTTCCCACACTGACCCATCAAATCAGAAAACGCTCTCACATACTACCAAACACAGAAAATTACCATGGTGATCAATGGAATGAGTCTCCCCAAAATGAAGACTGGGCTAGGGACAATCGGAAATTTTATTTATTTGGTTAGAAAAGGGAAAATAGAAGATGCACCCCCAGCTCCTGAGCGCTAGTCAGTTACTTAACTGGAAATACAACTAAGTGAATTACAAATAACCATTTATGAGATTTGGTAAGCATTATGCTGGTGATTTCATATTTATACACAAATTCTACTCATTTAAAGTTTTAAAAAAACATAAAAGCAATTCATCAAACTGATTATTTTTCTACATTACAAAATGTCACCCTTTAGGAGCCATGAACTGTTAAAAGTGGGTCAGAAGTAACAGCTGACTTTGCCTCACTATGTCCGTTAAGCAATCCATGCAGAAGAGGAGAAATGCCTTCTAAAAGAACTAAAAGTCCGATAGATATCTCATATTCTTCTTCACGGCTCCATGAGCCACTTTACCAGAAAAGTCAAGTAAGCCATTCTAACCATTTATTTAAAACAGTGTTCAAAGCAGAGATACTCATATTCTCTATACTAATAATAGAATCCTTCCAGCGGCTGCTCAGGCAGCTGAGAGTTGGAAGCAGTCTTTAATATGTCTATTTTATTTTTCTTAAATACATTTTCAATATAATGAGCCAATATAGCTTGCCTTCAATTAAATGAAAAGACAATCTTAACTTACAAAGAAAAGCAAAAACAAACACATACAAAAATGTAAATCAACACATCATTAAAGAACGCTTGAAGGTTAATGATTTGATTTAAAAAACAAAATAAAATCCCAATGTCTTTTCTTTGCATTTATCGCCTGCTTCACAAAAATTAGGTCCATTTCCACATATGGTAAGTCTCTGCTTGAGCCAACTAAGTGTGCTCATTAATACAAGAAGGGACTTATAAAGCCCTTAAATTTCCTATAACTTTACATGAGATCTGAATGCACACAATTCTTTAAGCTCACTGTAATTAACGTCTAAGACCAAGACAGACCACATGTTCATTTTTCTGAAGTTTGTAAAATGTGGTCTCTGGTAGTACGATACAATAAAAGATACTCTAAGTTAAGACACTAAAACTTAATATTCATATTACAGACAGATTAGTCCATGAAAAATTAAACTATTCTGAAACATCGAGGTCTCCATAAGTTCAAAATAGAAAACGTAGAAGATGCAGTCAAAGCACTTAGCCAAAAATATTTGAACAGCGCACAATTGAAAACCAAGCTAAAAATTGTCGGCTAGATCCCAAGTCACTTTTAACCCAAACAATAAAAATATACCTTTACCTTCTGCCATTTTGATTTCTTCAATCCATTAATAATATATATGGAAGAAAAAAAACCAAAGCCCTATGAGCAGGTATCAGGCACACCACAGGCCCTGCGTTACCGGAGCTGTGGACTGGCCAACGGCTCCTCGGGCAAGGCCTCTAGAACTGAAATTGGACCTGACTGCAAGCTCTGTTCACCAGTTATTTTTAGAGGCCTCTTCCTCATGGCCAAATACTGCTAATCACTCAGGCTGAAACACTCTCTCTGCTAACAGTCCGACAGCCTTTCTCCCACTGCTGCGATTCCTTTCTGGGTTGGTCCTATCCCCCAATTCCAAACCCTAAAAAAATATCAGGCATGCTGAAAACAAAATGGAACAAATGCGTTGCCAGTTTGGGTGTTTTTGGAATCAGTCTTGAATGGTTTTAGCACGAGTACCAAATCATTCAAAACTGAAACAAGTCTTGCTATAAAATGTGGGCCCCAGGCCCTGCAACAGCTTGAATTGACCCTTCAGAATCTAATCAAACGCCAATATGAAAAGTCCATTACATAGTTTGTTTGAATGAAACAGAACCCTAAATGGTAAGAAATGGATTAATGCTCTAGAATTCTGATTCACAGGCATTACCATCCCAAGACTAAGTCCCTCAACAGCAAAACTGAAGCAACAATCAAAAGCTTTTTCCCTAGGGAATTCCGTGGTTAGGACTTGGTGCTTTCACTGTGGGGGCCCGGGTTTGATCCCTGGTCAGGGAACTAAGATCCTGCAAGCCGAGTGGCATGGCCCCCCCCCCCAAAAAAGAAAAAGTTTCCCTAGAGAAGGAGAGAGAGAGAGCTGGGAAGGAAGCATGGAGTGAGGAGACAGGGAAAGAAGGAACTCTTCATCAGTAAGAGTATCATCTAGGAAACACTATCTCAGGGAACTGGAAAGCCACTGCACAACCGCATTCTGATTTTCTTCAACTTCCCTCCAGTCCCCTCTCCAAATATTCTCTTTGGGGAAATAAAACCAGCCCAATTTCTTCACTGATTTAAGATTGGCAGCTCACAGAATTCATCAGAGCTCTGATCAGTTACACTAAATTAATCTAGCACAAATTGTATCCAGAGTGAGGCAGCAACATTTCAAAGTTCTTTATGAGTCTTAATTTTTTCAGTCAAACAATGCTTCACATGCAAACTAAACAGTTAAGTGTTCTGAAAAGGAGTCAGCAACCTAAGATACCAATATGTGATGGCTCAGAGCTGGGACAGAGTGAACAGGGCAGCTGGGACAACTAATCAAACCTGACCAGGGTCTTAGGTGTTCTGACCAAGAGCCATTCCTTTCCTCAAGGATCTGTCCCACTGAAGTCGGTGCCTGCTAAAATGTTGAATAATGAATCATCTGTTGACAGGGGTTTAAGATAGATGACGAACCAGCACACAGATTTACTAGACAAATATTTCAGAAGCTTTTTTTGTTGTTTTCAGAGGGAGAGGGAAAGTGACAAGAGGCCCGTCTTGGGAGCACTGGAAACCAAGCCACCACACTTACATGGCGGGTAGCCTGTTTCAGACTTAAGAGACCTGGATTCAATTCCAGCTGCTTCATTACCTTTGATTTGAGGGAAGTCATCAAACTTCTGAGCCTCGATTTCCTTGCCTATAAAAAGTGTCTTGGCACAAACGAGGTGTGCAAATATTTGTTGAAGTCATGCATGCAACACATTTTGATTGAATCCGTCTGGACTCGTGCATAAGTCTCCTCATCTCCAATTCACAGCTCTTTTCATGATCCTAGCCTGCCACCAAGACTGCAGGGGCTGCTAGGGTTTCCTCTTTCCCTTTATGGGCCTGTACAAGGCCAGCTGCACCCTAAATTCCGGGTCTGGGGCCAAACACTGAACTGAGACAAGAATCACAGCTACTAAGTATGGGTATGCCTCCCCACTGAGGCTCCTTCCACGCAGCTCCAATTATTCCTCCTCCACAAATCTTTATCACACATATTCACGCATCCTAGAGTTAACCTTCTCCTTTGTTTTTTGCAACAATTTTACAGTTATTTCAATCAAATCTCTTTCCTCCTCAATTTTGCAATAATGGCATACCTGTTATTCTGGATAGGGCGATTAGGATGAATGAATCTCTCTGAAATAACATTTAATCCATCCCAGTGCTTAAGGAAAAAGAAATCCTGACTTGCAAGTAACTATTTCTTATAATAACAATTCATTTTTATGATGGGAAATGTTTATAAAAGCTTTTAAATAAATAAAATTTGCATATTGCAATCATGTTTTTAAAACCCTAGCAAAGAAAACTACAGTAGTATTAACTATTCCTTGTAGTAGCTGCTGAAACTAATAGCAAACTCCTAGGTCCAAGCAAAGACCAAACTTCTGCAATGTGCTCTGAGACTATTACTCTCAACCTGACACCACTGGAGACCACAAGAGTCAAGATCTATGTCCACAGAGGCCAGCGCTCTCCCTGCCTCCAAAACCGACCAGGTGAAAACCCATCAGAGTTCTCATGGAGTGAAGTGATGACTTCCTCCGCTCACCCAATCACGCAATCAAAAGTGCTGCTCAAACTTTAGAGTCACCTGGAGGACTGGTCAAAACAGACGCTGAGCCCACCACAGAGTTTTTGATTCCGTAGGTCTGCACAGGGGCCAGAGAATGTGTATTTCCAATAAGCTCCCAGGTAATCTGATGCTGCGGGTCTAGGGACCACACAGAAAGAGAATCACTGCACTACTGCCTGCACTAGCCATCCCTAATTCTCACGGTCTGGAGCAGGGGAAAGGAGCTCTTGCTTTTACCAAGTTCCAGACCATCATTCCTTACCACCTAAAAAAGAAAAAAACAACAGAACCCTGTTCCCCCAAGGTCCATGCTGTCCAATACTACCCTCCACCTGCCCCATCACTGTCATCACCCGTGTGCAGTAACCTCTCCCCTCAGTGAAACCTTCTTCACCTCAGTTCCAGCCATAACCATGGGATTTCATGTCCAGCTGTGTGGCCAACATGTCAGGTTCTCTTTCCTTCATTTCTTCATCCATCCAGTGACCTTCTTCCCTTCCATTCTATATCCCCACTAGTTCTTACATTCTCACCATGGACCTTACCACAAACCCAACCTAACTCACCTTCCTAATCACATCTTCGTTCTTGCTGAAATATCTCTGCACCTCTCCTAGCACAACCATCCTAACAGATCCTGCTAAGAAAGCTCTGCTTGTTTGGGTGCATCATAAGGATTGCAGGATATCGTGAGATAGCAAAAATACAGTTCTTTAAAACAAAAACTAAAAACCTTTCATCTATATATAGTCTCCAAAGCAAACATGAGCATGTTTTACCATTCTAAACCCAACATTAAACAGCCAGTATTACAGAAGTAACAAAAGACAACTCAGCAGACATTGGGTAAAATCTCCTTAAACACACCAGCTCAGCTGTTCCCAGGTAGAAGGAACACTACCTCTACAGGCAAAGGTTTAGGTTCTATTGAATACGTAAGCAAAGAATGAAAACATCCACTCTGATCATGACTTTCCCGTTGTTCCAGCTTGTTTACTCAACGATTTCTTCTTAGGTCCTGTAGGTCTCTTGCTTCTCCTTTTTTCTCACCCCTCCTCATTCCCCTCCTGCCTTCACATCTTTCCAAATCCACCTTAAGAGTCCATAGTTCGTTATTTAAATCACTCCCAGACTCACTAAGCTCCCTGCTGCTCTATCCTTTCACTGTATCAATCTGCCATCATTGGCTCCCCGGACAAACACAGCTATTCCACAATGACTATGTCAAACTTATCTGCCTCTAAAGTAGTCTATCTTTGCAAACTCAAAAAAAAAAAAAAAAAAGCCATAGCTCTTACGTCACAGAGAAGACAGAGCCATCAGCCGGGAGCTGTCTGCCAATGGCTGTGGCCCTCCTAAGTCCTCTGTGCCCCTTCCCTCCTCAGCCACCTTATACTCTATCTCTTCCCTCTCCTATTCCACCAGCTCTCTGCCTTTACTGCATCTTCCCTCAACCCCACAGCTAGCCCCTGCTCTTCCACCTGCCCGTCACAGGTGAAATTCTCAGCAGGGCCATCATGTCACTGCTTTCACTCTCCAACCCCCTATTCACTCCTTACAACCCGGAGGCTGCAATCCGGCTTCTTCACGGGCCTCCAGTGTAGCGGCGCCAATGTCACACCAATGACATCCATCTCACTAAACCGAATCGAAAATTTTCAGTCCTCATCTAACTTGTCCTCTCAGAAGAATTCTCCCTCCTTCTTAAACATTCTCTTCCCTTGACTTTCGTTACTCTAGAATCATCTTCGACATTTGTGGAATTCTAATTCCCAATCTCCTTTGCTAGCTCACCCTCCTCTAGTTGACTTTTAAACATGGAAATTCCAGAAGCCTTGGTCCTATGGCCTTTCCCTAGTTTATTTTAGCTACCACCTTCTAGATAGCTTAATTTTTTCTCTCCTTCAGGCTCACATACCTGTCTACTCAATATCCCATGTGAGTGACTTAAGGACACCCCGAACTCAGCTTATACACGACTGGACCCATCATCTTTCCCACCTCCTCTCCAGTGTTCTAAATCTCATAAGCACTTCCATCAAGCCAGCAGCTTAAACCAAAACCCTGGGATTCATCCTAGACTTTATTCTCTCCTGTTTCCCAAACACCCATCTCCCAAATCAGAGTTTCTACATCAGGCCGATGGATTACAGCTATGCCAAGATTTGAATTCTCCTCAGTACTTGGGTCATCCTTGCCTATATGTACCCCAGCATGATATTTTTAAAAATTTCTTTTGTATGCGCCATGCCATGAAAAAGTGGGAAACTGTCTCAAATGGCCCATATTTCTGCCTCTTTCCTACGATCATCTAAATCCAAGTTAGCATCATTTCCTAGACGACTAAAATACCTTAATATAACCTTTAGTGCCCCACACAGCAGCCAGAATAATTTTTTAAATCTGATTGTATCACTACCCTGTTAAAAACCCCTCAATGGCTTTACAGTATTCTTAGGATAATATTAAAATCTACAATGTGGCCTTTAAGACCCTACTCAACACGGCCCCAGTCTAGCACTCTGGCTTTAGTTTCGTGTCCTTTCCCCAAGCTGTCTATACTCCAGCCACAAAAAACTCACCATGCTCTTTCCAGGCTCAGGCTCTCTGCACACGCCATTCCCTCTTCCTGGGATGGCAGCACTGCGGTCCCAGCCTAGCTATCTCCTCCCACTTGGCTTAGATGGAAACATCTTCTAATATCCTCTCATTGTAGAATGTACTTCTTCATAGTGTTCTTTCATTGGTAGACAACTACAATAATTAATTTCTCAAATTCTTTCTAACTCCAGAATGCAAGTTTCATGAAGCCAGGGACTGAACCTGCCTTGTTCATTAATGTACATTTGCCCTGCACCTATCTGTTAAGTAAGTAGGTAAATTCTTTCTCAAGTCCTTGATATTATATGAGTAATCAAACCTCTTCCTGCCTACACTTCAGAAATAAGAGAGCAAAGGGACACAAAAAATGGTCCAACAAATGCCAGGTCACTTCAGGTTTCCTCATCTCCAGGAATTTAATGATCCTAAAATTCATTCATAAGAGGAAAAGACCTATAAATCATTAAGAATGAGCTATTTCAAAAAAGAAGCCCAGTGGTTCCCAAATACTGGTGATGAACCCAAATCGGTCCATGACCAAGTCTTCATTGCTCCGTGTCAGACAAATTCCTCATTGATCAATCCTGGGTGAATGCCACCCAGCTTGAACACAAGGAGGCCTGAGCGCGAAGGAGATGCTGTAGCCCATTCATCAGGTCCCACAGTCAGACACCTGACGCTCCTAACACCTCTCCTGAACGGTCCTGTGTGGAACAGGCATGAGTGGCTGGAGGAGTGACAAGGGGCTGCCGTGGGTTTGGGAATTTAGTAAAACAAAATTGAGAAAGCCATTTCCATTCGAATCAGGATAAATAAGGGAAAGAGAAACATTAGCAACAGCTATCTAAATCAGCCTCCAGATAATTTTTGGAATCTTTATTTTTCTTTGGAACCCCAAGCTGGGGAACCGCTGCCCTAGCTTGTGCCTCTGTCTGTATCACCTCTGATTCACTGCAGAAGGGAACACCGGAGTCGGAACACGGGCCCATCAACCCCACCTTATGAATCTGTGATGGGCCAAAACTCCACCGGTAAGAAGCTAAAAACATAATAGAAATGGGAGTTAATTCCAAAAGCTCATGCCAGGCCTAAGGAGATAGTTCTTTAAACTCCGTTATTCTTTCTACAGAGAATTTAATAAAGAAAGAAGACTTAGTCTCACAGGAAAAAACACCCCCAACCTAGTCAATCATTGATCTGTGTGGACGGCTATTAGCATGGTATTGAAATTCAGACAGTCTCCTGCTGAACCTGGAGTGGAAAAATGTATTTTAAAAAACAAAAAGGTAAGTTGTGGTGTCCATTCAGAAACTGAGGTGGTGAGGTGAAAAGCTGTTAAAAAACAACAACAACAAGAAAAGTTCTTTTTTTCAAAACTAAAAACAACAGAAAAGTCTAGCCTACCCTTTTAGCTCTAATTCCAAGGCAATGAGACTAGGTCACAAAGCCATCACGTGTGACCACCACCAATTTGCTGCTGCGTCCCACTTCCACCTTAACCCATCTAGACAGCAAAAGATGGGTTCCCCACCAGTCCCCATCCTTCCCCACGAGTCCCCACTTCCTAGGGCAAAAGAGTTCAGCGTTTACAACAAAGTGCCCTATAGATGCAAATGGGGCGGGAAGGCAGGGAGTAAATAAAAGCAGTAGCACAAAATATAGGGAAAATTCACATGTAAATTACAAAACATATGGGTCTTAAAAAATTATAGGGCACAAAGCTGATGCAATTATGCATCACACTACATTTTTGGGGACAGCCAACAACGCTTTGCTAAATAAATTAATAATAATGAACCTGATTTAAAAAATAATAAAAAGCAAGAATAGCTGTAATTGTGGATTGCATAGTGAAGAATTAAACTTCAGCCAAAGAGAGCTCTGGCTTTTGCCCTTGCCTGCTTGGAGGTCCCTGGCATGTCCTGCCTGACAGGAGTGATTTGTCTGCTTGGAGGCTTTGGTCATTGGACAGTCTAACAACGTGATTTACGATGAAGCTTTGGGACAGGCTGTGTGGCTGTATCGCTTAACGGCAGCCATGCTCGCAGCATGTGATGGAGCCCCAGTAAATACCTCTGGGTACCAAAGGCTCGGATGAGCTCCCCTACTTGGCAGTACTCCGTGCATATTAGGCAATACTTATGTCCCTGAGGATGACGGGAGCTTTGTGTTCGGAACCTTCCTACTTTGTCCTGAGTCTCGCCCTTTGGCTAGTTCTAATTTGTATCCTTTCACTGTAATGCAACTGCAGTGATGAATAGAGCACTTTCCTGAATTCTGAGTCATTCCCAGGAATTATCAAGCCTGAGGGTGGTTGTGAGGACCTTCAAATTTGTGGCCAGCTGGTCGGAAGTGATGGCAGCCCTGGGGACTGGCCCACCCTCAGCAGAGCTGAGCAGGAGCCGGGACAACCAGGGAGGAACGGCTGCAGAGGAAAGGCAGCGGCTACCAAGAAGTCTGCACCCCCGGCAAGGTGTGCGCTTCCCCTGGCCCGAAGAGGGCAGCAAGGGAGAACAGGGGTTTGTACCATCTCGCCAGCACCTCGCCCAAAAGCGTTGACTGCCAGGCATGTGACTTCCAAGAGCAAGAGAGGGCGAGGTGCTCTGCCAGGAGTGGATGCCCAGGAGGGCTGGAAGACATTGTACACTCTGGGAAGGTCCCACCAGGCCTTCCAAAGAACTCACAGAGGAAGCGTTTTGGTGCCTGTCACTTGTGGGCAATTGGGGCCAGGTGATCTTATCAACTAGCAGGAGACTCCAATAGGGGCCAGTGAGGGGACAGAGGTCTTTTCCTCTCTCCCTCTCCCTTCCCTAGCACTCCTGACAAGCTAGAGCCTGGAAGAGGCAAGAAGGGCACTGCCTCAAAGCAGACCACGTGGAGAGAATGCAAATGCCACTTCCCCACTGCAGGCCCTCCTGCCTTCCTGCCAACGGGAGACAAGAAATTCTGCATTGAAAACGAGATCTTACTTAAAGCAGACAGACTTTTAGAAATGGAGAGCGACTAGGGTATTAAGGAATCTGTCCCAGAGATGGTCAAGAGCCTCTGCTACCCAGAGATCAATCTAGTCCAACTAACCACAGTGACTGGAGGAAAATGAAGCTTCATGCTGATACCCTGCCAGACAAAGCCTGCTAAATAAAGCAGCCACAAAAGGTGGGCGGACCCATGAAAAACTGCCAGTATTTGACCATATGGAGCCCACAAAAATGGCTATTTCATAGGATTCAAAAAACAATGAATATTTTCAAAATATTTTATTACAAAAATTTCCAACACACAACAAATGTGAAAGAATTTTACGTAGGATATCCGTGTATGCATCACTCAGATGCTACAATTAACATTTTATTATCTGGCTTATGGCATGTCTATTCATCCCTCCGTATCCATCCGTTAATCCATTTTATATGTCTAATACATTTCAAAATAAATTAAAGACATTAACACACTTCCCCTAAGTACTTTAGCTTCTATATCATAAACCACAGTCCAATATTGATCATTTTTACATACAATTTACATAAAATGAAATGCCCTAATTTTAAGTGTACGTTCCCTGAACTTCCACAAAATTATATACTGTGGGGCTTCCCTGGTGGCACAGTGGTTGAGAGTCTGCCTGCCAATACACGGGACACGGGTTCGAGCCCTGGTCTGGGAAGATCCCACATGCCGCGGGGCAACTAGGCCCGTGAGCCACAGCTACTAAGCCTGCGCGTCTGGAGCCTGTGCTCCGCAACAAGAGAGGCCGCGACAGTGAGAGGCCCGTGCATCGCGATGAAGAGTGGCCCCCGCTCGCTGCAACTAGAGAAAGCCCTCGCACAGAAACGAAGACCCAACACAGCCAAAAATAAATAAATAAATAAATTTTAAAATAAATAAATAAATAAAGGCCTTTACCATCTGGGGAAAAAAAAACAAAACTATATACTGTGTAACCCAAATCCCTATCAAGACACAGAACACTAAGGCCACCCCTAAGTTCTCTCATGGCCCTTACCATCCACATTCCACACCAACGCCAAATGCAGGGACAGCCCCACTGTTCTGCTTTTTTTTCACCGTAGGTTAGTTTTGCCTGTTCTTGAAATGTCATAAAAATGTATTAATTTTATATATTTTTTAAATATATCACCAAATTGGAAAATGTTGAACCTTGACAGGGTTTCCATGCTTTACGTCCTGAAGTGTGACGTCTACTTCAGCACTTTTACACAATCACTGGACCTGTGACACAACCATTCACAGAAGCCATGTCACTGGCTCAAACACTGTGCCAGTGAAAAGGACAGTCATGAAATCAAAGTCCAGGATGTCAACTAAATGTCTGTTAGTGGCAGACATCACAGGGGAAAAGCAAGATAACTTTGATTACTTTAAGGACTATTTTCATTAGCTCCCATGAGTCACGAAAAGTTTCCCAGCTAGTTAATGCTTCCCTCAAATTCGACTGGATGGAATAAATCTAATGCCTCTGCCACCCAACAGCCCTGCCAAGACTTCAACCTCTTCTTTCAAAAACCAGTGTACTTGTGTTTTTATCGGCATGTTTTCCCCCAACTTCTCATGACTTGCACATTTAAATTACCAGTCTGTTGTAAAGGAAGAAATCAAAAAGTGTCTCTTTGCTGTGATTTTCACCTTATCCATACCTCGTAAGAGCTACAGAATATCACAAAAAGCAACATATTTTAGAGGAAAGGCATCTGGTTTACTCATGAGACTTTGTGGGAGAAAATCTATTTTAATAATAAAAAAAAACTTGAAATGAAAGAGAGACCAACAATTCAAAGGTGGAGGTGGCTGTTTAAAGGGTACCATTGGAGTAAATTAGGAAGATTTGGCTACGGACTTCAGTTAGCAGTGCTGTGAGTAGTGTTAAACTTTCTGAGTGGGATAATTACATTGCGGTTGTGTAGCAGCATATCCTTGTCCTTAAGGAAAAATGTGCTGAAGAATTCAGGGGTAGAGTATCATGATTTAATTAAGTGGTTCAGCAGTAAAATGAATAAATAAATAAAATGGTATGTGTGTGTCTAGAGAGACCAACAGAAAAGGCAAAGGCATCAAAACAACTGGTGAATCTAAACGAATTTTCTCATAACTGTCTTGAAGGTTCGAATTTTTTCTCACTAAAAAGTTGGTAAAATCCAGATTTCCAGGCCCATTCTAGTCCTAAAGAATCAGATACTCCAGAGGGTAAGGGTTAAAAATCTGAAACGTTCAAATCTCCCAGGTTAATTCATGATTGGATTCTGGATAAGTAAAAAAAGTTTAAAATTTCAAAACTTCAAGTTTTAGGGATGCTTCTGGAGACTCTTAGAGGAATCTCAACAGGGAGTGCAGTTAGATAATACCGTATCAGTGTTGCATTCCTTAGGTTTGAGAACCCTACTGTGTCCTTAGGAGATGCATGGGGAAGGAAGTAGTAGTTAAGTCGGTTAAAATGTCATGATGACTAACAGGTTACCTTCAAAGAGGTCCCAAAGAGACAGAGAGAGACAGAGAGGAAGGAAGGAAGGAAGGAACGAAGGAAGGAAGGAAGGGAGGGAGGGAGGAAGGAAGGAAGGAAGTTAGTAAGGAAGGAAGGAAAGGAAGGAAGGAAGTTAGTAAGGAAGGAAGGAAAGGACGGAAGGTAGGAAGGTAGGAAGGAAGGAAGGGAGGGAGGGAGGGAGGGAGGGAGGAAGGAAGGAAGGAAGGAAGGAAGGAAGGCAGGGATGGAAGGAAGGAAGGAAGGAAGGAAGATACACAAAGAGCAAACGTGACCAATTGCCAGCAGTTGGTAAATACAGGTGAAGAGTACATGAGCCTTTCAATGTGCAGATCTTTTTGCTGTTAAATAGGTTTGAAAGTTTCAAAACAAAAGGTTGGATAAGTATAAAAATAAAAACAAAACTAAACTGATTTTAAAATAAAATAAATAAATAAATATATAAATAAATAAATAAGAGAAATCAAGGATCGAGTCAGTCCTAAACCCAGCAGTAATGAAAAGAACACCGATTCTGCCTCTGGCCTCCAACTTACGACAAACCAAAGGGGAAACGGTCTCCTCCAGGCAAGTTCTGCCCACAGACCTCCACCTGCTGGCTGGACACTTCCGCCGAATGCCCTGAGCTGCGCCTCCCGTCCACCTGGGAGTACAAGCCTAGCTCCTCTGCAGCCTCCTGACGGGGGCGCGGGGAGGGCTCCGTGGGGGCCAGCGTCCCAGGGTGCTCACCCCTCCCGCCACCGGGCTACCACGACACCCTCAGCCCAGGGCCTCATCGGAAAGGCGCTCCCCACACCCCGCCGCCTCCACCACCCCCCCCCCAATATGCAGGCCTCACAAGTCCGGATGCAGCCCACCCTACACAGGGCGGGACGTTCCCCTCCCTCACCTGGCCGCGATGACACTCACGTGCAAGGGGATTCCTTGTCAGACACATCAAGCGGGCAGCACCCCCTGAGACCGCGAGCAATTAAAAAACCCAACCCCAACACAACAAAACACTAGGCCTTCTGGAAAATACACCTACTGCTTCAAGCCTGTCCCAGCTTACCCTCAGCAAGGAGTTTCATTTTGCAGAAGTGTGCAACCATGTGTCAAAGTCCACCTTCCCGGCCCGGCTGCCTGCGTGGTGTCTCTTTCCCTCCCGGGACTAACTGCCCTCACCTCTGTGCCACGTGCTACTTTAAGAGACATGAACTGGGCCGGACGCCCTGAAAACTGACATCAACCCATGAAATCAGCGCTCTGTGGGTCCAGTGCTGCAGTCAGCTGTGGTCCGTACTCTGTCACAAGACCGAGGCTTTACCACCCGAGGCCCAGGGGGATTCTCAGAGATGGTGCTGAACACCTTGGTGAAGTCAGGAAAAATTACAAGATTGTATCCTGATCACTTGTCCAGAAAGCTTATCAAAATGCACAGTGAGAACCTACACTTAGTAAACCCGCAGTGTCTTTGCTATCCACTGAAAAATAAAATTTTTGCTTTTTTTTTTTTAAACATCTTTATTGGAGTGTAATTGCTTTATAGTCATGTGTTAGTTTCTGCTTTATAACAAAGTGAATCAGCTAGACATATACATATATCCCCACATCTCCTCCCTCTTGCGTCTCCCTCCCTCCCACCCTAAAATTTTTAATTCTAGAATTTGCCTAGGATTGTCATGAGACATCAGTTTAGAGTTGCCCTGAATCTACTTTTCTTTCTTTAATACAAATGGGCCATTTGTCCCTCAAGTGTCTTTGTCACCTCTTCTAATTTCCATGATTCCACAGAGTTTAACTGCCCAGAAGACGTTAGCTGGGGCTGTAGTTTTGAGAGTCCTGAAAAGCCTTAGCTGGTTCGCATTTTAGTCTTCCTTTCCCTACTCCCTGAACCATGCACACGTCGTTCATCGGAGTATTTACTGCTCTGCAGCCCATAGGACAGTGACCTTCCCAGAGGCTGGTGTTAGATTTGACTGCTGTATCCCCTCCCCACAGAGCACAGGACCCGGGACATAGTAAACCTCATTAACTTCACTGGACAATTTACACAGTACTCCCACAAAAAAACAATGCAAATATAAATGTTTTGGGGGCCATCTAGATGGTAAAGCAAATATAACATACATGGAGTATTCTGAAAACAAAACCGGACCACAGTCTGGTTCTGGGTGAGGGACAGGAATGGCCAGGGCAGGTCCAGCTGGGACCTCATTGGCTTCGTCAACTCGGCTGCCCCGCCTCACACCCCAAGTCTGTCCCTTTCCTCCCAATCCTGCCCCAGTTCAAAACCAAAGTGATGGTCAATGTCACCACCTGTTCTGTTCAGGTGCCCCCTAACTCTGCTCTCACTGACTCATTTTTACTCTAACCTCCCTCCCTGACCCCCGCCTCAGCTCCAGCTTCACCAAACTCACAACCTCCCTCTCTGGCTGAGGTCACCGGGAACAAAAGTCACCATACACCCCGCTTGCCATCCTGCGCTCAGGCTGCACTGCAGCAAACTGTTGCAAATACTGGTCGCGTGGCTGTGTTCCAGAATAACCCAGCCAGGCTGCTGCTGAAGTTCCTAGGAGTATGACCCAGTGAAATCTGACCACCTAAAAAGGCTGAAGTCTCAAAGCTTTATGCCAGTTCCCGAGAAGCTAATGTTCAGGCAGAAAGCACAGGTATGCTTTTTTTTTTTTTTTAACATCTTTATTGGAGTATAATTGCTTTACAATGGTGTGTTAGTTCCTGCTTTATAACAAAGTGAATCAGCTATACAGCAAAGGTATGTTTTACAGGTGCTGTCCTAACTGGGGTCCCGTCCCTAGCAGTGGCTAAATATTTGTAATACCATCTTGGATAAAAGTCTTGTTCTAAATAGAACATTTCTGCTCAACGTGTTAATTCGGATCAGCAGAATAAGCTTCTCTCAGCTTTATAAGCTAATGTAAAGATTTTAAGACACAAAGTAATCAAAATCACAGGATGATAAATTTTAAAAGGCTTCCACAGTTTTCTCCATGCACCTGAATATGCATTCATTCGACAAATACTCTTGAAATCCCTGCCCTGCACTACAGCAATGAACAAGAGGCCGCTTAGCTTACAGTCCAGTGGAGGAGAAAAACAAATAAAAATAAATTAAAAATTCATTTTAGTAAGTAGTATATTAGGGTAAAAGAGTATATGGATGCAAGAGGGAGGAGATATGGGGATATATGTATATGTCTAGCTGATTCACTTTTGTTATAAAGCAGAAACTTGCACACCATTGTAAAGCAATTATACTCCAATAAAGATGTTAAAAAAAAAAAGAGTATATGGGACAATGTGGATGAAAATAATCACTTGGGAAGAACCATCCTCTTGAATTTAAAGATATATAGCATTTTGAGGGACAATCTTCTTTATAAATGTTAGCATTGTTCATATTTTTTATTTTTTAATTAAAATTGACAAACTTTAATCTTAAGTCAAGAAGGAAATATTGATAATTCTTACAAAAGAATTTTAAAAGCCAACACCAAAAAATAAAGGGAACAAAAACTTAGCAGTATTTCACTATTCACATAAATAATTTTACTCTATCTATGAGTCATATTTAAGAATAAAGTGAAGAGAAATCAAAATCTTGCAAAGTAAGCAGAGCTTTTCTAATTTCACAAAATGCAGAACAAATAAATGCCTGCTTTGGTCCAACCCTCCTCCCAATCAGAATGTACAAACTCTGAATGCTTCCTACTGGCCTAAGTACTACAATGTTTAAACTACCAGCAAGGACTTGATCGATTTAAACAATTCTCCACATCTTAATAATTTTTATTTCTTTAGCTCCAACACTTATAAACATCAAGAGGACTTTGTGATCTGTCTTATGGCCCATACCATAAACCTAAAAAAAAAAAAAATCCACCTACACAACACATAATTTTGGAGCACTTATTACATTCAAGGCAGCGTAGAAGACACAAAAACACAGCCTGTATACTCTCAGTGCCCTTTTGATCTATGAGAAGGAAGTAAGACTTTTCCCTGTATTTGTTCATTCTAATATTTACTGAGCACCTACTACACCCAATCATTTAAGCACTGGAGATAAAAAGAAAACGAAACATGGTGTTTACCTACACCAAACATTAGGAGTAACTCTCCCAACCCTAACAATTACTCTAGACCAGGGTGAGTAAACTGTGACCCACCTCCTATTTTTGTATGAACCAGGAGCTGAGAATGGTTTTCACTTCTTAAATCAGTTGAAAAGAAATAAAAAGAAAAATGTAATAACATGATCATGAGACCACAATGCTGACCCCAGATCAGAACAACTGTGGCAACCTCTCGGCAGCCAGCGATGGTGAGACAGGTAGGGCTGAGCCAAGGAGCCCTGCTCTAAGCAAAAGAGAAAAAGCCCCCTTCTTCTGCCGAGCGTGAACAGGGAAGCAAGCAATCCCAACGGCCGCCGGCTGCCATCCTGAATCCCGGAGGAGCCAGCCTCAGGATGGCAGACACCTACACTGAGAGGGCGCATGCCCTGAGGACATTTTGAGCCACTGATCCTACCACATTTGGTATGAGCACATCACATCTTTTTAAATGAAATCAATTCCTAAACTCTTTACGGGAGTTTGCGTCTGATGTCTGTTCCTAACACAGAGCTGCCCTTACAATCAAGCAAGAATGAAAGAAAACAGATCATCACGGTACAAAAGAAAATGTCTGTTTTGGTCGTGGTGGTATCACCCATATAGAATAAGTGTAGTTAGGAAACGCTTACTACGTGTCACTTTGCAGCCAATCTTCGTAAGTATGATATGAGTATTATTATCTCCATTTGAAAGATGGAGAACTATTTGAAGATGCTTAGAGAGGTTTGCTGACGTACTAAAGGTTAAAACTGAGTGGCGGCGCTAGTACTTGGGTCCAGTTCAGTCTGATATTTTGTTGTCAATGATTGGGTCACACTTTCATCTGCTGAAGGAACCCGTGAATCAATGAGGATGCTAAAACAGTTGACTGCAGAGGGCGCTACAGAAGCTCGTGCTGGGGGAGGGGGAAGTGGGTTGCAAAACCCAGTCTCTGGGGAGACGATGAAGGGAGAGTAAGAAGAACTGATGGAGGAGCTGCATCTTGAAGGAAGTATAGGAGCCACATAGGGAAAGAGAAAGTGAGGTGCTGTCACGGAAGAAACAGCAAGTGCATGTGTGGAGACTACAGAGAGCGATTAAATATGGCTTAATTAATATACATATAAAGGGGGCAAGGCTGAGAATGGCTAGAGAGGGTAAGAGAGGCAAGACCATGAAGTGCCTCCTAGATGGTGCTAAAAAATCTGAACTACACCTTGAGTACCCGGGGGAACTACTCAAGGTTTTCCAATAAGGAAGGGACATGATCTAACTTCCAATTAGTGAAGATGACAATGACAGAAGGATGAAATAGGACCAGTTATGAGTAATCTAAGCAACAACTACCGAGGATCTAAAACATTCAACTAAAGTAGCTTTGGAGTCAGAATTGGGATCTTGACTCCAGCTCCGACTTTTACGAGCTCCATGATCTTCGGCAAACTGATCTAAGCTTCCATTTCTTCATCTACAGAAAGGGAATTCAGAGGACTACTGTGAGAATTCAGTGCTGACATATAAAGAAGTACACAGTGTCTGACACATAGTTAGCAGTCAGTAACAGGTACTATGTTTTTCCCCTGTCACAACTGTTATTAAGTGAAGATTGTGTGGCATGGGATTAGAACCGTGCCAAGCAAAGAATCCTCAGGAAGACTATCCTTCAGGGAGCAGATAAAGAAAAGGAACAAGAAGAGCCCAGTGGATTTGGGGCTAGTCTCTGCTGAGTCCAGAAAGACCTGAAGGAGAGAAGGCAAGGAGCCATACTACTCTTTTGCAGTATCTGGCTGGTTAGAGGAGGGAGAGTACAAGCTCTCTGTGTCTTCTGTTTTGTTTTTCATTTAATGAGAAAGACTAAAGAAGGGGGTCCAGGCTGTGGGAGGGGGTGGAGGAGAGTTCTCAGGGAGAAGGTAAGTGACGGTTCAGGCCTCTGAGAAAGTGGTGCCCACTAAGGGTCCTCGAGAGAGACCCAGGACTCCGACCATAGCCTTGACTTCCCTCTTAGGTGGGTGGGGGCCGAAGGTCCAGGAGAGCTGTGACTGCCAGGATTTTAAATCCTAACTGTGGTGCTGGCTCATCTTCACTCACCCACCACCCTGCTGGGCTTGCTCCTCAGTCTGAAGAAAGAAAAGGAGCATTACTGAACTACGCATTCAAGACCTACTTCAGTTGTTGGGTACTTTCATGCCCAAATCAGAGCAAAAGCTTGCTGAGATTCTCAACTGGACTGGTTTTTGCAGCCACCATAGGTCCTAGACCATGTCTCCTCATCAGCCTCACATCAGTTACCCCCCAGTGCCATGCAACTCAAAGGCCAACCCCACCCACCACTGAAGCGATGAGTACTCCTCAGGATGTCCTCTGGTCTCCCTGCACAACGGGAGGAAGCCACATGCCGGAACTGAACGGAAAGTAGTAGGTCCTGAGCTCAGAAAGTTGAAGATTTAAATAGCTGGGGCTGAAAACACCGGTTTTCAACTAAGAAACCACGGAGAGCCTGCAAGGCATTGTTGAGGGGCCAGGGAGAGGGAAGGTCTTGAATGTACGTAATTTATTCCAAATCAGTACTTACTTAAGCTGGGGACCAGCGCTCTGTCTTACTCAATCTCATTCTATCCTTATTCATCATCTCAAATGTCTCACCGAGCACAAGACCATTCCAACAACTGACTTATTAACACAAATACTGCACTACCTCTAGAAGAAAAAATAAATACAAGTTGCTTATAAGCTTTGCACCTTCACATACATTAATTTCACCTTAAAAATGTCCTACTCTACATAACCTTACAGAGCAAAAGGGTAATTTTGTTTCACACATAAATCTACTAGTACCACAGAGGCCATCAGTAACTGTATCTTAGATCTATGTCAGCCCTCGAGGCCTCCAAGTGTATTTACTGGTTAACAACTAAATAGACGGAGTAGCTAAAACCCATAAAATAATCAAATAAATCTGAAAGTGCCAGAAAATAGAGAGTGCAGACATAGGTCTACAATTATATTGTCATATGGTTTTTGACAAAGGCACCAAAAGCAATCCAACGATGAAAGCCAAGTCTTTTCAACAAATGGTTCCATAACAACGGGATATCCATAGGAAAAAACAAAAAACTAACCCAAAATTGATTTGAGATGGATCATAGACCTAAACACAAAAACTAAAACTACAAAACTTCTAGAAGAAAATATGGGAGGATAGCTTTGTGACCTGGGAATAGGAAAAGCTTATTAGACAAGATACAAAAAACAACACCATAAAAAAAAAAACACCATTAAAAATACTCGCTCTCCAAAATATTTTATTTAAAAAATGAAAAGGCAAGCTATAGACTGGGAAAAATATTTGCAATATATATATCTGAAAAAACTTCTATCTAGAATATATAAAAATTCCAGCTCAATAACAAAAGGACAGAAAAGCAATAAAAATGGGCAAAAAACCTAAACAGAAACTTCACAAAGGAAGATAACAATGTACATGGCCAATAAGCACAAGAAAAAGTACGTGATATCATAGTCATCAGGGAAAGACAATTTTAAACTACAATGAGAAGCCACTGAACGCCCACCAGAATGGCTAAAATTAAGAAGACTGACAACCCCAAATGCTGGTAGATATAGAACAACTAAAATTCCCCCAGTGTTGGTGAGAGTTAAATTAAATTGTATAACCACTCTGGAAACACTTTGGCAGGTTTTTATTTTTATTTTTTTAATAAAACTAAATATACACCTACCCTGTAACCCACTAATTCCTCTCCTGGGTATTTGCTCAAGAGAAATGAAGAAATATGTCCACTAAAAAAAGAAAAAAAACTTCTCCAATATTACAATATTCATAGACTTTTCTTCATATTAGTCCAAACTAGGAAAAGCTCAAGTGTCCATCAATAAAAGAATGGATCACACGTTGTGCTATGGTCACACAATGAACTACTTGGCAATAAAAAGGAACAAAGTACTCATACCAGCAACATGGATGAGCCTCAAAAATATGCTGAGTCAAAGAAGCCTTACACAAAAAGTATTTACAAAACAAAGTTCTAGAACAGGCAATACCAATCTACAGCGAGAAAAGTTAGCACAATGGTTGCCTCTGAGGGCTGAGGTGGTAGCAATGAAGAGGGTTGAGAGAATTTCCTGGAATCATGGAAATATTCTTCATCTTGGGTTGGGTTACACAGATGTATACATTTATAAAGACTCCTCAAATCATACACTAAGATTTGTGCAATTTACTGTATGATAATATTACCTCAGTGGGGGAAGGGGGCAGGGGACCATAACAAATGTTGAGCTCTAATAACAGGCATGCATACATGTTTAGGAATGAGGTATACTGATGTCTACATCTTACTTTGAAATGCATAAAAGAATAAATTGATGAGTATGATATAAAGCAAATATATGAAATGTTAACCACTTTAAAATCTGGATGGGATCATCATACAATTCTTTTAGCTTTGGTGTATATTTTAAATTTTTCCTAATAAAAAGTTAGTTTAGGGCTTCCCTGGTGGCGCAGTGGTTGAGAATCTGCCCGCTAATGCAGGGGACACGGGTTCGAGCCCTGGTCTGGGAAGATCCCACATGCCACGGAGCAACTGGGCCCGTGAGCCACAACTACTGAGCCTGCGCGTTTGGAGCCTGTGCCCCGCAACGGGAGGGGCCACGATAGTGAAAGGCCTGCGCACCGCGATGAAGAGTGGCCCCCGCTTGCCACAACTAGAGAAAGCCCTCGCTCGAAACGAAGACCCAACAGAGCCAAAAATAAATAAATAAAAGTAGCTATTAAAAAAAAAAAAAAAAAGTGCTGTGAATTGCAAAAAAAAAATAAAAAGTTAGTTTAAAAAACAAAGTAATAAAGTACTTAGATTATATCTAATAAAAGAGGCATATCACTTTTGGATAAAATTATAACAATTCATTGTAAGACTTAAATAAGTAGGAAGTTACACTATGTTCATGTACAGGAAGAGTCCATATAAATTTGTATTTGTCCCAAACTGTTCTATAAATTCAAAACAATCCCAGTCAAACTCTGAAATTTTTTCATGACACTTAACTTGATGAGCAGATTCTAAAAGGACACAGGCAAGGAAATGTCCAAAAACATCTAGGATAATGATGAAAAAGACAGGGTAGAAGGACTTGCCCAATTCCACATGCCAGGAACAAAACAGAGCCACAGGTAGCTACACACAAGAGGTGATACAGCAGATTAGTGTAGAAAGAAGACAGTTCAGTTAATGGTACATGAAATTTTCATTATCCATTCTTTAAAAATATTGAATCAGATCCCCACCTCACAATATATACAATAATATCTACACCCCACAGTTTAGACATCTAAATGTGAAAGGCAAAATTTAAGATATTTTACAGAAAAAAGTAGAAAATGTTTTATGATCTGTTAGAAAAGATGTGTTAAATAAAGCACAAACCATAAAGTAGAAAACAGAAAAACGCTATTATCAATATATTAAAAATCTAAAAATTCTGTTCAACAAAATATACCACAGAAAATGACAATGTGAATAATCACAGACTGGAAGAAGCCCTTTATCACACAATCAAATGGTTCAGGATAAAGAAAGAAATTCTACAAATCAAAAATTAAAATTAAAATTAAAAAACCTAAAAAATATAGGTTATATGTAAAGAATTCACAGAAAAGGAAACTCAAATAGCTATCCTCACTGGTAACCTCACTGGTGATGAGGTAAATGCAAGTTTAAAACGCAAAATGCTACTTCACACCCACTAAACTTGCAATAGCAATATTAAAGGTTACTGAGCGTTGGTAATATGGTTGCACCACACAGGTAGCTATATTCACGGGAGGTGGGAGTGTAAAGTGATATAACCATTTTCGGGTGAAAAAAAGGGTAATACCTAGTAAAGTTTAATATGTGTATTTTCTATGACCCAACAATTCCAATCTTAAATTATGCTCTAGAACAGGGGTCCCCAACCCCCGGGGCCAAAGACCAGTACTGGTCGGTGGCCTGTTTTACGACCGCTCCCCATTGCTCATGCTACTGCCTGAGCTCCGCCTCCTGTCAGATCAGCGGCGACTGTGAACTGCGCAGGCGAGAGACGTAGGTCACAGGCTCCTTAGGAGAATCTAATGCCTGATGATCTGAGGCGGAGCTGAGGCGTTGATGCTGGCGCTGGGGAGCGGCTGCAAATACAGATTATCATTAGCAGAGCGGTCTGTCTGCACAGAGACCATAATAAATCAAGTGCTTGCAGACTCCCATCAAAACCCTATCAGTGAGTGACAAGTGACAACTAAGCCGCATCTGGTGGCAGGCTTTATAGTGGCAAGTGAGTTGATGTACTTCAATTGTACAGCTGCATCTGGTGGCAGGCTTTAAGTCAGAATCCGACACTTATTTTAGTCTGCACGTAGCCTGCCCGTTATTGTATTTACCGCTTCCATCCACGCCTCTTTCCCACACTGTGCACTTGTCTCAGTCATAGTTTTGGTAAGCCCACAAGCTAACCCTAGCCAAAATCAGTAAAAGACAAACGTCATTGGAGAACTTCTTTGAAAAGGGGCAAAGACCCAATGATGAGACAGCAGAAGACTCCAAGACTGCCAACAAAAAGAAAGCTGCATTTAAAAGAAAATACCAAGAGTCCTACTTAACTTACGGGTTCATTGCAACAAGTGATTCACATTCTCCAAGCCCGCTTTGTATAATATGTGGTGACCTGCTATCCCATGAAGCCATGAAACCTTCAGAACTGCTTCGCCAATGGAAACCAAGCACCGTGCATTAAAAGACAAGCCTTTGGAGTTTTTCAAAAGAAAAAAATGTGAACACGAAGAACGGAAGCAATTATTAACAGCCACTACTTCATGCGCTCAGTGTCTGCACTGAGAGTATCATTCTTAGCGGTTAAGCACATTGCTAAAGCTAAGAAGCCCTTTACTATTGGTGAAGAGTTGATCCTGCCTGCTGCTAAGGATGTTTGTCGTGAACTTTCAGGAAAGGCTGCAGTCCAAAAGGTGGCACGTGTTCCTCTTTCGGCTAGCACCATAACTAGATGAATTGATGAAATAGAGAGGATTAATGAGTCATTGTGGTACGCAATCCGGGTTGACAAGCCTGCTGATGTTGACAACAAGGCAACAGTGCTTGTTTTTGTGCGATATATTTTTCAGAAGGAAAAATATACATGAGGACACGAGGACATGTTATGTGCACTTTTGTTGCCAACCAACACCACAGCTGCAGAACTACTCAAGTCTTTGAATGATTACATATCAGGAAAACTGAATTGGTCATTTTGTGTCGATATATGCACAGACAGCGGCTGCCATGACTGGACGGCTTTCTGGTTTCACTACTCGGGTCAAAGAGGTCGCTTCTGAATGTGAGTCTACGCACTGGGTCATCCATAGAGAAATGTTGGCAGGCTGAAAAATGTCACCCAAACTTAACAACGTTTTGCAGGATGTGATTAAAATTATCAACCCCGTTAAAGTACATGCCCTTAACTCACGTCTGTTCGTGCAGCTCTGTGAGGAGATGGACGCAGAGCACACACGTCTTCCCTTATACACAGAAGTGAGATGGCTTTCTAAAGGTAGGTCACTGGTCAGAGTTTCTGAGTTAGGAGAGCCGCTCCAGAGATTTCTTTTAGAAAAACAGTCACCACTGGCAGCACACTTCAGTGACACAGAATGGGTTGCAAAACTTGCTTACTTGTGTGACATATTTAACCTGCTCAACGAACTCAATCTGTCACTTCGGGGGAGAACGACAACTGTGTTCAAGTCCGCAGATAAAGCGGCTGCATTCAAAGCCAAACTGGAATTATAGGGGCGACGAGTGAACATGGGGATTTTTGACATGTTTCAAACATTAGCAGAGATTCGGAAAGAGACTGAGCCAGGGCCTTCTTTCTCCCAGCTGGGGCATGATCCCCTATCTCAGCTTTCAAAGACTTTGAGCATTACTTCCCACCCACAAAAGACCCCCGATCGGGGAAGGAATGGATCCGCGCCCCCTTTGTGAATAAGCCAGGTGAACAGACTTCCGTGCTAGAACAGGATCAACTGCTTGAGATCACAGATGACGGTGGCCTTAAAGGTATGTTTGAGACAACTTCAAATCTCCATACGTCTGGATTAAAGTCAAGACGGAATATCCTGAGATTGCCACAGAAGCACTGAAAAGCCTGCTTCCATTTCCAACACCCTATCTTTGTGAAGCAGGGTTTTCTGCAGTGACAGAGACCAAAACGAGATCACGGAGTAGACTAGACACAAGCAACACACTTCGGGTGTCACTGTCTCCCATCACCCCAGATGGGACCATCTTGCTGCAGGAAAACAAGCTCAGGGCTCCCATTGATTCTGCATTATGGTGAGTTGTATAATTATTTCATTACATATTACAATGTAATAATGATAGAAATAAAGTGCACAATAAATGTAATGTGCTTGAATCATCCCGAAACCATCCCCTTCCCCTGCACCCCGTGTCTGTGGAAAAATTGTCTTCCTTGAAACCGGTCCCTGGTGCCAAAAAGGTTGGGGACGGCTGCTCTAGAAAAACACGTAGCCATGTATGGGACACACAGCTCTAAGAGCGTTCAGAGCAGCAGTTTTTGAAAGAAGAAAAATGAAAACAAAGTGGTCTTGGACCCCAAAATGGCTAAAGAAAAAGTAGCACATTCATACAGTGAAGAACTATATATATGAAAACAAAAAGCCAGTTTGGTACAATCTCAAACAGGGTCGAATGAATGTGCCAAGTATGAACCTATTCATAAAACTTCTAACATGTGCTAAACAAGTGTATATGTATGTATGCATATATATGTATATATTTATGTTTCTATACATAGGGATATAGATATACTTCCTAAGCAATTTTCGTATATATGGCATTTAACAGCAGATATATTTTATGCAAATGGATATATAGTATATAATATGCAACATAACATTATACAACATATATTACATATTACATATTGTAAAGAAATGCATGACAATGATTATCACAAAATATTTAAGAGCGGTTGGAAAGGGATAACACAGGACAGGAGAAACCAAGAATTTGGTGACATTTTACTTCCTCATCTGTATGGTGGATACGTGGTAACCACTGCATTACTCTTTATATCTATGTAAACATCTTAATATGTAATATTTCAAATAGATACAGTTTGAAAGAGCAGCACATAGAAATATTTGTATTCTGAAAGTTAGAGAGATGGTACGCTACCAAAAAGTAAAAAGCATAAAGCATGAAACAATTTATAAATACTTTATAAAATTCAGTAAGTGACAGCCACCTTGTTCAAAGTGATTTGATTCAAAGAATGGAAAAGTTAAATGTTAGGTATTCTTTCAATAAACACTCACAACACAGATTTTTATTTTCATGTTAAGGGAAAGAAATTAACTTCTAAATAAAATTTACCTGTGAACCTAAGACCAATCAAAGACTTTCCAGGAGACCAATTCAGGAAAACTGAATTAAAACAGAGTGTGAAAGATAGTGTGAGAAACTGTATATTAGCAATATGATAAACAAGAACCAGAAGTTAGACACAGGAGAGGACAACAAGACAGCACCGAGTCTGCACTACGGAATGACAGCAAAGGCTGTCAAACCTATATAAGACATGAGAAATGGCAGCTATACAATACTGGTGATAGAATAAGATTATTTTCTCAAGTCATATTTTCTTACTCAAAATTAAGACTGTTGCTTGCTGGCTTCCATACAGAATGAGTCACAGGGTTAAATCTGTAGGAACACATGCAGGAAAGAAATGCTGGTACCTCTCCAAGTACAGCAATAATGGTTTCCACTCTAACCAGACACCCTCCCGCCCACCACCCCCAGTCCCACCCGCGTTAGAGCACAGAGAGCCTCTACGGCACATGAGAGCAGTCATACTACAGCCAGAACGACTGGCCAGCCACCTGGAACTCTCAGGGGGCCAAAGAACAGCCCCAATCCTTCAAAAGATCTTATGTCACTATCTTTTCTAAAGATTTATTCACCAAATAAAAATGCTGGAGAGGGTGTGGAGAAAAGGGAACCCCCTTGCACTGTTGGTGGGAATGTAAATTGATACAGCCACTATGGAGAACAGTATGGAGGTTCCTTAAAAAACTACAAATAGAACTACCATACGACCCAGCAATCCCACTACTGGGCATATACCCTGAGAAAACCATAATTCAAAAAGAGTCATGTACCACAATGTTCACTGCAGCTCTATTTACAAGAGCCAGGACATGGAAGCAACCTAAATGTCCATCGACAGATGAATGGATAAAGAAGTTGTGGCACAGATATACAATGGAATATTACTCAGCCATAAAAGGAAACGAAATTGAGTTATCTGTAGTGAGGTGGATGGACCTAGAGTCTGTCATACAGAGTGAAGTAAGTCAGAAAGAGAAAAACAAATACCATGTGCTAACACATATATATGGAATCTAAAAAAAAAAAAAAAATGGTCATGAAGAACCTAGTGGCAAGATGGGAATAAAGACACAGACCTACTACAGAATGGACTTGAGGATACGGGGAGGGGGAAGGGTAAGCTGGGACGAAGTGAGAGAGTGGCATGGACATATACACACTACCAAATGTAAAATAGATAGCTAGTGGGAAGCAGCCGCATAGCACAGGGAGATCAGCTCGGTGCTTTGTGACCACCTAGAGGGGTGGGATAGGGAGGGTGGGAGGGAGATGCAAGAGGGAGGGGATATGGAGATATACGTATACATATAGCTGATTCACTTTGTTATACAGCAGAAACTAACACAACACTGTAAAGCAATTATACTCCAATAAAGATGTTAAAAAAAAAAAGATTTATTCACCAAGTAAGCTCAAAATTTCCTTTGAGTCTAACAGGTTATCTACAGCAAATCTGTCCTCAGGTGTCATCAATCTGATGAGAACTAAATTACACTCACCGATTTGCCATTAAAAGATATCCACATCAGCCAGAGGTAAACAAGACACACCCTTGAAAAACAAATAATATATGCAGACCAAATGCCTGAAGCACCCTCATTAAAAAATAATAATGACTGACGAGGAAATACCCCCTTGGCTCCCAGCACTACCAGGAGAAAGTGAAGTGGCTAAAGCACTCGACTCTGGAATAGGTGCCCCTACAGTGGCACATAGAGATGAAGAGAAGGAAGAAATGGACATCCTAACAGGCGCGGATGATGGGGCAGCAGATACTGAAACACAGGAGCCGCCCTGAGCACACTCACGTCTCCTGACAGATGGCTGAGGCTTTCCCCAGAGATCTGGGTAAACTGCAGATGGGTTCTATGTACATACAGGATTTATTAAAGAGAAGTGAATTTTAGAATGTTCTGTATCTTAGTACAGAATGAAGTCAAACCACATGGGAGATGCAGAAGTACCCAAGACACAAACTAAGTTGCATATTTTCATGATATTAAAACAGTGTGCGCGAGTAGTGTCAAAAGATTGAAATATATCTGAGCTCCAGTAACAGAAGATAGCACAGATCTGGGAGGGGTTAGAGGGTGAATCAGCAACTTGAAGGGTGATGTGCAGATGGGATACTTACACCCCCCAGAGATAGACAGAAATGTGCCAAGTGTTACTCAGAGCCCAGTATAAACATGACCTCTAAACATCCACTTAAACAGATGCTACACAATATCACAGAAAATGATTTCTTTAAATAAATCATAAAAAAGTTTCAAGCATGCAGTAGCCTGCTTTGCTCTACAGCCTTATATAGTCTGCAAAGTTTTATACTCACCTTTACCATTAGAGGTACTTTAATGAAAAATCTGAGGAACAGGAAGGCATGTAAAATTGATTTTAGGGCTATCACAACTCTGAATAATTCTTTCCGTCGGAGACCAGGATTAGAAATTTTGAGTGACCTGCCACACGGTTCTTAAATGGATACGAATCCAGGTCATCAGACTTTCCCAAACTACATTGTCTTTCTGGAGAAAATAAGGTTTATTCTACCGGGACCAGAGAACGCAGGGGCTAAATTTCCAATACTAACTAAAAATAGAGTGGATAGCCCACATGATCCTTTATCCAACTTACCCTGTTGGCAATCAGCTGAAAATCAGAACCTCTCATTTCCTAGTAATCTCTCTGAGACACACGATTTTCGAGCAAAGCTAAAGTATGGAACTCTCCTTTTACTTCCTAAGCCAAACACAGGTTGTTAAAATTGTGTTCAAGAATTCCCTCAGAATATGTTTTAACCCTTGGTTTCATACAATCTGGCCTGGTGGTCAAAACGCTGTTCATCTGAACACAAAACAGCACACAGTTCTTACGGTGGAAGAATTATGGCCCTCCTATGTTTTCATTCTAGAATGACTACTGGAGGATTAAGCAACTGGCCCTAACTGACATTCTCTGGCTAAAGAAAGGGAATTTCACTAAGGCCTCCTCATTCAAGGGAGCCAGAAGGCAATCAGCAATGTATCGTATCTGTTAATTACTAAGTAGTCTAAGAAATACTGAAAGTAAAAAGGAAGGAAAAAAATTCTAAGTGATTAACACCCATCAAATATCTGCAAATGTATAAATTTTACAGTCTATCAATGCACTTAATTCTGAATACAATAAGCCTAAAGAAATAAGACTGCTAGGGGCCAACTCTTACTACTAAATCCAAAACCTTTTGTTAGCGATTTTGAGAGAATTAAACAGCAGTGGCCGAGCATTTTTTAAGTAGATTTCCATCAATGGTTCTGAGTGTGTACAGGGCTGATTAAATTTTAAAAACTAGTTGGTGTTACATAATCTGAAGCTTCAAATTGAAAGAGGAAAAATTGTTCTACAGTGACACCTACCGGTAAAGCATGATGTAGTAGCGCGACACTATTAGACAAAATAAACAGATGTTTCCATTCCTGTAGCAAGTTAGAAGCTACAGGGAAAGACTGATTGATACTCCAAAGAGAAAAGCTAAACAAAAACATTATACATACCAGTGTCTGTAACTACAAAATAAGTCCCAAAGTACATCATTATCCCTTTTAAACAAGATTTTCAAATCAATAAATCTGAAAGAGGTTTCCCTTGGCCTCAACTGGCCATGCAAGTCAAGATTTTATATGCAAGTTAAAGGTAAAATGTCCAATTTACTCATGTTTCTTTTATATTTTAAAGAATAAAACTGGAAAAGGTAAAACTGAGCTCTGCAAAAAACTAGACATTTAATGTTTTCAATTTAAGTTGAAGAGTTAAACAAAAAACAGACACCTGCTTTAAAAATCCAAGTGTTATGTAAAGCCCCAAAGTCACAGTTTCAAAGCACCACTTTTGAAAAAAAATGACCACTAAGATAAACAGAAGTCCAGATAATCACATTTTCCCTAAAATGCATGCTTCAAAGGACGGGGTCCTTTTTCCACTGTACTTTCATGCACAAATTTAAGAAATAATAATGTTTCATGTAACCAACGTCATCATCAACTTCAAACTCTCAATGCAAAACATCTCAAAAAACACACTATTTGAGCCCACGCATTTCTTCTCAAACTAAGATTTTCAAATATACTGTTTCACACATAATTTTAGTAAAAGCAAAGTTAATCAGTGGTATGACAAAAGGAAGACTTTTCTTAAATAACTAGGTGTAATATGCCACAGACAGCCAGAAGGAAACTTAAAAGATAATCTACTTTAAGATTTCCATAAAATCTTACAAAATTAGAGAACCTGAAGTCCAGTACTATAATATAATGATCAAATAAGAGAAAACCTGGGTTTAGTCTTGGATCACCCATTAATTAGTTGGGTTTCCAAGAAGTACATAACCTTTAATGAGCCAGACAATTTTTCTGGGCCTCACCGTTAACGCCACAGCTAAAATTTCTTCAGCTTCTATGATTTCCCCAGCACATGGGATTGACTTGGGCATCAATGTCTACACATCAGTGACCCAATAAACACAGCAACAAAAAAGAAGTGGCTCGATCTTTCCGGTATACCCTACTATAAGAAACCGACATAAATAGAATCACACTTTCACACTGCAGTGTAACTGTTTACGACTCCGAGAATCCTCCTCACCATCTTCAGTGCCTTCCACCTGGCACACAATCAGAACTCACCATTTACTCAAAAAAATAGCTGCGGAAAAAGAATGCTCATTATGTAACACGCAACACTCCAATACCAACTCTCTGTTTGGAGACTTTTCTGGTAATACAGATACTTCTCTCTTTTACATGTTCTCTTTTATACACTATGTCTGTTTCATGACAATTATAGAATCGATGTGTAAAATACTTGAAAGGCGGTAGATCCTCAAATACAGACAGAACTTGCTCTAAAATGCCTGAATATGAAAGTTGGAATATATTCATTTAGGTCCTAACATTTCCTAAATGTATTACCTACCTGTTAAAACTGGTTTAGTTCTTGAACCACTGGGGGTGGGAATATAATAACACACTTCCTAATACTTCCTAATTCCCACCAACAACAGGCCACATTATGAAGCAACTGCTTCAGATATAGTTAACCCACTCTACCCACGACTGCAAAGGACAAAATGGAACAAAGATGTGCTTTCCTTGTAAACAGCTACGGAAAACTTTTGAAAACAATTAACATTAAAGTCTTGTTTATCAGCTTTCTCTGCTTGGTGCTTAAGCTGTCCAATGGGCTCTTCTCATTTAGAAACTTTAAAAAGGGTAGCCAGAGCTGCCTGAGACAAGTGCATCTACCCGTCTGCCTGTTTAAGTCAACTGACTGGCATTTAAGGGCAAGTGGCAAAGGAACACAAACTTTTACTTACGCCAAAGGTAAATTAACATGCTTGTTTTGAAATTCAAACTGTACTTTTTCTCTACAAATATTAGTTCTCAGAGTGTAAATTTATGCAATGATTTTAACTGCACTACCATTTAAATTTATTCATCCACTAATCAAATAATTTATTGAGCAATTATTAAGGGCCAGACCCACTCTAGGAGTTGGGAATAGGGGTGAACAAGGAGTGAGTGAGACAGGAAGGCAATACACGTGAAAATAAATAATGTCGGATAGTGGTAAGTGCCATTTAAAAAACAGTTCTTTAAAGTATGACTATAGTATTCTGATTTACTTTCTTGATACATATAAATACATTACTTGCAGACCTCAGGAAACAAAGAATCTAAAATCATTTCAAAAAAGAAAGTTTACAGCTCACATTCAATACACATGTGTATAGCAGTTTCAATATCCTAAATATGAGTCAAAGGAAGTATAAAAGAAACCGAGAACCACTGAAATATGAGATGAAACATTTAAAACATCTGTTCTCCCTCTTTCCTGGATAAGCCCATGGAAGAGAAAGGTGAATATCCATAGATTTTTTTAAAAGACAAAGGGAAAAAATAGAGAAGCTCGCCCAGTATTCGCACCATAAGAAAGCAACATAAAAGCAAAAACATCTAAGATAGTCTTCGAGAACATTCGAATCACTCCCACACACTCACCCCTGCAGCCCTCATAGAATATTCTCCTTTGAGTTGCTCTTAAAAGCTGCTGGTTTGGCAGGAACTTATTTTCTCTGACTTTGGCTCATCTCCAAACTCCCCAAAATACGCACGGCAAAGGTAAATTGTTTCTCTTACTCCCATCACCAATTACACGGCAAGCCAAGAAAGAGTAGATCAATACGATCTCCATCTCGGCTGCGCACTGCAGGTGAAGGACCGGCCGGGAAGGGGTTCCCTGGCGTGACCAACCCGAGGCCGCGGACCCCGCTCGGCCCAGCCCCTCCAGCCCGCCCGCCAGGCCCACCGAGCGCGGCCTCCGCCCCGCGGCCAAAGGAGGAACGACGCGGAGGATGGAGGAGACGCTCCGTGGCATCTGGGACGGTGGACCCGCAGCGCCCGCCGCCCGGGCCCCATCCCCAGGGCCGGCCCCGGCCCCCGGCCCCGGAGCGCCTCTGACCTCTCCGGGCCCCGGGGCTGCTGCTGCCGCCGCTGGTGCAGCTGCTCGGGCTGCTGGAACTGCTGCTGCTGCTGCTGTTGCCGCCGCCGCCCTTGGCATTCTTGCGCGGGGCCATCGCGCGCACCGCTGGAGCAGGCGAGGGGTGGGGGGCTCCCTCAGGGCGTGGGGGACGCGGGCGGCGCGGGGCGCGCTGACTGCGGCGGGCGCTGCAGCGGGTGCGGGCTGCGGCTCCTGCAGCCGCGCGGGTGTCTCGGCACCGCCCGCAGCGCCTCTGAGGACTTTGGCCCGCCTGCCTCCTGCGCACGCCCGGCCCTCGCGTGCGCCGAGCCGGTGACTGCCCTCCCGACGCGAGAGCGCGCCACTCTCCCGCCCCTAGGCCACGCCCCTTCTCGCCTGAGCCCCGCCCCCTCCCCGCCGGCGGAAAGCTGAGTGACGGGACATGAAGCCAATCACAAGGGTTCCTATGAGGGGGGCGGAACCCAGCCGCGCTCCCCCACCCGCTACAGATTTAGGGCTGTTCTGGCGCGACGCAGCCGCCTGCGAGCGCGAGCTGCTTTCGACTTTCCAGTCTGTCCCGGTCCTTTGGAACGTGGCAGACGTGGAAGGCGAGACGGCTCTCGCGAGCGTTGGCGGACCCTGTACGATCGGGATGGGGCGGGGCGCAGGGGGCGGGACGGGCGGCACGTGTGCAACGTCTGGACAGAGCCCACCTCCTCCTGGCCTTTCACCTGGAATTTTGTTCATGTCCCACGTCTCTATGCACACAGACGCCAAGGGATGCAACCCCCCCCCTTCTTGCGAAAAAAATAGTATTTCGTCAGTATTAATGTTAGGACATTTCTGAAATGGTGATGTTAGGACTAATTAAATGCTTAAGCCATAAGCAGTTGATCGGTTTTAAACCAGGACTTCACTTCGTTTGTGCCATCAGCATTTTCAAACGATCTTAGTTAAGAGGTGCAAATGTAAATGTAAAACAAAACTTCATTTTCTTGCCCTGCAGGAAATTTCTGTCTGAAATCTCTGTCCTCCCGGCTGCCGTCTACGTTCCTCTTCCCGTTCCTCTTCCCTTGATGTCGCCAACCGTGGGTCCCCCGTGCAGTCGCAGATTTCCTGGGCCTTCAGCTGCTTCTGAATTCCACACATGGTCTTAAAAATATCTGGGTCCCTGGATGAGCCAGACGGGGACTTGAGGTCAGGGACGTCAACATCATCTTTTAGTGTCGCCAATTGCCAGCACAAGGCCTGGTGCGTAACAGAGAAGCCAGACATGCTTGGTGATTTGATACATTTCTGGTAACTGCTTAACACCTTGCCCCAATTCTTGACCATGTTTCCGAGCACCGCCTGGGAGTGTCTCAAGAGAGCAGAGGAACTAGATACATGGTTGCAGAGTGGCATCTGCTTTTATTCCTCTTCTCTAGCCCTGCCACCCCGCATTGGCAGGTCCCTGGCCCCATCCGCCTCTTCTGATTCACAGAAGCCCACCGAGGGTTGTGCTGCATCATTACGAGAAGGCCTCTCTCTGCTTTTTGTGAAATAATGCTAGATAGTTACCAAGGTAGAGCAGGGGCAGGGAAGCTCACAGAGTTTTTACTAAAGCAGCTCTTTCAGCTTTTAGCTTACCATCTCCTTCTGCCTTCACACAGCTTTTCCCCCTACAGGCCCCCTTATCAATGGGAGGGGAGAGCTGGGCTAAGAGACAAATCTAAGTGAAAGAACTTAATATAAAATAATAATGAGAACTAAGTTGAGAAAACAATGCTCAAGATATTTGAACTCAAATTCTGACAAAACCCTTTCATTGTGTACCTTTTTTAGGGATGAGGTAACTCAGGCCCAGAGAGGTTACATAAAGTAAGGAGATCACAGAGCTAGTAAACGATGGAGCAGGGATATGAACTCAGTCCATCTGGCTCCACAGTGTATGGTCCAAATTATCCTTCCAGGACAAGGCTTAGTTTTGAGCAGAGAATGTCTTGCCGGCTCCTTCTTCTCTTAGCAGATTTCTCCCAGAAGCTGCTTTGGTCCTACCTGCAAAGATGGGTCTGAAAAAAACCTGATGGTGGGTACTTAACAAGGTTTACCTCTTTGAGGAAATCAAGTTTCATTGGTAACTGACTCCACAATGTCGTGAAGTGATGTTTTGCTCCTGCATTTCCAGAAACCAAATTTGGTACCATTGAGAAGATACATAGCTGTGTATCTTAGTACCAGGCCAAAATAGAAGCTTTGTAAATACAGATCACAGGAAGTTAGAGGTTTCCTGACTTCCTCCTTCTAATGCAAGAAACAGTTACAATGACATTTATATACTCAGTATTATAAAATAAAACTTATAACAATATTCATGACATTAGATACTGTCAGTTACACACAATTTAGTTTCAGGGACTAAACTCTCCCAAGCGAAGTGCCAGTATTATACATTTTACATCTGTTTTACTTCCCTTTTTATGAGCATTAAAAAGCACAAAGCTTACCTTGGATCCATGAATCTCTTTACATAGGGCCTTTTCTCAGCATTGGGATGGAGAAGATTAGGAAGTCAAGTTACCTCCTAAAGTAAACAAAAGGTCAAAGGTCTCTTGTTAGCCTATCCTCATTTTTGTGATTTCTGAGTAAGCTATGAATGAACCCTGGGTGAAGCAATGTTAAAAGGACCATAAAGGCAAGACTTAACTAGGACAATGTATTAAAATACTAATTTAAGAGAGCTTTTGAACTAGGCCAAATGTGCCTTTCAGATATTTCCATAAACTTTCCATTGGCTTCACCACTGGGATTTCCAAGTGAGAACTTGAGGACAAGATTTGTCCTAGTTGTTTTTTTTTCCCCTCGTGTTGACCCTTCACAACCTCCAGTTAAATGCTTTCCAAATTAAGTATTTCTAGACTTATGTATACCTACTAGAACACTGTTTTAAAGTTGCATTCTACCTGCTTCCTAGAAAGTGGCTCTCATTTGTAAGCAGTCTTCCTAAATGAAATTTTATTATTGCAAACTAAAAATGAGTATTTCCCTGTTTTTATTTTTCATAGTAAATTCTTCTCTAGTGGAAAAAATGAATTTCAACTGATCGTGATGATTCAGTTGTGTGTTTTCATTTTACATTAGTAGAATATGTTGCAATGAGGGCCATGTCGGTAAATACAAGAACGCTTTTAAAGCATTTGGTACTCAAAGGGTTCCCAAAACAATTATTCCCGTATGAGTTGTATCTCAACAAGTAAATGAACTGGCATTTTCATCAAACAGCTTGACCTTATATTACTAGAGAAAAAATAAACCTGGCTGGTATCTGTATCATAAATACATAGAATGAATTCATATAAGAAGAAGTAATTTTAAAATCTAGTCAAAAATAGATTAGAATTGGAAATACTGTGTTATAATATGGAAAAATAATCTGAAAACATATTAGCTAAGAAACCTATAGTTCCTTTTTTCATTTCAATTCTTTACATTTTCTATCAGGATTGGTGGTACTTAGTGCCAAATTCTCTTCGTAAAAAATAGCATTTAAGTAATAGCTGTTGCTAGGTCTTAAGTTTCCTAGTCTAGGGAACTCATAGAATTAATTGATTCTTCTTATATCTCAAAATTAATGCCAGAAAGAAATTAAGCATGGAGAAAAATCAAATAATTAGAGAATAACTACTGATTATACGTATGACAATTCTACGGTATATAAAAGGAAATATTAATGTGATTTAGGAGTCTTTAGAAAGCATTGGAGAAGTGAAGAAAAGAAAAAGAAAGTGGAAGAATCTCAAGGATTCAATTTATCTGCAAGGTAATTTTACTTAAACTATATTTGCCTGAAGGATCTAATAGCGTGTGTGTGTGTGTGTGTGTGTGTGTGTATAACTAATATAATAATTTCTATGTCTTTCATGAAAACCATTCTCTTGAGCTGGAAACAGGTCCCTTACTCAAAGAAAAGTATCCTGAAACTAGTTTCTAGGGTCCTCCAATTTCATCAAGTCTAGCTACATAAAGCAGATGTATTTGCCTTATAATAAATAGTGTTATTACAATATGCAACTTGAATCAATTAGTCAACTTAAATTCTTGATACTTGATGGGAAATCATGCATATCCTACATATAATTATTATTGGCTCAGTCCTTTTTATTTTTTATTTTGAAGCAGAAAAGAATCGCTTCATCGCTTTGCCCAGGCAAAGGGGGCCACAGCTGGCTAATGTCCTCAAAACTGTGTGTCCCCAGCTCAGTCCTTTTTATACTGACATTATTCTGACTTGAATCTATTCTGCAATTTCATAAGCATATGATAAACATTACTTGGCCTGTACCAAAAAATAAATCCTAAGAGACTTTGCCAAAGAACTTGCTAGCATGGAAAATAGGGAGTGTCTCTTTGTATCACCACAACCAGATTTTATTCACCTAAAGACCACTGCCAATATATTTGGAATTCTACAGTATTTCTTTACTTTAAGAAGTATGATATCCATTACCTTTAAAAATGGTTAATTGTTTAGTGTTATATTGTGACTCTAGGCTAGTAGACCTGAATATTTTCTAATTCTTCATGGAACTGCTTCAGTGCTGACTTCATCACTTAATGAACTCATTTCTCTATTGGCAAATTCCTTTGAATTAGAGACAGAGACACCAGTACTCTAGACGTTCACTGAAGCTACTCCTCCCAGCACCGGAAAGCATAGTAGTCTAGTAAAACAGTGAAAATCATTTCCAAGGGGCTGTCTCACAAAATATATGATTCTATTTTCTCTGCTTCTTTATGGCATCCATATTGCACTTAGTTTTTCTAGCTCCAACTCAAAAGAAGAATTGAGGAATGCAGCTACCCAAAGGTATCCTTCCAGAAGCAATTGTTTAAACACCTAAGTGCAGACATTTTGATCGTTCAGACATATTCCAAGTGATGTTTTTTTTAATTCTCTTTCTCAAATTTGAGGAAACTGAAATCAAATGTGGAAAGCTTGATATAGTGCTTAGGCGTCTGTAAAAATAAAGTCACAAACAATATTTAGGAAACTACATGTAGGGTACAGACCAGGGTGAGGACTACGCTGCCCTCATCTGTGTGTTCCTGGTGACCTGGGCAGTGTCTTGCGCAGAGCAGGTATTACGTAAATGTTCGCACCTCAGGCTCTTTGCACTTGCTGTTCCTCTGCCTGAGGGATGCTTTCGCCACACAGATCAGAGGACCACAAGACTTTACCTGACACCCTCTTGCTTTAGCCCCAAGCCCTACTGTACCTCTCAAGCTGAACTGTTCTTGGTGAGCACTCCACGTGTGGGTATGAAATGGCTAGCCTTTAAAACACTGGGAAGCTACAGGTAAGGACTTGTATTTTATAGAAATGCAAAAGAAGAAATGTAAGATGAATGCCTTTTGGACAAAAGAAGTCTTTTCAAGTAGCATGCAACCCAAAATGTTCTTTATTGTCTTAAAAATAAGTGGGGCTTGCCCATTTAGCATTCTCCTGTCACACAACTGTGGGCAGCCGTAAACAGCAAAAGTGAGAAATTAAGAAGCAAGCCTAGGAAGAGAAGGAACCATTGTATGAAGCTGTGCAGTCCTCACTTAGGAAATTCAGTAGCCTGAGGTAGAGAACTATAGTTAATGAATACCTACTTAAAATGTGAAATCTGACCAATTATAAGCAGATAAACTGACAACGCTCTACATTTAGAATGAGAACTTCAAAATAATGATGGGACTTCCAAATCAGGCTAGCATGGGACAGAGAAGAAAATCTGTGAATGACAGAAAACTAGATGGAAAAGAAAAGTTTATCCTATTAGCCAAGTTTGCCTGGGTCATTTTTTGTTTGTTTGTTTTCACTTCCACCTTAGAAGAAGTTGGCTCTAACACCAGAATTGTGCTCAGTACTATGGAGAGTGGTTAGACATGTGTGCCTGTACATTAAGAATTTGGTCAGTCTCACATAAGGTTATTGTGTGCTGTCAGTTCAGGTTTTCAACTAATCCTTAAAAAAAGAAAGCCAAGTCTCAAGTTAAAAGGATCGAAGATCCCGCATGCCACGGAGCGGCTGGGCCCGTGAGCCACAACTGCTGAGCCTTCGCGTCTGGAGCCTGTGCCCCGCAGCGGGAGGGGCCGCGATAGTGAGAGGCCCGCGCACCGCGATGAAGAGCGGACGGTCCCTGCACCGCGATGAAGAGTGGCCCCCACTTGCCGTAACTAGAGAAAGCCCTCGCACGAACCGAAGACCCAACACAGCCAAAAATAAAGAAATAAATAAATAAAGTAGCTATAAAAAAAAATTAAAAAAAAAAAAAGGATCACTTCAAGTACTAAAGATCTCTCACTAGACTCATTCGACTCAAATTCAGGTTCTCAGAAGAAGCAGATCTTATAAGCAGCAATGCTTACTGAATTATGCTTATTCAAGTCTGATTTCGGCTGTGTGCACAGGCAGTTGTACAGGAAGGGTGACCATCGTGAAGTGATGTGATGTCCCCCCCCTACTGTCTTACCATCATTTGCCTCAAAGCATCAAGGAAAGATGTGGGAGATCCCTCTGCCCCCTTCCTTTTCTGCTATTCTCCAGTGACCCTCCCCCTTCAGAGCTGCCCGTGATGGTGCAATGATAACTGCCACTCACTCTGGGGCAGATGTTGGCACACAGGAAAAGGGGGGCATGCAGAGTGTGGGTGCCGGCTGCTCCCTTACCCCCTGGCCTCTTCTCCCCGGCCTGTCAACAAAACAGGCTTAGATATTTTCAGCCTGGGAGGTGCTGTGGACTCAGAGCTAAAATGCTTTCCACGGCTGAGGCTTAGAAAGCAGGTGAAAAGTCCTGGAGTTATCGGGAAGAATCTCCACAGAGCAACCGAAAGCCCTTCCTCCTCCCGGACCCACACTGGGGACTCCGAGGAAAAATACAAGGTGGGAGGGTGGAAGGATGGCAGATTCAGCATGACTGGCAAAAAAACTGGCCTGCCTCTGGCTCCGATCTTATAGAATAACAGCTCCGCAAATAAATAAGGCACCATGCCAGGGACTGGCCAAAAATATTTTCTACTGGGAGTCGGGGGCACGGAGCCTTACAGCAGTCAGCAGTGCCAGGGAAGCATGACTGATGGAATCCATCTCTGGGGCCCATTGCTCTCCCCACTTAGCAGCCCTCGCTCCAGGCCAGGTCTCCCTCCTCTCAGTTATTCTAGCAGGAGTGGAGGGGGGTTTCTTTCAGTCGTCACCATAAGCAGGTTGTAATCAGGTTGTGTTCCCATCTCAACACTGGACCACAGGGCCCTACACATAGCAGGCTGGCCGTCGGGTCACTGGGGGCTCACGGAACAGCGTTTTGTGATACCTTCTCTAAGCTTCCATGCTCCAAAAGGATTACCGGTCCCCAAGGCCGTAATTCTGCAGCTGCTCTGAACAGTTTTCAGTTGTCTCCTAGATGGCCAAAAGCTGGAGCCAGAACCTGGAGACGGAAGTAGCATCTTCCCTACCCTTCGCGGAGACCCGCGGCCAGAGCTTCCTCTCCACCTCCGCATCCCCAGCGCGCTCTCCCGGACATGCGGGATCTTGGCATCCAAGGCCTTCCTCTCTCCGTGGTCCCCTCCTGGGTGACCTGGAAGGCTTTGGAAGAATGGGGAGCAGGACTTCCGACGACACTTGGGGGAACTTAGCTGGCTGCCTGGTAAGCAGCAAACGCCCTCATTGTGTCCTTCATTTTGAAGCGGGTGCTTCAGTTCCTCGGATCGACATCCTACTATTTTCGGAACTGTACAGGCCAGAAAAGATTTGGACATTTGCTAATAGGGTAACACATGCTTCAGGGGTTTTATTTCCCTGCAGTTTTTGAGATTTTTGGCAGTTTGCCATATAGACATTGACAATATTGTCAGGGCTTTATCTTTTAGTATTGTGACCTTTTTCTTGAAAGCTAATTTTGATGGGAGGACAAAATATGGCATCTGAAGATCTGCGTGGAGGAAGGGGCCAGAATAAAGGGTCAAGGACAGATGAGGTGGAAAATGCTATTTTTTTGTAAACATCAGCAACTGTTTCCCTATTCTTACGTAAGTTAGGCATCCAATTAATTGATTGTCCTTAGACTAAGAAAAGTATATTTTTTATAAGATAACTATATTTTTTTTAAATGTAGTTATAAAATATAGTTATATTTTTGTAGTTATAAACTGCATAGTTTATACGGTATTTTATAGTTATAAACTGTTATCTTATAAAAGATGACTATATTTTTAAAGTACTACCTAAATGACTAGTTTTAAAGATATTGATAACTGTATTTTTTTAAAAGTACTATTCAGGTAATTTGAGAAACTTCCCACATTCAAAAACTAAGGGAAATCTTATTTCCCAAATTCTACTAACATTTCCTATCTTCTCACTTGTAACTTTGGCATTGTGGCCTTTTAAAATTTTGTCCTTGACATTTACATGAATAAGCTTTTCCACCATCTTCATTGCTGCTTTTTGTACGAGTTAAAGCTGTTCAGGTTACAAATGAGATTTGCTCCCAGTTTCTTAATTCTTAAATAATGGCATCGGCCCTAACCATTTCCAAGGAGACTGAATGTGTTCATCTATAATCACAGAATATTAACAGTTCTATTCAAAATTTTAATGTGTACCCACCAAATTTCACCTTGTGAAATGATTCATTTTCTGTATACTTTACTGCTGAGATTGTGTAATTAAGGAAATGCTAACTCATCCCAATTAAAGGCTGGAACCTTAGGATAAACGAGACAGGCTTGTGCAAGACCCTTTCATATTCTAATTGTGAAACACACAGATATATCTATTCCCTGATTGAAGTCAAAAATGTATGGCTCCTGAAGACATTTGAGTGACAAGGGAAAAGAACATTTAACTAGGAGTGCCACAAGTCCAGTTCTGCCTCTAACTAGTGCTGTGGAACCCCAAGAAATTCCCTTGGCCTCTTCAGGCTCCCTTATCTCATATGTAAATGGTAGGCTGTCATCATGAAGCCTGTCCACCTTCATCATCTGACGAAAGCTATGGAATTTCATAAGAAACATTCTCATAGCCGTAAAGTTTTCTAGTCAATTTTAGGGATTCATGTACCTAAGGTTAAGAATATCTGCACGGACAGATAAAGATCCTTTTACCTCTTGCTTTCTATGATGTTAAGCCTTGGGAGCTGCTAGTGGGACTAGTTTCTTACATTTTCTTAGTATATTCACAGGATTGATGGCTGAGGATGAGAAATGGCATCTTGTATCCATGGCAACTGTGAATACTCTCAACTAGTCTGTGAAGATAATGCTTAAGACATCTACATAAGATAAAAATGTGGTTGACAGTGGAAGGATCCAATTACTGGGTCAGTGGATTTACTTAGTTTGACTGCCTTTTGCACTAGATGAAACTTTTCTGGAGCCTGCAATGAGATACTTAATGAGAAAGTCCCTTGGAAACTAGAAAGTGCTTTACAAATGTAAGCAATTGTTTCCTTTTCTTTTTTTTTTTTTTAATTTTTATTCATTTATTTATTTATTTTTGGCTGTGTGGGGTCTTCGTTTCTGCACGAGCTTTCTCTAGTCGCGGCGAGCGGGGGCCACTCTTCATCGTGGTGCGCGGGCCTCTCACTATCGTGGCCTCTCTTGTTGCGGAGCACAGGCTCCAGACGCGCAGGCTCAGTAGTTGTGGCTCACGGGCCTAGTTGCTCCGCGGCATGTGGGATCTTCCCAGACCAGGGCTCGAACCCGTGTCCCCTGCATTAGCAGGCAGATTCTCAACCACTGCGCCACCAGGGAAGCCCTCCTTTTCATTTTTTATGACAGATTTATACAATAAAGAGCGTAAAATTTTGCAATAACAATATCCCTATATGCTCAACTTTGGCCAAGCTCATTAACTAACCTGCTGGATCTAGGGGAAAATAATCTGCTCTAGCTAAATGTTACTAGGCACTTTTGAAGAAATATAAAATTGGTAACAGTATGACTTCTTTGCTTTTGTCTCACTGTGAACTTTCTTTCCTTCTTTAAACATTTCTTGACCTCTTGAAATGCCAGATACTACCCTGGGAGCTACAGTACAAAGCAGGTGTCATTTAATTCCCTAGTGCCTGAGTTAGCCTATATTTTGATGTCAAAAAGGTCTAACGTTGGCGATTTCATCTACTTCCACCTGTACATACACTGTGCAGCCCATTCTACAGAGTCAACCGAGTGCCCATTTCCTGCCAGTTACTATATCAAATGCACGTGGACTTGGTCTTAAAGGAGCTTGTGTGGTTTTGGAGGGAGAGTGGCACACACACTGACAATCGCAACAGAGTGTGCTGCCTTCTTCTTCTGCCTGAAAAGATGGGTGGGCAAGAAGGCAGGGAGGGCAGGATGAGTCAGCTACCGGGGGTCCATGCGGACCACAGAGAAGTCAGGACTCCAGGGCTGCAGATGTCTTCAAGGGCATACTGGTCAACCTCTTCATTTTACAAATGAGAAAATTGACTCTCAAAAAGTGAGAGTGATTTGCAAAGGTTGAATAATCAGTTAACACAGGACTAGAACTCAGGGCGCCTGACAGCATACCTTCTCAGCAAGGGCAGTTTTGCCTCCAATGGGGGGGAAATTGGTCCCTGGGGGCAAACAAATTTTTAGATATTACAATGGTCACCTCCAAAGGGCCATACCACATAAACACATATCTGTGGTATTAAATCTTCATGGGGTGGAGGGATGGTTACAGAAAAATATCTAAAAAGGCTTCTCACAGGGTAGGGGACAATTGTTTTTTTAAAAAAGTTGACTTCACTGTGGTGGTTTCATGGATATTAAGTCAAAACTCATGAAACTGTGTATATTAAATAAATGCTGGTTTTAACATATTTACACTTCAATGAAGCTGTTAGAAAATGTTGAGAAACACTGCCTTACAGCCAGAGTACTGTTCTTTCTGCTACTTTGCATCACAAACTGAGAAATAAAGATCCTGCTACATTGAAACCTCATCTTTACTCCTTGGTCCTGGATGTTATTTTATTGTCTAGCTTTCTTTCTTTCCATTTATTCTCCATTTTCTCTTTAATTCTTTTTTCCTACCGTCCAACCATTACAATCTATGAAGGCTAATTTGTTGTTAGTGAACTACTTAACGTTCAGGCACTATGCACTCTGATATGGCTTAACTAATACTGCAAAACTTATGAAAATGAACAGATGTAGGAAACACAATCCCTTAACTTTAACTTTATTCTCTAAAACCAAATCCATATTTAGAAACCAAATTCATAAAAGCATCCTAGTTTATTGGAAAAACATTTTATGGTTATACATATAATAGCAGACATTAATGAGGAATGAACATTCACTAAGTGATTGTTACCTGATTTTTACAAAACAAAGGAATTGGGGTACAAATTACTCAAGGTCACACTCTCATAGTCAGGACCACATATCTAATAAGTGGCAGGTTCAAGGTCTGCACCCTGGCAGTCTGGCTCTAGAGTACAAGCTTTGCCCTCCATGCTACACTAATGATTATGACCCAAACTTGGAGGCAGTCTGGATAGTTGCACAGTTGAGTTCTTGTTTCCTTGGTAATGTTAATATAGGGGGATTATGAGCCAATTCCTGAGGTTATCTGTATATGTATTTCCAGGAGCTTGGAAATTTTAAGGAGCTGGAATAGTAATGGAATGGGGTCGGGTGGGGTGATAATGGACCTGACACAAAGGTGGAGTTAAGAATTCTAAAGAGAACAACAAAACCATGCTGGGAAGTTGATATATGTGCTTTGGAGGTGATAAGTTAAGAGCAGTTATGGAACAGAAATTTTCAAGCATGGCTAATGTTGAACTAGCTGTTCACAAGTAACCTTGTAGAGAAGCAGCCATGTGGTCTATGTCCTGGTGAGAAGAAATGCGGGACCACTCAGGACCCCTGTCCAAGGTCCTACTTGTCTCCATTAAAGGTTGCATGTCAGTTAGGGTCCCACGAGAGGCAGACACTAAGACACAGTCAGACATGCAGGAGGTATATTGAGGGAAACACGTGTGAAGGATGAAGGTCTAGAGAGCAGGTGGAGACAAGGAGCTCCTTCAGTCTGTGATGCAGTCTGACTCTTGTGCGTGGAGACAGAAAAGGAAAGATGACTGGGTAGAAATAGTCATAGGTTGTTCAGAGCAGCTCTGAGAAAAATCTCAGCCAGGATTCCAATGGGAATCCCCAGCAGAGTTTGACCTTTAGACGTCAAATGGCCCAGCGCTAATACCCCTGCCATGTCTTGGCTTGGGAGGAATGGCCTCTATGCAAATGCCACAGCAAATCCAAAGATGTGGCAGCCAGAGCCCTTGGCACACCGAGCTCCTCACGGCAGCATCTCTTGAAGGGCAGTCTGCGTGGTGCATCTCCATGACCACCACAGGCACTTACTCTGGGCCATTTTCAAACACCTCACACAGTAGGTGTCATTATCGCCACTGAAAGATGGAGAAACATGCTCAGAGAGGCTAAGCAAATTTCCAGAAGTCACACTGCTTGTAAATGGTTGAGATAGAACTTGAACCAAAGTCTTTCTGTTTCCGTTCAAACGTATTTTCTTTAGGATATCTAAAGCTTTATTGAGGTCTTAACAAATTCTTAAAAGTAGGCAGGGGAAGCTTTGCATTACCACTGGGCATAAGGGGAGAAGTCTCAGAGCATGCAATTTCACGGATAGCATACGGGATGTAAAACAAATTAGCAGAAACTGGATGTGATCAACTTAAACATTCTTGGATTTAAAATTCATGGTTTTAATCATCTGTCAGGTTTAAACAGAAACCTGGTTTATAACTTGAAAGAATTTCAAATTTTACTGATTCATACAGTTGAGTATATTAGGTATAGGCAAGCTGATGTTACTGAATGATCTACTTAGCTCCTGAGAGAGGCTCCCAGCTCACTTAGCAATCTTGTTGTGACTTGGCTTTCTTATGCTGAGTCATCGTCCCATATTCAGAAACCAATTTTCACCTAGTGAGGTGAAACCAATTCTATTTCATTTTGAAAAGCGGCCAAAAAAGAAACTACTGCTGATGCTGATGATGGAAGTGAAATGCCTAAAAAAATCCTTAGCTAAAAATGAAAATTTCTGGATAAACTAGAGTGCAATGTCAAATTCTAGTGTGGAGCAGTTACACCCTGAATGGGTACACTTTGTGGTCTTATGGAGCAATAAGAAAAGGACATTTATGACATTTCAAGAGCGTTCTCTGGCCTCAGCCATAACTGTTCTCAAGCAAGAGAGAGATCTTTAAGGGACCAAAAGGAAGAGGCCACTATACTGTATTTTATGGGAAACATCATAGGTTATGGTGGTATTTATGAATCTGGGGGATTCCTGAAAGTCCTCTACTTACCTCAAAAAAGTGTTAAGGTCAAGCATCTGCTACATCAGAGCTTCTTGATTTCTCATTAGACACCTGCCATTCTTGATTTCTCATTAGACACCTGCCGCTCCCTCAGTGTTGTCTATTTCAGAAAATGGCTCCATGGTTCACCCAGTTGCCCAGGCTCTAAACTCAGCCTCTACCTGTGTGCTCCTGTTTTTCTCACATTGCTCATTTAATTCACCGGCAAATTCTTCCGGCTCTAAATTGGACATGGATTCCATATCACAGTTCGTCTCAACCAAGTCTACCACAGCTAGTCCTTCCCAAACTACCAGCATGTCCTGGAAGATGGTGTTCCAGTTTCTGCAGGCACCCTCCACAGAAAGTACCCCCTGCAGCCTCCTGGGTGACTGTCAGAAAGTATAAGCCAGATCGAGGCAAACAACAAAAAGCCTTCAGTAGCTTTCTACCTGGTTTAGAATAAATCAGTATCCTGTTCATGGCCTCTAAAGCCACACGTGATCCAGCTCCTGGCTTCCCCTCTGACTTTCTGTCCTCCCCTGCTCACTCACTCTGGCTGGCTTTTCTAAAAATGACAAACATGATCCTACCTCAGGGCCTTTGCACTTGCCTGCAAGTCTATAAGGCCCCTCTCCTCTCTTTCTTAGGTCTCTATTCAGAGGTCGCCACCACAAAGAGCCCTTCCCCGACACATCTGTGACCTTTCACCCTGGCAATCTCTACTTTCTTGTCCAGCTTTACTTTTCTCCATGGTATTCGTTGCCATAACAGTACACTATATATGTGTGTATCTTTCTTCTTGTGTATTTATTCATTATCTATCTCCCAACATGGGATTATAAGTTCCAGGAGAGCAGAGAACTTGCTTCATTTCTGCTGTCCCTCTAACACCTTCGACATGTGGCACATAGTAGGTGCTCAATAAATATTTATGGAATAAATGAATGAGAGTATCTGGATAATGTGTGTCCTGCCTTTCATAGTCATTTAGAATAAGAAGACACTAGAAAGGAGATAACACAACGTGTGGCACATAGTAGGTGCTCAATAAATATTTATGGAATAAATGATTGCGTATCTGGATAATGTGTGTCCTGCCTTTCATAGTCATTTAGAATAAGCAGACGCTAGAAAGGAGGTAGCATCTGTGGAAGAGCATGGTGGGCTTGGTTAGAGATTCCAGTCCCATTTCTTGTCCTGGGTCAGCCTGAGGCTTCCCTGCCCCTTGGAAGTACAGGACATGGCATGCAGGGCATTAGTCCCAGGACACTGGGATAATCCTGCTGGGGTGGTTCATGTGAACGGCTTCAACATGTGAATGAATAAACAAACTGTGATATATTCATATAATGGAATACTATTCAATGTTAAAAAAAAAATGAGCCACTAAAGCTGTAAAAAGACATGGAGGAATCTTAAATGCATATTGCTAAGTAGAGGAAGCCAATCTGAAAAGGCTACATACTGTATGATTCCAAATACATGACATCCTGGAAAAGGCAAAATTACAGAGACAGTAACATGATCAGTGGTTGTGGAGGATTTGGGGTGGGGGAGGGATGAGTAGGTGGAGCACAGGAGATTTTTCAGGCAGTGATGCTATTTGCGTGACACTGGAATGGCGGGGACATGACACTGTGTATTTGTCAAAACCATAGAATGTACAACACAAAAGTGACCCCTAATGTAAATGATGAACTTTTGTTAATAATAATGTACCAATATTGGTTTATCAATTGTAACAAATGTTCCAATGTGGAACATTTAATGCAGGATGTTAATAACAGGGGAATTGCAAGGATTGTTAATAACAGGATGTTAATAACAGGGGAATTGCAAGATTTTCCCATCAAACTAAAACCTCTAAAAAGATAAAGTCTAGTAATTTTCTTTGCGTTAAAAAAATGACACAATTATATGCTGTCTATAATACATTCAGTTCAACTATAACAATATAGATAGGCTAAAGGTAAAAGAGTGGAAAAAGATATATCAAGCAAACATGAGTCAGAAGAAAGCAGATAAAGCCGACTTGAGAGCAAAGAGAATTATCAGGTACAGAGAGGACCATAAGGATAGAAAGATCAATCCACTGGGAAGACCTAGCAACCACACTCCTGGGCATTTATCCCGGAGAAATGAAAATGATGGGATATTTCTATATCTCAATTGTAGTTGATGGTACATGAAAGTATACATATGATAAAAACGGCATAGAACTGTACACCCACCTGGTACCAATGCCAGTTTCCTGGGTTTGATATTGGACTGTAGTTACACAAGATGCAGCCAAACAGGGCAACTGAGTGAAAGGTACATGGGACCTCTCTGTATTACCTTTGCAATTTCCTATAAGTCCATAATTATTTCAAAAGCAAAACTTGAAAAAAAAAAAAGATGATGCTGGTTGAGAAAGTGATTTTTTATGTCAAGTTTATGTCATCTGAGTTGGTTTCACCTGTAGCCCTGCCAGCTGCTGCTTCATAATCCCTGATGAACGTCCTTACAGCGGCCCTCTGTGACCTCTGCCAGCTGTGGCTACCGGGCTTCTGTTCAATCTCATTACGGCACTCTTGCCACCTGTGGCCCTGTGCTCACCATTAAACATTTTCAAGCAGCCCTTGACAAGTTCTTACAGATGTAACCTTTCCATCAAGGCATTTCTTTCATTTTGCCTTTTTGAGGTACCTAAGAGATGTGATTTGCCCTTCACTTAATCATTTTTCAAAGGACTGTAGGAATCTATTTTCTTCATTTTTACTTGGTTAGTACACTTAAATTTCTTCAAGGAGAGACAAAAAGGCAGACACTGAAAATTTGTGTATCAGGAAATTGAACAAGCAGATATTCAAGGTGGCTGGGACCAAAAGTGACAGGAATGTTACCAGCCCAGAGAATGTCTTGATATTCATGGAACAAGGAAGCAAGCCTCCCAAAATTCCATTTCGATTTAACTGAGTTGATGATGGGGAGTCCTGGCTACAGGTAAGAATCACCTTGGGACCCTCAAAAAATAGCAACACTCACGTCCTACCACAGACCAGGTAAATCAGAATTTCTGAATTGATCTATACCAAAGATACACGAATACTTGTGTGTATGTGTGTATATCAGCTTTCACATTCCTGTGGCACAGATACTATGTTAATAAGTGCTAGGGAGGAAAGTAAGGTTGAAAGGGGAACAGGAAATGTGTGTGTGTTTGTTGAAGGGGTTGCAGGTTAAAACTGGGTAGTCAGAGAAGCTCTTTGCTCGCGTTATTCTTGCTCTCCTTCCTGAAGTTCTTTCAGTAGAATACCTAACCTAGAAAAGAGGAAGTCTTGTTATATATCAATGTCAACTTGCATTTACTAAGTCAACATTATCAACATAAGGAACTTGTCTTGAGAGTAAATATTTATAAATCCAGATAATTAGGCCTGATTGCTATCTCACAGGTTAAAACACGCAGGAAAGAAAGTGACTCATTGCAGTGACTCTTTGCATTAGGTTCTCTGTACTAATACATGGCACTATGTTCCGTAGTTCAGAATATTACTTCCTTTCCAGACTAATAATCTTGAAAGACCAAAGTTCATTTAGGGTAAACCATTTCCTTTTAAATATAAAATGTATTGCCTTTTCTAATTATAGAAATATTTGACTTTTGGACAAAATAAAAGAAAAAAAATTAACCATCATCTTACTGTTAATATTTTGGTTTATGATCATCTAGTCCTTTTTATCTGTATATACATTTTTTCCTTTTTTTCCTGATTATTATGTTTTCAAAAATATGCTGGGCAAACTATAGTTATAATATATAACTATATTTATATATTATATATAGTGTATATTTATTTATACCATTTATAGTATAATTATAAACCATAGATATAAATTATAAGTAAGACAATTGAAATATTTGGGAAAGTGGGTATTCTGGAAAATGGAAAGTTCTGGTGCTTTTTCTCCTGTATTGCCTCAGCCATGCACACGCTTGGCGGTACCCAGACCTGGTCATCATCCAGCTCCGTGCACATCTGAAGACTCAAATTCCAACATCTACTCTGATGACAACATTGCTATCTTCCCCTTCCATGACTCAGCTTCTCTTGCTACTTTCCTTTTCAATCTCATTGATCTTTCCAGTCTATTGAACTTTCTACTTTCTTCCCACCAGCCCTCTTGTCTCTTCAATTCCTTTTCTATCTTCCCCAGATTCTGCAATCCACACCTATAACTCCCTTTACCTGCACTTTTTCCTCTGTGTCCCTTGGCCTCTCAATCATGAACCATGTAACTATAAATGTCCACTTTGCCCGTCTGAGAAAACCTGGAGTCTTAACACTGCCAGAGAAAGTCACCTAAGAGCATAGACTGCTTCCACCACAGCCTCCTACAGGTCCTCAGCAAGGTCAGAAATTCTGTTTCAGGCTCCTGCTGTAGCGACCATTCCAGCCCTTCTCTTCTGTCCTTAATCTCCTCTCCAACTACTCCCCAGACCCCGCAGCAGATGGTTTGTCGTCCTACTTCACAAAGAAAATGCAGCCTGACACACAGGAACTCCTGGGCTTCCTCCCCTATCTCAGCCGTGCCCTTGCCAAATTCTGAACCCATCCTTCCTCCCTTTCTCTTTCCCCAACAGAAGAAATGTCCCTCCTGTTGAAGACCAACTCCTCTGCCCTGCCTGAGCCCCGTTCACTCCAGTGGTTATCATTTTTCCCTCTCTCTTTTTTTTTGGCCACGCCTCTTGGCTTGTGGGATCTTAGTTCCCCGGGGCCCCCGCAGTGAAAGCACCGAGTCCTAACCACTGGACCACCAGGGAATTCCCATCTTTTTTCTCTCTTATATTTTCGCTCTTTCCTTCTCACTTGGGTCCTTCCCTTAGACCAGTGGCTCCAAATATGGCTGCATTGGACTTACCTAGGGAGCTTTCGAAAAAACTGATGCCTCAGCCTCACTTCAGACTAATTAAATCAGAATATCCGTGGGCAGGGTCTAGCCACAGGTATGTATCAAAGCTTCCCAGGTGGCGTTACTTGCTGGCCATGGTTGAGATCTGTTGCCTTAGTCATTTGAGCATGCTCAGTTCTTTAATATAGAAAACCTCTCTCATTTCCTCCAATACCCTCCACTTTACAGCCAAATTTCTTGGAACCGTTGCTCATACCTGCTCTCTCCTTCACTATCAGTTCATCCCTAATTCAATTTTGCTTTCTGCCTCTAGCATTTTGAATTCCATAAACTCCTTGTTCCTAACATCAAGGACACTTCATCCCCGGTTGTACTTGACCTGACCAGGGTATTAGACGCTGTGGTTGCTCTTTGTGAAACACTTGATTGCCCTGGCTTCTCAAATCCCCCTGCTCATGGTTTTGCTTTTTCCTCTCGCTGCTCCCCAATTCTTTCAGGGGCTCCTCCTCCCCATCTGCTTTCTGTGGTGGGTTCCTCTACTGTCCCAGCCTCCATCTTCTCTTCTCTTATTCTCTCATGAATTTCATCTGTTGCCATGGCTCCCACTGTCCTTGGTAAAGTGAAGCGTGACCCAGGCATCCCGGAAGCTGCAGACCTGTGGAACCAAATGCCTTCTGAACATCTGCATTGCCTAAAAAGAAAAAGAAAAAGAAAAATTTGCTTTGCTCTTCCTTTCTATATGCTCCTAAAATAAGGAAGTATACCCAGTAAGTATTTACATAAAGAAAGTTAAATGTCTCAACACAATGATAGGCCCTTAAAATTTTACTGGGCCAACACTGATTCTTTTCAAATACATGTTCTCAGCCACCCCCATTCAAGCAGCTCCTTGAAGTTTCCAATCTCATAACAAAAGTGTATCATTGCCAACTCCTGCTGAGTATCCTGGGCTGAGAATCACTGGGGGTTCTCTCCCCTACTTTCCCTGCCCTCTTCTGCTGGCCCCAGACAACTCCGAGGTGGGGGGGTGTTGTTACACTGTGCTTGTGCACAAAAGAATGTGTACACTTTCATTTGGCTGTGTTAAGGAACTAGAGTGGTCAGTTTCTGGTTTCTACAAAGTGCTGATTTCCCTGTATCCCCCCAAAGAGGTCAACCCTGGAGGAATGATGGAAGAAAAACACCACAAAAAAAACCTAAGAAACCACAGGGTGGGGCAAAACTGGGGTGGAGTGTGGCGGGGAGAGGCTGGGTGAGCGGTAGCAGGCGGTGTTGATGCTGATGTGGTGTGAGGATAAAATAGGAAGGACGCCGTAGAGTCCTGCTTTTGTTCTTCTTGCTATGCCTTGGGCCAGACAGTGCCAGCCTGGCCACCTGCAGAAATGTAGAGCTCTGGTTCAAGGGTCTTTTGGAGGAAAATCAGGGCAGCTTGAATGTCTCATGCTTAAGAACTGAGAAAAACAAGCGGGGACTGACTATGGGCAGTGCTCTCCCCGCTCTCCTCTGGCAGGGACTGACTATGGGCAGCGCTCTCCCCGCTCTCCTCTGGCGGGGACTGACTATGGGCAGCGCTCTCCCCGCTCTCCTCTCGCGGGGACTGACTATGGGCAGCGCTCTCCCCGCTCTCCTCCGTCCCTCCAAAGCCACCAGGTGGAGAATGATCATCTAGAGAGGGTCCCAGGCACCACACTACTGGGAGTGGCTGGAATGCGTGGGGCTAGTTAGGGTGAAGAAGCTGAGCTGAGTTGTTTTGAGGCAGGAGGGCTGATTGAGTGATGTGGGTTCCTGGTCGTGGCCCTCCATGCAGGGCCCATCCCCTCCTCCTCTGAGCTCACGGAGTTCACGTTCTCTGGGGTCTTGTCTGATGCGCTGCCCTGTAGGTTCAGGGCAAACAAGAGCTCATTCAACAACATGACAAGACTGTGGAGGAGCATTTCAAAGAAAAACATACTGTTACAGTTTCTGTAAGAGGTAGAACTCTCAGAACAGACGGACCAAGAATTTAAATGCAGCCTAATAAGCATGAAAAATGAGATCAGGAAAATTCTTAGCAATAAGAAAAAGAAAATGAGAACCAAGCAGAAATATTTGCTGTTTCCACAGTTTTACTTTTAATAAAGCACACATCAGTGTGAAGAGTAACAGAATGGATACAGCCAAGGAATGAATTAGTGAATTGGAGCACCAAACTTGGAAAATCTCCCAGAAGAGATGAAAGAGCAAAGAAATAAAAATTATAAAATAAAAGTTATGTGATATGGAAGATAGAAATAGAATATCTAACTAATAGGGGTCCCAGAAAGAGACAAAAATTAATGGAGAGGAAGAAATATTTAAAGAAATATTTGAAGAAATAATAAACAAATACCTTTTAAATTTTTATTTTATTCATGTATTTATAAATAATAAATAAATTTTGCAGAATTAATTTAAAAAAAACAAATAGGCATTAGATTCTAAAGACACATAGAATACTAAAGAGAAGAGATAAGGAAAAACATCCACAGCTTATAGTAAAATTTAATCACACCAAAGACAAAGAGGAAATTCTGAAACCCACATATATAAAGAGAAGACTATAGAAGAACAAAAATCAGATGTCTATAGAGAGTGGAGTAGTGTTTTAAAAGCATTGAAGAATTGAGGAAAAAATACTTAGAACATAGGAATGTTATATTGATGCAACTGTCATTTAAATCTGAGGGCATGAAATAAATATTCTCAGGCATGTAAAGTAAAGGCTTTGAACACCTTGCCATGCAAAACTCCTCACTGAGAAGAGTTTTGTGTGAAGTATTTAAAGACAAATCTAGAAGATACTGTTGCAAGAAATAGTGTAAAGAAAAGATGAACAAATATTTTTTTAAATTAATTAATTTATTTATTTTTGGCTGTGTTGGGTCTTCGTTTCTGTGTGAGGGCTTTCTCTAGTTGCAGAGAGCGGGGGCCACTCTTCACCGCGGTGCGTGGGCCTCTCACTGTCGTGGCCTCTCTTGTTGCGGAGCACAAGCTCCAGACGTGCAGGCTCAGTAGTTGTGGCTCACAGGCCTAGTTGCTCTGCAGCATGTGGGATCTTCCCAGACCAGGGCTCAAACCCGTGTCCCCTGCATTGGCAGGCGGATTCTCAACCACTGCGCCACCAGGGAAGCCCTCAAACACTTACTCTTATTGCTCACCCTTTATTGTATAATAAAGAATTTATCCAGTCTTTGTCGCGACTTCCTGGCATGTAACTTGTAAAACCTTTGGAATTTCTCAAATAGCAGAAGTGTGTTTGTTATTCACGAGGCCCTTGGATCATGCCTGAGTTTATGCTAATGTGGTAATTCACGGTCGGACCCTAGATATATTCAGGATGGGGACTGGTCACCAAAAAGACCAAGTACAGATTAGAGGGCTGGGACTTCCAGCTGCCTGACCCCTGGGGAAGGTGGCTGGAGATTGAGTTCAATCGTGTGGCCAATGATTTAATCAATCAATGAAATCCAGGTAACAACTCTGAACACTGAAGCTCAGGGAAGCTTCCTAGTTGGTGAACAGGTGGATGTGCTGGGAAACTGATACACCATGATTTCATAAGAAGGCACAAAGTTTCATATTTGAGACCTTCCCAGACCTATGGGATTCATTATTTGGCTGTTTGTGAGTTGTGTCCTTTATAATAAAACTGTGATAAGAAGTATAACTCTTTCTTGAATTCTGCAAGTCAATCTAGTGAATAATTGAAACCGATGGAGGTTGTAGGAACCTCCAAATTTGTAGCCAGTGGCCCAGAGTGCAGGTGGCCTGGGGACCCCTTGACATTTTGGCTGGTGTCTGAGGTGGGGACAGTCATGTGGAGGACGGAGATTTTAACTTGTGGAGTGTGCACTAATTCCAGGCGCTTAGTGCTAGAATTGAATTGCAGTGTATCCGTTGGGGCTGAAACAGGATACCTTCTTGGTTCTTCTCAAATAATCTTGAAACAAACAGTCTCAGGCTGCATGTGGATCCTCATGATTCACGGAAAGCCACGCTGTCACTTTTCTAGTTGGGCACTTGCAGTGTCACCCTGAGGGGTATAACAATATATCAATTACTTTTCTGTATTTTCCCATTTATTTCACTCAAGCCATTTGGACTTGGTGAACTTTATTTCATAACACTTTTCAATTTTTCTAATATATCACTGGTATGTCCTTGTAAATTTTTAAGCATTTTATGTTAATTATAGATATTAAAGCTTTATTGTTTATTGTCTATATTAAAATGAGTTTCTTGGTTCTATTTGGGTATCTCTGATCTGCAGAATTAGGGTCCAGTATCTCTGTGCCTGCCTCATGTGCTGACCTCTTGATGTCAATAAATCTGACACCAGCCCCTGCCCAGCCTCCATCTATGTGATCATTACCATTTTTATTTTTAATTTATTTTTTATTTTAAAAAATTTTCTCTAACTTAGGGTCACTGTGTAAAATACAGGACCCTTGATTAAATTTGAATTTCAGAATACAAGAGTTCTGTATTTTTATTTGCTAAGTCTGGCAACCCTACTCTAATTATTCTTCTAATAATAAAAAAGAATAACTGGATTTTAGAAATTTTCAGGTAGGGCACATGGCTTCTGCACACACAAAACATCGGTTATGCTTAGTTCCATACGGAATTCAGAGTTACACTGGAAATGCTAGATACAATTTAACACCAAAGAGGCAAATTTTAGAGCAGATTTGGAGACATTCAACATTCATCTTTTTATCTAATTGTCTTTAATATTCTGAATTTTGAAAAAAATAAGAAATCTTTTTGTTAAGTCCCCAGAGGATATTTTACAAACATTATCAGATGAAAGCAGGTCCTATCTTCACTACTGCCTATCATGTAAAGTTTGCCCAAGTTGACACAATTTCCAAGAAGTTTATCCAAGACTGAACTGAAAGTGTCTCTTCCACATGATCAGCTCAGTAGCCACATGACAATGGAAAAATTAGATGCATCTTAGGGGTCCACTCATCCCAACCAAATTTGGAGTCATCCTCAGCTGCCCCTTTCCAGGAGTTCTGTACCCCACGCTGCACCGTGTGGTGGTCCTAACAGCTACTTCTCGGAGGCAGGAATCATGTGTAGCCTTCTTTCTTTCTTTCCC